>NC_139476.1:18765000-19365000 GCF_057233095.1 Heloderma suspectum
GTTTCATTGGTTACTGGTAAGAACAATAGAAGCAATATGGTATAAAAGGCTTTTGCACACGTGTCTCGAGGTCCAGACTGCTCTGCACCCGTTTTGCAAAACGTTTCAATAAAATAGTGTTGGATCCACTGCTGCCTGCCTGGCATCCTTTCCTTCTAAACCGAAAGCAAGGACTATTTTTATCTAACAAGAGGCCCTAGCGCGCATGCAGAGGGCCACACGGTTCAGTCCCCAGCGTCTCCAGGCAGGACTGGGGAAGAGCCCCCGCCTGAAACCCTGGGTCGCCACTGCCAGCCCGTGCCGAAAAGTATCAGGAGAAGGAGATGGCCCAGCTGGGAAGACGGGGGCCTCGGAGTTGGCCCACTGCCTTCTGTCCCACTCCCTTCCCGCAGCACCCGCAGGGGGGCTGTCGTGCATCTGAGCCAACAGCACAGATGTGCAATTGCGCAGACAGGCCATGCTGGCCATGCTGGGGCTGACGGGAGCCGTGGCCCAACGCATGCAGGGGCCGCCCGGCTGGGCAAGGCCTGTCCGCAGCCTTGCTTCATGCTGCTGCTGGGGCCAGGCGTCTGTGTGTGCGGAGAGGGAATGTTCTCATGCGCTCATGTCCCATCACAGAGGGGCTTCGTCTGCGCGTGTCGTTCCGCCCTAACTGCACCACGAAGACACCCCCCCCATGTATTCCCCAAGGTAAAATCTCCCTCTTTGGGACGGATGGACACGAGGTGGGCCAATCCCCTTTGGAGACCCCAACCGAAAAGAGGGGGGGCTCCCAGAGGAGGCCTTTCCTGCGCCGCCGGCCTGCCTCAGCCCCGTCAGTTTTACAGGGGTCCAGACGTCGTCGCCTGCATCCTCTAACCCTCCCGTGTCCTCCCACCGCCTCTTCTGAGGGAGATCCGTTAAGGAAGGCCGGAAGAGCAATGCAGGGCCTTCTGGGCCTCTTCTGCATGGGAATCAGCCTGCTTCAATGGCCTCCCACAATGCCCCTCGGGGTCTCCCTCAGACTTGCTCCTCCGGCGCGAGACCGGCTCTCTCCCCCCAGCTCTCCTCCGCCCTGGCTCTGGGGCGCCCGTCTCCAATGCACTCCACGTGTGGATGCGTGGCTTGACCAACGCCCTGGATGGTTATTTCCCAGCTATTTCCCCTCCAGCCGAAGGGGACTAAAAGGAGGACGGAGCTGCGAGTTGGCGACATGCTCCTTTGTGTGGGCCGGTAACCGGATGGGCAGCCAAATTAGGCGCACGGCGACTCCACTAAAGAGCCTGGCCATCTTTGAACGGGGAGGGACAAGGTCAGCCCAACCAAGCAAGATGTCAGCTGGACGGCCAGATATAACCTGTGAAAAGGAACTAGCGGATGGACCGTTTGGCTACTCCTGGGAACTTCCACACAAAGACGGGTTTAAGCCTATCCGCACAGCTCGCTCCTCAAGGAAATCGACCTTGAGGGCTCACTGGAGGGACAGATGCTGAAGCTGAAGCTCAAATATTTGGGCCACCTAATGCGGAGAGGAAACTCCCTGGGAAAGACCCTGATGCTGGGAAAGACCGGAGGCAAAAGGAGAAGGGGGCGGCAGGGGGTGAGATGGCGGGATAGCATCACCGGTGCAACGAGTATGGACTTGCGCGCGCTCCGGGAGAGAGCGCAGGTGGGAAGGCCTGGCGTGCCGTGGTCCACGGGGTCCCGGAGAGTCGGACACGGCCGAACGACCGAACGACCACACAGCTCACACATGACAGCAGCTCCAAGGGTCCCCAAGCACGGCTCTGCCACACCCGGGTCCTCCCTCTCCCCCGTCATCAGTCTGGACTGATGCACTTTGGCCCAAGCTCCGGCTCCATCGTGGATTTCGGTCCCCAGCCCACACAGGCCCCAGGCCGGAGCCTGACAACGCAAGCCCAGCCTCAGAGCCTGCCCCACAGAGAAGCCCCTTTTCTCCTCCCACCGCCGTGCAAAGGGAGCTCAGCGCCGTGGGGCTGCGGTTGTTTTGCCGCCCTGGGATTGTGGAAATGACCGCGATTGCTGTCGAATCCCCCGTGGATTCCCGCCCACCGAGCCAACAGCAAAGAAATCCAGGAGAAAACATGCTTCGTCTAAATACGGCCTGAGCCCCTTCTGTGTGGGGGGGGCTGGGGGCTGATCAGCTGGGGCTCATCATGTCTTGCTAAGACCTAATTCCCCTGCTGGGGCCCGTATTTTCAGCTCGTCCTTCTTCGGGTCCTGTTGGTTGCTGGCCGAGCAGGAAAGCATGTCTGTGCCGCTGATGGGTTGGCTTCCTCTGCTGAGGCTTTGGATCCTGCCTTTGGCCACGCAGAGGATGCCGAGGGCTGCTTGTCTCTTGCCCAGGCCCAACGAACCGCCAGCCTATTCCAGCCCGGGAGACCTCACCGTCGGGGGCAGTTTACCGGCTGGCGTGAATTACTATGCAGAGACACGAGACTTTCGTGCTTTAGCCCCGCCAGACATCCGCACGTCTGGTCTGTAAGTTTCCACAGGAGGGGTCTGGGAGAGGCATTTGCTGGCTTTGCTGGCAGGCTAGAGGGCTCCTTCCGGGCTGACCCTAACTTGGCTCCTACCCGCAGGGAGAACCAGGGGCTTGGGGGTTCTTCCCCGGAAGAAGAGGAAGCGGCAATATACAGAGTCAGGCCCTTGGTCCATCTAGCCCGGTATTTTCAGCACTGGCGGGCAGCCGCAGCTCTCCAGGGTTTCAGGCAGGAGGTTTTCCTTCCTGTTTTGGAGAAGCCCGGCATCGAACCTGGGACTTCCTGCAGGGAAAGGACGCAGACCTTCCGTCCTTTCCATGCAGTCATGGAAAGGGCGAAATTCCTCTCTCACACATTCCTCTGTCACACTGAGCTATGTTTGGTCCCGGTCTGAGCTGGAGCATAATTCCGCCTTCCCTCTCTGGCATGATAGGTGGTGCTGATCCAAGCTGCAGGTGACACAGAATTGGGCGGGATAGCTAATACCTCGGAAGGCAGAAACAAAGTTCAAAGTGATCTGGATAGGCTGGGGCACTGGGCAGAAAACGGCAGAATGAAATCTAACAGGGATAAATGCCAAGTTCTGCACAAAGAAACCAAATGCACAGTTATGAGACGGGGGATGCTTAGCTCAACAGCACTACGAGCGAGAAGGATCTCGGAATGGTTGCAGCTCACAAGCTGAGTATGAGCCAACACTGTGATGTGGCTGCGAAAAAGGCAAATGCTCTTTGGTGCTGCCTTAATAGAAGCATCGCTTCCAATTCCCGGGAAGGGTTAGTCCCCCTCTACTCAGCACTGGTTATGAGCCAACACTGTTATGTGGCTGCAAAAACGGCAAATGCTCTTTGAAGCTGCCTTAAGAGAAGCATCGCTTCCAATTCCCGGGAAGTATTAGTCCCCCTCCACTCAGCACTGGTTCGGCCTCATCTGGAGTCCTGTGTCCAGTTCTGGGCGCCACACTTGAAGAAGGATGCAAACAAACTGGAGAGGGTTCAGAGGAGGGCAACGAAGAGAATCAGGGGACTGGAAACAAAGCCCTGCGAGGAGAGACTGAAAGAACTGGGCATGTTTAGCCTTAAGAAGAGAAGACTGGGGGGAGATAGGACAGCGCTCTTCCAGGACTTGAAAGGCTGTCCCAGAGAGGAAGGCCAGGATCTCTTCTCCATCATCCCAGAATGCAGGACATGGAGTCATGGGCTCCAGTGACAGGAAGCCAGATTCCGGCTGAACATCAGGAAAAAGTCCCGACTGTTAGAGCGATACGACAATGGAACCCGTTCCCTAGGGAGGCGGTGGGCTCTCCTACACTGGAGCCCTTCAAGACAAGGCTGGACAGCCTCCTGCCAGGGATGCTCTGACTTGGATTCCTGCGCCGAGCAGGGGGTTGGACTGGATGGCCTCGCAGGCCCCTTCCATCCCTGCTATCCTATGATTCTATGGAAGTGACACAGAAACCCTGGGAACTGACGTTTCCAGAGACTGGGGAGCCAAGCTGTGCTGCTGCATCTCCTGCTGCAAGGCGGAATATGTGGAAAGGGGTGTGTGTGTGCGGATGAGGCGGAGAACGGGAACGTGGAGGCTGGGATTCAGGCATTCAACCTGGACGTCGGGAGGACACTTCATACACCCCCACTGAGGTCTCTGGATTGCGTTCTCCTTGTGACTGGAACGAAGGATTTCCAGGTTTGGGGGCCAAGAGCTGGCTTTGCAGAGCACTACTCTGAATCGAGCCGGGGTGGGGGGGACCTGGGGAGAGTTGGCCGTCATATATCCACCTCCTTGCTACCTGGGAGGACAGGTGACCTGCTCCAGAGGCTGTTTGGGGCAAGGGGGGTAGGCAGAGCGATGCAATGATTGGGATTCGTGTTAAGGATTTCATAATGGTCTCGACTTGCCCACCCTTCCACCCCAACATGACTTCATCTAAGGCAAGTCTCCTTCCCACCTTCGATCATATATCATCACCTTGTATCGTTACATCACATAATCACTCCCTTCCCAACATAACTCCCATCATTGCAGGATGATGTTCAAGAACTACCAACAAGTCTTGGCCTTGGCATTCGCCATCCTGGAGCTCAACAAGGACACCATTCTCCTGCCCAACGACACCCTCGGCTTCCGCATCTACGACCACAGCGACGTCGCCAGATGGATCCACTTGAGCAGCCTGTCTCTGCTCTCCACGCAGGAGCGGCTGTTCCCTAATTATAAATGCCGCAGACGTGATCGACTGCTCTCCGTTGTTGGGGGTCTCGATTCCAAATCCTCAAGGGAGATTGCCTCCTTAATGGGCCTCTACAAGATCCCACAGGTAAGGGGATTCCTCTGGGGAGAGATGTGGGGGACCTGCAGAACTCAGGAGCTCTACGTTGGACAGGCCCATCTCTGAAACCATTTTTTCCCCTTGCAGCGGGCGTGCTGCCTTGATTCCGGATGGCAAGAGTCGGGGGCCTTCTGACCTTGGCTAGCCTGCCACATGAGAATCTTGATGGTAGCCAGAAATCTCAGGGGGCCTTCTGACCTTGGCTCACCTGCCACATGACAACCTTGATGTTAGCCAGAAATCTCAGGGGGCCTTCTGACCTTGGCTCACCTGCCACATGAGAACCTTGATGGTAGCCAGAAATCTCAGGGGGCCTTCTGACCTTGGCTCACCTGCCACATGAGAACCTTGATGGTAGCCAGAAATCTCAGGGGGCCTTCTGACCTTGGCTCACCTGCCACATGAGAACCTTGATGGTAGCCAGAAATCTCAGGGGGCCTTCTGACCTTGGCTAACCTGCCACATGAGAACCTTGATGGTAGCCAGAAATCTCAGGGGGCCTTCTGACCTTGGCTAACCTGCCACATGATCACCTTGATGGTAGCCAGAGTGGAGTGGAGGAACTTACGGGGTTTCTGATTAAGACCCACTAGCGTTATGTCAGCTTTTCAATTTGTGTGTCCTATGTATTTTGACACACAATGGAGCTGTTTGACCAAACTATCATATTTCGGGAGGGACCCTGAATCCCCGCCATGGGGGATTACCAAGGGCCCCATTTCGGCCGTATAGAGACACGGGCAATGGCTGGACACTGCGTCACTGTTCCCTCCATGGCAGCCCTGACTTTGGGGGTGATATCCACACCAGTGGGGAACCTCAAAGACACCATAGAGCTTCATGTTATATGTAGACACCTAGGATTAAAATGGGTGCCTTTCTCCTGGAGAGCACGTCATGCATCTGAAGCCAGCTGTCGTAGTCCATGGAAGATTATGCCATTAAAAGTGTGTCAGTCTTTAAAGGGGCACAAAATTTGCCGCCATACACTAACAGAAAATCCCTTTCTTCAGCTTGGTTATGGTTTGGTTGACCCTGCTGAGGGAGAAAAAACAGAATTTCCTTCCTTCTACCGGATCGATGCGAATGAAATGGCTCAATCTGTGGGCTTGGTCCGGCTGCTCCTGCATTTCTGCTGGAACTGGGCTGGGCTGATTGCGTTAACTGATGAGAGTGGCGAAAATTTCATCCAGACGCTGACCCCAATGCTCAAGGAGGAGGACATCTGTGTGGCCTTCACGGAAATGTTCAAGCCAACAGACCCAGTCCTTATATAACAAGCACTCTCTGGATCCATTCCTAGTTCTTGGTTTGAGCCCCAGGTGATGATTGTCTTTGGGGACCCCACTGTTTTACACATATTAAGAGTCTTCTTGGCTATTCGGGAAGAAAAGACCAAGAGCCCATTTAGGAAGGTTTGGATCCTGACATCCCATGGTGAAAGTTCTGCAAAAGGACAAAATTTAAACCAGGCCAAACTCTTCCATAGCGCTTTGCACTTCAGGGTCCACAGAAGGGAAGTGCCGGGATTCAAGCATTTTCTCTGGGGCTTAGATCCACTCCAGCCACAAGGAGACGTCTTTCTCGATAAATGGTGGGAATTTGCGTTTTACTGCCAGTTTCTGAAATCAGGCAAAACCTCTCTGAGGGGATATAGGAACTGCACTGGGAAGGAGAAGGTCCAGGACCTGCTGGGCTACAGGTTTGAAACGACCATGTCCAGTCGCAGCTACAGCATCTACAATGCCATCTATTCTGTGGCACACACGTTACATGCTGTGTCCTCATCCGGATCCAAGCATGCATTGACCGGGGGAGGCGAGAGGTTCTTGAATATTCAGCCATGCCAGGTAATGTCTTCGTTCAGAGCTGGCAATCTTATAAAAGGTTCCTTGGTGGTTCCTCGGTGGTCTGTTCCTGGAAGCAAAGGATGAGCCTGGGAGAAGGGCTGTGGGTCCATTCTAAAGATCCCAGTAGAGATATTCCCCATAGATCTTCTTCCATGCCCATCATTTCCCTTCAAGAGCTCTAATAAGTGAATAAAACACTGTGGAGACAGATTGTCCTTCTGTGATCATCATGTATTGAAAACTGCAGATATTGAGGAAAAAGAATCACCCCCAATTAGGGATGGCGGAGAATTTCTCCCTGAAACTTCGGGGGGCCGAGCGCCAACGTGTTCGGCCCCCTGAACAAGTTTCGGGGAGAAATCCTCCGCACCCCCCCCACCCCCACACCCCCCCCGGGACAGGACTTACCTTCACCGAATGTCCCTCCCGGTGGCTGGTCCGGCCGGCGGTTCGGCGGGTGTTCGAGCGAGGCGGGAGCGGCAGCCGGACTTTCGACCGGCTGCCGCCGCCGCCATTGCAATGAAAGAAAAAAAACAAACAAACGCCCCCTGATAGGCTACGTGACGATTCACGTAGCCTATCACGGCTAGATTTGCAAAGTCAGCCGTGATAGGCTACGTGAATCGTCACGTAGCCTATCACGGGTGACTTAAAAAAAAAAGTGTATGGATAATGGCGGCCCCCATAGGGAGCCGCCATTCCCATTCCTTATTTGGTCGCTGTAGTCTACCTAAAGATTTACGTAGACTACGGCGAAAATAAGGGCAACACTATTTGCGTTGCCCTTATTTTCGCCATAGTGTACGTAAACATTTACGTAGACTACAGCGACTAAATAAGGAACGCGAATGGCAGTTCCCTATGGGGGCCGCCATTCGCGTACGCATTTTTTTTTTTTTTAAGTCACCCGTGATAGGCTACGTGACGATTCACGTAGCCTATCACGGCTGACTTTGCAGATCTAGCCGTGATAGGCTACGTGAATCGTCACGTAGCCTATCAGGGGGCTTTTTTTTTTTTTTTAACTTTCGCGTTCGCGGTCGGGCGAGGCGAGGCGCCTCCTCCCCGGCCTGAATTTCGGCTGGGCGAGGCGGGAAGCCTCCTCCCCGGCCTGAATTTCGGCCGGGCGAGGTGGGACGCCTCCCCCCCCGGCCTGAACTTTGCGGGGGGAGCAGCGAAGCACCTCCCCCCCACTGCAAACGGCCTTCGATGACAGGTAAGTGACTTTCGTCCACCCCTACCCCCAATACATAGCATCATAGAAGAGTAGGGTTGGGAGGGGCCTACAAGGCCATCGAGTCCAACTCCCTGCTCAGTGCAAGAATCCAAGTCAGAGCATCCCTGGCAGATGGCTGTCCAGCCTCATCTTGAAGGCCTGCAGTGTGGGAGAGCCCACCACCGCCCTAGGTCATGGGTTCCATTGTCACATTGCTCTAACAGTCAGGAAGTTTCTCCTAATGTTCAGCCGGAATCGGGCTTCCTGCAGCTTGAGCCCATTATTCTGTGTCCTGCACTCTGGGATGATCAAGGATTGATCCTGGCCTTCCTCTCTGGGACAACCTTTCAAGGGCTTGAAGAGAAGAACTTGTATGCTTCTCCCCACCCCCCAAAGGGACAAACCACTGGGCAAGCCTATTCGAGCACTTAAGCGCCCAATGAAGCCATCTTAATGCATCTTCAGCATTAAACTAAGCAGCGGAGCGCGGAAAAAAAGAAGTCTTCTAACTCGACGGCAGTCACAAAATGTCAGAAGACACCAGAACTCATTCACAATTACCCTTTTTTCTAATTCTCTCGTCCATTTCAGACTCTTGCCTCTTTGAGGAGCGTCCGGTTTAGGAACAGCGCTGGAGAGGAAGTCTCTTTCCATAAAAAGGGAGAGAGATACGACATTATGAACTTGGTTTTCTTCCCAAATACATCCGTTGCTCGCGTGAAATTTGGACAGGTGGATCCGGAAGCTCCCCCTGGGCGAGACTTCACCCTTCACTCGGATGCAGTCGTCTGGGCTACAGAGGTGCAGTTGAAGTGAATGTCATGGGGGAACGGAAGAATGTTGTAGTTCTGTCGCTTGAGAACAGAAGGTGTCCTTCTAGATGAGACCGAAGGCCTAGGGAGTCCAGGGAGGGGTCCTTGTCCAGTGAGGATGACCCATCTTTGCATGCAAATGTCCCAGGTTCAGTCCTTGGCAGCTCCAGGTATGGCTGGAAAAAGACCCCTGCCTGAAACCCTGGAGAGGCTCTTCTGTTCAGCGCAGACAATACTGAGCTAGCCCCCATTTATATGGCCCCGCTTCGACCCCCCCCCGTCGCACCTGTGAGCGAATGCAGCTTCGAACGAGCAAGCCCTGCTATACACTCGCAACGTGCTATGCTACTTGGATCCCTGCACTGAGCAGGGGGTTGGACTTGATGGCCTTGTAGGCCCCTTCCAGCCCTACTATTCTATGATTCTATATGATTCTATGCCTAGCCATCACTCCGAAACCATGCTGGTCCTCCCCTAAGAAACCCCCCATCCCCGGCCCTTGGGCACCGAGTCCAAAAGCAACCATTGCGAAGACACGAAGCTGCCAAAATGTGTAAAAGTGTGATTAGATGAAAACGCCCCTCCGGGCCTCTGTAGCTGCGCCGCCGCAAAGGGACGGGGGGGCAAAGGGTGACGCAGGCACTACGCACGCCTACAACATGCCCACTGCAAAATGCAAAGCCAGTCTGGGGAAGGGACAGACGGCGTACAAGCACGGGGAAGCCCGTGGCAAGCGAAAAACACTGCAGCAAAACGGCTCCTTGGAATGCCGCATTTCCCGGGCGACAACCACAGATGGCTGCAACGTTACGACTGTGTCATCTACCACAAGGGACCTCAGCTCACACCCACCCCAGAGTAAAAGCCAGGTGCAGATGGGGCCCTAGTTAGACCAAGGATCTGGCGCAGTAGGAGGCCGCTTCCAAAGTTTTTGTTTCTGTATGAGCACATACGTATATTATTTATACCAGCTTCGGTTTCAGTGGTTCTAAGTTGCTTGCAGACATGCAGAAAATATTCACATTATGAATCGTGTAATGGGAAACTCGGCTGAGGAACTCCAAGTCCTTTTTCGTGCAGTCTCCATAGCATGTAAAACCTCAACTTTTTCTCCCTTCCCTTTTAGAAGCCGCCCCTCGCCAGGTGCGTGGAGCGGTGCTCTCCAGGGCACCAGAGAAAAGTTCCAGAGGGGAAGCTGGTTTGCTGCTACAGATGCGATCGTTGTCCAGAAGGGACCATTTCTACCTGGACAGGTAGCTCAGGCCTTCAGAGCACTGAACAAGTGCAGAGGAAACCGGGGTTAGCACGGAGTGGGAAGATCATGGACAAGAAGAAGAGTTGGCCATTTAACCTAGGGACATTTTCTCCATCCAAACCATCGGGGATTGCATAACTAGGTGGTTCACTAGTTCGCAGACTGTTCAACATTTCCTGAAGAACATGTCTGTTTAAATAAGAAAAGAATGATCATACTCTTAGATATTTGCCTTGGCCCACCATTCCATGCATAATTTTTAAAGCATCATGTTTCCAAGCTCGGTTGTTTTGGCATTCGACACGATTCCAATCATTGATCAGTTGTAGCAAATCGAGCGTGATACTCCAATGTCAAAGAAATTGCTGTTCAGTCTCTCGGGATTTCTGTCACCTATTCCCCAGCGTCTGCACCAACACATCTCCTCTGAAGTGCATAATCTGAAGAAAATGAGTTTTATTTCTTTATTTGCCCATTCAGGAGGCACTGCAGGGAACAGACTGTGGTTCTTTCCTTACACTTACCAGCTTTTAATTTCTAGTTACAGAATTTAGGCTTTCCTTCCTTGCAGTGTATTGAACATGGGTCTGCTACAGGGGGCTATCATGTGCACATGAAAAATGGCATTTTGTGCCTTTCCTGACTCCAGTCTTACGCCATATGTTGCTGAAGCTTACAGGGAAAATACTAAAAGGGACATTGTACCCTCAGGTGTAGAGTAAGCTTGGGAACTGGTATTTCCATCTCCTTCTTTGTGGGTTGCACTGTCTCCACATAAAAGAAGTCCTATGTTATGTTTGAGATACTTTTGCTCATTCCAGATGCAGACCGCTGTGCCCCATGCCCAGAAGATCAGCATCCAAACTGGAACCAAGACCGCTGTTTCCCCAAGAAGACCCACTTCCTTTGCTATCAAGAGACACTGGGGGTCATTTTAGCTTCTCTGGCTCTCCTCCTCCCTCTGATTACAGCTCTGGTGTTGGCGACCTTCGTTTTGCACTGTGACACGCCAATCGTCAAAGCCAACAACAGGGACCTCACCTATGTCCTCCTCCTTTCTCTCCTGCTCTGCTTTGCCTCCTCCTTTCTGTTCATCGGTCGCCCCACCAAGGTCACCTGTCTTCTGCGTCAAGCCGCTTTTGGCATCATCTTCTCGGTTGCCATTTCTTCTGTGTTGGCAAAAACGGTCACAGTGGTTCTGGCCTTCATGGCCACCCAGCCAGGAAACATGGCCAGAAAACTCTTAGGGAGACAACTGACTAACTCCATTGTCCTGGCCTGTCCCCTCATCCAAGCTGTGATCTGTGCTGTCTGGCTGGTGACCTCTCCCCCGTTCCCAATCTTGGACTTCCATTCCCTGGCCGGAGAAATCTTAGTAGAATGTAATGAAGGCTCGGTCACCATGTTTTACACTGTCCTGGGATACATGGGTTTTCTGGTGATCATCAGCTTCACGGTGGCTTTCCTAGCGAGGAAGTTGCCCGACAGCTTCAACGAAGCCAAGTTTATCACCTTCAGCATGCTGGTGTTTTGCAGCGTTTGGGTCTCCTTTGTGCCCACCTACCTGAGCACAAAGGGGAAGTCCATGGTGGCCGTGGAGGTCTTCTCTATCCTGGCCTCTGGGGCTGGTCTCCTGGGTTGCATCTTTCTCCCCAAATGCTACGTTATAGTGCTGAGGCCCAGTCTCAATTGTAAAGATCATCTAACTAGGAGAAAGAATTAAGGTGTCTATCACTTTGAATCATGCCCTGGTATTCTAGTTTCCTGTCAAGCACATCTACAAGAAGGCCAATAACATTAGTAAAAACATAAAGTGTTGTCTTATTTCTTAAACAACGGGCTCCTTTCCACACTGGGGCCTCTGTCCTAGTGCTGTGGCTTCTGCGCTTTCCCAGTCACCTGGAAGCAGGCTTAAAAGGTTGTCTGTATGGCATTATATTCCCCATAGACATCCTTCAACCGTATACTGATTTAATACTCATGCCATCGCACTATCAGGAATGAGTTGCATTGCGGCTGCAACGGAAAGCTGCAGTACGGTTCAGGGTTCCTGCCAGCCCATTACGCCTGCTTCTGAGATACTGCAAGCAGTGTGGATCTCAATTCCGCTAGGAGAACATTCTTCTCTCCCCATGCCATTCTTGGTTCTCCTCACTGGATTGGTTTTGGGGAGGGGAGGGGGGTTTTTAGTTGCCCACTGCTGAGGCATTTGCAACTTGGCTTCCTTCAGAGAGGAATAACCGTGGGATAGAAACGTAATAATACATAAAAATAAATGAAATAAATCGGTTCCATGTTTTGGTACTTCTCCAGACCTGTTTCCTTCAAGAACGCATCTACTTCTCTCTTGTTTCTCAGGAGCCCCGTTGTGGCCCAGTTTTTGTTGGCGCTTGCCAGGTGAGCTCACTGTTAGAGGGGGGGGGATGCCAGCAGCAAGGACATATTGTGCTGAATTATGACAAGTGTCGGCAACACCCATATTTGCAGAGTGGGGATGCAAAATGTATGAGGGTGCTGTCATGGAAAAGTGGAAAATTGGGTTGAGAGAAGGGACAACAGTGCAACAGATTTCTTCACAAATAGGGGCCTTGTTATTGAATATTAGAGCACTCAGGGTGACCGGGCCCTACCCTCTGCCTACCCCACAGATCCATAAGCAGGCCTGTCTTTCCTTGGGGGCAGAAGATTTTGCTGCCTGAGCCTGAAAACAGGCGGTCCTGCTGACAAAGCAGCGGTCAGGAACAAGAGACCAGTGAGAGAAAAGGTGGCAACGTTTGTTACTCCCTGCAGCGAGCAGCTCCACGTGTCCGGCATTTCCCTGTGTCCCTGGATGAGGCCAAGAGCAGCATCAGCTGCCTAAGACAGTGAGAAACGGTCTCTGCCCCCCCAACATGTCATTCACCAATCCAGAACAAAATTTTCCAGGTAGCAACAAGGGAAAAGAGCCGGTCAAAAAGCAGAAAACGGGGGTGTCAGAGGATTAAAGAAAGCCTGTCTGCGAAAAAGTCAAGCCCCACATTTGCTCCTCCCTGAAGGCTTGCTTTTTATTGTTGTTGTTCAGTCGTTCAGTCGTGTCCGACTCTTCGTGACCCCATGGACCAGAGCACGCCAGGCCTTCCTGTCCTCCGCTCTCTCCCGGAGTGTGCTCAGGTTCATATTCATTGCATCGGTGATGCTATCTAGCCATCTCATCCTCTGCCGTCCTCTTCTCCTTTTGCCTTCAGTCTTTCCCAGCATCAGGGTCTTTTCCAGGGAGTTTTCTCTTCGCATCAGGTGGCCAAAATAGTTGAGCTTCAGCTTCAGGATCTGTCCTTCCAATGAGCACTCAGGGTTGATTTCCTTGAGAATTGACTGATTTGACCTCCTTGCAGTCCAGGGGACTCGCAAGAGTCTCCTCCAGCACCACAGTTGGAAAGCATCAATTCTTCGGCGCTCAGCCTTCCTTATAGTCCAGCTCTCACAGCCATACATTACTACTGGGAAAACCATAGCTTTGATTAGACGGACCTTTGTCGGCAAGGTGATGTCTCTGCTTCTAACTATGCTGCCTAGATTTGCCATAGCTTTCCTCCCAAGGAGCAAGCGTCTTTTAATTTCATGGCTACAGTCACCGTCCGCGGTGATCTTGGAGCCCAAGAAAATAAAATCTGTCACTGCTTCCACTTCTTCCCCTTCTTTATGCCAGGAAGTGATGGGGCCACATGCCTTGATCTTAGTTTTTTTTAATGTTGAGTATCATACCAGCTTTTGCACTCTCCTCTTTCACCCTCAACAAGAGGCTCTTGAGATCCTCTTCGCTTTCTGCCATTAGGGTGGTATCGTCTGCATATCTGAGGTTGTTGAGAATTCTCCCACAAATCTTAATTCCGACCTGTGATTCATCCAACCCGGCATTTCTCATGATGTACTCTGCATATAAGTTAAATAAGCAGGGTGACAATATGCAGCCTTGTCGTACTCCTTTCCCAATTTTGAACCAATCGGTTGTTCCATGTCCAGTTCTTACTGTTGCTTCTGGGCCCTCGTACAGGTTTCTCAGGAAACAGGTAAGGTGGTCTGGTACTCCCATCTCTTTCAGAATTTGCCAGGGTTTGTTGTGATCCACACAATCAAAGGCTTTAGCGTAGTCAATGAAGCAGAAATAGACGTTTTTCTGGAATTCTCTTGCTTTCTCCATGATGCAGCGAATGTTGGCGATTTGATCTCTAGTTCCTCTGCCTCTTCGAAACCCAGCTTGTACTTCCGGTAGTTCTCGGTTCGCATACTGCTGAAGCCTAGCTTGTAGGATTTTGAGCATCACCTTGCTGGCATGTGAAATGAGCGCAATTGTGCGGTAGTTTGAACACTCTTTGGCATTGCCCTTCTTTGGCATTGGAATGTAAACTGACCTTTTCCAGTCTTGTGGCCACTGTTGAGTGTTCCAAATTTGCTGGCATATTGAATGCAGCACTTTAATAGCATCATCTTTTAGGATTTTAAATAGCTCAGCTGGAATACTGTCATCTCCGCTAGCTTTGTTGTTACTAATGCTTCCTAAGGCCCACTTCACTCTCGAGGATGTCCAACTCAAGTTCAGTGACCGCACTATCATGGCTATCAGGGACATTCAGATCTTTCCTGTGTAGTTCTTCTGTGTATTCTTTCCACCTCTTCTTAATCTCATCTGCTTCTGTGAGGTCCCTGCCTTCTTTGTCCTTTATCGTGCCCGTCTTTGCACAAAACGTTCCCTTGAGATCTCCAATTTTCTTGAAGAGATCTCTAGTCTTTCCCATTCTGTTGTTTTCCTCAATTTCCTTGCATTGTTCATTTAAGAAGGCCTTCTTGTCTCTCCTTGCTATTCTCTGGAACTCTGCATTCAGTTGGATATATCTTCCCCTTTCTCCCTTGCTTTTTGCTTCCCTTCTTTCCTCAGCTACTTGTAAAGTCTCATCAGACAGCCACTTTGCTTTCTTGCATTTCTTTTTCTTTGGGATGGATTTTGTTGCTGCCTCCTGAACAATGTTATGGACCTCCGTCCATAGTTCCTCAGGCACTCTGTCTATCAGGTCTAATCCCTGAAATCTATTCCTCACCTCCACTGTATATTCATCAGGGATATGATTGAGGTCATACCTGAATGGTTTAGTGGTTTTCCCT
Source organism: Heloderma suspectum (assembly GCF_057233095.1). NCBI lineage: Eukaryota > Metazoa > Chordata > Lepidosauria > Squamata > Helodermatidae > Heloderma > Heloderma suspectum. The sequence continues at coordinate 18,780,082 of NC_139476.1, forward strand.
ACATTCTTCCATTTCAGCCAAAATTTTGCAAGAAGCAGCTCATGATCTGAGCCACAGTCAGCTCCAGGTCTTGTTTTGACTGACTGTATGGAGCTTCTCCATCTTTGGCTGCAAAGGACATAATCAATCTGATTTCGATATTGACCATCTGGTGACGTCCATGTGTAGAGTCGCCTCTTGTGCTGTTGGAAAAGAGTGTTTGCTATGACCAGCATGTTCTCTTGGCAAAACTCTATTAGCTTTTGTCCTGCTTCATTTTGTACACCAAGGCCATGTCTGCCTGTTATCCCGGTGATTTCTTGACTTCCTACTTTAGCATTCCAATCCCCTATGATGAAGAGGACATCTTTTTTTGGTGTTAGTTCTAGAAGGTGTTGTAGGTCTTCATAGAACCGATCAACCTCAGCTTCTTCGGCCTCAGTGGTTGGGGCGTAGACTTGAATTACTGTGATGTTGAATGGTTTGCCTTGGATTCGTACTGAGATCATTCTATCATTTTTGAGATTGTGCCCCAGTACTGCTTTTCCCACCCTTTTGTTGACTATGAGTGCTACTCCATTTCTTCTAAGGGATTCTTGCCCACAGTAGTAGATATAATGGTCACCTGAATTAAATTCACCCATGCTTGTCCATTTTAGTTTGCTGATTCCCAAGACGTCAGTGTTCAATCTTGCCATCTCATGTTTGACCACCTCCAGCTTACCTTGATTCACTGATCTTACATTCCAGGTTCTGAAACAATATTGTTCTTTACAGCATTGGATTTTCTTTTCACCACCAGACACATCCACAGCTGAGTGTCCTTTCGGCTGTGGCCCAGCCACCTCACTCTTTCTGGTGCTACTTGGAAATACCCTCTGCTCTTCCCCAAGAGTATATTGGACACCTTCCGACCTGAGGGGCTCATCTTCCGGCGTCATATCTTTTAGCGTTGTGATACATTCCATGGGGTTTTCTTGGCAAGAATACTGGAGTGGGTTGCCATTTCCTTCTCCAGTGGACCACATTTTGTCAGAACTCTCCCCCATGACCTGTCCGTCTTGGGTGGCCCTGCATGGCATAGCTTATGGCTTCACTGAGTCACGCAAGCCCCTTCGCCACAACAAGGCAGTGCTAACTCTGATCTTTGTTAGCAGATTTTGATTTGACAGCTTTTTTGGTTCTTGCCTCCCTTTTGGGAGGAGTTTTCTCTTTTGTCTTTTTGGACATTTCCCTTGGCTTTGAGCCTATTTGGGGCGATCTTTCTCCAAGCCAGCTTCTCTGAGCCAGGCGTCTGGCCCCTGAGCAGCTTGGCATCATTTTCGCCCTCTTTTATCTTGCTCACTTTTCATTTGAAGGTATTGTCTTCGTGAAGTTTTCATTTATGGAATATAAATGAAACAGAATACTCATTTGAGGGCCAAACAAGAGGCTGTTTATTGAGGAACAGGCGAACACTAAACTAAATCGGAAAATGAAAGTAATCACAAGCACAACTTCTCAACTCCAACCCATAATAGCTGGAGACCATATTGAACTATATAGTTTCCAATCACTACCGTCTTCATGCTGTAGCTGGATTAATTTTCCCTACCTGGACTTTGCTCGGTTCTCCCACTGGACGCTAGGAGGGGGCTTTCAACCATCCTCTCGGTCCACGAAAGCCTGGTCTTCAGATCTCTGCTTGGGATACGTAGCCATACTTTCCTTTCAACCCCCCACCCCCTGCGCACTTCTTTCCCCTGAAAGTTTGGACCACACTGCTATAAAGTTGAAAGCCTCAAGCACAGCTCAGAACTAGTTTGGACTGGGGGAAGTTTAAGGAGAGCCAGGTAACAACTCAAACTTCTGCTGGGCCTAAGAACGCTGCTTTTTTAATAGGCCTTCATGAGAGTTAAACTGCAGAGCATTTTGCATCGTGTGCACGTGCGTTTCCTTTGTAAGCATGTCTCACGTTTCGCTTCCGTCGGTGACGCTCTTCTGCATTTATGTTTCTTCCTAAACCATTTCTACCAAGGGACTTTCGGTGTGGCATGTTTTCATTTCTTTAACCAGTTAAAAGGGCGTTTACAGTTTTCCTGCTTAAGTTTTAAAATACGTTTTCAAACATATTGAACTCTTAGATCGCTCCAGTCAGCCCTGGTGATGCTCTCGCCCACCGGGACAAAGTCAGAACCTCATTTTCAGTTTGTGCTCCCCGCCCCTTTCCATATCAGTGCCTCCTCACCCCTTCCATTTTGTCGGCAGCCCCACTGCTTCCCCTTCTTCCTCTGCACCCCCTTCCCCGTTTGTGCCCCCACCCCTTCCCCATTTAAGCACATGAATCCCTACTCCTTCCTTCCCCATACCCAGGGCCCAACTACCCGTTCCCTCTCATCTCCTCCCTTTCCCCCACTGAGGTCCGGGACATCTGGGGGGGGGGGAGGTTGGCAGACGACTGATGTAGCTTGATGAGGTTGTGACAGCTGGGCTGAAAAGATAACCCAGGTGCTAGTCCAGGAGACAAAGTGCTGGATTGTTGTGGGAGACCCCGACAAACTGGCCGTTATGGATCTGAGAAGGAGAATGGCTTTCTGTACTGCTGGACCCCTCTTTCACAAGGGCCCCCCTCCCCCCCCCAAATTGCAGGTAAGCTGCCACCATGGGCCATTTGGAAGCTATGCTTCTATTAATGCAACCCAAAATAGCATTTGGGGTTGCATTAATAGAATGCGATGTGGCTGCAAAAAAGGCAAATGCTATTTTGGGCTGCATTAATAGAATTATTGTGGGCTGCATTAATAGAAGCATCGCTTCAAAATCCGGGGAAGTACTAGTTCCCCTCTATTCAGCATTGGTTAGGCCTCATCTGGAGTACTGTGTCCAGTTCTGGGTACCGCACTTGAAGAAGGATGCAGACAAGCTGGAGAGGGTTCAGAGAAGGGCAACAAAGATGATCAGGGGACTGGAAACAAAGCCCTATGAGGAGAGACTGAAAGAACTGGGCATGTTTAGCCTGGAGAAGAGAAGACTGAGGAGAGATATGATAGCGCTCTTCAAATACTTGAAAGGTTGTCACAGAGAAAAAGGCCAGGATCTCATCTCGATCATCCCAGAGTGCAGGACACAGAATCATGGGCTCAAGTTGCAGGAAGCCAGATTCTGGCTGAACATCAGAAAAAACTTCCTGTTAGAGCAATACGACAACGGAACCCATAACCTAGGGAGGTGGTGGGCTCTCCCACACTGGAGGCCTTCAAGACAAGGCTGGACAGCCATCTGTCAGGGATGCTCTGACTTGGACTCCTGCATTGAGCAGGGGGTTGGACTGGATGGCCTTGTAGGCCCCTCCAACCCTACTATTCTATGATTCTATGATTTGCCTGTTTTGCAGCTCCATCACATTGTTGGCTCATGTTCAGCTTGTGATCTACAACAATTCCAAGATCCTCCTTGCTTGTAGTATTGTTGAGCCAAGCATCTCCCATGTTGTAACTGTGCATTTGGTTTCTTTTTCCTAGGTGCAGAACTTGGCATTGATCCCTATTAAATGTCATTCTGTTGTTTCCTGCCCAACGTTCCAGTCTATCCAGATCACTTTGAATGTCCTGTCTTCCAAGGTATTAGCTATCCCACCCAATTTGGTGTCATCTGCAAATTTCATCGGCATTCCCTGCACTTCCTTGTCCAAGTCATTAATAAAAATTTGAAAAGCACTGGGCCCAAGACTGAGCCCTGCGGTACCCCACTCGTTACCTCTCCCATTTGAGAAGATCCCATTGATAAGCACTCTTTGAGGCTGATTTGGTAGCCAACTGTGGATCCACCAGATCGTTGTTTCATCTAGCCCACTTTGAGCTAGTTTGCTACTCAGGATATCATGGGGCACTTTATCGAAAGCTTTGCTGAAGTCGAGGGATATGATGTCTACAGCATTCCCATGGACCACAAGGGAGGTGACTTGATCCAAAAATGAGATCAGATTCATCTGGCAGGATTTGTTCTTGACAAATCCATGTTGGCTTCGAGTAATCACTGCCTTGTATTCAAGGTGCTTCCAGATGGATTGCTTTATCATCTGCTCCAGAATTTTCCCAGGGATTGATGTCAGACTGACTGGTCTGTAGTTCCCAGGTTCCTCCTTTTTACCCTTCTTGAAGATAGGGACAACATTCGCCCTCCTCCAGTCATCCGGCACTTCCCCCGTCCTCCATGATTTCTCAAAGAGAATAGACAGTGGTTCTGAGAGATCTTCCGCCAGTTCCTTTATGACTCTAGGATGCAGTTCATCTGTCCCTGGAGATTTGAACTCATTCCAAGTAATGAGGTGTTCCTTGACCATATGCCTATCGATCTCAAGCTGCAATCCTGTCCCTTCAGCCTGTACTTTGCCTTAGCCGGGGGGTCATAGACCCTCTTTTGGGAGAAGACTGAGCCAAAGTAGGAATTGAGCACTTCTGCCTTTTCTTTGTCATCTGTCATCATTTTGATATCCTTATTTAATAGCTGAATCACCATTTCGTCTTTTCCTTGATTGGGTGGCCAGTAGTAGACTCCAGCCACCATGTCCCTTTTATTCTTTGCTCCATTTATTTTAACCCGGATGCTCTCGATAGGGCTACCAAGCTCCTCCTCTCATATTTCTGTGCAGATATATGTATTTTTAACATATAAGTGCAACTCCCTTTCTGTTCCTTCTGTTCTTTGGGAACAAGTTATATCCTTCAGTTGCTGTATTCCAGTCATCCCACCAAGTTTGTTACACCTATCAAGACATAATTCCCCTCCCACATTAAGAGTTCAAGTTTGTTCTGCTTGTTTCCCATACTCTGGGCAGTAGTATATAGACACTGAAGACCATGTGCTGTATAGTCTGGCTTTCTTCCTACATGTTTTTGAAGACTATTATTGGGTGCTATTCGAGCTGTTCTCTCTGTTGTGGTGCATGAGCCTTTGTCCATTGTTACCCCCAACTTGATGTCTCCCTCCCCCATAAAAAAGTGATGCAAGTTGGGGCAAAAAATCCCAACTTCAGGTCTAGCCTGATAGGATCTGAGCTAGCGGTGACTGACCAGGAAAGAGATCTTGGGGTTGTGGTGGACAGCTCAGTGAAGATGTGAACCCAGCGTGCAGCTGCTGTAAAAAAGGCAAACTCCATGTTAGGCATAACTGGAAAAGGGATTGAGAATAAAACTGCCAACATCATACAGCCCCTATACAAATCTAGGGTGCAACCGTACTTGGAATACCGTGTGCAGTTCTGGCCACCACACCTAAAAAAAGATATTGTGGAGCTGGAAAAGGTGCAGAAAAGGGCGACTGAAATGATCCAAGGGCTGGAGCATCTCCCCCATGAGGGAAGGTTACAACAGCTGAGATTGTTTAGCTTGGGAAAAAAGGAGGGTCAGGGGAGACATGATACAGCTCTACAAAATTGTGCATGGTGTGGAGAATAGGGAGAGGGAGATATTAGAACCCAACGGGGTCATCCTATGAAGCTGACTGGTGGAGATTCAGGACAGATCAAAGGAAGTCCTGCTTCACACGGCGCAGAATTCAACTATGGAATTTGCTACCACCGGAAGTAGTGATGGCCAGCAGTTTGGATGGCTTTAAAAGGGGGTTAGACAAAGTCCTGGAAGAAAAGGCTACCAATGGCTACTGGTCTTGATGGCTCCAGTACCACAGGCAGTGAGCCTATGTACACCAGTTGCTGGGGAACATGGGTAGGAGGGTGCTGTTGCACTCATGCCCTGCTCGTGGGTTCCTGGTTGACAGCTGGTTGGCCACTGTGTGAACAGAATGCAGGACTACATGGACCCTTGGTCTGATCCAGCAAGGCTCTTCTTACGTAGGATTCAGTTTAAAGCCCTCCTGATGAAGTTCTTCATGCTGTGGCCATACACATTCTTCCCATCCCTTGTGAGGTGCAACCCATCCCTTGAATCATAGAAGAGTAGGGTTGGAAGGGGCCTGTAAGACCATCAAGCCCAACCCCCTGCTCCATGCAGGAATCCAAGTCAAGCATCCCTGACAGATGGCTGTCCAGCCTCACCTTGAAGGCCTCCAGCGTGGGAGAGCCCACCACCTCCCTAGAGAATTGGTTCCATTGTTCCTTGCCAACAGCCCATCTTCCAGGAAGTATAGCCTGTGGTCCCAGAACCCAAATCTCTCACGCCGGCACCACCTTCATAGCCAGTCATTCACCTGGAGAATTTCCCTTTCCCTTTCTATCCTTCTAACTATGGGAAGGATGGATGAGAAAACCATCTGGGCCCCAAAGTTCTTGAGTTTCCTGTCCAAAGCTTCCAAGTCTGATGTGATTTCTTCCTAGCTCTGCTTGGCAGTATCATTTGTTCCCACATGGATGAGAAGGGATACTTTATGAGGGTGGGCAACCCTTCCGTTATGTCCATCAGGGTTGCTTGTGAGCGCAGGGAGTGGCAGAGTAGTTCAGATTCTGAAGAAGAACCGCAAGACATGGGGGAGGAAGGTTCCCAGGCTTGCCCAGACATGGCTAGGCAGACTCTTCAGGTTTCAAAGGCCCAGCTGGACGGAGAGGGCCCCTCTTCACCCTGCCCCCCATGAGAGACAGCGAACTGGGAGAGGCGGGGCTTGGAGAGCCTGAATTCTCAGACTCCAGGCTCAGATGCAGAGCCAAGAGAGAGATGGCCAGGTCGGAGCTTAGACGGTCTGCCCGACTGGCCCAGCGGGAACAGCTGTGCTTGGAGGCCACACAAGAGAGGGAGATCTCCCCCCAACCTTAGGTTAGGATACTAATCTGCCTTTTCTTCAAATGGTGGGCAACTTTCGTAGCTATCTCTTGAACCCCCTGAAGGCATTTCCTTTGTAGACCGAGAGCCACTAAGAATTTGCATCTGTACGACCCCTTGAAGTGATGGATTAGAAGCCATAGACTGAAGCGTCTTGTCTGTGTTTGATTCGGCATTTGAAGTTCAGCGGGGGCAAAAGGAATCCTGACAGCGTCTCTAATCCATCCTCCCAGGAGACAGCATACCTGGCGAGTCCATGGGTCTTTGCGACATACTTGGGTTTCAACTACTATTCTTCTCTTCTTGCTGTAGGCCTCGGTTTCATGGCCTCTGCTTGGCTGACCTTCAGCGTCGTCTTTGCTCTCATGCGAGGCCTTCTGTAATTCTTCCTCTGCAGGCTGTCCTCCAGTCCTACAACTCCCAGTATGCTGGCTGGGGAAGGTAGGACTTGTAGGACTTTTGTCTGTCTATACTGGAGAGTATAGACACACTGGAGAGCCAGTGTGGTGTAGTGGCTAGTGTGTTGGACTGGGAGCCAGGAGATCCGGGTTCTAGTCTCCACTCAGCCATGAAAGCTCACTGGGTGACTTTGGGCCAGTCACAGACTCTCAGCCCAACCCACCTCACAGGGTTGTTGTTGTGAGGATAAAAGGGAGAGGAGGAGGATAATGTAAGCCGCCTTGGGTTCCTTGCAAGAGGAAAAACGGCAGGATATAAATGCAGTAAATAAATAAACAAACAAACAAACATGGGATGGAGATTCCCATGGGAATAAACATGGAATGGAGATTCCCAAGACTCCCCTGCCCCCAGCATAGGATGGGGCGATTTGGTGGCTAAATTCTGCTATCAGCCCCCTGTAGACATTCCCCTTTTCTCACTCTCTTCTTCATAGAATCATAGAACAGTGGGGTTGGTAGGGGCCTATAAGAGCATCGAGTCCAACCCCACCTCCCCCCAAATTGCTCCCCATTATTTTTCATGGAAACGCTGTACGTTGTGTTTTACAGATACTTTGACACAAGGGGTCCTCTCTCTCTCTCTTTTGTGAAGTTCACTTCTATGGGATAAAACATATATGCCGTACTGTACTTCAGAACAAAACAAAACTTGTCAGAAGTGTCAAAATAAGTTCAATTTCCAAAAAAAAAATTAAAATCACTGTACTTAAGGAGATATTGTGAAGAAATGAAATCCCTGATCCCAAAGCATTGGATGTAAAATAAGTTCAGTTTCCAAATGTCTTTTTGAAAATCACTGCACTTAAGGAGATATCGTGAAGAAATGAAATCCCTGATCCCAAAGCATTGGATGTAAAATAAGTTCAGTTTCCAAATGTCTTTTTGAAAATCACTGCACTTAAGGAGATATCATGGAGAAATGAAATCCCTGATCCCAAAGCATTGGATGTTGGCGTCCCTGTGAAGGAAACAGAGGGTGTCCTGAAGCACAGGGTGTTGCCGGGGGCCCGATTCTGCAGGATCACAAAACTTGGGAGGTGCCACCGGAGCGTCTCCGATCCAGCTCAGTTTGTGTTTTAAAGTTGCACAGGGGCAACTGCACCCACTTGTGGCCGGCGGAGCAGCGTACGTAGTCCTGGTTGAGGTCCTCTCCGAAAGGATGTTGGGGAAATCCACAAGGGATCAGATGAGCTTGGATTTCAAGGAACGTGCCCTGAGCAGCCCACAGCGGACCGACTTTTTCCGGGTCACACAGACCCGCAGGCCGGTTTTTCACGGTGGGAGCAGCAGCAATGCACTAATATGCATCTGGGGCCTTTTAGGGGGTCTTCTTGGCATCTCCCCCAACCCTCATTCAACCATTTCAGATCAAATCAGCCATCTTCAGTTGGAAGTAGCTTCGTCAGTCTTCCATTAGCGAAACCTTTTCACCCATTTGGGGCCAGATTAACCTTTCTGGGAGAAGCACTGTGCCCTGCCGACCCCCAGAAGTTGCCTGGCCCGGCTTCAGAAGGTAACCCAATGCAGCCGAGACCACCTCAGCCTTCCGACGTGCATCCAGCGCACAGCCACCATTCCTGGGAAGTGCACACAGAAGCCTTCTTCCCCTGGCTGAGGTCCTTTGCTGGGCCAGGGCTCTCTGCGCTGAACATCAGGGGCTTTGGGGCACCGGAGGAATCCCACCTGTCTCCAGAGGGCTTCGTGGCATCGGTCAGTTAGGCCTGGAAATCGCTGCGCATTTCCGAGCGCTGACCCCTAATAACCTGGAGCCTGAAATCTCCATGCACTTGGACAGAATGCAGCCAAATGCGGTGTGGGGGGGAAACAGCCACTCTGACACCCGTGATGGCTACAGCAAAACATTGACAAAACGGGGCGGGGGACACGGTTCTTCTCCGCCTTCGTGACCTCCTGTCCTTCCCAAGGTTTCACCTGCGGGCCCGTCTTCCTTAAATTGCCGCCCTGCGGGTGGTGGGACTGCGCCGCAACGGGCGCCAGCCCACAACGAAAGGCGCCAGCTTGGGGAAGCCTGGATGGGATTTTTCCTCTCCTGTGTTCGATTTGGCACAGGATGGCCCCAACTGTGCCTGGGCTTGCTCCCTAGGCGTTCGACTTGCACCTCCCCTGGGGTCTATTGTGTAAGAATTGGGAAGGCTGCTCTATGTCGTGGGTTCATCTGAAAGCCAGAGGCTGAGAGGGTCAGGTGGGATAAACTGCAAGGCCTGATGCTAGGCAAAAGGCCAAGACGGTCGGCGCCTTTACACTCTTTGGACTTTTCCCGCTGTTTCTACGCTTCCCTTTCCTCCAGCTGGGCTCTCCAGCAAAGCTACAACAGGGCTAAGAACAGCAACCGGCTCACATTTCTCCTGCTTCGGTCGTGCTGTGCCAGAGTTGGGCGGTGCAGGAGCTCAGAAGTCCCAGACAAGGCGAGCCGGGTTTCCATCCTCTCAACAAGGCCCTTTCCTTCTCCTGCCCCACAATTCGAACTCGTTGGCACGTCAGCCTGCTGAGGCGGGGCAGTGCAGTGGTTCGAGCACTGGACTGGGGAGAGCCTGGGTCTAGTCCCTACTTGGCCCTGAGGCCCGCTGGGCGACGCTGGGCCAGTCGCTGCGGCTCAGCCTACCCTACCTCACAGGGTTGTTGTGAGGATAAATGAAGAGGAGGAAGACAATGTGAGCCACCCTGGGTGCCTTGCGAGAGGAAAAAAGGCAGGAGAGAAATGCAGGAATAAATCAGAAAATAAAAAATAGCTCTGTATGTGAAGAGCTTCTCCTTCTGACGCGACCCCAAGGGATTCCTTGCAGCAAGCCATTTATTAAGGCCTGTTCTTGCACTGCAGAAGAGGCCATCACGGCTGTTTTTTAATCACGGAAAATTACGGCACTTTTGAGAAAGGCAAATGAGTTACGAGGGAGACGATTTGAGGCGGATGCCGACCCGGAATTCGACACACACGCTGGTTCCGGTCCCCAGGGGAATTCCTCTCGAGCCCTCCGTGCGGCTCTTGACCAGGACGCTGGGGCAGGCCGGCAGAAGAGCGGGCGCGCCATCGCCGGGCCTGGCAGCCGGCCCCCGGCATAGCTCGCACGGCGCAAGCGGTTCCTCTCGGGAACGGCACAGGGCTGCTCGGGAAGGAGGAAAGCCGGGAACGAGGCCTTCATCCGCTCTGGCATTGAAGGAGAACAAGTCCAGCTTCCACGCGGTCCTCCCCAACTCGGCTGCGTAGGGCTCACGTTCCTCCTCCAGGCCGAGGGAGGGCCGCTTCGGCTAAACAGCAAAGGGAGAGAGAGCAGTAGAGGAAGACAGTTTCGAAGCCCAGCGGTTGCAGCAGATCAAGCTGAAGCCTGCCCCTTTCCATTCTTGGTTCAGCTTCTGTATTTTGGGTCTTAGGGGTGCGATCCGGTGCATGTTTAGACGGGGAAGAAAGCCCCGCAACTCCCAGCATTCCCCAGCCAGGCAAGCCAAGCCGGCGGGGGAATGCTGGGAACTGTGGCGTAGTAGCAATGTAGAGGGTCAGACTAAGTAGCCTCATGCATCATGCCCCATGTTCTCGCCGAGCTCTTGCTCTCTGAAATACATGTCTGTAAGCTGACGAGACGCAGGAGTTTCTTATCTTCTCAACAAGCCAAGCTGGCTGGGGAATGCTGGGAGTTGTGGTGTAGTAGCAATGTAGAGGGTCAGACTAAGTAGCCTCATGCATCATGCCCCACGTTCTTGCCGAGCTCTTGCTCTCTGAAATATATGTCTGTAAGCTGACGAGACGCAGGAGTTTCTTATCTTCTCAACAAGGCTCAGGTCAGAGTTGTCATGTTCTCTGCTTATCAAGCCCTATAACCCATTTCCTGGGCTATAAACAAAGGTGCTAGAAGAGGAAACGCTGAATGCTGCCAAACCCCACGGAGGGGGGCGGAGGAGCTTTTTCCTATGTGTCATAATGTCCATAAAAACAACTTGCTGATGTACTTCGGGGCTTTTGGCACTTTGGGAGTGATTCCGGCCATAAAGCCCACGCGTTAATATAGGAGAACTCTTTTTCCTTCACTCCGCGGTCTCTCTGGCTCCGCTTTCTGCAACATAAGTGGTGCCGTGACTCGGATCGTGGCAGGCGCTGGGACAGAGAGGTGGCAGTTGCCTGCTGTCGACCGCCGCACTGGGAGGGGGAGCTCGGCGCACGCCTCCCTTCTTGGCGCCACCGACCTTCTTGTCAGGAGAATGGGAGAAAGCCTGCGCCGGGACCACCCGAGCGGCTGCGGGCGTCAAGGGGACCCCAGTAAGCGGAGGAAGGAACCTGAGCCCTGCCCCACATCGAGGCTGAAACCGGGCCCTGCCTTCAGGATACAGGCTAGTATACGAGGCTGAAACTTGGCCCTGCCTTCAGGATACAGGCCAGTATACGAGGCTGAAACTGGGCCCTGCCTTCAGGATACAGGCCAGTATACGTATACAAATGGTATAGACCCACCCAGTTAGGGTGGAAGGAGGACTTGATCACTCCCCGAGCAAGCCCTAGTACTCCGCAAGGCGCTGAGGAAACTGCTTCGCTCTCGTGGAAAAAGTGGGGTGGTGGGTGGCAGGAACGTATCAATGACGTGATGGAAGATGGTGTCCGTGGCTACTGTGGTTCCTGTCGCATACCGTTGACCGTCCGGGTGCCCAGGCCAGTTGCGAAGTGCACGGTGTGAAAATTCCTCTTGTGCCAGCCAGTGAGACCCCTTGCTCACTGACCGATCCCCTTCCCTCTTTGTGTCTGTCTTCATCTTAAGTGGGAGGCTATGGGAGGTGGGGGAAGCAAGACATGCACCCCCTTGAGATGTAGGTTAAAAAAAAAATTTTTTTTTTTAAAGGATTCAGAATAGGGGTGGACGAAAGTCGCTTACCTGTCGTCGAAGGCCGTTCGCGGTGGGGGGGAGCGCTTCGCTGGTCCCCCCGTGAAGTTCAGGCCGGGGGGGGAGGCTTCCTGCCTCGCCCGGCCGAAATTCAGGCCGGGGAGGAGGCTTCCCGCCTCGCCCGGCCGCAAACGCGGAAGTAAACAAAAAACAAAAAAAACGCCCCCTGATAGGCTACGTGACGATTCACATAGCCTATCACGGCTAGATCTGCAAAGTCAGCCGTGATAGGCTACGTGAATCGTCACGTAGCCTATCACGGGTGACTTAAAAAAAAAAAAAGCGCGTACGCGAATGGCGGCCCCCATAGGGAGCCGCCATTCGCGTTCCTTATTTAGTGGCTGTCGTGTACGTAAATGTTTACGTAGACTACGGCGAAAATAAGGGCAATGCAAATAGCGTTGCCCTTATTTTCGCCGTAGTGTACATAAACATTTACGTAGACTACAGCCACCAAATAAGGAACGTGAATGGCGGCTCCCTATGGGGGCCGCCATTATCCGTACACACTTTTTTTTTTTTTTTTTAAGTCACCCGGGATAGGCTACGTGACGATTCACGTAGCCTATCATGGCTGACTTGGCAAAACTAGCCGTGATAGGCTACGTGAATCATCACGTAGCCTATCAGGGGATGTTTTTTTTTTTTCTTTGATTGCAATGGCGGGGGTGGCAGCCGGTCGAAAGACCGGCTGCCGCTCCCGCCCCGCTCGAACACCAGACGAACCGCCAGCCGGACCCGCCGCCGGGAGGGACATTCAGGGAAGGTAAGTCCCGTCCCGAGGGGGGTGCGGGGTGCGGGGGGGGTGAGGAGGATTTCTCACCGAAACTTGTTCGGGGGGCCGAACGCGTTGGTGCTCGGCCCCCCGAAGTTTCGGGGAGAAATTCTCCGCCATCCCTAATTCAGAATGGAGAGAGGAAACAGCAAAAAAGCTCAAGGCCAAGCTGAAAAAAGAACAAGATCTGAGGCTGTTAGTTAGAGAAAAGGTGCAGGACGGCCTGGCTTTTAGCGAAGCGTGGGAGCGTGATGCCGAAGAAGTCGCCGTCAGCCTAGTGCGCCGGGAGGGGGGGCAGGAGAATTGCCCACAACGTTCTGAGTTGTGCCACAGCATCACCTCGCCTAATCGGGATGAAATCCCTAAGAAATGGAGACTGAAAATGCAGACCCAGAAGATGAAGGCGCAAAATGGAATAAAGGTGAAGAATCCGCCCCCAGGGCACAGGCTAGACCCCTCTTCGAGCGGAAAGTGCACCATAGGACGGTCCCAAGGCAGAACGGAGCGGAGAGGCCATGTTGAAGATCTCTGTCAAGGTAACCGTGTTTAGCTTTGAACTGTCCTAGAATTGCATAGAGCCTGTAGACCATCAGCTATATGATTTCTGAGGCGCGTCACCATTAAGCCAAAAACCATTGTTTTTGGATTTGTCAAAAACAAGTCCTGCCAGACAAATCTGATCTCATTTTTGGATCAAGTCACCTCCCTTGTGGACCGTGGGAATGCTGTAGACATCATATCCCTCGACTTCAGCAAAGCTTTCGACAAAGTGCCCCATGATGTCCTGATGAGCAAACTAGCTCAAAGTGGGCTAGGTGAAACAACGATCCAGTGGATCCACAGTTGGCTACAGAATCGGCCTCAAAGAGTGCTTATCAATGGGGCCTTCTCAAACTGGGGAGAGGGAACGAGTGGGGCACCGCAGGGCTCAGTCCTGGGCCCAGTGCTCTTCAACATTTTTATGAATGACTTGGAGGAGGAGGTGCAGGGAATGCTGATCCAATTTGCAGATGACACAAAATTGGGCGGGATAGCTAATACTTTGGAAGACAGAAACAAAATTCAAAGTGATCTGGATAGACTGGAATGCTGGGCAGAAAGCAACAGAATGACATTTAATACGGATCAATGCCAAGTTCTGCACCTAGGAAAAAGAAACCAAATGCACAGTTACACGATGGGGGATATGTGGCTCAACCACACGACAAGCGAGAAGGATCTTGGCATTGTTGTCGATCACAAGCTGAATATGAGCCAACAATGTGATGTGGCTGCAAAAAAGGCCAATGCTCTTTTGGGCTGCATTAATAGAAGCATTGCTTCCAAATCCCGGGAAGTACTAGTTCCCCTCTACTCAGCACTGGTTTGGCCTCATCTGGAGTTCTGTGTCCAGTTCTGGGCACCACACTTGAAGAAGGATGCAGACAAACTGGAGAGGGTTCAGAGGAGGGCCACAAAGATGATCAGGGGACTGGAAACAAAGCCCTATGAAGAGAGACTGAAAGAACTGGGCATGTTTCGCCTCGAGAAGAGAAGACTGAGGGGAGATATGATAGCGCTTTTCAAGTACTTGAAAGGTGTCCCAGAGAGGAAGGCCAGGATCTCTTCCCGCTCATCCCAGAGTGCAGGACACGGAATAATGGGCTCAAGTGACAGGAAGCCAGATTCCGGCTGAACATCAGGAAAAACGTCCTGACTGTAAGAGCAATACGACAATGGAACCCATTGCCTGGGGAGGTGGTGGGCTCTCCCACACTGGAGGCCTTCAAGACGAGGCTGGACAGCCATTTGCCAGGGATGCTCTGACTTGGATTCCTGCATTGAGCAGGGGGTTGGACTCGATGGCCTTGTAGGCCCCTTCCAACCCTACTATTCTATGATTCTATGATTCTATGATAAGCTTTTGCCGTGGGATTCCCTGCAATGAAGAAATCTCACCGATTCGGGTGTCCAGTGTTGGACTGCCTGAGTGCGTGTGCTGAAGAGGCCGAGAAACCAGACGGCATGTTCCTGGCCAAGCCAAAATCGCGCTACTACCATGCTCCTGGAAGCTGCAATAAACTGTGTAAGCTGGGAGACCCAACCTGATTGAGAAGAAAAGAGGATATTGGAGTAACTGTCTTAAAGAACAGTGAGGTCCGTGTAGCTGGCTGGCTGACGCTGTCAGTGATGTCACAACTTTAAATTAAGACTGTTTTCCTGTTTGAGACCCCAGCGAAGAAAGCTGACCCGAGTTATTTGTTGCCCGTGCCAAAGCAAGGATTTGGCTGCCCTGTACCTCATTGTGTCCTGTTTTGAGCTTGGGATTTACAAATACAAACAAGCTGGGAAGCTTGCCTTTAAAGTCCGGCAAATGCCCCCACCGCCTCCCCGAAGAAGATCAATGGCTGCCTGAAGAATGCAAGTATAAGGCGATGCCCATCACCCCCCAGCATCCTGAGTTTCGGCACTTTGCTTTCGTGTACCACGTACCCCCGGTGTACGGTCAGACCTGCAACTGGAGAAAATTAAAGAAGGGGATTAGACCCTGCTGCAGCTAGCCAGGTGATAGCTGCCCGGCATACGGTCAGATCCCAAAGAAAACCAAACACTTTGATCAGCGCTGGCGGAGGGTATGAAAATTAACCAGTTCGCCTGCGCCTGAGTCAAAAGCGTGAATGCCACCTCGCGAGCATCGCCGTTACTAAATAGAAAGTTGCGTGACCTGAGAGGTGCCAATGGAAAATCGGGCCGGTATAGATGATCTCTTTCTCCTCCGTCATCTGGGCTGTGAAGTACACCAGACGCTCCGTTGTTTCAATGTGGCCGATAACAGTAACGCTGTAGATGTTCAGATCAATAATCTGCATAATATAGTGGCTGACATAACAGTGGGACAGAACAATTGGCTAGATTGGTTAACCTCTTGGCTCCCAAATTTTAGCTGGCTTAAGGCATTGTTCATCCTAATTCTACCAGTGTTGTTCATAGGGATACTGTTATGCCTTTGCATTCCTTGTCTCATGCGCTGTTTAACCAATCTGTTTTATGTCTCGGCTAATAAAACCGCCGCCCTCTACGCTCTAATAGCCCGACAGGAGGTTAAGTGATATGTCGGTTACAAAAGGTTTTGTAGTGTGCTTCGCAGACTAGTAAGAGCATTCGCTTATCAGAAATGCTATAATTGTAATGAAATTATGCATTGAAGGGGGGAAACGTAGTAGCAATGTAGAGGGTCAGACTAAGTAGCCTCATGGCTCACGTTCTTGCTGAGCTCTTTCTCCTCTGAATACATTTTGCAAGCTGAAGAGACGCAGGAATTTCTTATCGTGTCAACAAGGCTAAGGTCAGAGTTGTTTATCATGTTCCCTGCTTATCATGTCCTATAACCCATTTCCTGGGCTATAAACAATTGTGCTAGAAGAGGGAATGCTGAATACTGCGAAACCACACGGAACGGGGTGGGGGAGATTTTGCCTATGTGTCACAGTATCTATAAAAACAATTTGCTAATGTACTTCAGGGCTTTTGGCACTTTGGAAGTTATTCCAGCCGTAAAGCCCGCGCGTTAATAAAGAAAAACTATTTTTCCTGCACTCCGTGGTGTCTCTGACTCTGATTTCTACAACACTAGAAAATGCGGATTTCCATGGAAGCGCTCTGCTGTGAAGTTTTTAATCTGCTGCGGCTTCCCCGCGGTTGCGAGCCGTCTGTCCCTTCCCCAGACCGACGTTGCGTTTGCGGGGGGAGTGTGGTGGGCATGCGTAGTGCTTGCGTTGGCCTGCGACGCCCCTTTACTCCCCCCGTCCCTTTGCGGCTGCGCAGTTCCAGGGGACGGAGAGGCATTCTCATTTATTTAATCACACTTTTGCGCATTTTGGCAGCTTCGTAGCTTCGCAGTGGTTGCTTTTGTTCTCAGTGCCCAAGGGCTGGTGGGGGGTCTTGGGGGAGGACCAGCTTCGCTCCAGCCCCCATTTCGGAGTGATGGGTAGGCACGTACCGCTCACGCCTTGTGAGTGGGAACCATCGCGAGAGGTTCAGGCTGGGGAACTGGCAAACAGATGGCGTGGAAATGAAGGAGCACAGAACGCCCACTTTTTAGCTAACAAGGGATGGACAGACACAACACGACCCCCAAAATACAAAACAGCCACAGAAGTGTTGCACCAGACTGCATGGCTGCGCATTAAATATAATAGCTAACAAAGGGCACAGCAGAGTCTGGTAGGGAAGCCCGCAGTCAATCGCGAGTGTAACCCAGCAGAAGCTAGTTCAGAGCTGAAATGCTGCGCAGTTGTGATGGAGTGAAGGCTGAAAGTGGTGCCACGTAGACAGGGCCCAGATAATGCACACCTTACTTATAGGAAGTAAGGATTGCACTGCTCAGGAGAAAGTATAGCAGTGTGGAAGCTTCTGTGATAAAAAAAAAAGAATTAATGGAAATTCCTGAGTGCATGATAAGGCATACTTCTGATCCAGTTTCGCAAAGAATCTTGTGTAACTGGGAAGTTTGCGCTTTCCTTTTTTTTGAATCAGCAGAAATTGCCTGAGAAGATGTGGAATTACTGTCCCTATACGCTATTGGCCTGACTTGAACCAGAAAGTCATGGATCGGGGCGGGGGGGGGTTGAGTGTGTTGAACCATCAATGCCCTGCAGCATTTTCCCATCCCCATAGCCAAGTCGATCCCATTCCTAATTATGGCTTGGAAAACGTGGGATGTGCCTTTTTTCATAGCAGCTGCACGCTGGGTTGACATTGTCATCGAACTGTCGACCAGAAGCCCAAGATCTCTGTCTTGGCCAGTCAAAAGAATACAAGTGAAGTTGGGATTGCCCCCCCCCCATCCCCACCTCAATGTGCATCATTTTACACTTCCTTACATAGAACTGCATTTGCCATGTTGATGTCCATTTTCCCACTATGGAGTGACCCTTCTGGAGCTCTTCGCAATCACTCTTTGTTTCAACTATACCAGATTGTTTAATGATACCAACTTATTTATTTATTTATTTCTATACCGCACAATAGCTGAAGCTCTCTGCGCGGTTCACAAAAATTAACTTACTATATTAAATAATTTGGTATAATCAGCAAGCTTGACCACCTTGCTGCTTAGTCCTAGTCCCAGATATTTGGATTATTACTGTCAGTATTCCTACTACTACTACTATTACATTTGTTATTCTTACATTTATATCCTGCACTTTTTCCTCTTGCAGGTAACTAGAGGTGTCAGAGAATTTCTCGCCGAAACTTCGGGGGGCCGAGCGCCAATGTATTCGGCCCCCCGAAGTAGTTTCGGGGAGAAATTCTCTGCACCCCCCCGCACCCCGCAGCTCCCCCCCCCCGGGATGGGACTTACCTTTCCCGAATGTCGCTCCCGGTGGCGGGTCGCAGTGGCGGTTCAGCAGGGCTTCGACAGGGGCAGGTGTGGCAGCAGTGATGATTTACGTAGCCTATCACGGCTAGATCTGCAAAGTCTATTTGCTATAAAGATCTGCTATTTGCGTTGCCCCTATTTTCGCCGTAGTCTACGTAAAGATTTACGTAGACTACAGCGACCAAATAAGGAACGTTAATGGCGGCTCCCTATGGGGGCCACCATTTGCGTACGCGCTTTTTTTTTTTTAAAGTCACCCGTGATAGGCTACGTGATGATTAACGTAGCCTATCACGGCTGACTTTGCAGATCTAGCCGTGATAGGCTACATAAATCGTCACGTAGCCTATCATGGGGGCGTTTTTGTTTTTGTTTTACTTTTTATTTCGCGGCTGGGTGAGGCAAGGCGCCTCCTCCCCGGCCTGAATTTCAGCCGGGCGAGGCGAGGTGCCTCCCCCCCCCGGCCTGAATTTCAGGGGGAGAAGCGAAGCGTCTCCCGCCCACCGCAAAGCAAGCTGCGAGACGAGGTAAGTGACTTTCGAGCACTCCTACAGGTAACCCAAGGCAGCTTCCATGGGCATCTATCTCCTCCTGCATTTCATCTTCACAACAACCGTATGAGGTAGGTTAGGTGCAGAGTCAGTGAGTGGCCCAAAGCCACCCAGGGAGCTTCATGGCCAAGTGGGGACTGGAACCCACATCTCCCAGGTTCCAGTCCGGTGCTCTAACCACTACACCACACTTGAAACAAACAAACAAATATATGACCTGTAAATAAACCATGTACATAAATAATGGACTTGATTGGATAGATGTATTTTAAAATAAAATAAAGTACAATGACTTCTGTAAGAATACATAGCATGGGGAAATGTGACGGAGGGACTGGACAATGAATTCACCGTGAATTCTCTACAGTAGGAAAAATCACAGAATCTTTCTCCTTATTAGATGATCCTTGGAATTGAGATTGGGCCTCAGGAGAATAATGTAGCATTTGGGGAGAAAGATGCAACCCAGGAGACCAGCCGCAGAGGCCAAGATGGAGAGGATCTCCACAGCCACCATGGACTTTCCCTTGGTGCTCAGGTAAGTTGGCACGAAGGAGACCCACACGCTGCAAAACACCAGCATGCTGAAGGTGATCAACTGGGCTTCATTAAAGCTGTCTGGCAATTTCCTTGCTAGGAAAGCCACTGTGAAGCTGATGAGAGCCAGGAAACCCATGTAAGCCAAGACACTGATAAACATGGTGACCGAGCCTTCCTGACATTCCACGATGATCTCTCCAGCCAGGGAATGGGAGTCCAGGTTTGGTAATGGGGGAGAGGTTGCCAGCCACACAGCACAGATCACAGCTTGCACAAGCGGACAGAACAGGACAATGGAGCTGGTCAATTGTCTCCCCAAGAGTTTTCTGGCCATGTTTCCTGGCTTGGTGGCCATGAAGGCCAGAACCACGGTGACAGTTTTGGCCAACATGGAAGAAACGGCCAAAGAGAAAATTATGCCGAAAGCTGCTTGTCGGAGAAGACAAGTGATGTTTGTGGGTTGGCCGATGAACAAGAAGGAGCAGAGGAAGCAGAGCAGGAGGGAGATGAGGAGGA
The DNA here is from genome assembly GCF_057233095.1 of Heloderma suspectum. Classification (NCBI taxonomy): domain Eukaryota; kingdom Metazoa; phylum Chordata; class Lepidosauria; order Squamata; family Helodermatidae; genus Heloderma; species Heloderma suspectum. The sequence goes on from NC_139476.1 coordinate 18,799,904, forward strand.
CATAGGTGAGGTCTCGGTTGTTTGCTTTGACGATCGGTGTGTCGTGATGTTTCATGAACGTTGCCAGCACTAGGACAGTGATCAGAGCGAGGAAAGCAGCAAGAGTTGCTAAAATGAATCCCAGTGTCTCTTGATACGAAAGGAAGTGCATAGTTCTGGGGATACACTGGTCTTGGTTCTCATTAGGGTGTTGATCTTCTGGGCACTGAGTACAGTGAACTGCATCTGCAATGAATAACAACGAGTGAAGCACCGTGAACATGACAAAGATGCTGGCGCCAGATCAGCCCACAAGGGAGTCGATGGAATTCTCCTTTCGGAAGTTTATTGTACCCCAAAGTGCAGAAACTCCCTTTCCTGGCCCTCTCTGTAAGCTTTGGCAACATATTTAGTAAGAACAGAGGCAGAAAAGGTGCAAAATGCCTTCTTTTCATTGGATACTCCCTGATATCAGTCTCATGCTCAATAGTGTGCAATGAAGGAAAACCCAAATTCTGTAAGCAGAAATGAAAATCTGGGAACGAACAACTGAGCCACAATCTGTCACTTGCAGCGCCTTCTGAATGCACCGATAAACCAACCAACCAACCAACCAACCAACCAACCAACCAACCAACATCTGTCATTTTCTTTAGATTGAGGGCTGAGGACATTAGTTGGGGTAGAAGATGGGAAGCAGGTTCTGGAAAACACTACAGAAAAAGGGGCTATCTATCTGATACTGGGGTTACGAGCTCCAGTTCTTAAAAGGATGACCAGCCATCTGCCCGGATCAGTGTGCCGCCCAAACAGCTTCAGGCCTGATGCCAAAACAACATACCCCTGGAAAGGTGAGCCAATGGCAATGAGGAAGTGCCAGATACTGTTTTTGCGAGCATTAGTAGAAACAGAAATAGAAGATTTCTTCAGGAAATTCTGAATACTTTGCAAACAAGGAAACCACTGAAATATGCAACCTGGAATGGAATTAACCGAAAAAAATCCATTCCTGGGGAAATGGCAGACTCCTTGTCTAGGTTACGCTCTTCTCCCAGCTCCACTCTTGCCCCAGTACATCCTGTACATCCTACATGGCTCTTGCCCCAGTACATCCTACATGGCTCCCAGACTTTGAGCTACCTGTCCAGGTAGAAATTGTCCCTTCTGGGCAACGATCACATCTGTAGCAGCAAACCGGCTTCTCCTCTGGATCTTTTTTCCAGTGTCCTGGACGGCACCTCTGCACACACCTTGCAAAGGGGGGCTCCTAAAAAGCAGAAGACAAATAATTCAGAATATCCAGATGACAGAAATTGTACCAAGCTAGACTGAGAATGACTCAAGTTCCCATTACATGATGGATATTTCACCAATTGAGGAGGGTTGAAGTGACTTAGAACTATCGTATTCAAGGCTGATTATATATATTCACACACACAGAGAGAGAGAGATGTATGCATGTATGCATACATGCATACACACACACATATAAGTTGGAAGCTGCTTTCTAGCAAGTCAGACACTTGGTCCACCTAGTCTGGTATAGTCTACATGAATTCCAGCAGCTCTCCAGGGTTTTAGACAGAGGCCTTTCCCCAGCCTATGTGCAGACGTGGGGACTAAAGCTGGAACTTCCTGCCTCCAAAGATCGTGTTTGACCATTGGGCGATACCGGCACCCTGCACCCTGGACTCAAAAAGACCTTGGTCTCATCTAGAAAGACTTCTGTTCTCAAAGGACAGATTGCAACATCCCTTACTTCTCCCATGACCCCAGAAGATTCAACTCCACCTCAGCAGGCCAGATGATTGCGTCAGAGTTAATGCTGAAGTCTTGTCCTGGGGGAGCATCTGGATGCAGCCATCCAACTTTCGCAGGGGCAAAAGTGTGATTTGGAAGGAAAATCCAGTTCACAATATCATAACTAGAGGACATCTCAGAATTATCGGTGAAATAGACTTCATCTCCAGCGCTGTTGTTAAAGCGGACGGCCTTCAAAGAGCCAAGAATCTGAAATGTAAGAGGTGCTTAGAAAATGGGGTGACTGGTTCTTGGGACTGTGAGGGGGGTCTAAAGTCTTTTCACGTACTGTGCCTGCCATTCAGGTTGGGGATTGTTTGGTTCTGTATTCTGTTGTGGGTTTAATGCTTAGATGCTTCTCCACTGGGCACTAGCCGTGAGAAGCTGCTTACCCAGTGTTTTCGGGGGCTTGCTTGTTTCCTTCTTGCTCCAACGCACCCTTTCTAGGACACTAACTGTAAAAATATACATGTCCAGTTTAGGAATGGGGGAACAAGTGATGTGGGAATTCACCAGCATAAGCCCGATATCTGCCTCTCCTTGGTTTGTGCTTGCCTTTGATTTGGCGTGAACAGGAAAGTTGTGCAAAAAAAAGAATGAATCTCGCATTTGCATACATTTCTAAAGTTGCACAAATTTCCTCCGTACACTAAAGGGTGAAATGGTGCATTTTCAAAGTTGTGCAATTGCAAACTGTTTTCTCTTCCAAAAGCACATATTTTCGAAAGTGAGCACCAGTTCGAGAAGTTGCGAATGTTTTGGGAGAGCACGTTCTCCTGCTCACACTCCCATTTGGGGTGGTGAGCAGGGCATTTTTTCATGTTTTGTAAGTAGAAATTAAATTCTCCTCTATCCCTTGGAGCTTTTTGGCTCCTGTCTCCTTGCTTCAACACATCCTACTATCTCTGTGTGGGCACGAGAAGGAGCAGGGCTCTTATCAGCAAAGACAACAACATCTGAGTTTCAGCTGCTGGCTGGCAAAAAGGAGTGTGTGTCTGTGTGTGTGTGTGTGTGGGGGAATCCTGCTGTCTGATACTGCAAAGTTTGGGAGTGGGATCAGTGCTGCTTTAGAGACCAGTCCTGTGTGTCGTGGGGGCTTGCTTGAATCCTCCCTCCTCGTTCCCAAATACCTACACACATTCTTAGTACAGAAGTACAAAAAGTCTCTGCTACTGTCTACTCTCTTCCTAAACTCGCTCTAGGAAAATGGTGGCCCTGAAAGAATATCTGTGGGAAATCTTTTCCTTAGGAACTTTAGGATTAGCTAATACAACTTTTCCCAGACTCGCCATTTGCTTCTGGTACCTGATGGTAAAACCACTTCCAGTCCCGGATGGTAAAAAATCAACCAGGCACTTTATATGAGAGAACCAATTCTGAAGGAGGATGTTACCTGCCATGGCTGGATGTTCAGAAGCCTCCTGCCATCCCCCATCCATGCATGTTGAGATTCAGATGAAGCCCTGGCATGCAACGCGTGTCCCACAGAGTAGACGGCATTGTAGATGTGGTAGCTGCGACTGTTCATGCTCGCATCAAAAATGGAGCCCGGCAGGTCCTCCTGTTTCTCTTCCCCTGTACACCTCTTGTCTCCCCAGTTGAAGGGTTGGCCTCGTTTCAGGAACCGACAGTCAAATTCATATTCCCACCATTCATGGAGAAAGACGTCTCCTTGTGGTTGGAGTGGATCTAAAGCCCATAAGAAATGTTTGAACGCTGGCACATTCCTTCTGTGCACCATGTAGTGCAAAGCACCATGGAAATTTGTAAGTCTAAGTTGGCCCAACTGGGGTCTTATTGCCGCAATTTCCAAATGTGGTGTGAAGATCCAAACCTTCCTAAATGAGGTCTTGGTAAAATATTCATCCTCTGCCATTGCCAATGCAACATTTTCAAAGATCTTGGAGTCCCCGAGCAAAATCATCACTTGCAACTCAGCCCAAGCATCAGAATCGATCAGTTCTGATAGAAGGGGAACATACGCCGCGTGGATCGTACGGGTGAAGGCCACACAGATGTCATTCTGCTTGAGCATTGGTGTCAGTGTCTGGATGAAATGTTCACCACGGTCATCCTCGGAAGCAAACAGCCCAATCCAGTTCCAATGGAAATGCAGGAGCAGCCTGACGATGCCCTCATATTGAGGCATTTCATTGGGATCAATGCGGAAGAAGGAAGGAAAGACCGTTTTCTCCCTCTGGATAGGTTCAAAGATGCCAAACGTGAGCTGTAGGAAGGAATTTCCAGGGGGGTGGCTGTGTTAGTCCATAGCAGCAAAAACCATGAAGAGGTTTGTGGCATTTCGAGGACTAGCCCATTCTAACTGTGTAAGACTGCATGGACTAAGGCCTACGTCAGAGGCCTGGAGTGTTACCTTGGAGGAAGACGGTCATTTCAAAAATGGACTACTCAAGGTAAGCTGGAGGTCTGAGCTGACTCTATGACCCCCCCGGGTGTGGTTTTCATCCAAATGTCAGGGGTGCTGTGAAGGTAGGACCAACACACTTCTTAGCATTGCAATGAATGGGCCTTGTTGAGTATAGCAAAAATAAAGATCCTTCACAAGCAACTTGGAGTCTTTTGAGCACCTCCCAAATCCCTCAGAATTATCTCAGGAGGAACAACTCAAGTATATCAACACATGGCAGCTGTGTGGGTCAGTTGCACCCAGAGCAACAAAGCGACATGGAAACCTTGTTCATGAAATGGTTCTGGACAAACAAAATACGACACGTGACACAATGTTTGTGGGGCTGAATCAGACACCTTCAAAGTGCCCCCACTCCAAAACCCCTCTGCTAACAGCCTAAGGCACATGGCTGAAAATAGTTCTATTGTGTATGGAAATGTGTCCCCATACCTAAAACACTGACTGTTTTTAGATGGTGTATGTGTGGGCGGTCTGTGTGTGCCGCGTTAGTCTTGGCAGCCAGAGCAACACAGAGTTTTGGAAACCTTGTTCATTTTCGAGTCTTTATGTTGTCACAACACTCTTTGTGTCTCCCAATCCAAATCATATTGTTCTAAAGAAATCCCAGTGCCGGCTGGGATTAGCCATGTCACAGTGACCTAAGATGAATGGCTACTGTCAAGGGTACTATATGGCAGGTGGACCGAAGTTGGAAGGTCACCTCCTCCTGCCAGGAAACACAGCGGCACCACACACCCACTGCATGGGCAAGAGACTGTTGTCAGAGACCGGGTTTTGCATCTCTGTGTTCCTGAGTTCTGCAGAACCCGCTTACCTGAGGGATCTTGAAGATGCCCATTAGAGACGCCATCTGCCGTGAGGATGTGGGTTCGAGACCCCCAATAACAGAGAGCAGTTTATCCCATCTGTTGCATTTATAATTCGGGAAAGCTTGGCCCCGTGTGGAGAGCAGGGACAGGGTGTTCACGTAGATCCATCTTCCAACGTCACTGTGGTCATAGATGCGGAAGCCGAGGGTCACATTGGGTAGGAGAGCTGGGTTGTCGTTCAGCTCCTTGATGGCAAATGCCAAGGCAAGGTACCGCAGGTTGTTAGTGTTTACTGGCCTGCAGTGAGAGGGACAATGAGTGTTGGTGGGATCCCAATGGGACTTGTGAGAGCAGAAGGAGATAAAGTCCTTCTGGTTCCACCATCTCTGAATAAACACCAGCCCTTTAGGCCAAAATCCAAGAATTCACAATCTCTCTCTCTCTCTCTCTCTCACACACACACACACACACACACACATCTTTGTCACTGCCAGATCCTTCACACGGAACCAGAATATTGCCTAGCTCTGCCTGCCCCCCTTACACCAAACGCCCTCGAGAGCCAAGTCAGTTGTTCTCCAGGTTTGCGAAGATGTGGATCTGGACTGGCAAAGTCTCCCCAGGTCCCCAGCCCAGCCTGACTCCGAAGAGAACTCTGCAAAGCAGGTTTGAGGCTCCTGAAAGAGAAGCAGGCAGACATCTGCCCCAGATTCATCTTGTAGAAACTCACACTGGATCCTGGACCATCTGCGATGGCCCTAGAATCAATGCTTCCCCTGTGAAGCTAGGATAAACCTTGCCAAGCGGTAGATTCCCACCAACAATGAAGTCTCCTGGCTGGTAATAGTCTTCTCGCACTTCATAAGGCCTGGCCAAGAGGCAGGTGGTCCTCAGCATCGCCTGCATGGCCAGAGTCCGGTTCCAAAACAACAGCAGCAGCAGCAGCAGCTGAACCATCCTCGGTAGGAAGAGGCTTTTCCTCCCAGGCCAGCGTCCAAGCAGAACCTGAAGGAGTGCCGGCTAGACAGGCTCCAGCAGGGGAATGAGGTCTTGGCGAGCAATGAGCAGATGCTGAGCGGTCCGACTTCAACCCAGGCCCCCATGGAAGGGCTCAGGGCGTATTCATCTGAAGCAAGTGTTGACCTGGAGTTCTCTGTTGTTGACTTGCTGGATGGAAATCCATGGGGGCTTCCTGCAGAATTACTGTCATTACCCTGGTACCACCAAGGGAGAGGAAGAAGCAGGGCCCCACAGCTCTGGGCTCCCTTTGCACCTCGAATGGTGAAAAACATGTTTGCATCAATCTTTGGCTCTCTGTGGGGCAGGTGGAGTTCACGTTAGTCATCAGGTTCTGCCCTTCGGTCTGTGTAAAGTTGAGCATCGGAATCCAAGATGGAGCCCAGGCACGTGCAAAGTTCTTTCCCCAGACAGATGGCTGGGGAAAGGGAGAATTGCGGCCCCCCCTTTGCGAAGTGTGTGCAGAGTAGGGATGTCAGAGAATGTCTCCACGAATCTCTGGGAGGCCGAATGCCAATGCATTCAGCCCCCCGAAATTGGTGGAGAAATGGGCGCCGCCATTTGCATTCCTTATTTTGGCACGGTGAGTCTACGTAAATATTAACGTAGACTACGGCGAAAATAAGGGCAATGCTATAAGGCACAACCGTTTCTCCACCAATTTTGGGGGGCCAAATGCGTTGGCTTTCAGCCTCCCGGAGATTCGTGGAGAAATTCTCTGACATCCCTAGTTGTGACCCCTTCAAGACTCGCAAATGAACAAGGTTTCCAAAACTCTGTTGCTCTGGCTGCCAAGACCAACTCGGCACACACAGACCGCCCACACACACCCCATCTAAAACAGGTCAGTGTTTTAGGTATGGGGACACATTTCCATACACAATAGCATTATTTTCCGCCATGTTCCTTAGGCTGTTAGCAGAAGGGTTTTGGAGTGGGGGCACGTGAAGGTGTCTGATTCAGCCCCACACTTAATCAGTGTTTGCTTCCGAGGATGACCGTGGTGAACATTTCATCCAGACACTGACACCTCTGCTGAAGCAGAATGACATCTGTGTGGCCTTCACCGGTATGGTCCCTATGATGTACACTCCTCTTTCTACAGAACTGATCGATTCCGATACTTGGGATGAGTCACAAGTGATGATTCTCTTTGGGGACTCCAAGACCTTAAAAAATGTTGGATGGGCAGGAAATGAATTTTTCAAGCCAAGGGATCCACTTCTCAGCGGTGCCGCACCCTCCCGAGGGAGTCGGGAGACAAGTCGGCACAAATCTTGTCTTCTCCTCCTCACCTGGATGGTCCCACTGAGCGCTAGAACTGCGCCTTGAACGTGAGACTGTGGACAGTCACCTGGTGATATCGACCAGCCGCCCTTCAGATGTATTCTCTGGGAACGATGGGACATGCAGTCCAAGCCATCTGTGGGCCAACTGGGGTTGACACGTTGCCTGCCATGACATGCTCCTTTCCAGAATCCTCAGAATCCTTTGCTGCCTTTGAACTGTCCTCTTGATCCCTTTATCAATGAAAGGGGCGCAGGGCCTGTGTTGGGTTTGCCAGATGTCAGGACTGGGGCATGGGGCATCGTCTGGAAGGGCACGAATGGGGAGCCAGGCCCAAAAAGCCGTCAGGGTCTGAGGGCAAATGAGAAGACAGGGCCAGAGAACAAGGCAGGAGTTAGGCAGAAGAGCAGTAAGGATCACTGGACAAACACATGCGGAAATGAGAAGAAGCCAATAAATGTGTGAGCTGAGGGAGACCATGTTACTCCAGCAAGGCGCAGCTGGAAGAGCAAGTCCTGAATACTCCTCCCTGCCCGGGAGTGGCCAGTGGCCAAGCTGGACTGGGGTGTGCAGGGAGTTCTAGCCAGCACCCGTCTTGTTCTGGGGAACGGGGGGAGCCATTTCCCCCCTGTTTTCATGCCATGGCTGTGCCCACAAGTGGCAGATCTGTGACTTTTCTGGTTCAGTCCGTGGAGGCAGATGTACTCTGTGGTTGGATGGCGGTTTGGAGGATTTGCTCTGCGGAAATGAAACGAAATCAAGAAGATCCCTGCCAGGGATCCCTGTTTTTGGACCTTGGCTGCAGCTGCGAGTGGGAGAGCATGATTTTTCTGGATCAGAAATGGTCCCAAGGAGATGTGGAATTCCTGTCCTTATACAGTATTGGCCTGACATGAACCAGAAAGCCATGGATCGGGCCGGGGGGGGGGGACATTTTGCGTGTGTTGAAACATCAGTGCCCTGCAGCATTTTCCCATCCCCATAGCCAAGTCGATCCCTTTCCTATTTATGCCTTGAAAACGTGGGATGTACCTTTTTCCGTAGCAGATGCACTCTGGGTTGACCTTGTCATCAAACTGCCAATCACACACCCCAGATCTCTGCCTTGGCCAGTCACGAGCATACAAGTGAAGTTGGCCTTGCCCCCCACATCCCCACCCCAAGGTGCATCACGTTACACTTGCTGACATAGAACTGCATTTGCGATGTTGATGTCCATTTTCCCACTACGGAGGGACGCTTCTGGAACTCTTTGCAATCCCTCTTTGTTTCCCTGGCACCAAATTGTTTAATGATACCAACTTATTATAGTACATAATTTGGCATAATCAGCAAGCCTGGCCATCTTGCTGCTTAGTCCTAGTCCCAGGTATTTTGGATTATTACGGTCAGCATCCTCTGACTATTACTATGACTACATTTGTGATTATTGCATTTCTGTCCTGCCCTTTTTCCTCTTGCAAGCAATCCAAGGCAGCTTCCACGGGCATCTATCTCCTCCTCCATTTCATCCTCACAACAACCGTGTGAGGTAGGCTAGGCACAGCGTCAGTGAGTGGCCCGAAGCCACCCAGTGAGGTCCATGGCCGTGTGGGGACTGGAACGCACATCTCCCAGGATCCAGTCCAGCACTCTAACCCCTACACCACACTGTCTTTATCCACACGTTGAAAAGCATTGGTCCCATTACAGATCCCTGCTATCTAAGAAGCTATCTAAACGTTCAATGTGTTTGAAGATTAGGGATGGTGGAGAATTTCTCCCCGAAACTTTGGGGGGGCCGAGCGCCAACGTATTCGGCCCCCCGAACAAGTTTTGGGGAGAAATTCTCCGCCCCCCACCCCCCGCACCCCCCCCCGGGACGGGACTTACCTTTGCCGAATATCCCTCCCGGCGGCGGGTCCAGCCGGCGGTTCGGCGGGTCTTCGTCCGGGGCGGGAGAGGCAGCCGGTCTTTCGACCGGCTGCCGCCGCCGCCATTGCAATCAAAGAAAAAAAAAACCGCCCCCGTGATAGGCTACGTGATGATTAACGTAGCCTATCACAGCTAGATCTGCAAAGTCAGCCGTGATAGGCTACGTTAATCATCACGTAGCCTATCACGGGTGACTTAAAAAAAAAAAAAAAGCACATACGGATAATGGCGGCCCCCATAGGGAGCCGCCATTCCCGTTCCTTATTTGTTCGCTGTAGTCTACGTAAATCTGTACGTAGACTACGGCGAAAATAAGGGCAATGCTATTTGCGTTGCCCTTATTTTCGCCGTAGTCTACGTAATCTTTACGTAGACTACAGCGACCAAGTAAGGAACACGAATGGCGGCTCCCTATGGGGGCCGCCATTTGCGTACGCTTTTTTTTTTTAAAGTCACCCGTGATAGGCGACGTGATGATTAACGTAGCCTATCACGGCTGACTTTGCAGATCTAGCCGTGATAGGCTACGTTAATCGTCACGTAGCCTATCACGGGGGCGGTTTTGTTTTTTTTTAAACTTTTGAGTTTGCGGCCGGGCGAGGCGGGAAGCCTCCTCCCTGGCCTGAATTTCGGCCAGGTGAGGCAGGAAGCCTCCCCCCCCGGCCTGAACTTCGCGGGGGGAGCAGCGAAGCGCCTCCCCCCCATCGCGAACAAGCTTCGAGGACAGGTAAGTGACTTTCGTCCACCCCTACCGGACGTTATCGGGCTCCTCTGCTTCCTTCCCATTCTATGTCTTCCCTTCATAGATGCTTTAGTGTAAAAACCAAACATTTAGTACTTAGTTAGTTGTCCACCCTGGGTCTTTGGGACAAGCGACTCCTGCAGAAATAACGTTTTGGGCTCATGCGGCTCCTCCGGAAATGACGTTAGGGAAGCGTCGCCCTAGCCCTAAACCCTTCTAAGCATTGTGAAGCCCTGGGGCACATACATACACGTCACATCATTTTCAGTTTCTATCCCGGCTTTGCAAAGCACATTTGGAGTCTCCTGAGGAATCCGAACACTGCCTCGAGGCTTCTGAGAACGAGGGGTGCTGGAGAAACCCAGATGGGCTCGGATGGGTCTGGACTGGTCTGCGATTTCCTCAGCTTTTAGGATTTCATTTCCCAAGGCAGTGGCTTCTTCACCAGTTTAACGTGGGTGGGCGTGTGCAGGATTGCGCTCACCGGTGACGTAGTGAATGGTGTGGGTGTCCTTTCCCCCCCGTTTAAATCTTAGTTTGCTGAAATGTCTTCCATGTTGGGGAACTCCCTGGAATTCCGTAAAAGGTCTTTAGCTGCTCTCATGGGTATTCCAGAAGGTCTCCTGAGAGGTTGCCTGCAGGGAAAAGTGGCCTGCCCGGAGGGGAAGTGCCCACTGATAGCATTCTTGCCTTCAGTCTTAGACACACTTCCCTGAGGGTAACTGTCATTGAAACCAGCAGGACTTGCTTCTGAGTAAGTTGACGCACGGTAAGTCCACTAAGTCAGTAGACTTGAATAAGTAAGTAGAGTTGACTAAGCCTACTGGGCGAAGGCTGGAGCTGAAAATTCGTTAACTATCCCCAATGCTTCTCTGAGATCCCACTGGACAAAGCAAGGCTCCCCCCTTTGGGGGGGGGGGTCATGACACAGGGAGGTCTTGCCTTTCTGGACAAACCTTGGCCTTTCCTGCTCCAGTCCTCAACGTGCTCCGAACCCAGCGTCAATTCCAATCGCAATCCACATTGAAGCAAGGGAGTTGGGTCGAGCTGGCTTGCAGATTGGATTGGGCGCGCGGCTCCATAAACAAGCCTGACCCGTTCCTTTCCTGGGAGGAAGGGCCGTTGAATTCAGTGGGGCTTGCGTCTGAGTAGGCTTGCCTAGGAGTACTTGGAGTAGCAGCCTTAAGATCCGGCATCCCCCTCAATGCATTTCCTCGGAACCTCCCCCTCCATTGACTTCAGTGGAGCTTTTATTTCAGAGAGGCAGGCTGTCATCCTTGTCTCCCTTTTGCTTGCCAGGTTGATGGACGGGGGGCTGTTCAGAGTGCCTCTCCCCCCTCCCGGAACGAATGCATCCTGCAGAGCCTGCCACGGTCCTTTCAAAGAGCTTTGGAAGGAGTTGCTTTAGATACAGGACTTCTGCTTGGGCGGGAAAGGGGGTCCCCATGGTATGCAAACCAGGAAGACCCCTGAAAGGCAGTTGGCTTTCAATGAGATTCCTCTCCCTCCCTGGAAAGATGCAGCCAACCCCGCCTCTGGAAGGAGGCCGCACCCATCAGTCCGGCTCCGGAAGAGGCCCCCACATCCCCGCAGGTGGGCCGGCAGCAGGGGCAAGTGGAAGGCCGGGAGTGCCGCCGGAACTCCGGCGAGTTCTCCATCTCTCGCCCCCAAGCAGCTTCAGCAGGCCAGCGTGGAAGAGGTGGGGCAGGGGAAGCGTGGGTCCACCGGGTGGAGGTTTCTGCAGCTGGACTCGACGTCCCCCCCGGCTTGCTGTGTTGAGCTGCCTTTGTCGGGCAAGACAGCTGAGCACCGGCGGTCGTGGCCGTGATCCTGAATAGGGAAGTACAAGGGGGAAGCACGTTCCGATTGGCACTCTTCCCATTTGCCTCTGGCCAAACCATGTTCAGACTGAGTCCGAACCCCTCTGTTTCCTGTCCGCACCTCAAAGGCACGTACACGGGGGGCTGCAGGGCCAACGCCCAGGGCCCAGCGGCTCTGGGGTCCCAAAGTGGCCATCCAGAGCGCGACCGGTGACCAGGGCAGCACAAAGAGCCCCAATGCCTGGGCCAGTGTGGGCCTGGCTGGGGCTCACCATAGTCACGTTTTCTTCCGAGTTGTGAAGGGATTCCAAAGCCGGGAGGCGGAGGGCGGGCGCCACGTGGGTGCAGACGCCCACGGCATCGTTGCTACTGTCCTACAACGACACGGCGCTCCTTCCCAAGGAAAGCGTTCTTCCCGTCAGGGCAGGAAGCGCAGGCTCCAGCTCGCTTCCCTGGTCGCGATGGTGCCGTGCTTTAATGACTCGTCAAATGCCATGCTGCACGTGCTCAGGGGACGTCTCTTCTTTCAGAGCGGGCTCCCTATTTCCCCTCGCTCCTCTGCTCCGGCACAGGGGCGGGGAGCCTCAGGCCTGGGTCCCAATCTGGCCCGCCTGGGGTCCCGATCCGGGGTCCCCCAGATCGCCCCTGCCCCCTTCCCCTGGCCCACGGATGGTTTGGGGGCTTCCCGGATGTGCACCTTTCTCCCCATTCTAAAAAGCTGAAATGCCCCTGAGTTCACGGCAGGAAGAACACGAAGCTACAAAGGCTGAGTGGGTGTTTGGGGGGCGAGGGTGGGGTCTCCCATCCCCCCTCCACCCAACACACAGATACACATCCATACATACAGGGATGCTCTGACTTGGATTCCTGCACAGAGCAGGGGGTTGGACTGGATGGCCTTGCAGGCCCCTTCCAACCCTACTCGTCTATGATTCTATGATTCTACACATGTTTCTCCTTTGATCCCATCTGCTACAGGAACGTGGCCCCCAAGAGCTTCTCTGAGCCCAAAGGACCAACCCTTTTGCATGGCATGGCGCTCCTGGAAAAAGTGTCCGCTGCTCCCTGCAACCCACCACACGAGGACTGCGAACTGCCCGTTATTTCCGGCCATCCGCTTCCAAACAGTTGACGGTGACTCGGAACTCCGTTGTCATGTTGTGTCTCGCCGGCCGGCTTCTGTCGCCACAGCCTCTTTACGAAAACAACATTTAAATGTGCGAGTCTTACGAGAGAGGGGATGCAACTGTTGCCACATTTCAGCTTCTGCTTTCCCACTGCCGTTTAGCGGCCAAACAGCGCGGCAAAGTCAAAACGGAAAAGCTGGGGCAGGAGGGAAGGACTCGAAAAAAGCAAAGGCACCAAGTTTGTTTCCGGCCATTGAGTCGAAGAGTACATCCAATGCAAAGGGAATATGAGAAGTATTGAGCTATTTTATTTATCAGACACAAGTCAGAATAATCCCAGCATATTACATGCATTGGCAGAGGATGAGATGGCTGGATAGCATCACCGATGCAATGAGTATGGATATGAGCACACTCCGGGAGAGAGCGCAGGACAGGAAGGCCTGGCGTGCTGTGGTCCACGGGGTCACGAAGAGTTGGACACGGCTGAACCACTGAACAACAGCAACATTACATGTATTACATGTGTAGTTGAAGAATGAGACTTAAGCTACAATCATATGCCCACTTTCTTGGCAGTACGTCACATGAAACTCAATGGGATTCACTTCTGAGTAGACATGGATACGATTAATTTGTTCCCCTGCCAAAGTAATAATAATAAAAGTACCCGAGCTTTTTTGGGGGAGGGGGGATCTGTTATACTCTTGTCTCTCCCCTCCACCTAATTATCCCGTTTTGTCATGATAGCGTACTTATCCATTTGGCACTGCCACCCCGTAAGTATGGAGCTAACCCACATTTTGCTAAGAGAAAACTCTCTGGGAAAGACCCCGATGCTGGGAAAGACTGACGGCGAATGGAGAAGGGGACGGCAGAGGATGAGATGGCTGGATAGCATCACTGATGCAAAGAATAGGGACTTGAGCATGCTCCGGGAGAGGGCGCAGGACAGGAAGGCCTGGCGTGCTGTGGTCCACGGGGTCACGAAGAGTCGGGCATGACTGAACGACTGAACAACCACCACCACCCTCATTTCCCATAATTAAGCAGAAGCTATTCTTGCTTTGAGTCATCACAGCATTGTTGTCAAGGTGCTTCCAGATGGATTCCTTCATCATCTGCTCCAGAATTTTCCCCGGAATTGATGTCAGACTGACTGGTCTGTAGGTCCCAGGTTCCTCCTTTTTACCCTTTTTGAAGATGGGGACAACGTTAGCCCTCCTCCAGTCATCTGGCACTTCCCCCGTCCTCCATGGCTTCTCAAAGAGAATAGACAGCGGTTCAGAGAGTTCTTTTGCCAGTTCCTTTATGACTCTAGGATGCAGTTCATCTGGCCCTGGAGGTTTGAACTCATTCCAAGTCATTCGGTGTTCCTTGACAGTATGCCTGTCGATCTCAAGCTGCAATCCTGCCCCTTCAGCCTGGACTTCACCTTTGCCAGGGGGGTCATAAACCCTCTTTTGGGAGAAGACTGAGCCACATTCGGAATTGAGCACCTCTGCCTTTTCTTTGTCATCTGTGATCGTTTTGCCATCCTTATTTAATAGGTGAACCACCATTTCTTTCCTCTGCCTTTTACGATGCATGTAGCTGAAGAAAGCCTTGTTGTTGCTTTTAGCATCCCGTGCTAACCTCAGCTCATTTTCAGCTTCAGCCTTCCTGACGCCATCCCTGCAATTCTGCGCTATCTGCCTGTACTCTTCCAGGTCAGCTGGACGAGGCCATGATTCTCCCGAGACACACTGTGAGCCCATGGCCTGGCTGAGGAAGAGCCCAGAGAGGGTCTCCATCCTAGTTTTTATGGAGACTGCGTCCCTGAACCCCCCATGACCGAGGAAAACACAACTCTCGGGGCAGAACAAGGAGCGGAGCAGCATGGTGGAAGTGTGGGCAACGCAGTCATGCAGACTTATGCACGGAGTACAACTCTGCCACAGCAATTCCTCCCTTTTCCCAGCCATCTGTCTGGGGAAAGAACTTTGCACGTGCCTGGGCTTGCCAAGACGCTGGCCTGGGAGGAAAAGCCTCTTCCTACCGAGGATGGTTCAGCTGCTGCTGCTGCTGCTGTTTTGGAACTGGACGCTGGCCATGCAGGCGATGCTGAGGACCACCTGCCTCTTGGCCAGGCCTTATGAAGTGCGAGAAGACTATTACCAGCCAGGAGACTTCATTGTTGGTGGGAATCTACCGCTTGGCAAGGTTTATCCTAGCTTCACAGGGGAAGCATTGATTCTAGGGCCATCGCAGATGGTCCAGGATCCAGTGTGAGTTTCTACAAGATGAATCTGGGGCAGATGTCTGCCTGCTTCTCTTTCAGGAGCCTCAAACCTGCTTTGCAGAGTCCTCTTCGGAGTCAGGCTGGGCTGGGGACCTGGGGAGACTTTGCCAGTCCAGATCCACATCTTCGCAAACCTGGAGAACAACTGACTTGGCTCTCGAGGGCGTTTGGTGTAAGGGGGGCAGGCAGAGCTAGGCAATATTCTGGTTCCGTGTGAAGGATCTGGCAGCGACAAAGATGTGTGTGTGTGTGTGTGTGTGTGCGTGAGAGAGAGAGAGAGAGAGAGAGAGATTGTGAATTCTTGGGTTTTGGCCTGAAGCATTGGTCTTTATTCAGTTATGGTGGAACCAGAAGGACTTTATCTCCTTCTGCTCTCTCAAGTCCCATTGGGAGCCCACCAACACTCATTGTCCCTCTCACTGCAGGTCAGTAAACACTGACAACCTTCACTACCTTGCCTTGGCATTTGCCATCAAGGAGCTCAACGAGAACCCAGCTCTCCTACCCACCGTGACCCTCGGCTTCCGCATCTATGACCACAGCAACAATGGGAGATGGATCTACGTGAACACCCTGTCCCTGCTCTCCACACGGGGCCAAGCTGTCCCGAATTATAACTGCAACAGATGGGATAAACTGCTCTCTGTTATCGGGGGTCTCGAATCCACATCCTCACGGCAGGTGGCGTCTCTAATGGGCATCTTCAAGATCCCTCAGGTAAGTGGGTTCTGCAGAACTCAGGAACACAGAGATGCAAAACCCGGTCTCTGACAACAGTCTCTTGCCCATGCAGTGGGTGTGTGGCGCCGCTGTGTTTCCTGGCAGGAGGAGGTGACCTTCCAACTTCAGTCCACCTGCCATATAGTACCCTTGGCGGAAGCCATTCATCTTAGGTCCCTGTGACATGGCTAATCCCAGCCAGCACTGGGATTTCTTTAGAACAATACGATTTGGATTGGGAGACACAAAGAGTGTTGTGACAACATAAAGACTCGGAAATGAACAAGGTTTCCAAACCTCTGTGTTGCTCTGGCTGCCAAGACCAACGCGGCACACAGAGACCGCCCACACACACACCATCTAAAACCGGTCAGTGTTTTAGGTATTGGGTCACATTTCCATACACAATACAACTATTTTCAGCCATGTGCCTTAGGCTGTTAGCAGAAGGGTTTTGGAGTGGGGGCACTTTGAAGGTGTCTGATTCAGACCCACAAACATTGTGTCACGTGTTTTATTTTGTGTGTCCAGAACCATTTCATGAACAAGGTTTCCAGGTCGCTTTGTTGCTCTGGGTGCAACTGACCCACACAGCTGCCATGTGTTCATATACTTGAGTTGTGTCTCCTGAGATAATTCTGAGGGATTTGGGAGGTGCTCAAAAGACCCCAAGTTGCTTGTGAAGGATCTTTATTTTTGCTAGACTCACCAAGGCCCATTCATTGCAATGGTAAGATGTGTCTTGGCAGCCCTGATATTTCGATGAAAACCACACCAGGGGGAGTCTTAGAGGGATCGCAGAGCTCCAGCTTACCTTGAGTAGTCCAGTTTTGAAATGACCATCTTCCTCCAAGGTAACACTCCAGGCCTCTGACGTAGGCCTTAGTCCATGCAGTCTTACACAGTTAGAATGGGCTAGTCCTCGAAATGCCACAAACCTCTTCATGGTTTTTGCTGCTATGGACTAACACAGCCACCCCCCTGGAAATTCCTTCTTACAGCTCACGTTTGGCATCTTTGAACCTATCCAGAGGGAGAAAACGGTCTTTCCTTCCTTCTTCCGCATTGATCCCAATGAAATGCCTCAATCTGAGGGCATCATCAGGCTGCTCCTGCATTTCCATTGGAACTGGATTGGGCTGTTTGCTCCCGAGTATGACCGTGGAGAACATTTCATCCAGCCACTGACACCACTGCTCAAGCAGAATGACATCTGTGTGGCCTTCACCCGTATGATCCATGTGGCATATTTTGTTCCTCTATCAGAACTGATCGATTTCGATACTTGGTCTGAGTTGCAAGTGTTTATTGTCTTCAGGGACTCCAAGATCTTTGAAAATGTTGCATTGGCAATTGCAGATAATGAATATTTTACCAAGACCTCATTTAGGAAGGTTTGGATCTTCACACCACATTTGGAAATTGCTGGAAGAGAACCCAGCTTCGGCCGTCTTGTTCTGACACCTTTCCATGGTGCTTTGCACTTCATGGTCCACAGAAGGAATGTGCCTGTGTTCAAACATTTATTCTCGGCTTTAGATCCACTCCGACCACAAGGAGACGTCTTTCTCCAAAAATGGTGGGAATATTTATTTGACTGTCAGTTCCTGAAACCAGGCCAACCCTTCAATTGGGGAGACAAGAGGTGTACAGGGGAAGAGAAATGGGAGGACCTGCCAGACCCCATGTTTGACCCGAGCATGACCGGTCGCAGCTACAGTATCTACAATGCGGTCTATTCCGTGGCAAATGCGTTACATGCCGTGTCTTCATCTCAATCTCAACATGCATGGATGGGGGATGGCAGGAGGCTTCTGAACGTCCAACCATGGCAGGTAACATCCTCCTTCAGAACTGGTTCTCTCATATAAAGTGCCTGGTTGATTTTTTACCATCAGGGACTGGAAGCAAATGGCGAGTCTGGGAGAAGTTGTATTAGTTAATCCTAAAGTTCCTAAGGAAACAATTCCCCATACATATTCTTTCAGGGCCTCCATTTCCCTGAGAGAGCACCAGGAAGAGAGTTTAGGAAGAGGGTAGACAGTAGCAGAGACCTATTGTACTTCTGTACTAACAATGTATGTAGATATGTAGGCATGTAGATATGTGGTACAGTTCCTAGATTTCCATTTCTGCTTGCACAATTTGGGTTTTCCTTCAGTGCACACTATTGAGCATGAGTCTGATATAAGGGAGTGTTATATGAAAAAGGCATTTTGTACCTTTTCTGACTGAGGTGGGAGGAGAATTTCTGTAGGCCACAGACCCTTCTATTGGGGACACAACAGGTGTACAGGGGAAGAGAAACGAGAGGACCTGCCAGGCCCCATGTTTGATACGAGGATTACCGGTCGCAGCTACAGTATCTACAATGCCGTCTATTCTGTGGCACACGCGTTACGTGCCGTGTCTTCATCTGAATCGGAACATGAGTGGTGTGGGAAGGCAAGAGGATTCTGAATGTCCAGCCGTGGCAGGTAACATCCACCTTCAGAACTGGTTCCCTTCAATGAAGTGGCTGGTTGATTTTTTACCAACCGGGACTGGAAGTGGTTTTACCATCAGGTACCGGAAGCAAATGGCGAGTCTGGAAGAAGCTGTATTAGTTCATTCTAAAGTTCCTAAGGAAAAGATTCCCATAGATATCCTTGCAGGGCCACCATTTCCCTGGAGCGAGTTTAGGAAGAGAGTAGACAGTAGCAGAGACTTTTTGTACTTCTGTACTAAGAATGTGTGTAGGTATTTGGGAACGAGGAGGGAGGGTTCAAGCAAGCCCCCACGACACACAGTGCTGGTCTCTAAAGCAGCACTGATCCCGCTCCCAAACTTTGCAGTATCAGACAGCAGGATTCCCCCCCCCCTCGCTCCGTTTTGCCAGCCAGCAGCTGAAACTCAGACGTTGTTCTCTTTGCTGATAAGAGCCCTGCTCCTTCTCATGCCCACACAGAGATAGTAGGATGTGTTGAAGCAAGCAGACATGAGCCAAAAAGCGCCAAGGGCTATAGGAGATTTTAATTTCTACTTACAAAACATGAAAAAATGCCCTGCTCACCACCCCAAATGGGAGTGTGAGCAGGAGAACGTGCTCTCCCAAAACATTCGCAACTTCTCGAACTGGTGCTCACTTTCGAAAATACGTGGTTTTGGAAGAGAAAAGTTTGCAATTGCACAACTTTGAAAATGCACCATTTCACCATTCAGTCTATGGAGGAAATTTGTGCAACTTTAGAGATGTATGCATATGCAAGATTCATTCTTCTTTTTTTGTTGCACAACTTTCCCGTTCATTCAAAATCAAAGGCGAGCGCAAATCAAGGAGAGGCAAATATCGGGCTTATGCTGGTGAATTCCCACATCACGTGTTCCCCCATCCCTACACTGGACATGAATATTTTTACAGGTAATGGCCTAGAAAGGGTGCGTTGGAGCAAGAAGGAACCAAGCAAGCCCCCGAAAACACTGGGAAACCAGCTTCTCACGGCTAGTGCCCAGTGAAGAAGCATCTAAAGCATAGGGATGTACGAAAGTTTCGTCATGAATCTCGGGGAGGCCGAATGCCAGCGCATTTGGCCCCCTGAAATTGGTGGCAAATGCCCCCCCGCGCCCCCCCAGGACATGACTTACCTTGCGCGGATCTTCCTGGTGGCGGCGGCTCCGGCAGCGGATCCGGTGGCGGCTTGGCGGTGGCAGATGCGGCGGCCGGTCTTCCGACCAACTGCCGCCGCCGCCATTTCCAGTTAAAAAAAAAAAAGTGATAGGCTACTTAAAAATTTACGTAGCCTATCATGGCTAGATTTTTTTTAAAAACACTGTGATAGGCTAAGTAAATGTTTACGTAGCCTATCACGGCTGACTACAGGGACGCAAACGGTGGCGCCTACGGCGGCTGCCATTTGCATCCCTGCTAACAAGCGGCCGGATGTCTGGCCACTTGTGGAGCCGGGCAGAAGCTCTGCAGAATCCCTGCGGAGCAGAGCCGGCTGGCCAGGATTCCGGGGGGGGGGAGGAAAGGAGCACCTCCCCCCCTATCGAGGATCTCGGGGGAAGGGACGGAACACCTCCCCCCCACCATCAACATAATCCGATGAAAGGTAAGTGACTTTCATACATCCCTACTTAAGCATTAAACCAAACAACACTATACAGAACCAAGCAATCCCCAACCTGAATGGCAGGCACAGAATGTGAGAAGACTTCAGACCCCCCTCAAAGTCCCAAGAACCAGTCACCCCATTTTCTAAGCACCTCTTACATTTCAGATTCTTGGCTCTTTGAAGGCCGTCCGCTTTAACAACAGCGCTGAAGATGAAGTCTATTTCACCGATAATTCTGAGGTGTCCACTACTTACGATATTGTGAACTGGATTTTCCTTCCAAATCACAATTTTGCCCCCGCGATAGTTGGATGGCTGCACCCAGACGCTCCCCCAGGACAAGACTTCATCATTAACTCTGACGCAATCATCTGGCTTGCAGAGGTGGAGTTGAATCTTCTGGGGTCATGGGAGAAGTAAGGGATGTTGCAGTCTGTCCTTTGAGAACAGAAGTCTTTCTAGATGAGACCAAGGTCTTTTTGAGTCCAGGGTGAAGGGTGCCTGTATCGCCCAAAGGCCAAACACAATCTTTGGAGGCAGGAAGTTCCAGCTTTAGTCCCCACGTCTGCACATAGGCTGGGGAAAGGTCTCTGTCTAAAACCCTGGAGAGCTGCTGGAATTCATGCAGACTATGCCAGACTAGGTGGACCAAGTGTCTGACTCGCTAGAAAGCACCTTCCAACTTATTTGTGTGTGTTTATGCATGCATGCATTCATGCATACATCTCTCTCTCTCTCTCTCTCTCTCTGTGTATATATATAATCAGCCTTGAATACTATAGTTCTAGGTCACCTCGACCCCCCTCAATTGGTGAAATATCCATCATGGAATGGGAACTTGAGTCATTCTGAGTCTAGCTTGGTGCAATTTCTGTCATCTGGATACCTGAATTATTTGTCTTCTGCCTTTTAGGAGCCCCCCTTTGCGACATGTGTGCAGAGGTGCCATCCAGGACACTGGAAAAAAGATCCAGAGGAGAAGCTGGTTTGCTGCTACAGATGTGATCATTGACCAGAAGGTTGGATTTCTAACTGGACAGGTAGCTCAAAGTCTGGGAGCCATATAGATGTGCAGGATGTACTGGGGAAAGAGTGGAGGTGGGAGAAGAGCGTAACATAGACAAGGAGTCTGCCTTTTCCCCAGGAATGGATTTTTTTCAGTTTATTCCATTCCAGATCGCATATTTCTGTGGTTTACTCGTTTGCAAAGTATTCAGAATTTCCTGAAGAAATCTTCTGTTTCTATTTCTACAAATGCTCGCAAAAACAGTATCTGGCACATCCTCATTCCCATTGGCTCACCGTTCCAGGGGTACGTTGTTAAAGACCCTGTTTCCATCCTCAGTTGTTTTGGCATCAGGCCTGAAGTTGTTTGGGCAGAACACTGATCCGGGCAGATGGCTGGTCATCCTTTTAACAACTGGAGCTCGTAACCCCAGTGTCAGACAGATAGCCCCTTTTTCTGTAGTGTTTTCCATAACCTCCTTCCCATCTTCTACCCCAACTCATGTCCTCAGTCCTCAATATAAAGAAATTGACAGATGTTGGTTGGTCGGTTGGTTGGTTGGTTGGTTGGTTGGTTGGTTTATTGGTGCACTCAGAAAGCACTGCAGGGGACAGATTGTGACTCAGTTGTAGTTCCCAGATTTTCATTTCTGCTTACAGAATTTGGGTTTTCCTTCATTGCACGCTATTGAGCATGAGTCTGATATCAGGGAGTGTCATGTGAAAAGAAGGCATTTTGCACCTTTTCTGAGTCTGTACTTATTAAATATGTTGCCAAAGCTTACAGAGAGGGCCAGGAAAGGGAGTTTCTGCACTTCGGTGTACAACAAACTTCCGAAAGGAGAATTCCATCGACTCCCTTGTGGGCTGATCTGGCACCAGCATCTGTGTCATGTTCCCGGTACTTCACTTGTTGTTATTCATTGCAGATGCAGTTCACTGTACTCAGTGCCCAGAAGATCAACACCCTAATGAGAACCAAGACCAGTGTATCCCCAGAACTATGCACTTCCTTTCGTATCAAGAGACACTCGGATTCATTTTAGCAACTCTTGCTGCTTTCCTCACTCTGATCACTGTCCTAGTGCTGGCAACGATCATGAAACATCACGACACACCGATAGTCAAAGCAAACAACCGAGACCTCACCTATGTCCTCCTCATCTCCCTCCTGCTCTACTTCCTCTGCTCCTTCTTGTTCATCGGCCAACCCACAAACATCACTTGTCTTCTCCAACAAGCAGCTTTTGGCATAATTTTCTCTTTGGCCGTTTCTTCCATGTTGGCCAAAACTGTCACTGTGGTTCTGGCCTTCATGGCCACCAAGCCAGGAGACGTGGCCAGAAAACTCTTGGGGAGACAATTGACCAGCTCCATTGTCCTGTTCTGTCCACTTGTGCAAGCTGTGATCTGTGCTGTGTGGCTGGCAACCTCTCCCCCGTTCCCAAACCTGGACTCCCATTCCCTGGCTGGAGAGATCATCGTGGAATGTCAGGAAGGCTCGGTCACCATGTTTATCAGTGTCTTGGCTTACATGGGTTTCCTGGCTCTCATCAGCTTCACAGTGGCTTTCCTAGCAAGGAAATTGCCAGACAGCTTTAATGAAGCCCAGTTGATCACCTTCAGCATGCTGGTGTTTTGCAGCGTGTGGGTCTCCTTCGTGCCAACTTACCTGAGCACCAAGGGAAAGTCCATGGTGGCCGTGGAGATCCTCTCCATCTTGGCCTCTGCGGCTGGTCTCCTGGGTTGCATCTTTCTCCCCAAATGCTACATTATTCTCCTGAGGCCCAATCTCAATTCCAAGGATCATCTAATAAGGAGAAAGATTCTGTGATTTTTCCTACTGTAGAGAATTCACGGTGAATTCATTGTCCAGTCCCTCCGTCACATTTCCCCATGCTATGTATTCTTACAGAAGTCATTGTACTTTATTTTATTTTAAAATACATCTATCCAATCAAGTCCATTATTTATGTACATGGTTTATTTACAGGTCATATATTTGTTTGTTTGTTTCAAGTGTGGTGTAGTGGTTAGAGCACCGGACTGGAACCTGGGAGATGTGGGTTCCAGTCCCCACTTGGCCATGAAGCTCCCTGGGTGGCTTTGGGCCACTCACTGACTCTGCACCTAACCTACCTCATACAGTTGTTGTGAAGATGAAATGGAGGAGGAGATAGATGCCCATGGAAGCTGCCTTGGGTTACCTGTAGGAGTGCTCGAAAGTCACTTACCTCGTCTCGCAGCTTGCTTTGCGGTGGGCGGGAGGCGCTTCGCTTCTCCCCCTGAAATTCAGGCCGGGGGGGGGAGGCACCTCGCCTCGCCTGGCTGAAATTCAGGCCGGGGAGGAGGCGCCTTGCCTCGCCCGGCCGCGAAATAAAAAGTAAAAAAAAAACAAAAACGCCCCCATGATAGGCTACGTGACGATTTATGTAGCCTATCATGGCTAGATCTGCAAAGTCAGCCGTGATAGGCTACGTTAATCATCACGTAGTCTATCACGGGTGACTTTAAAAAAAAAAAGCGCGTACGCAAATGGTGACCCCCATAGGGAGCCGCCATTAACGTTCCTTATTTGGTCGCTGTAGTCTACGTAAATCTTTTTACTACGTAGACTACGGCGAAAATAAGGGCAACGCAAATAGCAGATCTTTATAGCAAATAGACTTTGGAGATCTAGCCGTGATAGGCTACGTAAATCGTCACGTAGCCTATCACGGGGGCGGTTTTTTTTTTTTTACTTTTCTTGGAATGGCGGCGGCGGCAGCCGGTCAAAAGACCGGCTGCCGCCCCTGCCCCTGTCGAAGCCCTGCTGAACCGCCACTGCGACCCGCCACCGGGAGCGACATTCGGGAAAGGTAAGTCCCATCCCAGGGGGGGGGGGTGCGGGGGGCAGGGGGGTGCAGAGAATTTCTCCCCAAAACTACTTCGGGGGGCCGAATACATTGGCGCTCGGCCCCCCGAAGTTTCGGCGAGAAATTCTCTGACACCTCTAGTTACCTGCAAGAGGAAAAAGTGCAGGATATAAATGTAAGAATAACAAATGTAATAGTAGTAGTAGTAGGAATACTGACAGTAATAATCCAAATATCTGGGACTAGGACTAAGCAGCAAGGTGGTCAAGCTTGCTGATTATACCAAATTATTTAATATAGTAAGTTAATTTTTGTGAACCGCGCAGAGAGCTTCAGCTATTGTGCGGTATAGAAATAAATAAATAAATAAGTTGGTATCATTAAACAATCTGGTATAGTTGAAACAAAGAGTGATTGCGAAGAGCTCCAGAAGGGTCACTCCATAGTGGGAAAATGGACATCAACATGGCAAATGCAGTTTTATGTAAGGAAGTGTAAAATGATGCACATTGAGGTGGGGATGGGGGGGGGGGGCAATCCCAACTTCACTTGTATGCTTGTGACTGGCCAAGACAGAGATCTTGGGCTTCTGGTCGACAGTTTGATGACAATGTCAACCCAGCGTGCAGCTGCTATGAAAAAAGGCACATCCCACGTTTTCCAAGCCATAATTAGGAATGGGATCGACTTGGCTATGGGGATGGGAAAATGCTGCAGGGCATTGATGGTTCAACACACTCAACCCCCCCCGCCCCGATCCATGACTTTCTGGTTCAAGTCAGGCCAATAGCGTATAGGGACAGTAATTCCACATCTTCTCAGGCAATTTCTGCTGATTCAAACAAAAAGGAAAGTGCAAACTTCCCAGTTACACAAGATTGTTTCCGAAACTGGATCAGAAGTATGCCTTATCATGCACTCAGGAATTTCCTTTAATTCTTTTTTTTATCACAGAAGCTTCCACACTGCTATACTTTCTCCTGAGCAGTCCAGTCCTTACTTCCTACAAGTAAGGTATGCGTTATCTGGGCCCTGTCTATGTGGCACCGCTTTCAGCCTTCACTCCATCACAACTGCGCAGCATTTCAGCTTCGAACCAGTTTCTGCTGAGTTACACTCGCGATTGACTGCAGGCTTCCCTAAGAGACTCTGCTGTGCCCTTTGTTAGCTATTATCATTTAATGCGCAGCCATGCAGTCTGGTGCAACACTTCTGTGGCTGTTTTATATTTTGGGGGTTCTGTTGTGTCTGTCCATCCCTTGTTAGCTAAAAAGTGGGTGTTCTGTGCTCCTTCATTTCCACGCCATGTGTTTGCCAGTTCCCCAGCCTGAAACCCTCGTGATGGTTCCCACCCACAAGGCGGGAATGGTACGTGCCTCCCCATCACTCCACAATGGTGGCTGGAGCGAAGCTGGTCCTCCTCCAAGCCCTCCCACCAGCCCTTGGGCACTGAGTCCAAAAGCAACCACTGCAAAGCTACGAAGCTGCCAAAATGCGCAAAAGTGTGATTAAATAAATGAGAATGCCTCTCCGTCCCCTGGAACTGCGCAGCTGCGAAGGGACGGGGGGAGTAAAGGGGCGTCGCAGGCCAACGCAAGCACTACGCATGCCCACAACACTCCCCCCGCAAAATGCAACGTCGGTTTGGGGAAGGGACAGACGGCTCGCAACCGCGGGGAACCTGCAGCAGATTGAAAACATCCCAGCAAAGTGCTTCCATGGAAATCCGCATTTCCCAGGAGAAAACCGTGGATGGCTGTGAAGTGGCGACTGCGCTGTCTGTCCTGAGGGACCTCGATTTGCAGCCGCCCTGGAGTAAAACCCTTACCAGATGGGGCCTTTGAGAGCTTTGGTTATTGGGCAGTACAGAAATAACTACATACATACATACATACATACATCATACATACATACATACATACATGTCTACTCTGCTGCTTCTCTACTTGGCCTGCTCTGGCGGATGCTTAGTGATGGAGTTTTGGATGCTTTCAGAACAGGAGCATGGATGTCAGGAAGCTTTCAGACTATGTTCCTACATTCCAAAGCCCGCTTTTCTCTGTGGCTCTGAGACCATCACATCTTATTTTAATTATTACCCTTGTTAGCATGGCTGTGTGGGCTCTCTGCTCCCGTCCATCATCTTCAAGTCACCTGGCTCTGTGAAATGGGAGCTATTGATAGAACAAGAGAAGGTGGAAGCAAAGGGGTGCTTCTGTGTGGTCATGTGATTTCTCTCCCCCACCCCTGGCATGCCTCGTGCTTCAGTTTTCTCCTTCTGTGGCATGGGTCGGGGATTCGAACACTGTTCCTTATCCACAGATCCCCCTTTGCTCCTCCTCTCATGACCTCTTGCTTCTGCCTCTGCTGACGTGCCCTCTCCCCACCCTTCGGACTGACCACTGGCCTCCACTGCATAGCAGTGGTGTTTAAAATTATGCATGGTCAGAGAAAGTGGATAGGGAGACACTGTCCTCCCTCTCTCAAAAGCTAGAACCAAATGGGGTCATCCTGTGAAGCTGATTGGTGGGAGATCCAGGACAGGGAAAAGGAAAGACTCCTCCACACAGCGCGCCATTAAACTATGGAATTCGCTGCTGCAGGAGGTAACGACGGCCACTAATTTGGAGGACTTTAAAAGGTCCTGGACCACTTCATGGAGGACCATGGAATCAAAGGCGACTAGCCATGATGGTTCTATCTATCTCCAGTATCAGTCAGCCTGCCTATTTGGAGCGGTTGCTGGGGAACATGGGCAGGAGAGTACTGTTGCACTCATGTCCTGCTTGTGAATTGCTCGTGGGTGGCTGGTTGACCACCATGTGAATAGAAGGCTAGACCCTTGGTCTGATCGGGCATGCCTCTTCTTATATTCATATTAGAGATGGGGCTTCAATGTTCAGAAGCACTGTACCTCCGATCGCAAAGACAGACAGAGAGAGGAAGACAGAGACAGACAGACAGACAGACAGACAGACAGCAGTGTGTGTGTGTGTGTGTGTGTGTGTGTGTACTCACACACACACACACACACACACACACCCCTTGGGGAGACATTTGATTTGCAAGAACCAAGTCAACTCAATCATCAAAAAACCTGCCGGCTGAAAAGGCCAGACCATAAGGCCACGTCACGTTGGTCCAAACTCCACACAGCCAGGACATTGGAAGCGAAGGCTGATGCCCCATCTGACATGCCCCATTTCCAGTCGTGATGGCGCTCTTCAAGGCCTTGGAAGGGGGCCACAGAGAGGAAGGCCAGGAGCTCTTCTCCATCGTCTCCGAGTGCAGGACACGGAAGAATGGGCTGAAGTTGCAGGAAGCCAGATTCCGTCTGAATAAGCTGGAGTAAGCTCGTAAACTGGAATAATTAAATGAATGGAAATGAGGACTGGAAGTTTGTTTTCTCTTTATGGGGCCATAGAATCATAGACCCATAGAACAGTAGGGTTGGAAGGGGCCTACAAGGCCATCAAGTCCAACCCCCTGCTCAATGCAGGAATCCAACTCAGAGTGTCCAGCCTCGTCTTGAAGGCCTCCAGTGTGGGAGAGCCCACCACCTCCCTATGGAACTGGTTTATTGCTCTAACAGTCAGGAAGTTTCTCCTGATGTTCAGCCGGAATCTGGCTTCCTGTCACTGGAGCCCATTCTTCTGTGTCCTGCACGCTGGGATGATGATGAAGAGATCCTGGCCTTCCTCTCTGTGACAACCTTTCAAGGACTTGAAGAGCACTATCCTGTCTCCCCTCAGTCTTCTCTTCTCAAGGCTAAACAGGCCCAGTTCTTTCAGTCTCTCTTCATAGGGCTTTGTTTCCAGTCCCCTGATCATCTTTGTTGCCCTCCTCTAAACCCTCTCCAGTTTGTCTGCATCCTTCTTCAAGTGTGGTGCCCAGAACTGGACACAGGACTCCAGATCAGGCCGAACCAGTGCTGAGTAGAGGGGAACTAGTACTTCCCGGGATTTGGAAGCAATGCTTCTATTAATGCAGCCCAAAAGAACATTGGCCTTTTTTGCAGCCACATCCCATTGTGGGCTCATATTCAGCTTGTGATAGACAACAATTCCAAGATCTTTCTTGCTTGTAGTGTGGTTGAGCCACGTATCCCCCATCTTGTAACTGTGCATTTGGTTTCTTTTTCCTAGGTGCAGAACTTGGCATTGATCCCTATTCAATGTCATTCTGTTGTTTTCTGCCCAGCGCCCCAGTCTATCCAGATCACTTGGAATTTTGTTTCTGTCTGCCAAAGTATTAGCTATCCCTCCCAATTCTGTGTCATCTGCAAATGTGATCAGCATTCCCTGCACCTCCTCCTCCAAGTCATTAATACAAATGTGGAAGAGCACTGGGCCCAGGACTGAGCCCTGCGGTACCCCACTCTTTCCCTCTCCCCAGTTTGAGAAGGTCCCACTGATCAGCACTCTTTGAGTCCGATTCTGTAGCCAACTGTGGATCCACCGGGTCGTTGTTTCATCAAGCCCACTTTGAGCTAGTTTGCTCATAGGATATCATGGTGCATTTTGTCTAAAGCTTTGCTGAAGTCAAGGGATATGATGTCTACAGCATTCCCATGGTCCACGAGGGAGGTGACTTGATTAAAAAGTGAGATCAGATTCGTTTGGAAGGACTTGTTCTTGACAAATCCCTGTTGGCCTCGAGTCATCACAGCATTGTTTTCAAGGTGCTTCCAGATGGATTGCTTGATCATCTGCTCCAGAATTTCCCCAGGGATTGTTGTCAGACTGACTGCTCTGTAGTTCCCAGGTTCCTCCTTTTTACCCTTTTCAAAGATGGGGACAACAATCGCCCTCCTCCAGTCATCTGGCACTTCCCCCATCCTCCATGATTTCTCAAAGAGAATAGACGGCGTTTCTGAGAGTTCTTCTGCCAGTTCCTTTATGACTCTAGGATGCAGTTCATCTGGCCCTGGAGATTGGAACTCATTCCAAGTAATTCGGTGTTCCTTGACCATATGCCTATCGATCTCAAGCTGCAATCCTGCCCCTTCAGCCTGGACTTCTCCCTTGCCAGGGCGGTCATAAACCCTCTTTTGGGAGAAGGCTGAGCCAAAGTAGGAAGTGAGCACCTCTGCCTTGTCTTTGTCCTCTGTGGTCGTTTTGCCACGTTAACTTTGATACTACACGGTATGGTACACGGTGTGGCGAAGCAAACCCAGTACGCGGCATCTTCGGGGCCTTGGCAGGGGCAGAGGTGGCCAAGGTGCTGCTGGGACTAGCAGCACTGGCAGGCCAGCGGGCTCTCCCCGGTCCGGGTGGGGCGTCCTTTTTTACTGGGGCAGCAGAGTGCTGAGGCCAGTCGCAGCGCCCGGAGGTCCCTGTCTGAGGAGGCTGGTGCCGGCCTGCCAGTGGGGCAGCCTCTCCTTCTGTCGTGGAAACGGGAAGCCCGCCGAGGGACATTGTGTCCAGGGGGGCATCGAGATGGAAATGCTTAGTGAAGCGATTTGGGCAAAATCCACATCTTCACCGAATCGGGTCAGCTCTTCCCACGGTACGCCAGTGCTGCATTCCTCCGCTTTGGAAGCGGACATGGGAAGTGACGCCGCATTAGTTGGGGCGGGGTGGGCGAGCCCCACCGCACGGAGAAATTAGGGGTGTACGAAACCCACTCAGCGTTCCGGTTGGGGGCGGCGGGGGGCAGGCAACCCGTCCCTCCACTCGGAATCCTGCCCAGCCGGCTCTGCTCCACGGCACGTCCGCAGAGCCACCGTCCGGGCCCGTCCGCAGCCGGACGTCTGTCCACGGCCAGTCTGCTGTGCCATCTGCGTCCCTGCTCTTTGCCGTGATAGGCTGTGTGAATATTTACGCAGCCTATCACTGGCAAGAGCAGGGGCACAAATGGCGTCCCCTACGCCGGACGCCGTTTGCAATTGCGGCTTCAGTCCGGCAGCAGCGGACGGAGCCGGACCGGCTGGCAGCAGGGAGGGTCCGTCCGGGAAGGCCACAGACTCCATCCGGCCTCGTCGGAGCCCATGGCGGATTTCTCCGCCATCCCTAGCAGAAATGAGCGTCAGCAAATCTGTAGGTCCTGACCCAGCAAAGGACCCCATGTTCTTTGGGATGCCGATGTTGCAGAAATCAGAGTCAGAGAGACCACGGAGTGAAGGAAAAGGAGGTCTTGTTTATTTAATGCGCGGGCTTAAGGCTGGAATCATTTCCAAAGAGCCAGAAGCCCCAATTTATATCAACACATTGCTTTTATAGATATGGTGACACACAGACGACTTTCTCTCCCCCACCCCTTCTCTTGTGGTTTTGCAGTTAGCTCAGTTGTTTATGGTACAGGAATTGGGTCATAGGGCGCGATAAGTAAAGAACAGGAACATAGTATGCAATAAACAAAAAACAGGGACATGATATACAATTTGACTCAGGAAGTTTCCACACTGTTATTCTTGCTAAACTATGGTAGCTCAGCAAGAATATGAGACCACTTAGTCTGACCCCCCTATATGGCTGCTACACCGAAACATGCGTCGGCTTCAATGCTGACGGATTAGCACCACTGACCAAGAAGCCCCAAGAAGGGAAGAGTGAGGAAAAGCTCTGGTTACACTTGCACTTAGACTTACACTGTCTTCTTCTCATGACTCGAGCAGCCAAGTGTCCCCCCTTTAAAGGGGGGCACTTTGGGGGGACATCAGAGTTTCGTTACGTTGTCTCTGTTGCACTCTGCGCGTGTGTTTTGACCTAAATGCTTTTACACTTTGCATACGGCACTTCTGATGGCTTTTCGTCTTTGTGAACCGCCCGGAGAGCTTTGGCGATGGGGCAGTATAGAAATGTTCATCACCATCATCATCACCATCATCATCAATTTGTATTGTTTGAAGTTTAAACTAAGATACGTTTTGAACCACAAAAGGATCATCAGTTCCTCTGTTCGTGCTCTGTAGAGGGAGCAAAGAAACCTGACTGAGCAACCCAGAAAGCTTCCTCCTACCAAGACAGACCACCTGTTTCGGCTTCCCCTGTGTTGACTGGCAATGGCTTCCCCTCCCTGCCCTACCTAGAAATCCTGCCAGGGATTGAACCTGGGGGCTTCTGTGTCAAAGGAGGTGCTCTGTTGGTCCTTTGGATGGAACTAAAGCAAGATGCCGGCCCTCATGGCCCTGAATAAAGGACTGTTTTCAACAGGGATGCTGGGAGCTGTCTCGTATTCAGATCCTCTCCAGGTCAATATCTAGCAGAAGCTCTGCAGGGCGTTAGCCAGGGTCTCTCTCACCCAGGGCTGCCGGCATATGCCAAGGATGGATCTCTAGTCAGCTGCACTCTTCGGAGGTGCTCTCTCATTGAACTATGGGTGTTACCCTACAAATAAAACGGTTTCTGGCCCTCATGGTTCTGGATAACGGGCTGATTTAAGAATGATGCTGCTTTATAGCATGTCACAGCTTTGGGGCAAATAAGTCCCTCTTGCCTGCATGGAATGGGCACAGATCTCCAGGGTTTCTTCTGATAGGTTTCTTTCCCAGCCCTGCCTGGAGATGCTAGGTTTGGGACATGCTAGATTGGGTCTGGGACATTCTGCATGCACATCAGGGCCTCTGCAACTGAGCTGAGGTCCTTCCCCTAGATCGTTCGGAATCACATGTGCAAAAGCTCGCTTCACCACAGGAAGATCTTGGAGATGTATTGCTGGCTGCTGGCTTAACTTTGCTTTAAAGGATCAGACACGTTCCTGCAGGACAGGTCCACTGGCCAGTCTTAAACATGGCAGCTAAGCAGGGGTTCCATGATGGGAGGCAGTCTACCACTGAACAGGAGTTGTTATGTGGGGGAGAAGAAGAAAGGGAGCCTGTTGTCTTCATCTCTTTCTCCTGG
This sequence comes from Heloderma suspectum, assembly GCF_057233095.1. Taxonomy (NCBI): domain Eukaryota; kingdom Metazoa; phylum Chordata; class Lepidosauria; order Squamata; family Helodermatidae; genus Heloderma; species Heloderma suspectum. The sequence goes on from NC_139476.1 coordinate 18,831,626, forward strand.
GGTTCCCAGGACAACACTTGGCTGACCACCGGTGGAAGCTGGATGCTGAGTTAGGTGGAACCAGCTTGGTCTGATCCAGAAGGGCTCATCAGATGTTCTTATTACATTGTTTGTTGCTGTTCTTGGTCCAGTAAGAGTGAGAAGCCGTTGTAAATCCTGATAGAGCTGCTCTGTGAGAAGGATCCTGGCAAACGTTGACTTTGGATGAGTGTTGTCTGGTTTTGATTGTATTCTTGTGTGCTGCTTTTACCTGTAAGCCACCTGGGAAACGTTTGTATTCTGGAAAGTGGAACGTAAATAATGAAAATAAATAAGACAGGAATAACTTAGAAATGTGCTAAAAGAGATCTCAGATCCAGCAGGGCTCTTCTGACATTCCTGAGAGGAGCATCTAGTAAGGCTTTGTGTTGATCGAACAACCTGCATTTTTGTGAATAATGTGTGTAGATGTCTTTGGTCCAGAAGGTTGTGCCTTTGTTCAAAGGGGGGTGAACCAGATGGACTTTTTAATCCTCCACTTCAGGGCAGTTCTGTTGGGATCCTCACCCACTGCCCAGTGTCTCTCTCATCCCTGCAGGACAGTCATCAAGAACTACCAGCGCTTCCTGGCCTTGGCGTTGGCCATCACGGAGCTCATTAAGGATCCGATTCTCCTTCCGAACACGACACCCGGATTCCACATCTACGAGCGCATGGACACTATCAAATGGATGCATGTGAACAGCCTCTCCCTGCTCTCCACCCAGGGGGAAATGTTTCCGAATTATAAATGTGACGGGAAGGATAAAGTCCTCTCTCTTATTGGGGGTCTTGACTCCATATCCTCAAGAGAGATCGCATCCTTAATGGGCACATATAAGGTCCCACAGGTAAGGGGATGGATTGTGGGGGAACTTCAGAGCTCAGGATCTCTCAGATGGAAAAGGGTTATCTCTGAAAACAGATTTGCCCTTGCCGCGGGTATGTTGCCTTGATTATGGGTGGCAGGAGTAGGGGCCTTCTGGCCTTGGCTAAGCTGCCATATGATAACCTGGGTAGTAGCCAGGAATCTCAGGTGGTTATGGCATGGTTATCCCAGCCAGCAAGGGGTCTGATATGTAAGACAAGTGTACTGATTGGGAAAAATAAGGGGTCTTGTGACACTCGAAAGACTCATGGACAGACAAGGTGCTACAGGATTCCTGGCTGTTCTTACTGCAGTTGGCTAACAGGGACTGGGGGAACCTCCCATTCCAACACTATAATATTTGAGAGTCTTCTATGCATTGGGGTATCAGTGGCTAGTGGTCAGGATGACCATACGCTTCCTGTAGGAGCTTCAGAGGCAGTATGCCGATGTGCATTAGTTGGCGGAGAATACGACTGGGAGGGTCCCATGAAAACCAGGTCCTGCTGGTGGGTTTCCCACAAGCCACTGCTGTTTGGCCACTGTACGAGTAACGTTCTGGAATCTGAGGTCCCTGGTTCTGATTCAGCAAGGGTCTTCTGATGTACTTATGTCCATATAAAACAGGTGATGTTTTAGGCACAAGTCTGAGAATCTAAACAGACAGTGGTTGGAGGGGGTTGGACTCCATGGCCTTGTAGGCCCCTTCCAACCCTACTATTCCATGAGTGGGGGCACTTCAGGGATGCCACACTAACACTGTAAGGCCCTAAGAACATAAAAGGGCCCTGCTGGATCAGACCAAGGTCCATCTCATGCAGCAGGCTCTTCATACAAGTAACAAATTTGCTTTTGATCACCAGAGAGCTTCGGCTATTGGGCGGGATAGAAATGAAATACATCCATACATCCATACATACATACAGTGGCTAACCAGCTGTGCCAATGTGAAATGTACAATGAGGACATGAGGACAACAGCACTCTTCCAGTCAAGTTCCCACTAAGGATGGATAGGCGCCCTCCCCTTCCGGGTTCTCGGGGTGCCCGCCCAGCCCCTGTCCCTGCTTGACAGTCCCCAGGCTGCATTCGAGCCCCTCCTGTGCTCGGTGACTGGCCCGCAACTTACCCAGACCCATTCTCCTCTGTGCCGATCGCCACGTTTTTAAAACACATGGAGATTGACATTCTGTGCCCATAGACGTATATGCAAAATAGTGCCATGAATCTTAGGTATAAGATGATTCACAGCGCTTTTGGGGTGTAAGTCTATGTGGGCACATAGACTTGCGTGTCAAAAGTGCTGTGAATCTCCCATATACTCAGATCCATGGGGCTATTTCGCATATAAGTCTGTGGGCATAGACTGCTGATCATCATGTTTTTAAAAAAATGGTGATCGGCACGGAGGCGGACAAGCCTGGGTAAGTTGAGGGCTGGTGGCTGAGTGTGGGAGGGTGGCCTGGGGACCGGTGAGCGGGGAGGAGGGACCAGCTGGCACAGCAGATTTGCGGACCGAAATGGATGCCCGCACCATCCCTGGTTCCCACCAGTTGGTGTCCACAGCCATTCTGCCTCTGATACTGGAGTCAGCATATAGCCATCAGGACTCGTAGCCATTGCTATTTTTCTCCTCCTTGAATTTGTCCAACCCTTTAAAAAAAAAAGCCATCCAAACTGGTGTCCACTGGATCACGTTTTGTGTGTCCTGGTGCATTGATGCATAATGGAACCAGTTGGATCAAATTCTCATATTTGGGACAGACCCTAAAGCCAGAAAGCCCCCGATATCTGTACAAAGTCACACTTCTTGTTGTTGTTCAGTCGTTCAGTCATGTCCGACTCTTCGTGACCCTGTGGACCATAGCATGCCAGGCCTTCCTGTCCTGCGCTCTCTCCCGGAGCATGCCCAAGTCCATATTCATTGCATCGGTGATGCTATCTAGCCATCTCATCCTCTGTCGTCCCCTTCTCCTTTTGCCTTCAGTCTTTCCCAGCATCAGGGACTCTTCCTCCTGTGAGGCCTTGGCAAGGCACTTTGCAGATAAAATTGATCAGATTAGGTGTGTTACTCTGCACGCTGTGGATACAGTTAGTGAGCAAGAGGCGGCCTGTGGCAAACCGGTTTTGTGGAATCGGTTCCAGCTTCTTCCTCCTGATGAAGTGGACAAGGTGCTTTCATCTGTAAGGCTGACCACCTGCTTACTTGATCCTTGCCCATCTTGGCTCATTATGGGCTGCAGAGAGAGACTGGGTGAGGGGATCAAGGCAGTGGTGAACGCCTCCCTTGAGGAGGGAGTGATGCCATCAGCCCTCAAGGAGGCAGTGATAAGACCGCTCTTAAAGAAGCCCTCCTTGGATCCTCAAATTCTGAACAACTTTCGCCCAGTCTCAAATCTGCCATTTTGGGGCAAGGTGATTGAGCGGGTGGTGGCGGTGCAGTTGAAGGCACACTTGGAAGAAACTGATTATCTAGACCCATTTCAATCGGGCTTCAGGCCTGGGCATGGGACAGAAACGGCCTTGGTCACCTTGGTGGATGATATGAGGAGGGCTCTGGACAGGGGTGAATGTTCCTTCCTTGTTCTCCTCAACCTCTCAGCGGCTTTTGATACCATTGACCACGGTATCCTCCTGGACCGCCTGGAGGGGTTGGGCATTGGAGACACTGTATTGCGGTGGTTCCGGTCCTTCCTCTCTGGCAGGTACCAGAGGGTAGCACTGGGAGAGGAGGTTTCGGACCCGTGGCCACTCACTTGTGGGGTGCCACAGGGTTCCATCCTCTCCCCGATGCTATTTAACATCTATGTGAAGCTGCTGGGGGCTATCATCAGGAGGTTTGGGGTGCAGTGTCGTCAATATGCGGATGACACACAGCTCTACCTCTCATTCAAATCTTCACCAAGGTTGGCCATAGAATCTCTGTCCAAATGTCTGGAGACGGTGAGTGGCTGGATGGGGAGGAATAAGCTGAATCTGAACCCTGACAAGACCGAGGTACTTTTGGTGGGATACAAGAGGAGGCTGGGGGATGTTGACCTGTTGTTGAATGGGGTACGGCTACCCTTGAAAGACCAGGTCCGCAGCCTGGGGGTCATTTTGGACTCCCAGCTGTCCATGGAGGCTCAGGTGTCAGCTGTGAGCCAGACAGCACTGTATCAACTCCATCTGATACGCCGGCTGCGCCCCTTCCTTCCCGACCATCTGCTCCCATCGGTAGTACATGCCCTGGTCCCCTCTCGTTTAGACTACTGTAATGCACTCTACGTGGGGTTACCCTTGAAGACGGTTCGGAAGCTGCAGCTGGTACAGAATGCGGTGGCTTGCCTGATTAAAGGCAGCCGCCGGCGAGATCACATCACTCCAGTGCTGAAGGAGTTGCACTGGTTACCAGTTGTTTTCCGGGCCAAATTCAAGGTGTTGGTTTTGACCTTTAAAACCCTATATGGTTCCGTCCCAGCCTATCTTAAGGAGCACCTCCAGCAACACCAGACAGGCCGCTTAACAAGATCAGCCTCGGATGGCCTTCTCTCTGTCCCATCAACCAGGACAGCTAGACTTGTGGGGACGAGGGAGAGGGCCTTTTCTGTGGTGGCCCCCACTCTGTGGAACTCCCTCCCTAGGGAACTCCGTCATGCCCCCTCTTTAATGAGCTTCCGTCGTGCATTAAAAACGTGGTTGTTCAGGCAGGCATTTGGGGTGGGTTAGGGTATTTAAAAAAAAAAATTATGGTAGAATTTTATTGTTTTAAATTGTTTTATGGTATGTTGTACATCACCCAGAATGGCTGGGTGACCAGCCAGATGGGCGATTAATAAATTTAATAATAAAAATAAATTCCAGGGAGTTTTCTCTTTGCATTAGGTGGCCAAAATATTTGAACTTCAGCTTCAGTATCTGTCCTTCCAAGGAGCACTCAGGGTTGATTTCCTTGAGGATGGACTGATTGGACCTCCTTGCAGTCCAGGGGACTCATAAGAGTCTTCTCCAGCACCGCAGTTCAGCCCCCGATATCTGTACAAAGTCACATTTCTTGGATATAGGCAAAAGGGGATATCTACACTAAGGGTGTGTGTGTGGGAAGACAACCTTAAAGACATCACAGAGCTTCACTTTATACTTAGATATCCATTTATTAAAATAGACATCTTCTTTCTGGATAGGACTTCATGCACCAGAAGTCAGCTGTAGTTGTCCAAGGAAGCTTATGCCGTAAATAATGTGCGAGTCTTTAAAGCACCAGAAAAAACCTGCTGCAGCAGACTAACAGCAAACTCTTTCCCTCAGCTTGGTTATGGGCCTTTGGACCTTGTTCAGGGAGAGAAAAGGGTATTTCCTTCTTTCTACCGCATCGATCCTGACGAAATTCCTCAGTATGTGGGCTTAGTCCAACTGCTCCTGCATTTCCACTGGAACTGGATTGGACTGGTTGCTGTCCGTGATGATAACGGTGAAAATTTCATCCAGACACTGACATCTGTGTGGCTGTCACTGACATGTTCAGCACAATGGACCCACTCCATCACCTTCGAGTACAAACGAGCTCTGTTCCTAGTTCTTGGTTTGAGCCCCAAGCGATGTTCGCCTTTGCAGACTACACTGCCATAGGGCACTTAACAATATTGTTGAGTGCTTATGAAGAAAACACAAAGACCCCATTGAGGAAGGTTTGGATCCTGACATCCCATTGGCAAACCACTGCAACAGGATACCCAAAGGGCAAGCCACTGGTAAGAACCATCCATGGTGCTTTGCACTTCAGGGTCCACAGAAGGGATGTGCCAGCATTCAAGCCTTTTCTCCTGGCTTGAGATCCCTTCCAACCGCAAGGAGACATCTTTCTCCACCCATGGTGGGAATGGGCATTGAAGTGCCAGTTCCTGAAATTGGGACAGACGTTTCGATCAACACTGAGAAAGTGTCCTGGGAAGGAGAATGTCGAAGACTTGACTGCCACTGCCTTCGAAGTGAGCATGTCCAGGCGCAGCTACAGCATCTGCAAAGCTGTCCATTCCATGGGACATGCATGACACACCGTGTCCACCTCCGGATCCAAACATGGAATGACAGGGGAAGGGAAGAGGCTTTGGAATATTCAGCCATGGCAGGTAATATCATCCTTCAGATTTGGCAGTCTTGTAAAAGGTGCCTTGGTGGTTTCTCAGTGGCCTGATGCTGGAAGCAAAGGGTGAGCCTGGGAGAAGGGCTGTTAGTCCACACTAAAGCTCCAAAGAAAGACATTTCTCATGGATATACTTTCATCGCTGTCATTTCCCTTAGAGTAGGTCTATAATAATTATGTATTTAGAACTGCAGATATTCAGGAGGGAGGAATCAGGCAAGCCCCCACCCCTAAAATGTAGTTCTAGCCTATAAAGCAGTACTGCCCCTCCGCCCAATCCTCAGACGCAAACAGCAGGTAGCTCCCCAAACTTCATGCTCCTTCTTGCCAGCCAGCCAAAGACCCTCAGATGTTGGTCTCCTTGCTGTTGCAAGCAAATTCTCTCCAGCTCCCACTCAAAGATGTGATGACGTGTTGCAGCAAGGAGATACAAGCCATAAAAAGCCCAAACCACTGGGCAAGCATATTCGAGCAGCAGGTAGTGCCCAATGAAGATACATCTAAGCATTAAATGAAAAGATGGAGTACCCGAAAAAGAGTCTTCTAACATGATGGCAGTCACAGTATGTTGGAGGATGGCAGAACTCACCTGTTTTCTAAGTGTCTCTTTCATTTCAGATTCTTGCCTCCTTGGCCGACGTCCAGTTGAACAACAGTGCTGGGGATGAAGTCTCTCTCACTGAAAATCGGAAGAGAGATGATATCTTGGACTGGATCTTCTTCCAAATGGATCTTTTTATGCTGTGAAAGTTGGAGGAGTGGCTTCAGGGGCTCCCTTAGGCCAAGAATTTAGCCTTAGCACAGAAGTGATCATTTGGCCTATAGAGGTGGGGCAGAAGTGAATGTTCTGGGGTCACGGGAGAACTAAAGAATGCTGCAGTTGCATCCCTTGAGGACACAAGTTGTCTTTCTAGATGAGACCAAAGGCTTATTGAATCCAGAGAGGGGTTGTTACAGGTGGTAAAGAACCTCCATTGCATGCAAATGTTCCAGATTCAGTCTCTGGCACCTCCAGGTTGGCCTGGGAAATGGCCCCTGCCTGAAATCATGGAGAGATGCAGGCAGTCAGTGGAGACAATACCAGGCTAGGTTGACCAAGGCTCTGACTTGGTAGAAGCCAGCTTTCAAAGTTTCTCTTTCTGTGTCAGAAATATCATAGAATCATAGAATAGTAGGGTTGGAAGGGGCCTATAAGACCATCGTCCAACCCCCAGTTCAATGCATTTCTCTTTCTGACACAGAAAGAGAAATGCATTGAACAGAGGGTTGGACGATGGTCTTCTAGGCCCCTTCCAACCCTTCTCATTCAGTCGTTAAGTCATGTCCGACTCTTCGTGACCCCATGGACCATGGCACGCCAGGCCTTCCTGTCCTCCGCTCTCTCCCGGAGTGTGCTCAGGTTCATATTCATTGCATCAGTGATGCTATCTAGCCATCTCATCCTCTGCCGTCCCCTTCTCCTTTTGCTTTCAGTCTTTCCCAGCATCAGGGTCTTTTCCAGTGACCTTTCTCTATGCATTAGGTGGCCAAAATAGTTGAGCTTCAGCTTCAGTATCTGTCCTTCCAATGAGCACTCAGGGTTGATTTCCTTTAGGATTGACTGATTTGACTTCCTTGCAGTCCATGGGGCTCATAAGAGTCTCCTCCAGCACCACAGTTCGAAAGCATTGATCCTTCGGCGCTCAGCCTTCCTTATAGTCCAGCTCTCACAGCCATACATTGCTACTGGGAAAACCATAGCTTTGATTATATGGACCTTTGTCGGCAAGATGATGTCTCTGCTTCTGACTATGCTATCTAGGTTTGCCATAGCTTTCCTCCCAAGGAGCAAGCGTCTTTTAATTTCATGGCTACAATCACCGTCTGCGATGATCTTGGAGCCCAAGAAAATAAAATCTGTCACTGCTTCTTCCCCTTCTATATGCCAGGAAGTGATCTGAGTTTTTTTAACATTGAGTTTCAGACCAGCTTTTGCACTCTCCGCTTTCACCCTCAGCCAGAGGCTCTTTAGATCCTCTCCGCTTTCTGCCATTAGGGTGGTATCGTCTGTGTATCTGGGGTTGTTGAGAATTCTCCCGGCAATCTGAATTCCGACCTGTGATTCATCCAACCCGGCGTCACTGCTTCCAGTTCTTCCCCTTCCATATGCCAGGAAGTGATGGGGCCAGATGCCACTATCTTCGTTTTGTTAATGTCGAGTTTCAGACCAGCTTTTGCACTCTCCGCTTTCACCCTCAGCCAGAGGCTCTTGAGATCTGCTCTGCTTTCTGCCATTAGGATGGTATCGCCTGCATATCTGAGGTGGTTGAGAATCCTCCCGGCAATCTGAATTCCGACCTGTGATTCATCCAGCCTGGCGTTTCTCATGATGTACTCTGCATACAAGTTAAATAAGCAGGGCGACAATATGCAGCCTTGTCGTACTCCTTTGGGGCATGCAGCAGCTATGCTGGGGAGAACCCGACTTGAGGAAAAGAATCGGACTTTAAGCCATCTCAGGAAATCCAGGTTTCCCCTGATAAGCTCTGGGGTGCTGCTGGACGGCCACAACATCATGTATCCCTAACAACCTCCAAACGGAGCCAGCTCGGAGTGAATCACTGGTGGAGACACCCCCCTGGGAAGAAGGAAAAAGGCCAATGAGAAGGCAGAAAAGTTTAAGGGAGTCAGCGGATCAAAAAGCAAGTAAATCATAGAATCATAGATCATAGAATCATAGAATAGTAGGGCTGGAAGGGGCCTGCAAGGCCATCGAGTCCAACCCCCTGCTCAGTGCAGGAAGCCAAGTCAGAGCATCCCTGACAGATGGCTGTCCAGCCTCGTCTTGAACGCCTCCAATGTGGGAGAGCCCACCGCCTCTCTGGGTCATTGGGTACATGGTCGTATTGCTCTAACAGTCAGGACATTTTTCCTGATGTTCAGCCGGAATCTGGCTTCCTGTCACTTGAGCCCATTCTTCCGTGTCCCTCATAGAGACACCCCCATGGCCTTATAGCAAGTCTATCTAGTTCTGGATTCCATCCTCTGACTACCAGGGCTTTAGACAAAAGTCTCTCCCGACGTTAGCTGGAGATGCTGATGATGAATGCGGGAGCCTTCTGCAGGCAAAGCATGTGCTCCATGACGGAGCTGCAGCCCCATAAAGATAAATCAAGACTCTACTCATCCTCGTCCTTATTTATTCCATCAATTAAACTTTGGAGTCCCTGATGAACTGAGGGCAACTTATATGAGAAAATCAAATATCATAAAAACAAGGCTAAAGCACACTGAACATTTGAAGGGAAGAAACAGTCATTTTCAACGCCGTTGCTATAACAAGATACGAATCCGAAGCAGCTAAAACATGAAACAGGGTGATTGCAAAGCATAGCATTCATTATATCCTTCGCAGTAAAACAAGCTGCAGTTTGCGATGCTTGGAGGGAGCGATCCCATGGCCCCTAGACAGAGTCTGGGCTGGGGGGCAAAGGATATTTTAGATTCCTGTCCAGCCATAGCCCCAGGAATCTGAGCTCCCTCCCCCTCGCAGCTGGTGCAAGAGAGAACTGCACCGGCTGCATCTCCGAGGCGGCAAAAGTGGTCTTGGAGGGAAGTCCATCCATTGGACTCGATGGCCTTGTAGGCCCCTTCCAACCCTACTATTCTATGATTCTGTGGTTCTATGATCCTATGAAGATAAAGGGTGCGTTCCCATGGGCGGGGAGGGGACCGGAGAGGCCAGCTTATGCCATGTCCTCCCTCTCCTTCCCTGCAACACCTCCACTGGAAAGGGGGGGAAAGCTCATCTAGCGTAAATGCAGAGCAGGAGGCATGGCAGAGGCAAGCATCGCCTCTGCTGAACCCGCCACTTTGCACTGGATGCCCATAAGCCTCTGAGTTCGGAGGCTTATGAGCATCGAGGATGGATCCCATAGGACTGTGCCATTAAAAGGAAACTTTAAAAAGCACTGTGCTTGCTGCAAAAAAGTCAGCATGGCAGGTGCCAGGAGGACTGAACTGGGGAGGATATCACACAGTTTGGGGGCCACTGGAGAAAAGGCCCTCTCCTCACCTACCCATTCCTGTGGCTAAGTTTGTAAAGAAATTTAGGAGGCTTTGACTGGGACCTCAACAGCCTTGTGATGGACCGAACACGTCAACACCCTTTGTTCAAAGCCCACCGGACTTTTTCACCACTTCAGTGTCCTTTGGGGACTGAGCAACTATATTTGGAAAGATGGCTGTGATGCCTCTAGCGTTCCTGCGTGTGGAAGGACAAGCGGGTTTCATCGTGAGAGGAAGATTTCAGGGTCGAACTAGGCGTGACCTTCAACAGCATTCCTTCCACGTTGGAACCATGGATAGGAGGGGGACCAAGTAAGTTTGGGACCGCACTGTGCAAGAAGGGGCATGGCTCTTTTCTCATGATCCAGGGGCCCTGACGAAGCCATCCCCCCCAAACTGCCGTTTGCACCAGAAGGGAAGCTCTCACTGGTGTCAACAGGAGCTTCTGACTTGGATTCCTGCATTGAGCAGGGGGTTGGACTCAATGGCCTTGTAGGCCCCTTCCAACCCTACTATTCTATGATTCTATGATTCCATTGCATGGCAAAGAAAAGCCATGGGGGCCCCAATGGGGACAAGGCATAGGATGAAGAGGTCACCCTCCCCTCTGCCATGGTCCAGATCTATTCACACCATGGTTTCTATTTATTTGCGATAATATCAACACACAACTTCTAGATGTGTGACTGTCCCCTGTACTTTGAACCTTGAAACAAAAGTTGTTTGACCCGAGAATTCTCCATCAGCTCAGGGGGTCGGCGATAGAAAGAGGAGCATGGATTTGAGGAAGTCCCCATCCAAATAATGCCAAATTGTTCACGAATTCAGGATTATCGAGGTACTTCATGTAACACAAAACAGAAGAAGGGGCCTGTCCACAGGCTGACAATAAATACTGTCAAACTGTACAATTTATCAATGACTATACTGCTTCTTTCATCCAAAATCTGTGACTGATGACTACCTTCTAACAACTTTCAATACACACATGAGAACCATTTGCAAGATGTCACAGTCTGAATTTTTAGAACTGCTCAGCCAAAATAGCTGCATCAGACAAAAAAGGAACAAAGAGAAAGAATGGATTGGACCGGGTACTTTTATTTTCAAGGAAAACAAACAAGATCACATGAACTTCTCTACTGATAAATGTGATGGGGAAATGGGATGGATTGGCTGGGAAAATAATGAGCAGGGGGTTTTCTAAAGGATACCACTCACAGATTATTTGTTCCTTCTGAGATGATCTCTGCAATTGAGATCAGGCCTCAGGAGGAGAATGTAACATTTGGGGAGAAAGATGAAACCCAGGAGACCAGCCCCAGAGGCCAAGATGGAGAAGACCTCCACAGCCACCATGGACTTCCCCTTGGTACTTAAGTAGCTTGGCACAAAGGAGACCCAAACGCTGCAAAACACCAGCATGCTGAAGGTGATAAACTGGGCTTCATTGAAACTGTCAGGCAACTTCCTTGCTAGGAAAGCCACCGTGAAGCTGATGAGAGCCAGAAAACCCAGGTAACCCAGGACAGTGTAAAACATGGTGACCGAGCCTTCATTACATCCCACTATGATTTCTCTATCCAGGGAATGGAAGTCCAAGTCTGGGAATGGGGGAGAAGTCACCAGCCAGACAGCACAGATCACAGCTTGGATGAGTGGACAGGCCAGGACAATGGCGTTTGTCAGTTGTCCCCTCAAGAGTTTTTTAGCCACGTTTCCTGGCTTGGTGGCCATGAAGGCCAGAACCACGGTGACCGTTTTGGCCAAAATGGAAGACACGGCGACAGAGAAGGTGATGCTGAAAGCAGCTTGTCGGAGAAGACAGGCGAACTTTGTGGGCTGACCGATGAACAGGAAGGAGCAGAGGAAGCAGAGCAGGAGGGAGATGAGGAGGACGTAGGTGAGGGCTCTGTTGTTGGCTTTGACGATGGGCGTGTCACGGTGTTGAATGAAAGTGGCCAATACTAGAGATGCGATCAGACAGAGGAAAAGTGTCAGAGACGCTAAAATGGACCCCAGTGTCTCCTGATGAGAAAGGAAGTGGATCTTCTTGGGAATGCACTGGTCTTGGTTCCTGTTTGGGTGCTGATCTGCTGGACATGAGGCACAGAGATCTGCATCTGGAATACACAAGCGTTACTGAAGTATCTCAAAGATGACACAGGTTATGTTTCTCTGGAAGCCGGTTCATGCCACGATGAATGAGCAAGTAAGTGCAGACCTATCATTTTCTTCGGAATATTGACTCCCCTCATATCTCCCCTCAGGACAGGCATTGGGAGAAAGGCTTGGGGGCAAGGTGCAAAAAGCAGCCATCACAGAAAGCCATCTATCCGGGACTGGAGAGGGGTGTTACGCCACATGCTTGTTACAAGGGCGATTCATCGCCTCGTGAAGTCCCTCACACCTGCCGCAGACGTCCTTTTTGTGGTGGCCAGTTCAGCCCCCCAAGAAAGCGATGGAATTATCCATTCTGCAGCTTCTGCTCCCCAGAGGACAGCTGTCCTTCGGCCACCTTCTCGCCCAGCTTCAGTAGCTTGTTTCTTAAGAAGGCAGCCAGAAAAGGGGCAGCCCGCTTCAAAAACAAGGCGACGGGATGGTCCCCTTTGCCAGTCCCTTGTGCAAGGGGGGAATAGGCGAGGTTTTTACCCTGGGAAATGGACCGATATCGCCAGTGCTCTCTGAATGGGCACATAAAGAAATATCAGCCTTTTTTCAGGTTATAAACTCGCAAACGCCCCAGATAAGTGCTGGCGCAGAGGCTGAGGGGCAGGTCATAGAAGACCGTGCAGGAAAAGGGGCAATCGGTTTGGGACTGGGGTACTGTACCCTGATGGTTCTCCTGAATGCAGCATACAACATCAAACATCCCTTCAGAAGACACCTACACACATCCTTCACAAAAATCCAGGTGGTTCTATCGATACAAAGGGATACAAAGTCTTACTGGACGCTTCTCACGGGAACGTCAGAAGAGCCCTGCTGGATCCGAGATCTATTCTAGTACATTTCTAATTCATTCATTTCTTATTTATTCTCATTATTTGTGCGCTGCTTTTCAGAAGACAAACACTCCCCAGGAATTTCAGACTTTCCGTGCTGTTGTCTTAAAGCCGTCATTGTATTTTAAATCTCTACAGCGCTGCTAGGTTTGGAGGGGGCATGTAGTTTTAAGCGCTGACATTTCGCATGCAGTTTTAAGCGCCGGCATTTCGTCTTGTATTTGACGGTTCTTTTTGTGGCTCAGTCGTCGTGATCTGCCCACAGAGCTTCGGCTGCTGGGTGACTCGGAAATGTAATAAATAAATATACATTTAAAACAACGCCTGTGGATACTCTGCAAGCAAGTTCAGCTGCACAGATTTGCAAAGCAACACTGAAATTTATCCATTGAGAAAACTCCAGCCGCTGCCCCTCATTCAAGATCTGCACCGTTTCCTGTCCTGTCCTTGCCCCAGTATCTTTTGCACTTAAATAAGGCTCATGAAGTTTCTGCTACCTGTCTGGTTAGAAAAGGTCCCTTCTGGACAACGGACACATTCGTAGCAACAGAGCAGCTTCCCCTCTGGAACTTTCTTCTGGTGCCCCGGAGAGCACTCCTCCACACACCTCGCCGAGGGCGACTTCTGAAAGGGAAGGGGGGAATAGTCGAGGTTTCCCACATGACAGACATGGTAGAAAACAGGACTTGGAGGTAGTCAGTGGACTTTCCCATTGTATAGTGTATAGGTTCACCCGTTTGGAGGGCCAAATCTCTTCTGGAGATCTGCAAATATAATCATAGAGGCTCATAGAATCATAGAATAGTAGGGTTGGAAGGGGCCTATAAGACCATCAAGTCGAACCCCTTGCTCAGTGCAGGAATCCAAGTCAGAGCATCTCCGACAGGGGGATGTCCAGCCTCATCCTGAACGCCTCCAGTGTGGGAGAGCCCGCCACCTCCCCAGGTAATGGTTTCCACAGTCTTATTGGTCTAACTGTCAGGAGGTTTTCCTGATGTTCAGCCAAAACAGCATGGGCCTTTTTTGCAGCCACATCACATTGTTCATATATGACGTATGGTTGTTCAGTCATTCAGTCGTGTCCTACTCTTCGTGACCCCATAGACCTTAGCACGCCAGGCCTTCCTGTCCTCTGCTCTCTCCCGGAGTATATAATGTATACGACGACACAAATAGGCATATTGGACACAGCCTTATTTATTATTTATTTATTGTTTATTATTAAATGTATTACTCGCCCATCTGGCTGGTCACCCAGCCACTCTTACAGCAAGTCCATCAAGTTCAGGCTTGTCTCTGACCGGCAGCGGCTTCCAGGGTTTTGGACAAGAACCATTAACAATCTCAGATCCGCAGATGACACCACTTTGATGGCTGAGAGCAAGGAGGAACTGAGGAACCTCATGACGACGGTGACAGAAGAAAGTGCAAAAGCTGGGTTGCAGTTCAACCCCCAAAAAGCCAAGGTTACGGCAACCAGCTTGACTGAGAACTGGCAAATAGAGGGAGAAAACGTGGAGGCAGTGACAGACATTGTCTTTCAGATGCTGCAGACCCTGAGTGCAGCCAGGAAATCAGAAGGCGTTTACTGCTTGGGAGGAGAGCAATGACGGATCTTGATGAAATAGTGAAGAGCAGAGACATCACGCTGACAACAACGGTCCGCATAGTTCAAGCAATGGTATTCCCCGTAGTAACCTATGGCTGCGAGAGCTGGACTGCAAGGAAGGCTGAGCGAAGGAAGATCGATGCTTTTGAGCTGTGGTGCTGGAGGAAAATTCTGAGCGTGCCTTGGACTGCGAGAAGATCAAACCAGTCCGTACTGCAGGAAATCAAGCCGGACTGCTCACTTGAGGGAATGATCTTAAAGGCAGAACTGAAGGACTTTGGCCATATAGTGAGAAGACAGGACACCCTGGAGAAGATGCTGATGCTAGGGATGGTGGAAGGTCGAAGGAAGAGGGGCCGACGAAGGGCAAGGTGGATGGATGATGTTCTGGAGGTGACGGACTCGACCTTGGGGAGCTGGGGGTGGCGACAGCCGACAGGAAGCTCTGGGGTGGGCTGGTCCATGAAGTCACGAGGAGTCAGAAGCGACTGACCGAATAAACAAAAAGCTGCCCCAATGTCAGCTGGAGAGGCTGCAGATGGACCCGGGACCTTCGGCATGCAACACAGGTGCTCCATCACGGAGTCATGGCCCCATAAAGGGAAAACAAGTTTGCAGCCCTCCCCTTAATTTATTTATTTAATTAAATGTCTGCGTCTGTGACGCTCTCGGCGCAACATATTTGAGAAAATCAAATGCAATGCAACCAATGATAAAAGACATCAAACGTTTCAAGAGTGGAAGCCATAATTTAAAATACTTTGAAAAGAAGAGACAGATCCCAAGCAGCTAAAACATGAAAAGTGCTATTTTTAAGCGTAGCCTGAAGCATTAGGGACAGTGCGGGCACCTGTTCTGGTCCAGGAGTCCCTGCACCCCGAGCCATTCCTGCTGAGCCCTGCCCCTGCTCAACTCCCTGCCCCCTCTTGCCAAGCTACCCATTTACACCTGTAGTCTTGCATGTACGGGCATTGAGCAGGTGGTTGGACTCTATGTTCTTGTAGGCCCCTTCCAACCCTACTATTCTATGATGCTATAGGGATGTTCTGACTTGGCTTCCTGCATGGAGCAGTGGGTTGGACTCGATGGTCTTACAGGCCCCTTCCAACCCTA
Source organism: Heloderma suspectum (assembly GCF_057233095.1). Taxonomy (NCBI): domain Eukaryota; kingdom Metazoa; phylum Chordata; class Lepidosauria; order Squamata; family Helodermatidae; genus Heloderma; species Heloderma suspectum. The sequence goes on from NC_139476.1 coordinate 18,847,407, forward strand.
CTATTCTATGATTCCATAGGGATGCTCTGACTTGGCTTCCTGCATGGAGCAGTGGGTTGGACTCGATGGTCTTACAGGCCCCTTCCAACCCTACTATTCTATGATTCCATAGGGATGCGCTGACTTGGCTTCCTGCATGGAGCAGTGGGTTGGACTCGATGGTCTTACAGGCCCCTTCCAACCCTACTATTCTATGATTCTATAGGGATGCTCTGACTTGGCTTCCTGCATGGAGCAGTGGGTTGGACTCGATGGTCTTACAGGCCCCTTCCAACCCTACTATTCTATGATTCTATAGGGATGCTCTGACCTGGCTTCCTGCATAGAGCAGTGGGTTGGACTCGATGGTCTTACAGGCACCTTCCAACCCTACTATTCTATGATTCTATAGGGATGCTCTGACTTGGCTTCCTGCATAGAGCAGCGGGTTGGACTCGATGGTCTTACAGGCCCCTTCCAACCCTACTTTTCTATGATTCTGTAGGGATGCTCTGACCTGGCTTCCTGCATAGAGCAGTGGGTTGGACTCGATGGTCTTACAGGCCCCTTCCAACCCTACTTTTCTATGATTCTATAGGGATGCTCTGACTTGGCTTCCTGCATAGAGCAGTGGGTTGGACTCGATGGTCTTGCAGGCTCCTTCCAAGACTGCTATTCTATAATTCTATGAATTCACAGCTGCACTTTGCGTATAAGTCCATGTGCACATTCTTGCGATCGCCATGGGTTTTTTGCAACATGGCAATTGTGGTGCAGGCAGAGGGATCCTGAATCACAGAATCATAGACAAGTAGGGTTGGAAGGGGCCTACAAGGCCATCGAGTCCAACCCCCTGCTCAGTGCAGGAATCCAAGTCAGAGCATCCCTGACAGATGGCTGTCCAGCCTCATCTTCAATGCCTCCAGTGTGGGAGAGCCCACCGCCTCCCTAGGTGGTTCCATTGTCGTATTGCTCTAACAGTCAGGACATTTTTCCTGATGTTCAGCCGGAATCTGGCTTCCTGTAACTTGAGCCCATTATTCTGTGTCCTGCACTCTGGGATGATCGAGACAAGATCCTGGCCTTCCTCTCTGGGACACCCTTTCAAGGACTTGAAGAGCGCTATCCTATCTCCCCCCAGTCTTCTCTTCTCAAGGCCAAATATGCCCAGTTCTTCCAGTCTCTCTTCATACGGCTTTGTTTCCAATCCTCTGATCATCTTCGTTGCCCTCCTCTGAACCCTCTCAAGTTTGTCTGCATCCTTCTTCAAGTGTGGTGCCCACCACTGGACACAGTACAGTTGTATCCACACTTGAATAAGTGTGGGCAGCTCGGCAAGGGGCATGGGGCTCAAGCATGGCTCCAGGGGTGCACAAACAGAGGCAGGGGCTACGTGGGCCCCTGGAGAACGCAGACGGGGGATGCCCGTCTACCCCTAGGAAGTGTATCCTTCAAAATAAAACAAACAGTGACTTCATATTATTTTAAAAGACCTGGGAAAATCAAAATGACTTTGCTTGGTGCCCAAAGGACAACACAGTAGGCACCAGGAGGACCTAGCTAGAGAGGATATACCACAATCTGGGGGCTACTACAGAGAGGGCCCTGCTCATGAATAGCCACTGACCTATCTCAGTCTGTGAGGGCCCTTGGAGCAGGGCCTCAGGTGATGATCTCAGAGCACAGGCAGCAACACACGTGAAGAGGAGTTCATTCAGATACTGCGGCCTCATAGAGGGATCTTTCGATTCAGATTTGTGATAGGTCCAACAACCTATTGCAAAACAAGCTGAACAGAGATAATCCACCTTCCAGTAGCATCTCCATCTTGTCTGGATTGAGCTAAAGTTGATTGGCCCCCATCCTGTCCATTAAAGCAGTGAGACTGTGGCTTTGAATAAAAGGCCAACATAATAGGGAAAGGAAGGTAGCACCAGATCTCTTCCCAGCCCTACTTGGAGATTCCAGGGACCCGGGATCTTTTGCATGCAAAGCCAGCGCTTCACCACAGGGCAGCAGCCCCTCCCTGGCCTCAGTAGGCCCTGGTTCTATCTAGAAGGACATCTAGGCAGAAGTGCAACCTTCTGCAGTTCTCCCATGACCTCGGAACATTCACTTCCAGCCCACCTCTGTAGCCCACACGATCCCTTCTGAGCGAATGCTGAAGTCTTGGCCCGGGGGAGCTCCTGGGTCTATCGATCCGACTTCCACAGGATTAAAAGACCCATTTGGGAAGAAGATCCAGTTCAGGATGTCATATCTCCGGCCATTTCCCGTGAAAGCGACTTCATCTCCAGCACTGTTGTTGAACCGGACGTTCCTCAAGGAGGCAAGCATCTGAAATGAGAGAGATGCTGAGCAAACAGGGTTGTGACCGTGAGTAGGGTCTGGTGTCTTCTACTGTACTGTGGAGGTTATCAAGGAAGGAGATGGTTTTCATCTGTACTCCATCTTTTAATTCAGGGGTGGGCAACCTTTGGACAAGGAGCCATATACAGCCCCTGAACACCCATCAAATTCAGTAAAAAAAAAAATTCTTTTCAAAAAGAAAAGGTGTCCATAGGGGCTACGAACTGAAAGGGTCAAAATTACCTTGTTTGCCTTGTTTAGGCTCCATAGTCACTACAGGTACCATGAAATATTTCTTTCCTGTTTGTATTTTTCAGCACTTATGGAGGGGTCTGTTCCACCTCCTGGGGGTCAGGTGTCAAAATGATCCCCTGACCTCCCGAAGATCCAAAGGATCTTTGACCATGATCCGAAAAAAAGGACAAAGATCCAGACAAAGATCCTAAACCAGACCACTGGTTTAGCTGAAATTTGAGATGCATCTTCTTCGGGCAGTAACCATTCCATGAATCCTCCCCACTGGTTTTTGCGGTGGGGGTGAGCTGGTGTTTACTTGCTACGAGACACTCTGACATCTTTGGGTGGGGGCTGGAGGAGGTCGGCTCATGTCATCAAAGAGCCCAATATCTCACATCTTCAGCTGGCTGGCTTGAAGGAGGATCAGGGGTGGATTCTGTGGGTTGTGGGGGGGCAGAACAAATACTGTTTCATAGACTAGGGTACTGTGGGTTGTGGGGGCTTGCTTGATTCCTCTCTCCTTATTAGCCATGGTTGTAAATACAGAAGTAATGCAGAAGGACTATAATTCCTGCCTTGAGCAGGGGGTTGGACTCGATGGCCTTGTAGGCCCCTTCCAACCCTACTATTCTATGATTCTATGATTCTCCATGGCTCTTTATTGACATCCTCTTGCTCTTTATGGGAAAACATGGCCATACAGTGTCTATCCACCTGCAATATATTTCTTAGGCTCTTCAGAACGGACTGATAGCCCTTCTCTAAGACTCATTCTTTGCTTCCAGGATCTGATCTTTAAAAAATCCCCAAGGCCCTTTGTACACCATGGCCAAATCTGGATGAGAACATTACCTGCCATGGCTGGACTTTCAGAAGCAACTTGGCTTCCCCTGTCGTTGCACGTCTGGATCCTGAGATGTACATGGCATGTAACGTGTGTCCCACGGAATAGATAGCATTGTAGATGCTGTAACTGTGACTCGTCATGCTCATTTCGAACCTGGGGCCTGGCAAGTCCTCCAGCTTCTCCTTCCCAGTACAACTCCTCTTTCCCCGTTGAGAGGATTGGCCTGATTTCAAAATCTTACAGCCAAATGCCCATTCCCACCAGTCAGGGAGAAAGACGTCTCCTTGTGCTTTTAATGGATCTAAAGCCTGGAGAAAATGCTCGAATCCTGGCACATCCCTTCTGTGGACTCTGAAGTGCAAAGCACCATGGAGAGGTTGCAGATATTGCCAGCCAAATGGGGATCCCTTCGCAGAAAAGTCAAGGTGGGATGTGACGATCCAAACTTTCCTTAATGAGGCCTTGGCCTCTTGAAGGGAAAGAATGAATGACAGGACTTCTCCGTTCGCAAAGAGAAGAATAACTGAGGACTCGAGCCAAGAACTAGGAGTATGAATAAGTACATCTCCTGCCAGTAAAATCTTGTCATCGGGCTCCAGCATTTTGGTGAAGGACACACAGATGTCCCTCTGCTTGAACAGTGTTGTCAGTGCCTGGATGAAATGTTCACCACCATCATCAGCGTAGGAAACCAGCCCAACCCAGTTCCAGTGGAAATGCAGGAGCAGCTGGACTAAGCCCGCATACTGAGGAAATTCATCAGGATCAATCCGGAAGAAGGAAGGAAATGCCGTGTTCTCTCCCTGAACGCGGTTGGAAAAGCCAGAACCGAGCTGCAGGAAGGAATTCCCTGTTAGTCAGTTGCAATAGAATTTACCCTCTGCTTGAACAGTGTTGTCAGTGCCTGGATCAAATGTGTTCCTGAGTTCTGCTGAAGCCCCATGTCTCTTCCCACATGAATGCCCTCACCTGTGGGATCTTGAGGATGCCCAAGATGGAGGCCATCTGCCTTGAGGATTCAGAGTCGAGGCCCCCGATAACAGACAGCAGTTTAGCCTTCCTGTCACATTTATAATTGGGAACCATTCTTCCCCGTGTGGAGAGCAGAGACAGGGTGCTCACATAGATCCATTTCACAATGTCCCTGGGGTCATAGATGCGGAAGCCGAGGGTGGTGTTGGGGAGGAGAGTTGGGTCCTTGTTGAGCTTGTTGGCGGCGAACACCAAGGCCAAGATGTGCTGGTAATAAATAAATTCCATCCTGCAAGGAGAACAAGGTTGGGAAGCGTGTGGGGATTCCAGCTGGACTACCAAGAAGTGAAGGGTGATGCAGTCTTTCTGGTTCAGCCCTCCTCAAAAAGATACAAAAGCTTCTAGATCACAGCTACCTTCAGTCCATAAACCAAGGATTCATAGAGAAATTCATATGGTTGGTATGTTGACCCTCCCCCCCTCTCTCTTACACACACACACACACACACACACACACACTGGATGCCTTCAAGATGAGGCTGGACAGCCATCTGTCAGGGATGCTTTGACTTGGATTCCTGCATGGAGCAGGGGGTTGGACTCGATGGCCTTGCAGGCCCCTTCCAACTCCATTATTCTATGATTCTATGATTCCATGAAATTATTTTTTTAATCTGCCTTCCTTGCAGCGAAGAGCCTCAAGAGGTAGATCAGCTGTTCTCCCCGTCGGCAAGGAAGTGGATTTGTGACGGCAAACTCTCCACCGATGACCTCTCCAGTCCAAATTGATTTAAGGCATGATTCTGCAAAGCCAGATTTGGACCAAAAATCTGAAAACCGTTTATTCCAAACTCAACCACAAGCAGACAGCCTTCTGGAACAAAGTCCAAAGTGTCCTCCCAAGTTCTTAGTTAAGACCCCTGACACTTGTCTTCATGTTCCTGTACTCTGCCTCTCTCTCTCTCTCTCTCTCTCTCACACACACACACACACACACACACAAGCACCCCTTTTCCACATATCTTGCCATGCAGCAGGAGATGCAACAGCAGCACTTGACCCCCTCACTGTCTCCAAAGTTGAATTCCCAGGCAGCCTGCAAGAATACCAGAGCACCATTGATCATGCCCGTGAGAGAAACTGGGATTCTCCCCTGGCTCAGAATGAAGCCAAAGAAGAACCGTCAAGTCTCTGACTCTTATCATGGGTTGAAGGCGATCATAACAAGTATCTGCAAGTCGCATTTCAAACCAGGAAAGTTCAGGTGTCAGCTGCATAACAGATGCGTATCACTGGACAGAGACCTGCCGTCCAAGAGCAAATCAAGCAAGCATCTATCCCAGATCCCTCTTGTGGATCTTCTTACAGAAGAATATGGGAGAATGGTTCTAGGGATAATCTTCTAAAGTCTTGTGCCTTCATGGGATAACAACTGCCAAGCGGTAAATTGCCACCAACAATGAGGTCTCCCGGTTGGTAGTAATCTTCTTTCAGTTCGTAAGTCCTGGTCAAGAGACACTCGCTTCTTGGCATCTTCCAGGTGGCCTGACACAGGGGACAAAATATGAGCAGTAGCCAAAGCCAAACCATCAGGGTCAGAGAGCGACTTTCCATTCTCAGTCAGCAACAAAGAGAACCTGAGAGACAGTCAATGATTCAGTCCCCGGCAGGGTGATTAAATCACAGGAATAAATGACCAGACAGAAACACCACCCCAGCCCCATATGAAAGGGCTCAGGGCGCATTTATCTTAAGCATGTTTTCTCCTGGGTTTCTTTGTTATCGATTTGGTGGACGGAAATCCACAGGGGCTTCATCAAAAATTAGTGCTATCTTCATAATAACAGGGTAGTGAAATAACCGCAGACCTAGATTGCTGGGCTCCCTTTGCACTTTGGAGGGAGGAAAACAGTTCTGCCAGTCCAAGATGGCGTCCAGGCCTTGGCCAACATTCACTAGTCCAGGCCTTGGCCAACCTTCACTGGACTAGACTGATGGCTGGGAAAGGGAGGAGGTGGCATCTGGTTATAGCAGTTCAGAGCCGGGTATGTAGACATTGCCTGGTCTGTCTGCAGTGAAAAAAATCCTGCAGGGGCAGAGGAACTATCAGGATGGTCCACCCCAAAGACCTATGGAATCCAGGGATTTCTGAAAGTTTTGGGGAGCTAGCACTGCAGCCCAAATTGGATCCTGCAGACGGTTCCCTGAGGGAACCCTCAGACCTAGGATGACATGTTCCCTTAACCCTGTCTCAGATGACCCAGTCTTCTTGGCTATCCCTCAGAATGGAGATCGCAATTTGTGTTCTAGCATTCCCCAACCTGTGTGCTCCAGAGGTTTTGGACTGGAACTCCCATCATTCCTAACCATTTTGGCCATTGGTTTTGGTGGCTAGGGACTATGGGACTTGTAGTCCAACAGTTCTGGAAGACACCAGGTGGGGGAAGACCTAGGTCTACACCATAGAATCATAGAATCATAGAATAGTAGGGTTGGAAGGGGCCTCCAAGGCCATCGAGTCCAACCCCCTGCTCAGTGCAGGACTCCAAGTCAGAGCAGCCCTATAGAATCATAGAAGAGTAGGGTTGGAAGGGGCCTATGAGGACATCGAGTCCAACCCCCTGCTCAATGCAGGAATCCAAGTCAGAGCATCCCTGACAGATGGCTGTCCAGCCTCGTCTTGAATGCCTCCAGTGTGTCATATAAGATGTCATATAAGTTGAGGGATGTGATGATATACCTGGGATGCAAATCACGTCCAGGTACAAGTACAGGTCCCTGTCCAAGAGGTGATGCAAGATGTGTGACCATCAGGGATGATCGACCCTTCCAAAAGCAAACGGAGATATCTGGTCATAGAATCATAGAATAGTAGGGTTGGAAGGGGCCTACAAGGCCATCGAGTCCAACCCCCTGCTCAATGCAGGAATCCAAGTCAGAGCATCCCTGACAGATGGCTGTCCAGCCTCATCTTGAATGCCTCCAGTGTGTCATATAAGATGTCATATAAGTCAAGGGATATGATGACGCAAATCACGTCCAGGTACAAGTACAGGTCCCTGTCCAAGAGGTAACGCAAGATGTGTGACCATCAGGGATGATCGACCCTTCCAAAAGCAAATGGAGAGATCTGGTCATAGAATCACAGAAGAGTAGGGTTGGAAGGGGCCTACAAGACCCTCAAGTCCACCCCCCTGCTCAATGCAGGAATCCAAGTCAGAGCATCCCTGACAGATGGCTGTCCAGCTTCAGAGAATCATAGAATAGTAGGGTTGGAAGGGGCCTACAAGGCCATCGAGTCCAACCCCCATGCGGGTCATGCTGGTGTCAAAGCCTGGATGGTTGGTCTGCGGTGCATTCGGACCAATGGCCTCTCAAAATATTCTAGCCTAATTGTAGACAGAGAAGCTGGGGGGCAATTTCACCAAATCTCTCCTAGGGGAGGAGAAATTCTCTGACAGTTGCTCACGGACAGGGCTCACTACTGGCAGGCTTCTTCGTTTATCCTAAGGGTTTTGAGTGAATATTCAATTTTACATGCCTTTTGGTGGTGTTTTTTTGGTGGTGCTATTTGCGTTGCCCTTATTTTCGCTGTAGTCTACGTAAAACTTTACGTAGACTACAGCAACCAAATAAGGAATGGGAATGGCGGCTCCCTATGGGGGCCGCCATTAGCGTACATGCTTTTTTTTTTTTTTTTAAGTCACCCGTGATAGGCTACGTGACGATTTACGTAGCCTATCACGGCTGACTTTGCAGATCTAGCTGTGATAGGGTACGTTAATCATCACGTAGCCTATCACGGGGGCGTTTTTTTTTTTTTTTAACTTTCAAGTTCACGGCCGGGCGAGGCGGGAAGCCTCCTCCCCGGCCTGAATTTCGGCCAGGCGAGGCGGGAAGCCTCCCCCCCGGCCTGAATTTCAGCCAGGCGAGGCGGGAAGCCTCCCCCCCCGGCCTGAACTTTGCGGGGGGAGCCGCGAAGCGCCTCCCCCCCACCGCGAACAAGCTTCGAGGACAGGTAAGTCACTTTCGTCCACCCCTAATTCAGGGACTTTCCCAGAGAGCTTTCTCTTCGCAAAATGTGGGTTCCATACTTACGGGGTAGCAGTGCCAAATGAATAAGTACACCATCGTGACAAAACGGGAGAATTAGGGGGAGGGAAGAGACAAGAGTGTAACAGATCCCCCCTCCCCAAAAAAAGCTCGGGTACTTTTATTATTATTATTTTGGCGGGGGAACAAATTAATCGTCTCTATGTCTACTCAGAAGTAAATCCCATTGAGTTTCATGTGACGTACTGCCAAGAAAGTGGGCATACGATTGTAGCTTAAGTCTCATTCTTCAACTACACATATAATACATGTAATGTTGTTGTTGTTCAGTGGTTCAGCCATGTCCGACTCTTCGTGACCCCGTGGACCACAGCACGCCAGGCCTTCCTGTCCTGCGCTGTCTCCCAGAGCGTGCTCAAGTCCATACTCATTGCATCGGTGATGCTATCCAGCCATCTCATCCTCTGCCAATGCATGTAATACGCTGAGATTATTCTGACTTGTGTCTGATAAATAAAATAGCTCAATACTTCTCATATTCCCTTTGCATTAGATGTACTCTTTGTCTCAATGGCCGGAAACACACTTGGCGCCTTTGCTTTTTTCGAGTCCTTCCCTCCTGCCCCAGCTTTTCCGTTTTGACTTTGCTGTGCCGTTTGGCCGCTAAACGGCAGTGGGAAAGCAGAAGCTGAAATGTGGCAACAGTTGCATCCCCTCTCTCGTAAGACTCGCACATTTAAATGTTGTTTTCGTAAAGAGGCTGTGGCGACAGAAGCCGGCCGGCGAGACACAACATGACAACGGAGTTCCGAGTCACCGTCAACTGTTTGGAAGCGGATGGCCGGAAATAACGGGCAGTTCGCAGTCCTCGTGTGGTGGGTTGCAGGGAGCAGCGGACACTTTTTCCAGGAGCGCCATGCCATGCAAAAGGGTTGGTCCTTTGGGCTCAGAGAAGCTCTTGGGGGCCACGTTCCTGTAGCAGATGGGATCAAAGGAGAAACATGTGTAGAATCATAGAATCATAGACGAGTAGGGTTGGAAGGGGCCTGCAAGGCCATCCAGTCCAACCCCCTGCTCTGTGCAGGAATCCAAGTCAGAGCATCCCTGTATGTATGGATGTGTATCTGTGTGTTGGGTGGAGGGGGGATGGGAGACCCCACCCTCGCCCCCCAAACACCCACTCAGCCTTTGTAGCTTCGTGTTCTTCCTGCCGTGAACTCAGGGGCATTTCAGCTTTTTAGAATGGGGAGAAAGGTGCACATCCGGGAAGCCCCCAAACCATCCGTGGGCCAGGGGAAGGGGGCAGGGGCGATCTGGGGGACCCCGGATCGGGACCCCAGGCGGGCCAGATTGGGACCCAGGCCTGAGGCTCCCCGCCCCTGTGCCGGAGCAGAGGAGCGAGGGGAAATAGGGAGCCCGCTCTGAAAGAAGAGACGTCCCCTGAGCACGTGCAGCATGGCATTTGACGAGTCATTAAAGCACGGCACCATCGCGACCAGGGAAGCGAGCTGGAGCCTGCGCTTCCTGCCCTGACGGGAAGAACGCTTTCCTTGGGAAGGAGCGCCGTGTCGTTGTAGGACAGTAGCAACGATGCCGTGGGCGTCTGCACCCACGTGGCGCCCGCCCTCCGCCTCCCGGCTTTGGAATCCCTTCACAACTCGGAAGAAAACGTGACTATGGTGAGCCCCAGCCAGGCCCACACTGGCCCAGGCATTGGGGCTCTTTGTGCTGCCCTGGTCACCGGTCGCGCTCTGGATGGCCACTTTGGGACCCCAGAGCCGCTGGGCCCTGGGCCTTGGCCCTGCAGCCCCCCGTGTATGTGTCTTCGAGGTGTGGACAGGAAACAGTGGGGTTCGGACTCAGTCTGAACATGGTTTGGCCGGAGGCAGACGGGAAGAGTGCCAATCGGAACGTGCTTCCCCCTCGTACTTCCCTATTCAGGATCACGGCCACGACTGCCAGCGCTCAGCTGTCTTGCCCGACAAAGGCAGCACGATACAGCAAGCCGGGGGGGACGTCGAGTCCAGCTGCGGAAACCTCCACCCGGTGGACCCACGCTTCCCCTGCCCCACCTCCTCCACGCTGGCCTGCCGAAGCCACTTGGGGGCGAGAGACAGAGAGCTCGCCGGAGTTCCAGTGGCACTCACGGCCTTCCGCTCGCCCCTGCTGCCGGCCCGCCTGTGGGGACGTGGGGGCCTCTTCCGGAGCCGGACCGATGGGTGTGGCCTCCTTCCGGAGGCGGGGTTGGCTGCATCTTTCCAGGGAGGGAGAGGAATCTCACTGAAAGCCAACTGCCTTTCGGGGGTCTTTCTAGTTTGGATGCCATGGGGACCCCCTTTCCCGCCCAAGCAGAATTTCTTATCTAAAGGGACTCCTTCCAAAGCTCTTTGAAAGGACCGTGGCAGGCTCTGCAGGATGCATTCATTCCGGGAGGGGGGAGAGGCACTCTGAACAGCCCCCCATCCACCAACCTGGCGAGCAAAAGGGAGAAGAGGATGACACCCTGCCTCTCTGAAGTAAAAGCTCCACTGAAGTCAATGGAGGGGGAGGTTCTGGGAAAATGCATTGAAGGGGATGCGGGATCTGAAGGCTGCTACTCCTAGGCAAGCCTACTCAGACGCAAGCCCCACTGAATTCAACGGCCCTTCCTCCCAGGAAAGGAACGGGTCAGGCTTGTTTATGGAGCCGCGCGTCCAATCCAATCTGCAAGCCAGCTCGGCCCAACTCCCTTGTTTCAATGTGGATCGCGATTGGAACTGACGCTGGGTTCGGAGCATGTTGAGGACTGGAGCAGGAAAGGCCAAGGTTTGTCCAGAAAGGCAAGACCTCCCTGTACCCTGACACCCCCCCTCCAAAAAGGGGAGAGCCTTGCTGTGTCCAGTGGGATCTCAGAGAAGCATTGGGGATAGTTAACCAATTTTCAGCTCCAGCCTTCGCCCAGAAGGCTTAGTCAACTCTACTTACTTACTCAAGTCTACTGATTGAGTAGACTTACCGTGCGTCGACTTACTCAGAAGCAAGTCCTGCTGGTTTCAATGACAGTTACCCTCAGGGAAGTGTGTCTAAGACTGAAGGCAAGAATGCTATCAGTGGGCACTTCCCCTCCGGGCAGGCCACTTTTCCCTGCAGGCAACCTCACAGGACACCTTCTGGAATACCCATGAGAGCAGCTAAAGTCCTTTTACGGAATTCCAGGGAGTTCCCCAACATGGAAGACATTTTGGCAAACCAGGATTTAAATGGGGGGAAAAGGACACCCACACCATTCGCGACGTCACCGGTGAGCACGATCCTTCACACCCACACCCACGTTAAACTGGTGAAGAAGCCACTGCCTTGGGAAATAAAATCCTAAAAGCCAAGAAATGGCAGACCAGTCCAGACTCATCCGAGCCCATCTGGGTTTCTCCAGCACCCCTCGCTCTCAGAAGCCTCGAGGCAGTGTTTGGATTCCTCAGTGGACTCCAAATGTGCTTTGCAATGCCGGGATAGAAACTGGAAATGATGTGACGTGTATGTACGTGCCCCAGGGCTTCACAATGCTTGGAAGGATTTCGGGCTAGGGCGACGCTTCCCTAACGTCCTTTCCGGAGGAGTCGCGTGAGCCCAAAACGTCATTTCTAAAGGAGTCGCTTGTCCCAAAGACCCAGGCTGGACAACTAACTAAGTACTAAATGTTTGGTTTATACAGTAAAGCATCTATGACGGGAAGACATAGAATGGGAAGAAAGCAGAGAAGCCAGATAACGTCCGGCATCCTAACACCGCCTCTCTCCCAAGGAGCAAACAGAGGCTGATCCCTCCAAAAAGTTAACACCAGTATCCCACCACCCATCTGACTTGGAGTCCTGCATTGAGCAGGGGGTTGGACTCGACAGCCTTGTAGGCCCCTCCCAACCCTTCTAGTCTATGATTCTATGACTCTACGATTCTACCACCCCTGTCCTCCACCACTGTCACTGACTGGAGTCTGCTGGGCCACATTCAGCCCTGGCCCAGGCCTTCTGCTCCCTTGTAGCCCCCCGAGTGGTTCCCCCAAGTTGCAAGCCTCTCAGGGTGGACCGAAAGCCCTGTGATCTTTCTCGCAGGGAGGTGTAGGACCTCCCTCTCCGGCTGATGGCTACCACAGAATCATAGAATAGAATCATAGAATAGTAGGGTTGGAAGGGGACTATAAGGCTATCGAGTCCAACCGCCTGCTCAGTGCAGGACTCCAAGTCAGAGCATCCCTGTCCAGCCTCGTCTTGAAGGCCTCCAGTGTGGGAGAGCCCACCACCTCCCTAGGTCATGGGTGCCATTGTTGTATTGCTCTAATAAAGGTAGTTTGTTGCTAACTAACTAATCCTACGAACCTGGTAGGACCAGGTTGGTGTCCCCCTGTGATGACGTTCTTCCCGGGAGGCTGGGGGTGCAGTCTCCCCATGGCCCTCAGTACTCCAGCCATTGGGTGAGTCCCAGGGAACCGTCGGTTGCAGCTGACCTCACCCCACTTTCATGATTCCAGGGTAAAGTGCCCTCACCCCACCCCTGGCTTGCCCCGGTGGGGGTCAAGGGCAGGACGAGGCCGAAGGCCATCGGCCTTTGCTCGCGACGTCCCGTTGGGGCGGGGGCAAGCAAGCCGATTTTTAGGCCTCAACGCCCCCCTTTCCTCAGTCATCCCAGCTTTTCTAGCTCCCTCCCTGCTGCCCAACATGCAGTGTGGGTTGTAGTAGTCGCCCTATTGGGGGCTGAGTAGGAATTTCAGTTCTTAGCCAGCTTGGCCGGGCTATGGGGTTTTTTGCCTACTTCACACTGCAAGTGGGAGCAGCGTAGCTTAAAGAGCATCGTCTGATTTCTGCTTTCGCCCAGTCACATACCCGTACCGGGTACTTATCACAGTTCGCAGATTGTAAAGAGTTAATAAATGTGGCCCTGTTTTATCCCAAACCTGTTTGTGTCGTCTCGTCGTTTCTCCCCCAGTTTCTCCAGGGCTGGAGAAAGGCCTCTGTCTAAAACCCTGGAGAGCTGCTGGAATTCATGCAGACTATACCACACTAGGTGGACCAAGTGTCTGACTCGCTAGAAAGCAGCTTGCAACTTATATGTGTGTGTGTATGCATGCATGCATACATGCATACATCTCTCTCTCTCTCTGTCAATATATATAATCAGCCTTGAATACGATAGTTCTAAGTCACTTCGACCATCCTCAATTGGTGAAATATCTGTCATGGAATGGGAACTTGAGTCATTCTGAGTCTAGCTTGGTGCAATTTCTGTCATCTGGATATCCTGAATTATTTGTCTTCTGCCTTTTAGGAGCCCCCCTTTGCGAGGTGTGTGCAGAGGTGCTGTCCAGGACTCAGGAAAAAAGATCCAGAGGAGAAGCCGGTTTGCTGCTACAGATGTGATCGTTGCCCAGAAGGGACGATTTCTACCTGGACAGGTAGCTCAAAGTCTGGGAGCCATGTAGGATGTACTGGGGCAAGAGCCATGTAGGATGTACAGGATGTACTGGGGCAAGAGTGGAGCTGGGAGAAGAGCGTAACCTAGACAAGGAGTCTGCCATTTCCCCAGGAATGGATTTTTTTCATTTAATTCCATTCCAGGTCGCATATTCGTGTGGTTTCCTTGTTTGCAAAGTATTCAGAATTTCCTGAAGAAATCTTCTGTTTCTATTTCTACTAACGCTCGCAAAAACAGTATCTGGCACTTCCTCATTCCCACCGGCTCACCTTTCCAGGGGTACGTTGTTAAAGACCCTGTTTCCATCCTCAGTGGTTTTGGCATCAGGCCTGAAGCTGTTTGGGCGGCACGCTGATCCGGGCAGATGGCTGGTCATCCTTTTAACAACTGGAGCTCGTAACCCCGGTGTCAGATAGCCACTTTTTCTGTAGTGTTTTCCAGAACCTGCTTCCCATCTTCTACCCCAACTCATGTCCTCAGCCCTCAATCTAAAGAAAATGACAGATGTTGGTTGGTTGGTTGGTTGGTTTATTGGTGCATTCAGAAGGCGTTCAAGGTGGCAGATTGTGGCTCAGTTGTTCATTCCCAGATTTTCATTTCTGCTTACAGAATTTGGGTTTTAAGTCCATTATTTCTGTACATGGTTTATTTACTGGTCATATATTTGTTTGTTTGTTTCAAGTGTGGTGTAGTGGTTAGAGCATTGGACTGGAACCTGGGAGATGTTGGTTCCAGTCCCCATTCGGCCATGAAGCTCCCTGGGTGGCTTTGGGCCACTCACTGACTCTGCGCCTAACCTACCTCACACGGTTGTTGTGAAGATGAAATGGAGGAGCAGATAGATGCCCATGGAAGCTGCCTTGGGTTACCTGCAAGAGGAAAAAGTGCAGGATACAAATGTAAGAATAACAAATGTAATAGTAGTAGTAGTAGGAACAGTGGGAGGAATACTGACAGTAATAATCCAAATATCTGGGACTAGGACTAAGCAGCAAGGTGTCAGGGTGGACAATGAGCACATAGAATCCCAGAGTAGTTCTGATTCTGAGGAAGAGCAGTCGCTCTGGGAGAGGAGCGCGCTCCTCTTTCCCAGGGCCAACAGCTGATGGAGATTCCTCCCACCGGCATTCCTAGCTTAGATAGCAGTCCTGGGAGTGACTGAGCAGAGATAGCAGACTTAGTGGATGTGCGACGCAGAGGCAGAGAGTGGCGCGAAATGGAGGGCAACGAGAGGAGCGTAGTGCCCGGTTGGCACGCACTCAATCGGCTGCACCGTGGTGATCCAAGGGAAAAGGGGAGGGATTGTCCCTAGTCCTTAAATACAGGGGTCTGCCGGTAATTGCCTTTCAAACAGGGACCAACTGTTCCAACTTAGGGCATAGGGATGCTGCTGCTCAGATCTAGTTGCTACCTGTAGAGTTATTAAGTTGTAAAAGAAGAATAAAGCTTTGAAAAGATTCCCTTTGTCTGTGTCTGGACATGGCTACTGGATTAGACTGAGAGAGCCCTCCAAGGAGCCCTTGACACAAGGTGGCCAAGCTTGCTGATTATACCAAATCATTTAGTATAATAAGTTAAATTTTGTGAACTGCCCAGGGAGCTTCGGCTATTGGGCGGTATAGAAATGAATGAATGAATGAATGAATGAATGAATAAATAAATAAATAAATAAATAAATAAGTTGGTATCATTAAACAATCTGGTATAGTTGAAACAAAGAGGGATTGGGAAGTGCTCCAGAAGGGTCACTCCATAGTGGGAAAATGGACATCAACATGGCAAATGCAGTTCTATGTAAGGAAGTGTAAAGTGATGCACATTGGGGTGGGGATGTGGGGGGCAATCCCAATGTCACTTGTATGCTCGTGACTGGCCAAGACAGAGATCTTGGGCTTCTGGTCAACAGTTCGATGACAATGTCAACCCAGTGTGCAGCTGCTATGAAAAAAGGCACATCCCACGTTTACCAAGGCATAATTAGGAAAGGGATCGACTTGGCTATGGGGATGGGAAAATGCTGCAGGGCATTGATGGTTCAACACACTCAACCCCCCCTGCCCCGATCCATGACTTTCTTGTTCAGATCAGGCCAATACTGTATAATGACAGTAATTCCACATCTTCTCAGGCAATTTCTGCCGATTCAAACAAAAAGGAAAGCACAAACTTCCCAGTTACACAAGATTCTTTATGAAACTGGATCAGAAGTATGCCTTATCATGCACTCAGGAATTTCCATCTACGCAGCACTACTTTCACCCTTCACTCCATCATAACTGCACAGCATTTCAGCTTCAGAGTAGCTTCTGCTGGGACACACTCGCGACTGACTGCGGGCTTCCCTAACAAACTCTGCTGTGCCCTTTGTTTCCAGTCCCTGATGGTAAAAAAATCAAGCAGGCACTTCATGTGAGGGAACCAGTTCTGAAGGAGGATGTTGCCTGCCTTGGCTGGATGTTCAGCAGCCTCCTGCCATCCCCCATCCATGTGTCCTCCTAATCCGCTTGTGTGTCTCCTTCCTCCCAAGGTGCCCAGCCCAGGAGTGGCCACCTCTAAGAGGGTTGCTGGGTGTCTCCTGGGCTCAGGGGATCTGTTCTGGGTGCTGAGCCAGGATCCACACTAACACCCCTCCTTGTCCCTCAGTCTGGGGGAGTCCTCATGGCCGCAAGGGGAGTCCCGTCAAGATACTAAACCCCACTCAGATTGAGATGGAGGGGCAATTGCTGTAGGCTCCTGTGAGAATGGTCCGTGTGACGAGTGTTGCAGTCTGGCCCGGCAACAATCACGGTGGCAGCCATAGAAACAGTGGCTATGCAGAAACATCGTCGGATACTGGATACAGTTATGGGCAGACTTGGAAGCTGCCGTGTTAGAGAAAGTTATTGCAACACTGTGAATTTTTTTCTAGTGTACAGGACTGGTATCAGAGCTGAAGGATTAGAGGTCTGTATAATGGCAGGAAGGTGGGAAGCACAAGTCTTTAACTACAGGGAAGAACTGGAACCCATAAGATCTCCACAGCTGAAATCCCTCCACGAGGCAAAACTGTGCAACCTACGCAGTTCCGCCTTCTGAGATTTAATAAAAAGTCTTGAAGGAAGTGGTCTTACATGGGTAAGATCTTACATGGTCTTAGATGATCTTACATGTTGATCTTGGGTCTGTCGACCCCAGTGGTGTCTCCACCAGGGGTAGATGACCTCCTGGAGGGCTGTGGGCAGACCTGGCCATTTGAGAAAGTGCCCTGGGCTCTGCCAGAACATGGGCGTGTTGCCAGTGGAAGCATCAGCTAGCTGCGACCTGCCACCCTCATTTCCTCAGAATGTCCCTAAGCCCTGCATTCATGGAGGAAGAGGATGGGAGCAGTTAGAGCCCCTCACTCTGGTCGGAAGGGATCCCAGCTGCCCCTGAGAAGTCTTGTTCTTAGACACAAAAACCAATCCAAGCGCGGAAGGGCAGGGACCTTGTCAGGCACCAGGAAAGGTGTCCTGGGGCACAAGGTTGCCCATGGGTGTCCCATCGCCTGCTGCTGGCTTACACGGATTGGCACTGGCTCTCCAGGGTTTCTGGCAGGAGTCATTCTGTCCTCCACAGTCATTCTGTCCCCATCCCTATCATGCCCACGGAACACACAGACCGCTCCGCCAGGCCTTCGCTCCAGCACAGTCAGGATTCCCCACTGGCTTTTGGATGGCTTAATAACCATCGGTGGTCACACATCGTGCATCTCTTCTCGGTCAGGACCCCTATTTTCTGGGGAGTGACCACAGTGGTGCCTGGACAGGTTGGGCATCCTTGGTAGAATTGCTGTAGATCGGCCTTCCCCCACCGGGTGCACTCCAGATGTATGGAACTGCAGCTCCCACCATTCCCAGCCACAAGAGCCAATGGTGAAGCTGGTGAGGAATGATGAGGTTATGGGCCAAAGCATCTGGAGAGCACCAGTTGGGGAAGGCAGGGGAAGACAATGCCGTGTGTAGCCTCAGGGGTGGCCAAGAAGGCTGAATGCCAGGTGTCCACGCAGGGGGAAGGTCAGGCACCTGGAGTGTGTGTCATCCGAAACAGGGCTCAGGCAAGATGGCATCTGAAGTCCAAGGGAGGGATGGGCACACTCACTGGAGTCCATGTTCTACACCACTCGCTGGGCCCCGTTGGTCACCCGCCATGGTGCGGCAAGCCGTGCGAGCCACCAGGCAGTCCATGGATGCCCAGCAAGTGACGTCCCCCCAGCCTGCGAGCCATGCTTTGGTGTGAAAATGGAGGCTCTGCTCTTTATGTCAGCCACCATGTGCGAATAGTGGAGGCCATTGGTAGCCCCTTTGATGCTAAACTAGAGGCTTGACCGGTCTAATCAGACCACTTGCGGCTGCAATGCTGTGGAAATGGGGCTGTTTCTGGCCACCGTTTTGCACGAGCGGCAACTGACGTGGATGGCAGAGCCTCCGTTTTCATGTGCAATGGTGGTTCGCGGACAAGCGGGGTTCCCTGCGTTTGCCCGACTGCACACATCCCTGGGCAGGCGAGCGCCGGGATCCATGGCCTGGCATCCAGGGGGCTGAGCGGGCCGTGCACCTTGCAGCCTTCACTGGGAGAATGAAAGAAACCCCCCATCACGGAGACACCGGACGGCTCCACTCACCTCCTCCCAAGGAAGCTGACTCCTGGATAAGCCCTGGAGCCTCCCACCACCCACTGGTGGCACACACACATGCATGGGGGCCTGGGTTGAAGTCGGACCGCTCAGCATCTGCTCATTGCTTGCCAAGACCTCATTCCCCTGCTGGAGCCTGTGTATACTGTGAAACTCATCATCCACTGTGAGTTTCTACAAGATGAATCTGCAGCAGATGTCTGCCTGCTTCTCTTTCAGGAGCCTCAAACCTGCTTTGCAGAGTCCTCTTCGGAGTCAGGCTGGGCTGGGGACCTGGGGAGACTTTGCCAATCCAGATCCACATCTTTGCAAACCTGGAGAACAACTGACTTGCCTCTCGAGGCCGTTTGGTGTAAGGGGGGCAGGCAGAGCTAGGCAATAATCGGTTCCATGTGAAGGATATGGCAGTGACAAAGATGTGTGTGTGTGTGTGTGTGTGTGTGTGAGAGAGAGAGAGAGAGAGAGAGAGATTGTGAATTCTTGGGTTTTGGCCTGAAGCACTGGCCTTTATTCAGCGATGGTGGAACGAGGACGACTTTATCTCCTTCTGCTCTCAGAAGTGTCATTGGGATCCCACCGACACTCATTGTCCCTCTCACTGCAGGCCAGTAGACACTAACAACCTGCAGTACCTTGCCTTGGCATTTGCCATCAAGGAGCTCAACGAGAACCCAGCTCTCCTACCCAATGTGACCCTCGGCTTCCACAACTATGACCACAGCAACAGTGGGAGATGGATCTACGTGAACACCCTGTCCCTGCTCTCCACACGGGGCCAAGCTTTCCCGAATTATAAATGCAACAGAGGGGATAAACTGCTGTCTATTATCGGGGGTCTCGAATCCACATCCTTACGGCAGATGGCGTCTCTAATGGGCATCTTCACGATCCCTCAGGTAAGCGGGTTCTGCAGAACTCAGGAACACAGAGATGCAAAACCCGGTCTCTGACAACAGCCTCTTGCCCTTGCAGTGGGTGTGTGGTGCCGCTGTGTTTCCTGGCAGGAGGAGGTGACCTTCCAACTTCGGTCCACCTGCCATATAGTACCCTTGGCGGAAGCCATTCATCTTAGGTCACTGTGACATGGCTAATCCCAGCCAGCAGTGGGACTTCTTTAGAACAATACGATTCGGATTGGGAGACACAAAGAGTGTTGTGACCCCTTAAAGACTCAGAAATGAACAAGGTTTCCAAACCTCTGTGTTGTTCTGGCTGCCAAGACCAACTCGGCACACACAGACCGCCCACACAGACCATCTAAAACCGGTCAGTGTTTTAGGTATTGGGACACATTTCCATACATAATACAACTATTTTCAGCCATGTGCCTTAGGCTGTTAGCAGAAGGGTTTTGGAGTGGGGGCACTTTGAAGATGTCTGATTCAGACCCACAAACATTGTGTCACGTGTCGTATTTTGTGTGTCCAGAAACATTTCATGAACAAGGTTTCCAGGTCGCTTTGTTGCTCTGGGTGCAACTGACCCACACAGCTGCCATGTGTTCATATACTTGAGTTGTGCCTCCTGAGATAATTCTGAGGGATTTGGGAGGTGCTCAAAAGACCCCAAGTTGCTTGTGAAGGATCTTTATTTTTGCTATATTCACCAAGGCCCATTCATTGCAATGGTAAGACGTGTGTTGGCAGCCCTGACATTTGGATGAAAACCACACCCGGTGGAGTCTTAGAGGGATCGTAGAGCTCCAGCTTACCTTGAGTAGTCCATTTTTGAAATGACCATCTTCCTCCAAGGTAACACTTCAGGCCTCTGATGTAGGCCTTCATCCATGCAAGCTTAGACTGTTAGAAAGGGCTAGTCCTCGAAATGCCACAAACCTCTTCGTTCTTCTTGCTGCTATGGACTAACACAGCCCCCCCCCCTGGAAATTCCTTCCTACAGCTCACGTTTGGCGTCTCTGAACCTATCCAGAGGGAGAAAACGGTCTTTCCTTCCTTCTTCCGCATTGATCCCAATGAAATGCCTCAATTTGAGGGCATCGTCAGGCTGCTCCTGCATTTCCATTGGAACTGGATTGGGCTGTTTGCTCCCAAGGATGACCGTGGTGAACATTTCATGGAGACACTGACACCAATGCTCAAACAGAATGACATCTGTGTGGCCTTCATCCGTACAATCCACGTGGCGTTTGTTCCTCTTCTAACAGAACTGATATATTCTGATGCTTGGGATGAGCTGCAAGTGATGATTCTCTTTGGGGAATCTAGCACGATTGAAAAAGTTGGATGGGCAATGGGAGAAAATGAATATTTTACCAAGACCTCATTTAGGAAGGTTTGGATCTTCACACCACATTTGGAAATTGCTGGAAGAGCATCCCTCTTGGCCCATGTTGATCTGACACCTTTCCATGGTGCTTTGCACTTCATGGTCCACAGAAGGAATGTGCCAGCATTCAAACATTTATTCTGGGCTATAGATCCACTCCGACCACAAGGAGACGTCTTTCTCCATAAATGGTGGGAATATGAATTTGCCTGTCGGTTCCTGAAAGCAGGCCAACCTTTCAACTGGGGACACAAGAGGTGTTCAGGGGAAAAGAAATGGGAGGACCTGCCAGGCCCCATGTTTGATACGAGCATGACCGGTCGCAGCTACAGTATCTACAATGCCGTCTATTCCGTGGCACACGCGTTGCATACCAGGGCTTCATCTGAATCTCAACATGCATGGATGGG
The DNA here is from genome assembly GCF_057233095.1 of Heloderma suspectum. NCBI lineage: Eukaryota > Metazoa > Chordata > Lepidosauria > Squamata > Helodermatidae > Heloderma > Heloderma suspectum. Next base: position 18,868,636 of record NC_139476.1, read on the forward strand.
GGATGGCAGGAGGCTTCTGAACGTCCAGCCATGGCAGGTAACATCCTCCTTCAGAACTGGTTCTCTCATTTAAAGTGCCTGGTTGAATTTTCACCATCCAGGACTGGAAGTGGTTTTACCATCAGGTACTGGAAGCAAATGGCGAGTCTGGGAGATGCTGTATTAGTTCACACTAAAGTTCCTAAGGAAAAGGTTCCCCATAGATATCCTTGCAGGGCCACCATTTCCCTGGAGCGAGTTTAGGAAGAGAGTAAACAGTAGCAGAGACTTTTTGTACTTCTGTACTAAGAAGGTGTGCAGGTATTTGGGAACGAGGAGGGAGGATTCAAGCAAGCCCCCATGACACACAGAGCTGGTCTCTAAAGCAGTACTGATCCCGCTCCCAAACTTTGCGGTATCAGACACCAGGATTCCTCCCCCACGCTCCTTTTTGCCAGCCAGCAGCTGAAACTCAGATGTTGTTGTCTTTGCTGATAAGAGCCCTGCTCCTTCTCATGCCCACACAGAGATAGTAGGATGTGTTGAAGCAAGCAGACATGAGCCAAAAAGCTCCAAGGGATAGAGGAGAATTTAATTTCCACTTACAAAACATGAAAAAATGCCCTGCTCACCACCCCAAACGGGAGTGTGAGCAGGAGAACGTGCTCTCCCCAAACATTCACAAATACTCGAACTGGTGCTCACTTTCGAAAATACATGCTTTTGGAAGAGAAAACAGTTTGCAATTGCGCAACTTTGAAAATGCACCATTTCACCCTTTAGTCTATGGAGGAAATTTGTGCAACTTTAGAAATGTATGCAAATGCGTGAATCATTCCTTTTTTTTGGACAACTTTCCCGTTCATGCCAAATCAAAGGCGAGCACAAATCAAGGAGAGGCAAATATCGGGCTTATGCTGGTGAATTCCCACATCACTTGTTCCCCCATCCCTACACTGGACATGTATATTTTTACAGTTAGTGGCCGAGAAAGGGTGCATTGGAGCAAGAAGGAACCAAGCAACCCCCCGAAAACACTGGGTAAGCAGCTTCTCACGGCTAGTGCCCAGTGAAGAAGCATCTTAAGCATTAAACCAAACAACACAATGCAGAACCAAGCAATCTCCAACCTTGATGGCAGGCACGGTACGTGAGAAGACTTCAGACCTCCCTCACAGTCCCAAGAACCAGTCACCTCATTTTCTAAGCACCTCTTACATTTCAGATTCTTGGCTCTTTGAAGGCCGTCCGCTTTAACAACAGCGCTGGAGATGAAGTCTATTTCATGGATAATTCTGAGATGTCCTCTAGTTACGATATTGTGAACTGGATTTCCCTTCCAAATCACACTTTTGCCCCTGCGAAAGTTTGATGGCTGCATCCAGACACTCCCCCAGGACAAGACTTCACCATTAACTCTGACGCAATCATCTGGCCTGCAGAGGTGGAGTTGAATCTTCTAGGGTCATGGGAGAAGTAAGGGATGTTGCAGTCTGTCCTTTGAGAACAGAAGTCTTTCTAGATGAGACCAAATTCTTTTTGAGTCCAGGGTGCAGGGTGCCGGTATCGCCCAATGGCCAAACACAATCTTTGGAGGCAGGAAGGTCCAGCTTTAGTCCCCACGTCTGCACATAGGCTGGGGAAAGGCCTCTGTCTAAAACCTTGGAGAGCTGCTGGAATTCATGCAGACTATGCCAGACTAGGTGGACCAAGTGTCTGACTCGCTAGAAAGCAGCTTGCAACTTATATGTGTATGTGTATGCATGCATGCATACATGCATACATCTCTCTCTCTCTCTCTCTCTCTCTCTCTCTCTCTCTCTCTCTCTCTGTTAATATATATAATCAGTCTTGAATACTATAGTTCTAAGTCACTTCAACCCTCCTCAATTGGTGAAATATCTGTCATGTAATGGGAACTTGAGTCATTCTGAGTCTAGCCTGGTGCAATTTCTGTCATATGGATATCCTGAATTATTTGTCTTCTGCTTTTTAGGAGCCCCCCTTTGCGAGGTGTGCACAGAGGTGCCGTCCAGGACACTGGAAAAAGGATCCAGAGGAGAAGCCGTTTTGCTGCTACAGATGTGAACATTGCCCAGAAAGGATGATTTCTAACTGGATAGGTAGCTCAAAGTCTGGGAGCCATAAAGATGTGAAGGATTTACTGGGGCAAGCGTGGAGCTGGGAGAAGAGTGTAACATAGACAAGGAGTCTGCCATTTCCGCAGGAATGGATTTTTTTCGGTTAATTCCATTCCAGATGCCATATTTCTGTGGTTTCCTTGTTTGCAAAGTATTCACAATTTCCTGAAGAAATCTTCTGTTTCTATTACTCCTAATAGTAGGAGTAAACAGTATCTGGCACTTCCTCATTCCCATTGGCTCACCTTTCCAGGGGTATGTTGTTAAAGACCTTGTTTCCATCCTCATTGGTTTTGACATCAGGCCTGAAGCAGTTTGGGCGGCACACTGATCCGGGCAGATGGCTGGTCATCATTTTAATAACTGGAGCTCGTAACCCCGGTGTCAGACACATAGCCCCTTTTTCTGTAGTGTTTTCCAGAACCTGCTTCCCATCTTCTACCCCAAGTCATGTCCTCAGTCCTCAATCTAAAGAAAATGACAGATGTTGGTTGGTTGGTTGGTTGATCGGTGCATTCAGAAGGCACTGCAGGTGACAGGTTGTGGCTCAGTTGTTACTTCCCAGATTTTCATTTCTGCTTACAGAATTTGGGTTTTCCTTCATTGCACACTATTGAGCATGAGTCTGATATCAGGGAGTGTCATATGAAAAGAAGGCTTTTTGCACCTTTTCTGCCTCTGTTCTTACTAAATATGTTGCCAAAGCTTACAGAGAGGGCCAGGAAAGGGAGTTTCTGCACTTTGGTGTACAATAACCTACCGAAAGGAGAATTCCATCGACTCCCTTGTGGGCTGATCTAGCACCAGCTTCTGTGTCATGTTCAGGGTACTTCACTCGTTGTTATTCATTGCAGATGCAGTTCACTGTACTCAGTGCCCAGAAAATCAACACCCTAATGAGAACCAAGACCAGTGTATCCCCAGAACTATGCACTTCCTTTCGTATCAAGAGACACTCGGATTCATTTTAGCAACTCTTGCTGCTTTCCTCGCTCTGATCACTGTCTAGCGCTGGCAACGTTCATGAAACATCACGACACACCGATCATCAAAGCAAACAACCGAGACCTCACCTATGTCCTCCTCATCTCCCTCCTGCTCTGCTTCCTCTGCTCCTTCTTGTTCATCGGCCAACCCACAAACATCACTTGCCTTCTACGACAAGCAGCTTTTGACATAATTTTCTCTTTGGCCGTTTCTACCATGTTGGCCAAAACTGTCACCGTGGTTCTGGCCTTCATGGCCACCAAGCCAGGAAACGTGGCCAGAAAACTCTTGGGGAGACAATTGACCAACTCCATTGTCCTGTTCTGTCCACTTGTGCAAGGTGTGATCTGTGCTGTGTGGCTGGCAACCTCTCCCCCATTCCCAAACCTGTACTTCCATTCCCTGGCTGGAGAGATCATCGTGGAATGTCAGGAAGGCTCGGCCACCATGTTTATCAGTGTCTTGGGTTACACGGGTTTCCTGGCTCTCATCAGCTTCACAGTGGCTTTCCTAGCAAGGAAATTGCCGGACAGCTTTAATGAAGCCCAGTTGATCACCTTCAGCATGCTGGTGTTTTGCAGCGTGTGGGACTCCTTCGTGCCAACTTACCTGAGCACCAAGGGAAAGTCCATGGTGGCCGTGGAGATCCTCTCCATCTTGGCCTCTGCGGCTGGTCTCCTGGGTTGCATCTTTCTCCCCAAATGCTACATTATTCTCCTGAGGCCCAATCTCAATTCCAAGGATCATCTAATAAGGAGAAAGATTCTGTGTTTTTTACTACTGCAGAGAAGTCACTGTGAATTCATTGTCCAGTCCCTCCGTCACATTCCCCCATGCTATGTATCCTTACAGGAGTCATTGTACTTTATTTTATTTAAAAATACATCTATCCAATCAAGTCCATTATTTCTGTACATAGTTTATTTCCTGGTCATATATTTGTTTGTTTGTTTGCTTGTTTGTTTCAAGTGTGGTGTAGTGGTAGAGTATTGGACTGGAACCTGGGAGATGTGGGTCCCAGTCCCCACTCGGCCATGAAGCTCCCTGGGTGGCTTTGGGCCACTCACTGACTCTGCACCTATCCTACCTCACACGGTTGTTGTGAAGATGAAATGGAGGAGGAGATAGATGCCCATGGAAGCTGCCTTGGGTTACCTGCAAGAGGAAAAAGTGCAGGATATAAATGTAAGAATAACAAATGTAATAGGAGTAGTAGTAGGAATACTGACAGTAATAATCCAAATATCTGGGACTAGGGGTGTCAGAGAATTTCTCGCCGAAACTTTGGCCCCTCGAAGTAGTTTCGGGGAGAAATTCTCTGCACCCCCCACACCCCCCTGGGATGGGACTTACCTTTCCCGAATGTCGCTCCTGGTGGCGGGTCGCAGCGGTGGTTCGGCAGGGCTTCGACAGGGATGGGGGGCCGCCGCCATTCCTAGAAAAGTTAAAAAAAAAAAACGCCCCCGTGATAGGCTTCGTGATGATTAACGTAGCCTATCACGGCTAGATTTGCAAAGTCAGCCGTGATAGGCTACGTAAATCGTCACGTAGCCTATCACGGATGACTTAAAAAAAAAAAGCGCGTACGGCTAATGGCGGCCCCCATAGGGAGCCGCCATTCGCGTTCCTTATTTGGTCGCTGTAGTCTACATAAAGATTACGTAGACTACGGCGAAAATAGTATAGAAAATAGATTACTTTCGCCATAGTCTACGTAAAGATTTATGTAGACTACAGCGACCAAATAAGGAACGCGAATGGCGGCTCCCTATGGGGCCGCCATTTGCGTACGCGCTTTTTTTTTTTTTAAGTCACCCGTAATAGGCTACGTGACGATTAACGTAGCCTATCACGGCTGACTTTGCAGATCTAGCCGTGATAGGCTACGTTAATCATCACGAAGCCTATCACGGGGGCGTTTTTTAAAAAAACTTTTTATTTCGTGGCCGGGCGAGGCAAGGCGCCTCCCCCCCGGCCTGAATTTCGGGGGGAGAAGCGAAGCGCCTCCCCCCCACCGCGAAGCAAGCTGTGAGACAAGGTAAGTGACTTTCGAGCACTCCTATCTGGGACTAGGACTAAGCAGCCAGGTGGCCAAGCTTGCTGATTATTCCAACTTATTTGGTATAATAAGTTAATTTTTGTGGACCGCCCAGAGAGCTTCGGCTATTGAGTGGTATAGAAATGAAATGAAATGAATGAATGAATGAATGAATAAATAAATAAATAAATAAATAAAAAATAAGTTGGTATCATTAAACAATGTGGTATAGTTGAAACAAAGAGGGATTGTGAAGAGCTCCAGAAGGGTCACTCCATAGTGGGAAAATGGACATCAACATGGCAAATGCAGTTCTATGTAAGGAAGTGTAAAGTGATGCACATTGGGGTGGGGATGGGGGGGGCAATCCCAACTTCACTTGAATGCTCGTGACTGGCCAAGACAGAGATCTTGGGCTTCTGGTCGACAGTTCGATGACAATGTCAACCCAGCGTGCAGCTGCTATGAAAAAAGGCACATCCCACGTTTTCCAAGGCATAATTAGGAATGGGATCGGCTTGGCTATGGGGATGGGAAAATGCTGCAGGGCATTGATGGTTCAACACACTCAACCCCCCCCCCCCCCGCCCCAATACATGACTTTCCGGTTCAAGTCAGGCCAATACTGTATAAGGACAGTAATTCCACATCTTCTCAGGCAATTTCTGCCGATTCAAACAAAAAGAAAAGTGCAAACTTCCCAGTTACACAGGATTCTTTGCAACCCCCTGCTCAATGCAGGAATCCAAGTCAGAGCATCCCTGACAGGTGGCTGTCCAGCTTCATAGAATCATAGAATAGTAGGGTTGGAAGGGGCCTACAAGGCCATCGAGTTCAACCCCCATGCGGGTCATGCTGGTGTCAAAGCCTGGAGGGTTGGTCTGCGGTGCATTCGGACCAACGGCCTCTCAAAATATTCTAGCCTAATTGTAGACAGAGAAGCTGGGGGGCAATTTCACCAAATCTCTCCTAGGGGAGGAGAAATTCTCCGACAGTTGCTCATGGCCAGGGCTCGCTACTGGCAGGCTTCTTCGTTTATCCTAAGGGTTTTGAGTGAATTTTAAATTTTAAATTTCTTTTGGTGGTCTTTTTGAGCTCCCCTAATCCCTGCGAGGGGCCGAGGGGGCTGCGTGTGTTTTCTCTCTCTGTTACACGTCTTTCCATGCTCTGCAGCATCCCGGGCCACCTGCACTTCCGGAGCTGAAAAAGCCCCATGGGAGGAATTGCCTCCTGAGGTCTTCCTCATGGTGGCTTTAACTGAAGTGCAGGAAGCCAAGGAGGAAACAGGGTGCCACATATGGTACGATGGCGGACAAGGCACTCATGCCCACTCCTTGGCCACCCCATAAGTAGGGATGGCAGAGAATTTCTCCACAAATCTCAGGGAGGCCTAATTGCAATGCATTCGGCCCCCCGAAATTGGCGGTGAAATTCTCTGCCCCCCGCCCCCCCCGGATGGGACTTACCTCCCTCAAATGTCCCTCTCGGCGGCGGGTCCCGGCGGCGGTTCAGCGGCGGTTCGGCGGGGGCGGCGCGGTGGCGGCGGCCGGTCTTCCGACCAGCTGCCGCCGCCGCCATTACAAAGTGAATGTAAAAAAACAACAACACACACCCGTGATAGGCTACGTAACGATTTACGTAGCCTATCACGGCTAGATTTCCAAAGTCAGCCATGATAGGCTACGTAAATCGTTACGTAGCCTATCACGGGTGACTTTGAAAAAAAAAAAAGCATGTATGCAAATGGCGGCGCCCATGGGCGCCGCCGTTTGCGTTCCTTATTTGGGCCCGGGTATCCACACACAAAAAAATTCCACAGCAAGATACACAAAAACTAGTTTGTATTCCAAACTATCACTCTGGGTTTCAATCAGCACAAAAGCTAAATTCACAACAACTCACTTCAGTGGGACTTAATCGGAACCAATTAAAGTACTCTGCCTTAAATGTTTTGTGGATTAAGCTGTCAGATATTTGTATGGTGAAAAGTGTTTTCAGTTTCCTACCTGGTTGTTTAGGACTTTCTTCCAATACTTATGTTTCACCATTACACATCAGTGTTTTTACATGAAATTACAAAAAACCTAGCCACGATTTGGCAGAATTAACAAAAATAGACAGGCAGGTCTCGGAAAGACGAGCTTTATCTTGGAATTGCGGTAGGTCACACGCCGAATATGAGCCAACCATGTGATGTGGCTGCAAAAAAGACGAATGCTCTTTTGGGCTGCATTCATAGGAGCATTGCTTCCAAATCCCAGGAAGTACTAGTTCCCCTCTGCTCAGCACTGGTCAGGCCTCATATGGAGTATTGTGTCCTGTTCTGGGCACCACACTTGAAGAAGGATGCAGACAAGCTGGAGAGGGTTCTGAGGAGGGCAGAGAAGATGGTCAGAGGACTGGAAACAAAGCCGTATGAGGACAGACTGAAAGTACTGGGCATGTTTAGCCTGGAGAAGAGAAGACTGAGGGGAGATAGGATAGCGCTCTTCAGGGAGGTTGTCCCAGAGAGGAAGACCAGGATCTCTTCTCCATCATCCCAGAGTGCAGGACACGGAAGAATGGGCTGAGGTTGCAGGAAGCCAGATTCCGGCTGAACTCCAGGAGAAACTTCCTGACGGTTAGAGCAATACGACAATGGAACCAGTTCCCTAGGGAGGTGGGGGGCTCTCCCACACTGGAGGCATTGAAGACGAGGCTGGACAGTCAGGGATTCTCTGACTTGGACTCCTGCAATAAGCAGGAGGTTGGACTTGATGGCCTTGTAGGCCCCTTCCAACCCTACTATTCTATGATTCTATGATTAACACCCCCCCCCCCAACATGCTGAACAGCCATGTTGCCACATCACTGGAAGCGTTTGTCTCGATATTCACATCATGTGGAATAAGGTTGCACAAACGTCTCAGGGTCGTTTTGAGTGTTGGGTCCTCTACTGGGGGCCAGCACCTCACCCAACACTTGCAGTACTGGGCCGCATGGGAAAAGGGGTGTGGCCTGAGCTTTAACAGGCATCAGAGTAACAATATTGTCCTTAATAGTGCTTTTTCATTAAAATATCCCCCATCACAGTTCACCCCGAACAGTCACTTCACTTTCATTTCATGCAAATGTGGCACTTCACTCTTCCCTTTATTCCCCGTGGCTCCTCTTGGGAGATGTTTCAAAAGCCGAACCTCACCGTGCCTCCTGGAAGCTCTGGGGAAAACTGCCCCACCCCGCCTGGGATGGCTGTTGGCACCAGAAGGGATGCTCCCCCTGGCCCTAACAGGACTTTCCATTGCACAGCAAAGAACCGCCGTGGGGACTCCAATCTGGAACAGGCACAGGATGGAAAGATAACCCTGTCCCCCTGCCACAGGCCAGACGCACCACCTTCCCTGCGGCTATTTATTTGCAGTGATATGGGGACACAACTGCCAGCCGTGAGATTGTCCCATCTAGGTTGACCCTTAGAGCAAAGGTTGCTTACTCCAAGCATTCTCCATGATGGGAGAAGGAGGGTGGCAGTGAGAGGAGCAGGGATTTGGCAAAGTCGCCATCCAATAATGCCAAATTGTTCATAGAATCCTAGAATCCTAAAACAGTAGGGCTGGAAGGGGCCTACAAGACCATCGAGTCCAACCCCCATGGACTCAGGGGATTTAGGGGGTTGGACTCGATGGCCTTGTAGGCCCCTTCCAACCCTCCTACCGTTCTATGATTCTTCCTCTTCAGCATCCACAGTTTTAAATGCATGATTATCGCAGAACGTAAGATAAAACAGAAGAAGGGAACTGTCGGCAGGCTTAAAAGAAATCTTGTGTGGTTGTACCATCTGAGAACTATACTGCTTCGTTCCTCTAAAATCTGGGATTAATAACTGTCAGGAATGAATCTGAGCATGTGCAGATATTTAGTAGCTTGGATCCGGCATGGGAACAGCCAGAACAGGGGGAGACTCCCTCCCTAGTGAGCGCAGCTATGGCAAGGCCTTCTCCCTGAGACCTTGACTCACAGATGGCTCAGCCTGAACACCCCCTCCTGCCACTTTCCTCCTCCATAAAAACCCAGGTTTCAGGGGAAGAGGAGGGCGCGGAGCATGACTTGAGAGATGCTAGGGTCCGTCGCAGAGTGAAGGGGGCAAAGTTCGGGGCAGAGCTCAGATGCTCCACCAGGTTGGCAATACGTGAAAGCCTACCTAGGAGGGAGCCACCGTAAGGGAGGGGCATCCACAAAGGCAGGGGCATCCACAAAGCATTCACCACAGCAGGCCTACTTAGAAGCAGCACAGTAGACATGTACGTATGAATGTATGTATGATGTATGTATGCATGTATGTATTTATTTCTGTCCTGCCCAATAGCCGAAGTTCTCCAAGGCCCCATCTACACAAGGATTTTACTCAGGGGCGGCTGCAAATTGAGGTCCCTCGGGACAGACAGCGCAGTCGCCACTTCACAGCCATCCACGGTTTTCTCCTGGATGTATGTATGATGTATGTATGCATGTATGTATTTATTTCTGTCCTGCCCAATAGCCGAAGTTCTCCAAGGCCCCATCTACACAAGGATTTTACTCAGGGGCGGCTGCAAATTGAGGTCCCTCGGGACAGACAGCGCAGTCGCCACTTCACAGCCATCCACGGTTTTCTCCTGGGAAATGCGGATTTCCATGGGAGCACGTGAGAGGAAGAAGTTGCAAGATTCTGGGATCTATTAGTGTTCAGAGCTGACAGGATGTCCCAAGAATAGGAGGCCCAAATTATGAGAGAAAGCTGGGAAGAATACACCAAACAAGTCCTTAATTGCAGAGAAGTACAGGAACTCATAATACCTCCACAGCTAAAAGTCCCTCAACTTAAAGAAAATGTGACACTAACTGAATGGCCCCCTCTGAAATTAAAAAGCTTTCAAGGAGGCTGCCCTTGCTGAGTAAGACTGCTGGTCCATGGAGCTCAGCATTGCCTTCGGCAGGAGTAGGTATATTTGGCCATTTGGGACACTGTCCTGGGCACCGTGACAAAAGGGGCACCCCGGAAATGAAAGCATTGGCCTGTGGCTACCCGCCATCTTAATTTCCTAGGAATATCTCTGATTCCTATTTGGGAGGAGGGAAAGAAGGTGGCAGGAACTAGAGGCCTTCATTTGGCTTGGAAAGGACACCAGATACCACTAAGAAAATGTGCTATTTAAAACATTAATAAACAGTACGGGGGTTCTTGAACCCCAGCAGGACCATACACAGAGGCTCATGGATGCCACATTTCCTGCCTAGCCCTGGTCTGCACTGCCAGGCCGTGGCTCTCCAGGGTTTCAGAGGAGAGACTTTCCCAGCCCTAGCAGGTGGACCCCGGGACTTTCTGTGTGCAACATGTCTGCTCCACAACTGAACTATGGCCATTCCATGCCCACCTGTCCTCCATGCTCAGCTCCTCTGTCCTCCCTCCTATATCAGGGAATGCTGATCAAATCTGCCAATGACACAAAATTGGCCGGGATAGCTAATACCTTGGAAGACAGAAACAGAATTCAAAGTGCTCTGGATAGACTGGAGCGCTGGGCAGGAAACAACGGAATGACATTTAATAGGGATCAATGCCAAGTTCTGCACCTCAGAAAAAGAAGAAGCATCATAGAATTCATAGAAGCATCGCTTCCAAATCCCGGGAAGTACTAGTTCCCCTCTACTCAGGACTGGATAGGCCTCATCTGGAGTACTGTGTCCAGTTCTGGGCACCACACTTTAAGAAGGATGCAGACAAGCTGGAGAGGGTTCAGAGGAGGGCAGAGAAGATGGTCAGGGGACTCGAAACAAAGCCCTGGAAACAAAGAGCAGGGGGTTGGACTTGATGGCCTTGCAGGCCCCTTCCAACCCTACTATTCTATGATTCTATGATTCTATGGTGTACACCTGTCTTCCCTCACCTGGTGTCTTCCAGAACTGTTGGACTGCAAGTCCCATAGTCCCTAGCCACCAAAACCAATGGCCAAAATGGTTAGGAATGATGGGAGTTCCAGTCCAAAACCTCTGGAGCGCACAGGTTGGGGAATGCTAGAACACAAATTGCGATCTCCATTCTGAGGGATGGCCAAGAAGACTGGGTCATCTGAGACAGGGTTAAGGGAACATGTCATCCTAGGTCTGAGGGTGCCCTCAGGGAACCTTCTGCAGGATCCAACTTGGGCTGCAGTGCTAGCTCCCCAAAACTTTCAGTAATCCCTGGATTCCATAGGTCTTTGGGGTGGACCATCCTGATAGGTCCTCTGCCCCTGCAGGGTTTTTCTCACTGCAGACAGACCAGGCAATGTCTAAATACCTGGCTCTGAACTGCTATAACCAGATGCCACCTCCTCCCTTTCCCAGCCATCAGTCTGGTCCAGTGAAGTTTGGCCAAGGCCTGGACTAGTGAATGTTGGCCAAGGCCTGGATGCCTTGGCAGGCACGGTACGTGAGAAGACTTCAGACCTCCCTCACAGTCCCAAGAACCAGTCACCCCATTTTCTAAGCACCTCTTACATTTCAGATTCTTGGCTCTTTGAAGGCCGTCCGCTTTAACAACAGCGCTGGAGATGAAGTCTATTTCATGGATAATTCTGAGATGTCCTCTAGTTACGATATTGTGAACTGGATTTCCCTTCCAAATCACACTTTTGCCCCTGCGAAAGTTTGATGGCTGCATCCAGACACTCCCCCAGGACAAGACTTCACCATTAACTCTGACGCAATCATCTGGCCTGCAGAGGTGGAGTTGAATCTTCTAGGGTCATGGGAGAAGTAAGGGATGTTGCAGTCTGTCCTTTGAGAACAGAAGTCTTTCTAGATGAGACCAAATTCTTTTTGAGTCCAGGGTGCAGGGTGCCGGTATCGCCCAATGGCCAAACACAATCTTTGGAGGCAGGAAGGTCCAGCTTTAGTCCCCACGTCTGCACATAGGCTGGGGAAAGGCCTCTGTCTAAAACCTTGGAGAGCTGCTGGAATTCATGCAGACTATGCCAGACTAGGTGGACCAAGTGTCTGACTCGCTAGAAAGCAGCTTGCAACTTATATGTGTATGTGTATGCATGCATGCATACATGCATACATCTCTCTCTCTCTCTCTCTCTCTCTCTCTCTCTCTGTTAATATATATAATCAGTCTTGAATACTATAGTTCTAAGTCACTTCAACCCTCCTCAATTGGTGAAATATCTGTCATGTAATGGGAACTTGAGTCATTCTGAGTCTAGCCTGGTGCAATTTCTGTCATATGGATATCCTGAATTATTTGTCTTCTGCTTTTTAGGAGCCCCCCTTTGCGAGGTGTGCACAGAGGTGCCGTCCAGGACACTGGAAAAAGGATCCAGAGGAGAAGCCGTTTTGCTGCTACAGATGTGAACATTGCCCAGAAAGGATGATTTCTAACTGGATAGGTAGCTCAAAGTCTGGGAGCCATAAAGATGTGAAGGATTTACTGGGGCAAGCGTGGAGCTGGGAGAAGAGTGTAACATAGACAAGGAGTCTGCCATTTCCGCAGGAATGGATTTTTTTCGGTTAATTCCATTCCAGATGCCATATTTCTGTGGTTTCCTTGTTTGCAAAGTATTCACAATTTCCTGAAGAAATCTTCTGTTTCTATTACTCCTAATAGTAGGAGTAAACAGTATCTGGCACTTCCTCATTCCCATTGGCTCACCTTTCCAGGGGTATGTTGTTAAAGACCTTGTTTCCATCCTCATTGGTTTTGACATCAGGCCTGAAGCAGTTTGGGCGGCACACTGATCCAGGCAGATGGCTGGTCATCATTTTAATAACTGGAGCTCGTAACCCCGGTGTCAGACACATAGCCCCTTTTTCTGTAGTGTTTTCCAGAACCTGCTTCCCATCTTCTACCCCAAGTCATGTCCTCAGTCCTCAATCTAAAGAAAATGACAGATGTTGGTTGGTTGGTTGGTTGATCGGTGCATTCAGAAGGCACTGCAGGTGACAGGTTGTGGCTCAGTTGTTACTTCCCAGATTTTCATTTCTGCTTACAGAATTTGGGTTTTCCTTCATTGCACACTATTGAGCATGAGTCTGATATCAGGGAGTGTCATATGAAAAGAAGGCTTTTTGCACCTTTTCTGCCTCTGTTCTTACTAAATATGTTGCCAAAGCTTACAGAGAGGGCCAGGAAAGGGAGTTTCTGCACTTTGGTGTACAATAACCTACCGAAAGGAGAATTCCATCGACTCCCTTGTGGGCTGATCTAGCACCAGCTTCTGTGTCATGTTCAGGGTACTTCACTCGTTGTTATTCATTGCAGATGCAGTTCACTGTACTCAGTGCCCAGAAAATCAACACCCTAATGAGAACCAAGACCAGTGTATCCCCAGAACTATGCACTTCCTTTCGTATCAAGAGACACTCGGATTCATTTTAGCAACTCTTGCTGCTTTCCTCGCTCTGATCACTGTCTAGCGCTGGCAACGTTCATGAAACATCACGACACACCGATCATCAAAGCAAACAACCGAGACCTCACCTATGTCCTCCTCATCTCCCTCCTGCTCTGCTTCCTCTGCTCCTTCTTGTTCATCGGCCAACCCACAAACATCACTTGCCTTCTACGACAAGCAGCTTTTGACATAATTTTCTCTTTGGCCGTTTCTACCATGTTGGCCAAAACTGTCACCGTGGTTCTGGCCTTCATGGCCACCAAGCCAGGAAACGTGGCCAGAAAACTCTTGGGGAGACAATTGACCAACTCCATTGTCCTGTTCTGTCCACTTGTGCAAGGTGTGATCTGTGCTGTGTGGCTGGCAACCTCTCCCCCATTCCCAAACCTGTACTTCCATTCCCTGGCTGGAGAGATCATCGTGGAATGTCAGGAAGGCTCGGCCACCATGTTTATCAGTGTCTTGGGTTACACGGGTTTCCTGGCTCTCATCAGCTTCACAGTGGCTTTCCTAGCAAGGAAATTGCCGGACAGCTTTAATGAAGCCCAGTTGATCACCTTCAGCATGCTGGTGTTTTGCAGCGTGTGGGACTCCTTCGTGCCAACTTACCTGAGCACCAAGGGAAAGTCCATGGTGGCCGTGGAGATCCTCTCCATCTTGGCCTCTGCGGCTGGTCTCCTGGGTTGCATCTTTCTCCCCAAATGCTACATTATTCTCCTGAGGCCCAATCTCAATTCCAAGGATCATCTAATAAGGAGAAAGATTCTGTGTTTTTTACTACTGCAGAGAAGTCACTGTGAATTCATTGTCCAGTCCCTCCGTCACATTCCCCCATGCTATGTATCCTTACAGGAGTCATTGTACTTTATTTTATTTAAAAATACATCTATCCAATCAAGTCCATTATTTCTGTACATAGTTTATTTCCTGGTCATATATTTGTTTGTTTGTTTGCTTGTTTGTTTCAAGTGTGGTGTAGTGGTAGAGTATTGGACTGGAACCTGGGAGATGTGGGTCCCAGTCCCCACTCGGCCATGAAGCTCCCTGGGTGGCTTTGGGCCACTCACTGACTCTGCACCTATCCTACCTCACACGGTTGTTGTGAAGATGAAATGGAGGAGGAGATAGATGCCCATGGAAGCTGCCTTGGGTTACCTGCAAGAGGAAAAAGTGCAGGATATAAATGTAAGAATAACAAATGTAATAGGAGTAGTAGTAGGAATACTGACAGTAATAATCCAAATATCTGGGACTAGGGGTGTCAGAGAATTTCTCGCCGAAACTTTGGCCCCTCGAAGTAGTTTCGGGGAGAAATTCTCTGCACCCCCCACACCCCCCTGGGATGGGACTTACCTTTCCCGAATGTCGCTCCTGGTGGCGGGTCGCAGCGGTGGTTCGGCAGGGCTTCGACAGGGATGGGGGGCCGCCGCCATTCCTAGAAAAGTTAAAAAAAAAAAACGCCCCCGTGATAGGCTTCGTGATGATTAACGTAGCCTATCACGGCTAGATTTGCAAAGTCAGCCGTGATAGGCTACGTAAATCGTCACGTAGCCTATCACGGATGACTTAAAAAAAAAAAGCGCGTACGGCTAATGGCGGCCCCCATAGGGAGCCGCCATTCGCGTTCCTTATTTGGTCGCTGTAGTCTACATAAAGATTACGTAGACTACGGCGAAAATAGTATAGAAAATAGATTACTTTCGCCATAGTCTACGTAAAGATTTATGTAGACTACAGCGACCAAATAAGGAACGCGAATGGCGGCTCCCTATGGGGCCGCCATTTGCGTACGCGCTTTTTTTTTTTTTTAAGTCACCCGTAATAGGCTACGTGACGATTAACGTAGCCTATCACGGCTGACTTTGCAGATCTAGCCGTGATAGGCTACGTTAATCATCACGAAGCCTATCACGGGGGCGTTTTTTAAAAAAACTTTTTATTTCGTGGCCGGGCGAGGCAAGGCGCCTCCCCCCCGGCCTGAATTTCGGGGGGAGAAGCGAAGCGCCTCCCCCCCACCGCGAAGCAAGCTGTGAGACAAGGTAAGTGACTTTCGAGCACTCCTATCTGGGACTAGGACTAAGCAGCCAGGTGGCCAAGCTTGCTGATTATTCCAACTTATTTGGTATAATAAGTTAATTTTTGTGGACCGCCCAGAGAGCTTCGGCTATTGAGTGGTATAGAAATGAAATGAAATGAATGAATGAATGAATGAATAAATAAATAAATAAATAAATAAAAAATAAGTTGGTATCATTAAACAATGTGGTATAGTTGAAACAAAGAGGGATTGTGAAGAGCTCCAGAAGGGTCACTCCATAGTGGGAAAATGGACATCAACATGGCAAATGCAGTTCTATGTAAGGAAGTGTAAAGTGATGCACATTGGGGTGGGGATGGGGGGGGCAATCCCAACTTCACTTGAATGCTCGTGACTGGCCAAGACAGAGATCTTGGGCTTCTGGTCGACAGTTCGATGACAATGTCAACCCAGCGTGCAGCTGCTATGAAAAAAGGCACATCCCACGTTTTCCAAGGCATAATTAGGAATGGGATCGGCTTGGCTATGGGGATGGGAAAATGCTGCAGGGCATTGATGGTTCAACACACTCAACCCCCCCCCCCCGCCCCAATACATGACTTTCCGGTTCAAGTCAGGCCAATACTGTATAAGGACAGTAATTCCACATCTTCTCAGGCAATTTCTGCCGATTCAAACAAAAAGAAAAGTGCAAACTTCCCAGTTACACAGGATTCTTTGCAACCCCCTGCTCAATGCAGGAATCCAAGTCAGAGCATCCCTGACAGGTGGCTGTCCAGCTTCATAGAATCATAGAATAGTAGGGTTGGAAGGGGCCTACAAGGCCATCGAGTTCAACCCCCATGCGGGTCATGCTGGTGTCAAAGCCTGGAGGGTTGGTCTGCGGTGCATTCGGACCAACGGCCTCTCAAAATATTCTAGCCTAATTGTAGACAGAGAAGCTGGGGGGCAATTTCACCAAATCTCTCCTAGGGGAGGAGAAATTCTCCGACAGTTGCTCATGGCCAGGGCTCGCTACTGGCAGGCTTCTTCGTTTATCCTAAGGGTTTTGAGTGAATTTTAAATTTTAAATTTCTTTTGGTGGTCTTTTTGAGCTCCCCTAATCCCTGCGAGGGGCCGAGGGGGCTGCGTGTGTTTTCTCTCTCTGTTACACGTCTTTCCATGCTCTGCAGCATCCCGGGCCACCTGCACTTCCGGAGCTGAAAAAGCCCCATGGGAGGAATTGCCTCCTGAGGTCTTCCTCATGGTGGCTTTAACTGAAGTGCAGGAAGCCAAGGAGGAAACAGGGTGCCACATATGGTACGATGGCGGACAAGGCACTCATGCCCACTCCTTGGCCACCCCATAAGTAGGGATGGCAGAGAATTTCTCCACAAATCTCAGGGAGGCCTAATTGCAATGCATTCGGCCCCCCGAAATTGGCGGTGAAATTCTCTGCCCCCCGCCCCCCCCGGATGGGACTTACCTCCCTCAAATGTCCCTCTCGGCGGCGGGTCCCGGCGGCGGTTCAGCGGCGGTTCGGCGGGGGCGGCGCGGTGGCGGCGGCCGGTCTTCCGACCAGCTGCCGCCGCCGCCATTACAAAGTGAATGTAAAAAAACAACAACACACACCCGTGATAGGCTACGTAACGATTTACGTAGCCTATCACGGCTAGATTTCCAAAGTCAGCCATGATAGGCTACGTAAATCGTTACGTAGCCTATCACGGGTGACTTTGAAAAAAAAAAAGCATGTATGCAAATGGCGGCGCCCATGGGCGCCGCCGTTTGCGTTCCTTATTTGGGCCCGGGTATCCACACACAAAAAAATTCCACAGCAAGATACACAAAAACTAGTTTGTATTCCAAACTATCACTCTGGGTTTCAATCAGCACAAAAGCTAAATTCACAACAACTCACTTCAGTGGGACTTAATCGGAACCAATTAAAGTACTCTGCCTTAAATGTTTTGTGGATTAAGCTGTCAGATATTTGTATGGTGAAAAGTGTTTTCAGTTTCCTACCTGGTTGTTTAGGACTTTCTTCCAATACTTATGTTTCACCATTACACATCAGTGTTTTTACATGAAATTACAAAAAACCTAGCCACGATTTGGCAGAATTAACAAAAATAGACAGGCAGGTCTCGGAAAGACGAGCTTTATCTTGGAATTGCGGTAGGTCACACGCCGAATATGAGCCAACCATGTGATGTGGCTGCAAAAAAGGCGAATGCTCTTTTGGGCTGCATTCATAGGAGCATTGCTTCCAAATCCCAGGAAGTACTAGTTCCCCTCTGCTCAGCACTGGTCAGGCCTCATATGGAGTATTGTGTCCTGTTCTGGGCACCACACTTGAAGAAGGATGCAGACAAGCTGGAGAGGGTTCTGAGGAGGGCAGAGAAGATGGTCAGAGGACTGGAAACAAAGCCGTATGAGGACAGACTGAAAGTACTGGGCATGTTTAGCCTGGAGAAGAGAAGACTGAGGGGAGATAGGATAGCGCTCTTCAGGGAGGTTGTCCCAGAGAGGAAGACCAGGATCTCTTCTCCATCATCCCAGAGTGCAGGACACGGAAGAATGGGCTGAGGTTGCAGGAAGCCAGATTCCGGCTGAACTCCAGGAGAAACTTCCTGACGGTTAGAGCAATACGACAATGGAACCAGTTCCCTAGGGAGGTGGGGGGCTCTCCCACACTGGAGGCATTGAAGACGAGGCTGGACAGTCAGGGATTCTCTGACTTGGACTCCTGCAATAAGCAGGAGGTTGGACTTGATGGCCTTGTAGGCCCCTTCCAACCCTACTATTCTATGATTCTATGATTAACACCCCCCCCCCCAACATGCTGAACAGCCATGTTGCCACATCACTGGAAGCGTTTGTCTCGATATTCACATCATGTGGAATAAGGTTGCACAAACGTCTCAGGGTCGTTTTGAGTGTTGGGTCCTCTACTGGGGGCCAGCACCTCACCCAACACTTGCAGTACTGGGCCGCATGGGAAAAGGGGTGTGGCCTGAGCTTTAACAGGCATCAGAGTAACAATATTGTCCTTAATAGTGCTTTTTCATTAAAATATCCCCCATCACAGTTCACCCCGAACAGTCACTTCACTTTCATTTCATGCAAATGTGGCACTTCACTCTTCCCTTTATTCCCCGTGGCTCCTCTTGGGAGATGTTTCAAAAGCCGAACCTCACCGTGCCTCCTGGAAGCTCTGGGGAAAACTGCCCCACCCCGCCTGGGATGGCTGTTGGCACCAGAAGGGATGCTCCCCCTGGCCCTAACAGGACTTTCCATTGCACAGCAAAGAACCGCCGTGGGGACTCCAATCTGGAACAGGCACAGGATGGAAAGATAACCCTGTCCCCCTGCCACAGGCCAGACGCACCACCTTCCCTGCGGCTATTTATTTGCAGTGATATGGGGACACAACTGCCAGCCGTGAGATTGTCCCATCTAGGTTGACCCTTAGAGCAAAGGTTGCTTACTCCAAGCATTCTCCATGATGGGAGAAGGAGGGTGGCAGTGAGAGGAGCAGGGATTTGGCAAAGTCGCCATCCAATAATGCCAAATTGTTCATAGAATCCTAGAATCCTAAAACAGTAGGGCTGGAAGGGGCCTACAAGACCATCGAGTCCAACCCCCATGGACTCAGGGGATTTAGGGGGTTGGACTCGATGGCCTTGTAGGCCCCTTCCAACCCTCCTACCGTTCTATGATTCTTCCTCTTCAGCATCCACAGTTTTAAATGCATGATTATCGCAGAACGTAAGATAAAACAGAAGAAGGGAACTGTCGGCAGGCTTAAAAGAAATCTTGTGTGGTTGTACCATCTGAGAACTATACTGCTTCGTTCCTCTAAAATCTGGGATTAATAACTGTCAGGAATGAATCTGAGCATGTGCAGATATTTAGTAGCTTGGATCCGGCATGGGAACAGCCAGAACAGGGGGAGACTCCCTCCCTAGTGAGCGCAGCTATGGCAAGGCCTTCTCCCTGAGACCTTGACTCACAGATGGCTCAGCCTGAACACCCCCTCCTGCCACTTTCCTCCTCCATAAAAACCCAGGTTTCAGGGGAAGAGGAGGGCGCGGAGCATGACTTGAGAGATGCTAGGGTCCGTCGCAGAGTGAAGGGGGCAAAGTTCGGGGCAGAGCTCAGATGCTCCACCAGGTTGGCAATACGTGAAAGCCTACCTAGGAGGGAGCCACCGTAAGGGAGGGGCATCCACAAAGGCAGGGGCATCCACAAAGCATTCACCACAGCAGGCCTACTTAGAAGCAGCACAGTAGACATGTACGTATGAATGTATGTATGATGTATGTATGCATGTATGTATTTATTTCTGTCCTGCCCAATAGCCGAAGTTCTCCAAGGCCCCATCTACACAAGGATTTTACTCAGGGGCGGCTGCAAATTGAGGTCCCTCGGGACAGACAGCGCAGTCGCCACTTCACAGCCATCCACGGTTTTCTCCTGGATGTATGTATGATGTATGTATGCATGTATGTATTTATTTCTGTCCTGCCCAATAGCCGAAGTTCTCCAAGGCCCCATCTACACAAGGATTTTACTCAGGGGCGGCTGCAAATTGAGGTCCCTCGGGACAGACAGCGCAGTCGCCACTTCACAGCCATCCACGGTTTTCTCCTGGGAAATGCGGATTTCCATGGGAGCACGTGAGAGGAAGAAGTTGCAAGATTCTGGGATCTATTAGTGTTCAGAGCTGACAGGATGTCCCAAGAATAGGAGGCCCAAATTATGAGAGAAAGCTGGGAAGAATACACCAAACAAGTCCTTAATTGCAGAGAAGTACAGGAACTCATAATACCTCCACAGCTAAAAGTCCCTCAACTTAAAGAAAATGTGACACTAACTGAATGGCCCCCTCTGAAATTAAAAAGCTTTCAAGGAGGCTGCCCTTGCTGAGTAAGACTGCTGGTCCATGGAGCTCAGCATTGCCTTCGGCAGGAGTAGGTATATTTGGCCATTTGGGACACTGTCCTGGGCACCGTGACAAAAGGGGCACCCCGGAAATGAAAGCATTGGCCTGTGGCTACCCGCCATCTTAATTTCCTAGGAATATCTCTGATTCCTATTTGGGAGGAGGGAAAGAAGGTGGCAGGAACTAGAGGCCTTCATTTGGCTTGGAAAGGACACCAGATACCACTAAGAAAATGTGCTATTTAAAACATTAATAAACAGTACGGGGGTTCTTGAACCCCAGCAGGACCATACACAGAGGCTCATGGATGCCACATTTCCTGCCTAGCCCTGGTCTGCACTGCCAGGCCGTGGCTCTCCAGGGTTTCAGAGGAGAGACTTTCCCAGCCCTAGCAGGTGGACCCCGGGACTTTCTGTGTGCAACATGTCTGCTCCACAACTGAACTATGGCCATTCCATGCCCACCTGTCCTCCATGCTCAGCTCCTCTGTCCTCCCTCCTATATCAGGGAATGCTGATCAAATCTGCCAATGACACAAAATTGGCCGGGATAGCTAATACCTTGGAAGACAGAAACAGAATTCAAAGTGCTCTGGATAGACTGGAGCGCTGGGCAGGAAACAACGGAATGACATTTAATAGGGATCAATGCCAAGTTCTGCACCTCAGAAAAAGAAGAAGCATCATAGAATTCATAGAAGCATCGCTTCCAAATCCCGGGAAGTACTAGTTCCCCTCTACTCAGGACTGGATAGGCCTCATCTGGAGTACTGTGTCCAGTTCTGGGCACCACACTTTAAGAAGGATGCAGACAAGCTGGAGAGGGTTCAGAGGAGGGCAGAGAAGATGGTCAGGGGACTCGAAACAAAGCCCTGGAAACAAAGAGCAGGGGGTTGGACTTGATGGCCTTGCAGGCCCCTTCCAACCCTACTATTCTATGATTCTATGATTCTATGGTGTACACCTGTCTTCCCTCACCTGGTGTCTTCCAGAACTGTTGGACTGCAAGTCCCATAGTCCCTAGCCACCAAAACCAATGGCCAAAATGGTTAGGAATGATGGGAGTTCCAGTCCAAAACCTCTGGAGCGCACAGGTTGGGGAATGCTAGAACACAAATTGCGATCTCCATTCTGAGGGATGGCCAAGAAGACTGGGTCATCTGAGACAGGGTTAAGGGAACATGTCATCCTAGGTCTGAGGGTGCCCTCAGGGAACCTTCTGCAGGATCCAACTTGGGCTGCAGTGCTAGCTCCCCAAAACTTTCAGTAATCCCTGGATTCCATAGGTCTTTGGGGTGGACCATCCTGATAGGTCCTCTGCCCCTGCAGGGTTTTTCTCACTGCAGACAGACCAGGCAATGTCTAAATACCTGGCTCTGAACTGCTATAACCAGATGCCACCTCCTCCCTTTCCCAGCCATCAGTCTGGTCCAGTGAAGTTTGGCCAAGGCCTGGACTAGTGAATGTTGGCCAAGGCCTGGATGCCTTGGCAGGCACGGTACGTGAGAAGACTTCAGACCTCCCTCACAGTCCCAAGAACCAGTCACCCCATTTTCTAAGCACCTCTTACATTTCAGATTCTTGGCTCTTTGAAGGCCGTCCGCTTTAACAACAGCGCTGGAGATGAAGTCTATTTCATGGATAATTCTGAGATGTCCTCTAGTTACGATATTGTGAACTGGATTTCCCTTCCAAATCACACTTTTGCCCCTGCGAAAGTTTGATGGCTGCATCCAGACACTCCCCCAGGACAAGACTTCACCATTAACTCTGACGCAATCATCTGGCCTGCAGAGGTGGAGTTGAATCTTCTAGGGTCATGGGAGAAGTAAGGGATGTTGCAGTCTGTCCTTTGAGAACAGAAGTCTTTCTAGATGAGACCAAATTCTTTTTGAGTCCAGGGTGCAGGGTGCCGGTATCGCCCAATGGCCAAACACAATCTTTGGAGGCAGGAAGGTCCAGCTTTAGTCCCCACGTCTGCACATAGGCTGGGGAAAGGCCTCTGTCTAAAACCTTGGAGAGCTGCTGGAATTCATGCAGACTATGCCAGACTAGGTGGACCAAGTGTCTGACTCGCTAGAAAGCAGCTTGCAACTTATATGTGTATGTGTATGCATGCATGCATACATGCATACATCTCTCTCTCTCTCTCTCTCTCTCTCTCTCTCTCTCTCTGTTAATATATATAATCAGTCTTGAATACTATAGTTCTAAGTCACTTCAACCCTCCTCAATTGGTGAAATATCTGTCATGTAATGGGAACTTGAGTCATTCTGAGTCTAGCCTGGTGCAATTTCTGTCATATGGATATCCTGAATTATTTGTCTTCTGCTTTTTAGGAGCCCCCCTTTGCGAGGTGTGCACAGAGGTGCCGTCCAGGACACTGGAAAAAGGATCCAGAGGAGAAGCCGTTTTGCTGCTACAGATGTGAACATTGCCCAGAAAGGATGATTTCTAACTGGATAGGTAGCTCAAAGTCTGGGAGCCATAAAGATGTGAAGGATTTACTGGGGCAAGCGTGGAGCTGGGAGAAGAGTGTAACATAGACAAGGAGTCTGCCATTTCCGCAGGAATGGATTTTTTTCGGTTAATTCCATTCCAGATGCCATATTTCTGTGGTTTCCTTGTTTGCAAAGTATTCACAATTTCCTGAAGAAATCTTCTGTTTCTATTACTCCTAATAGTAGGAGTAAACAGTATCTGGCACTTCCTCATTCCCATTGGCTCACCTTTCCAGGGGTATGTTGTTAAAGACCTTGTTTCCATCCTCATTGGTTTTGACATCAGGCCTGAAGCAGTTTGGGCGGCACACTGATCCAGGCAGATGGCTGGTCATCATTTTAATAACTGGAGCTCGTAACCCCGGTGTCAGACACATAGCCCCTTTTTCTGTAGTGTTTTCCAGAACCTGCTTCCCATCTTCTACCCCAAGTCATGTCCTCAGTCCTCAATCTAAAGAAAATGACAGATGTTGGTTGGTTGGTTGGTTGATCGGTGCATTCAGAAGGCACTGCAGGTGACAGGTTGTGGCTCAGTTGTTACTTCCCAGATTTTCATTTCTGCTTACAGAATTTGGGTTTTCCTTCATTGCACACTATTGAGCATGAGTCTGATATCAGGGAGTGTCATATGAAAAGAAGGCTTTTTGCACCTTTTCTGCCTCTGTTCTTACTAAATATGTTGCCAAAGCTTACAGAGAGGGCCAGGAAAGGGAGTTTCTGCACTTTGGTGTACAATAACCTACCGAAAGGAGAATTCCATCGACTCCCTTGTGGGCTGATCTAGCACCAGCTTCTGTGTCATGTTCAGGGTACTTCACTCGTTGTTATTCATTGCAGATGCAGTTCACTGTACTCAGTGCCCAGAAAATCAACACCCTAATGAGAACCAAGACCAGTGTATCCCCAGAACTATGCACTTCCTTTCGTATCAAGAGACACTCGGATTCATTTTAGCAACTCTTGCTGCTTTCCTCGCTCTGATCACTGTCTAGCGCTGGCAACGTTCATGAAACATCACGACACACCGATCATCAAAGCAAACAACCGAGACCTCACCTATGTCCTCCTCATCTCCCTCCTGCTCTGCTTCCTCTGCTCCTTCTTGTTCATCGGCCAACCCACAAACATCACTTGCCTTCTACGACAAGCAGCTTTTGACATAATTTTCTCTTTGGCCGTTTCTACCATGTTGGCCAAAACTGTCACCGTGGTTCTGGCCTTCATGGCCACCAAGCCAGGAAACGTGGCCAGAAAACTCTTGGGGAGACAATTGACCAACTCCATTGTCCTGTTCTGTCCACTTGTGCAAGGTGTGATCTGTGCTGTGTGGCTGGCAACCTCTCCCCCATTCCCAAACCTGTACTTCCATTCCCTGGCTGGAGAGATCATCGTGGAATGTCAGGAAGGCTCGGCCACCATGTTTATCAGTGTCTTGGGTTACACGGGTTTCCTGGCTCTCATCAGCTTCACAGTGGCTTTCCTAGCAAGGAAATTGCCGGACAGCTTTAATGAAGCCCAGTTGATCACCTTCAGCATGCTGGTGTTTTGCAGCGTGTGGGACTCCTTCGTGCCAACTTACCTGAGCACCAAGGGAAAGTCCATGGTGGCCGTGGAGATCCTCTCCATCTTGGCCTCTGCGGCTGGTCTCCTGGGTTGCATCTTTCTCCCCAAATGCTACATTATTCTCCTGAGGCCCAATCTCAATTCCAAGGATCATCTAATAAGGAGAAAGATTCTGTGTTTTTTACTACTGCAGAGAAGTCACTGTGAATTCATTGTCCAGTCCCTCCGTCACATTCCCCCATGCTATGTATCCTTACAGGAGTCATTGTACTTTATTTTATTTAAAAATACATCTATCCAATCAAGTCCATTATTTCTGTACATAGTTTATTTCCTGGTCATATATTTGTTTGTTTGTTTGCTTGTTTGTTTCAAGTGTGGTGTAGTGGTAGAGTATTGGACTGGAACCTGGGAGATGTGGGTCCCAGTCCCCACTCGGCCATGAAGCTCCCTGGGTGGCTTTGGGCCACTCACTGACTCTGCACCTATCCTACCTCACACGGTTGTTGTGAAGATGAAATGGAGGAGGAGATAGATGCCCATGGAAGCTGCCTTGGGTTACCTGCAAGAGGAAAAAGTGCAGGATATAAATGTAAGAATAACAAATGTAATAGGAGTAGTAGTAGGAATACTGACAGTAATAATCCAAATATCTGGGACTAGGGGTGTCAGAGAATTTCTCGCCGAAACTTTGGCCCCTCGAAGTAGTTTCGGGGAGAAATTCTCTGCACCCCCCACACCCCCCTGGGATGGGACTTACCTTTCCCGAATGTCGCTCCTGGTGGCGGGTCGCAGCGGTGGTTCGGCAGGGCTTCGACAGGGATGGGGGGCCGCCGCCATTCCTAGAAAAGTTAAAAAAAAAAAACGCCCCCGTGATAGGCTTCGTGATGATTAACGTAGCCTATCACGGCTAGATTTGCAAAGTCAGCCGTGATAGGCTACGTAAATCGTCACGTAGCCTATCACGGATGACTTAAAAAAAAAAAGCGCGTACGGCTAATGGCGGCCCCCATAGGGAGCCGCCATTCGCGTTCCTTATTTGGTCGCTGTAGTCTACATAAAGATTACGTAGACTACGGCGAAAATAGTATAGAAAATAGATTACTTTCGCCATAGTCTACGTAAAGATTTATGTAGACTACAGCGACCAAATAAGGAACGCGAATGGCGGCTCCCTATGGGGCCGCCATTTGCGTACGCGCTTTTTTTTTTTTTAAGTCACCCGTAATAGGCTACGTGACGATTAACGTAGCCTATCACGGCTGACTTTGCAGATCTAGCCGTGATAGGCTACGTTAATCATCACGAAGCCTATCACGGGGGCGTTTTTTAAAAAAACTTTTTATTTCGTGGCCGGGCGAGGCAAGGCGCCTCCCCCCCGGCCTGAATTTCGGGGGGAGAAGCGAAGCGCCTCCCCCCCACCGCGAAGCAAGCTGTGAGACAAGGTAAGTGACTTTCGAGCACTCCTATCTGGGACTAGGACTAAGCAGCCAGGTGGCCAAGCTTGCTGATTATTCCAACTTATTTGGTATAATAAGTTAATTTTTGTGGACCGCCCAGAGAGCTTCGGCTATTGAGTGGTATAGAAATGAAATGAAATGAAATGAATGAATGAATGAATGAATAAATAAATAAATAAATAAATAAAAAATAAGTTGGTATCATTAAACAATGTGGTATAGTTGAAACAAAGAGGGATTGTGAAGAGCTCCAGAAGGGTCACTCCATAGTGGGAAAATGGACATCAACATGGCAAATGCAGTTCTATGTAAGGAAGTGTAAAGTGATGCACATTGGGGTGGGGATGGGGGGGGCAATCCCAACTTCACTTGAATGCTCGTGACTGGCCAAGACAGAGATCTTGGGCTTCTGGTCGACAGTTCGATGACAATGTCAACCCAGCGTGCAGCTGCTATGAAAAAAGGCACATCCCACGTTTTCCAAGGCATAATTAGGAATGGGATCGGCTTGGCTATGGGGATGGGAAAATGCTGCAGGGCATTGATGGTTCAACACACTCAACCCCCCCCCCCCCCGCCCCAATACATGACTTTCCGGTTCAAGTCAGGCCAATACTGTATAAGGACAGTAATTCCACATCTTCTCAGGCAATTTCTGCCGATTCAAACAAAAAGAAAAGTGCAAACTTCCCAGTTACACAGGATTCTTTGCAACCCCCTGCTCAATGCAGGAATCCAAGTCAGAGCATCCCTGACAGGTGGCTGTCCAGCTTCATAGAATCATAGAATAGTAGGGTTGGAAGGGGCCTACAAGGCCATCGAGTTCAACCCCCATGCGGGTCATGCTGGTGTCAAAGCCTGGAGGGTTGGTCTGCGGTGCATTCGGACCAACGGCCTCTCAAAATATTCTAGCCTAATTGTAGACAGAGAAGCTGGGGGGCAATTTCACCAAATCTCTCCTAGGGGAGGAGAAATTCTCCGACAGTTGCTCATGGCCAGGGCTCGCTACTGGCAGGCTTCTTCGTTTATCCTAAGGGTTTTGAGTGAATTTTAAATTTTAAATTTCTTTTGGTGGTCTTTTTGAGCTCCCCTAATCCCTGCGAGGGGCCGAGGGGGCTGCGTGTGTTTTCTCTCTCTGTTACACGTCTTTCCATGCTCTGCAGCATCCCGGGCCACCTGCACTTCCGGAGCTGAAAAAGCCCCATGGGAGGAATTGCCTCCTGAGGTCTTCCTCATGGTGGCTTTAACTGAAGTGCAGGAAGCCAAGGAGGAAACAGGGTGCCACATATGGTACGATGGCGGACAAGGCACTCATGCCCACTCCTTGGCCACCCCATAAGTAGGGATGGCAGAGAATTTCTCCACAAATCTCAGGGAGGCCTAATTGCAATGCATTCGGCCCCCCGAAATTGGCGGTGAAATTCTCTGCCCCCCGCCCCCCCCGGATGGGACTTACCTCCCTCAAATGTCCCTCTCGGCGGCGGGTCCCGGCGGCGGTTCAGCGGCGGTTCGGCGGGGGCGGCGCGGTGGCGGCGGCCGGTCTTCCGACCAGCTGCCGCCGCCGCCATTACAAAGTGAATGTAAAAAAACAACACACACCCGTGATAGGCTACGTAACGATTTACGTAGCCTATCACGGCTAGATTTCCAAAGTCAGCCATGATAGGCTACGTAAATCGTTACGTAGCCTATCACGGGTGACTTTGAAAAAAAAAAAGCATGTATGCAAATGGCGGCGCCCATGGGCGCCGCCGTTTGCGTTCCTTATTTGGGCCCGGGTATCCACACACAAAAAAATTCCACAGCAAGATACACAAAAACTAGTTTGTATTCCAAACTATCACTCTGGGTTTCAATCAGCACAAAAGCTAAATTCACAACAACTCACTTCAGTGGGACTTAATCGGAACCAATTAAAGTACTCTGCCTTAAATGTTTTGTGGATTAAGCTGTCAGATATTTGTATGGTGAAAAGTGTTTTCAGTTTCCTACCTGGTTGTTTAGGACTTTCTTCCAATACTTATGTTTCACCATTACACATCAGTGTTTTTACATGAAATTACAAAAAACCTAGCCACGATTTGGCAGAATTAACAAAAATAGACAGGCAGGTCTCGGAAAGACGAGCTTTATCTTGGAATTGCGGTAGGTCACACGCCGAATATGAGCCAACCATGTGATGTGGCTGCAAAAAAGGCGAATGCTCTTTTGGGCTGCATTCATAGGAGCATTGCTTCCAAATCCCAGGAAGTACTAGTTCCCCTCTGCTCAGCACTGGTCAGGCCTCATATGGAGTATTGTGTCCTGTTCTGGGCACCACACTTGAAGAAGGATGCAGACAAGCTGGAGAGGGTTCAGAGGAGGGCAGAGAAGATGGTCAGAGGACTGGAAACAAAGCCGTATGAGGACAGACTGAAAGTACTGGGCATGTTTAGCCTGGAGAAGAGAAGACTGAGGGGAGATAGGATAGCGCTCTTCAGGGAGGTTGTCCCAGAGAGGAAGACCAGGATCTCTTCTCCATCATCCCAGAGTGCAGGACACGGAAGAATGGGCTGAGGTTGCAGGAAGCCAGATTCCGGCTGAACTCCAGGAGAAACTTCCTGACGGTTAGAGCAATACGACAATGGAACCAGTTCCCTAGGGAGGTGGGGGGCTCTCCCACACTGGAGGCATTGAAGACGAGGCTGGACAGTCAGGGATTCTCTGACTTGGACTCCTGCAATAAGCAGGAGGTTGGACTTGATGGCCTTGTAGGCCCCTTCCAACCCTACTATTCTATGATTCTATGATTAACACCCCCCCCCCCAACATGCTGAACAGCCATGTTGCCACATCACTGGAAGCGTTTGTCTCGATATTCACATCATGTGGAATAAGGTTGCACAAACGTCTCAGGGTCGTTTTGAGTGTTGGGTCCTCTACTGGGGGCCAGCACCTCACCCAACACTTGCAGTACTGGGCCGCATGGGAAAAGGGGTGTGGCCTGAGCTTTAACAGGCATCAGAGTAACAATATTGTCCTTAATAGTGCTTTTTCATTAAAATATCCCCCATCACAGTTCACCCCGAACAGTCACTTCACTTTCATTTCATGCAAATGTGGCACTTCACTCTTCCCTTTATTCCCCGTGGCTCCTCTTGGGAGATGTTTCAAAAGCCGAACCTCACCGTGCCTCCTGGAAGCTCTGGGGAAAACTGCCCCACCCCGCCTGGGATGGCTGTTGGCACCAGAAGGGATGCTCCCCCTGGCCCTAACAGGACTTTCCATTGCACAGCAAAGAACCGCCGTGGGGACTCCAATCTGGAACAGGCACAGGATGGAAAGATAACCCTGTCCCCCTGCCACAGGCCAGACGCACCACCTTCCCTGCGGCTATTTATTTGCAGTGATATGGGGACACAACTGCCAGCCGTGAGATTGTCCCATCTAGGTTGACCCTTAGAGCAAAGGTTGCTTACTCCAAGCATTCTCCATGACGGGAGAAGGAGGGTGGCAGTGAGAGGAGCAGGGATTTGGCAAAGTCGCCATCCAATAATGCCAAATTGTTCATAGAATCCTAGAATCCTAAAACAGTAGGGCTGGAAGGGGCCTACAAGACCATCGAGTCCAACCCCCATGGACTCAGGGGATTTAGGGGGTTGGACTCGATGGCCTTGTAGGCCCCTTCCAACCCTCCTACCGTTCTATGATTCTTCCTCTTCAGCATCCACAGTTTTAAATGCATGATTATCGCAGAACGTAAGATAAAACAGAAGAAGGGAACTGTCGGCAGGCTTAAAAGAAATCTTGTGTGGTTGTACCATCTGAGAACTATACTGCTTCGTTCCTCTAAAATCTGGGATTAATAACTGTCAGGAATGAATCTGAGCATGTGCAGATATTTAGTAGCTTGGATCCGGCATGGGAACAGCCAGAACAGGGGGAGACTCCCTCCCTAGTGAGCGCAGCTATGGCAAGGCCTTCTCCCTGAGACCTTGACTCACAGATGGCTCAGCCTGAACACCCCCTCCTGCCACTTTCCTCCTCCATAAAAACCCAGGTTTCAGGGGAAGAGGAGGGCGCGGAGCATGACTTGAGAGATGCTAGGGTCCGTCGCAGAGTGAAGGGGGCAAAGTTCGGGGCAGAGCTCAGATGCTCCACCAGGTTGGCAATACGTGAAAGCCTACCTAGGAGGGAGCCACCGTAAGGGAGGGGCATCCACAAAGGCAGGGGCATCCACAAAGCATTCACCACAGCAGGCCTACTTAGAAGCAGCACAGTAGACATGTACGTATGAATGTATGTATGATGTATGTATGCATGTATGTATTTATTTCTGTCCTGCCCAATAGCCGAAGTTCTCCAAGGCCCCATCTACACAAGGATTTTACTCAGGGGCGGCTGCAAATTGAGGTCCCTCGGGACAGACAGCGCAGTCGCCACTTCACAGCCATCCACGGTTTTCTCCTGGGAAATGCGGATTTCCATGGAAGCGCTTTGCTGGGATGTTTTCAATCTGCTGCAGGTTCCCCGCGGTTGCGAGCCGTCTGTCCCTTCCCCAAACCGACCTCGCATTTTGCGGGGGGAGTGTTGTGGGCATGCGTAGTGCTTGCGTTGGCCTGCGACGCCCCTTTACTCCCCCCATCCCTTCGCAGCTGTGCAGTTCCAGGGGACAGAGAGGCATTCACATTTACTTAATCACACTTTTGCGCATTTTGGCAGCTTTGTAGCTTCGCAGTGGTTGCTTTTGGACTCAGTGCCCAAGGGCTGGTGGGGGGTCTTGGGGGAGGACCAGCTCCGCTCCAGCCACCATTTTGGAGTGATGGGGAGGCACGTACCGCTCCCGCCTTGTGAGTGGGAACCATCGCGAAAGTGTCAGGCTGGGGAACTGGCAAACAGATGGGGTGGAAATGAAGGAGCACAGAACGCCCACTTTTTAGCTAACAAGGGATGGACAGACACAGCAGAACCCCCAAAGTACAAAACAGCCACAGAAGTGTTGCACCAGACTGCATGGCTGTGCATTAAATAATAATAGCTAACCAAGGGCACATCAGAGTCCATTAGGGAAGCCCGCAGTCAATCGCGGGTGTGACCCAGCAGAAGCTAGTTTGAAGCTGAAATGCTGCGCAGTTGTGACAGAGTGAAGGCTGAACACGGTGCCACGTAGACAGGGCCCAGGTAATGCACACCTTACTTGTAGGAAGTAAGGACTGGACTGCTCAGGAGAAAGTATAGCAGTGTGGAAGCTTCTGTGATAAAGAAAAAGAATTAAAGGAAATTCCTGAGTGCATGATAAGGCATACTTCTGATCCAGTTTCGCAAAGAATCCTGTGTAACTGGGAAGTTTGCACTTTTCTTTTCGTCTGAATCGGCAGAAATTGCCTGAGAAGATGTGGAATTACTGTCCTTATACAGTATTGGCCTGACTTGAACCGGAAAGTCATGTATTGGGGTGGGGGGGGGGGTTGAGTGTGTTGAACCATCAATGCCCTGCAGCATTTTCCCATCCCCATAGCCAAGCCGATCCCATTCCTAATTATGCCTTGGAAAACGTGGGATGTGCTTTTTTCATAGCAGCTGCATGCTGGGTTGACATTGTCATCAAACTGTCGACCAGAAGCCCAAGATCTCTGTCTTGGCCAGTCACAAGCATACAAGTGAAGTTGGGATTGCCCCCCCCAGCCCAACCCCAATGTGCATCACTTTACAGTTCCTTACATAGAACTGCATTTGCCATGTTGATGTGCATTTTCCCACTATGGAGTGACCCTTCTGGAGCTCTTCGCAATCCCTCTTTGTTTCAACTATACCACATTGTTTAATGATACCAACTTATTTATTTATTATTTATTTATTTATTTATTCATTCATTTATTCATTCATTTCATTTCATTTCATTTCTATACCGCCCAATAGCCGAAGCTCTCTGGGTGGTCCACAAAAATTAACTTATTATACTAAATAAGTTGGAATAATCAGCAAGCTTGGCCACCTTGCTGCTTAGTCCTAGTCCCAGATATTTGGATTATTACTGTCAGTATTCCTACTACTACTACTACTATTACATTTGTTATTCTTACATTTATATCCTGCACTTTTTCCTCTTGCAGGTAACCCAAGGCAGCTTCCATCGGCATCTATCTCCTCCTCCATTTCATCTTCACAACAACCGTGTGAGGTAGGATAGGTGCAGAGTCAGTGAGTGGCCCAAAGCCACCCAGGGAGCTTCATGGCCGAGTGGGGACTGGGACCCACATCTCCCAGGTTCCAGTCCAATACTCTACCACTACACCACACTTGAAACAAACAAACAAACAAACAAATATATGACCAGGAAATAAACCATGTACAGAAATAATGGACTTGATTGGATAGATGTATTTTTAAATAAAATAAAGTACAATGACTCCTGTAAGGATACATAGCATGGGGGAATGTGACAGAGGGACTGGACAATGAATTCACAGTGACTTCTCTGCAGTAGTAAAAAACACAGAATCTTTCTCCTTATTACATGATCCTTGGAATTGAAATTGGGCCTCAGGAGAATAATGTAGCATTTGGGGAGAAAGATGCAACCCAGGAGACCAGCCGCAGAGGCCAAGATGGAGAGGATCTCCACGGCCACCATGGACTTTCCCTTGGTGCTCAGGTAAGTTGGCACGAAGGAGTCCCACATGCTGCAAAACACCAGCATGCTGAAGGTGATCAACTGTGCTTCATTAAAGCTGTCCGGCAATTTCCTTGCTAGGAAAGCCACTGTGAAGCTGATGAAAGCCAGGAAACCCATGTAAGCCAAGACACTGATAAACATGGTGACCGAGCCTTCCTGACATTCCACGATGATCTGTCTAGCCAGGGAATGGAAGTCCAGGTTTGGGAACGGGGGAGAGGTTGCCAGCCACACAGCACAGATCACACCTTGCACAAGCGGACAGAACAGGACAATGGAGCTGGTCAATTGTCTCTCCAAGAGTTTTCTGGCTACGTTTCCTGGCTTGGTGGCCATGAAGGCCAGAACCACGGTGACAGTTTAGGCCAACATGGAAGAAACAGCCAAAGAGAAAATTATGCCAAAAGCTGCTTGTCGGAGAAGACAAGTGATGTTTGTGGGTTGACCGATGAACAAGAAGGAGCAGAGGAAGCAGAGCAGGAGGGAGATGAGGAGGACATAGGTGAGGTCTCGGTTGTTTGCTTTGACGATCGGTGTGTCGTGATGTTTCATGAACATTGCCAGCACTAGGACAATGATCAGAGCGAGGAAAGCAGCAAGAGCTGCTAAAATGAATCCCAGTGTCTCTTGATACGAAAGGAAGTGCATAGTTCTGGGGATACACTGGTCTTGGTTCTCATTAGGGTGTTGATCTTCTGGGCACTGAGTACAGTGAACTGCATCTGCAATGATTAACAACGAGTGAAGCACCGTGAACATGACACAGATGCTGGTGCCAGATCAGCCCACAAGGGAGTCGATGGAATTCTCCTTTCGGAAGTTTACTGTACCCCAAAGTGCAGAAACTCCCTTTCCTGGCCCTCTCTGTAAGCTTTGGCAACATATTTAGTAAGAACAGAGGCAGAAAAGGTGCAAAATGCCTTCTTTTCATATGACACTCCCTGATATCAGACTCATGCTCAATAGTGTGCAATGAAGGAAAACACAAATTCTGTAAGCAGAAATGAAAATTTCTCCATTTGCTCCTTGTGAGAGAGGCGGTGTTACGATGCCGGACATTATCTGGCTTCTCTGCTTCCTTCCCATTCTGTGTCTTCCCATCGTAGATGCTTTACTGTATAAACCAAACATTTAGTACTTAGTTAGTTGTCCACCCTGAGTCTTTGGGACAAGCGACTCCTGCAGAAATGACGTTTTGGGTTCACGCGACTCCTCCGGAAATGACGTTAGGGAAGCGTCACCCTAGCCCTAAATCCTTCTGAGCATTGTGAAGCCCTGGGGCATGTACATACATGTCACATCATTTTCAGTTTCTATCCCGGCATTGCAAAGCACATTTGGAGTCCACTGAGGAATCCGAACACTGCCTCGAGGCTTCTGAGAGCGAGGGGTTCTGGAGAAACCCAAATGGGCTCGGATGGGTCTGGACTGGTCTGCCATTTCCTTGGCTTTTGATTTCATTTCCCAAGGCAGTGGCTTCTTCTCCAGTTTAACGTGGGTGGGTGTGTGCAGGACCAAACATTTAGTTTGTTTAGCCTGCACATTGTTGTGATCGTGGCTGCATTTCTCCGGAAGTGTCGACCGCGGAGCTCGGCAAGGCTGCTGGGGTGAGTGCAGGTCCTTTCTGCGTAACATTTCTTGGCCTGATGGGCTCCATTCTGGGCACCGGAACATGACCCACACCAGCACCCCACCCTCTTCCTCAAACTGGGGGGATCCTCATAGCCAAATGGGGGGGCATCATTAAGACACCCAAAGCCAATCAGACTGAGGGGGAGGGTGAATTTCCATAGGCCCCTGAAAAAAAGAGACATACAACAAGTGATCTTGTTTGGCCCTGCAACGTTCAAGGCGGCAGTAATCGAAACAGGTGAGGCACAACAGGATATCCAGATTTTGGATACAGCTATGGGGAGACTGGGGAGCACGTGAGAGGAAGAAGTTGCAAGATTCTGGGATCTATTAGTGTTCAGAGCTGACAGGATGTCCCAAGAATAGGAGGCCCAAATTATGAGAGAAAGCTGGGAAGAATACACCAAACAAGTCCTTAATTGCAGAGAAGTACAGGAACTCATAATACCTCCACAGCTAAAAGTCCCTCAACTTAAAGAAAATGTGACACTAACTGAATGGCCCCCTCTGAAATTAAAAAGCTTTCAAGGAGGCTGCCCTTGCTGAGTAAGACTGCTGGTCCATGGAGCTCAGCATTGCCTTCGGCAGGAGTAGGTATATTTGGCCATTTGGGACACTGTCCTGGGCACCGTGACAAAAGGGGCACCCCGGAAATGAAAGCATTGGCCTGTGGCTACCCGCCATCTTAATTTCCTAGGAATATCTCTGATTCCTATTTGGGAGGAGGGAAAGAAGGTGGCAGGAACTAGAGGCCTTCATTTGGCTTGGAAAGGACACCAGATACCACTAAGAAAATGTGCTATTTAAAACATTAATAAACAGTACGGGGGTTCTTGAACCCCAGCAGGACCATACACAGAGGCTCATGGATGCCACATTTCCTGCCTAGCCCTGGTCTGCACTGCCAGGCCGTGGCTCTCCAGGGTTTCAGAGGAGAGACTTTCCCAGCCCTAGCAGGTGGACCCCGGGACTTTCTGTGTGCAACATGTCTGCTCCACAACTGAACTATGGCCATTCCATGCCCACCTGTCCTCCATGCTCAGCTCCTCTGTCCTCCCTCCTATATCAGGGAATGCTGATCAAATCTGCCAATGACACAAAATTGGCCGGGATAGCTAATACCTTGGAAGACAGAAACAGAATTCAAAGTGCTCTGGATAGACTGGAGCGCTGGGCAGGAAACAACGGAATGACATTTAATAGGGATCAATGCCAAGTTCTGCACCTCAGAAAAAGAAGAAGCATCATAGAATTCATAGAAGCATCGCTTCCAAATCCCGGGAAGTACTAGTTCCCCTCTACTCAGGACTGGATAGGCCTCATCTGGAGTACTGTGTCCAGTTCTGGGCACCACACTTTAAGAAGGATGCAGACAAGCTGGAGAGGGTTCAGAGGAGGGCAGAGAAGATGGTCAGGGGACTCGAAACAAAGCCCTGGAAACAAAGAGCAGGGGGTTGGACTTGATGGCCTTGCAGGCCCCTTCCAACCCTACTATTCTATGATTCTATGATTCTATGGTGTACACCTGTCTTCCCTCACCTGGTGTCTTCCAGAACTGTTGGACTGCAAGTCCCATAGTCCCTAGCCACCAAAACCAATGGCCAAAATGGTTAGGAATGATGGGAGTTCCAGTCCAAAACCTCTGGAGCGCACAGGTTGGGGAATGCTAGAACACAAATTGCGATCTCCATTCTGAGGGATGGCCAAGAAGACTGGGTCATCTGAGACAGGGTTAAGGGAACATGTCATCCTAGGTCTGAGGGTGCCCTCAGGGAACCTTCTGCAGGATCCAACTTGGGCTGCAGTGCTAGCTCCCCAAAACTTTCAGTAATCCCTGGATTCCATAGGTCTTTGGGGTGGACCATCCTGATAGGTCCTCTGCCCCTGCAGGGTTTTTCTCACTGCAGACAGACCAGGCAATGTCTAAATACCTGGCTCTGAACTGCTATAACCAGATGCCACCTCCTCCCTTTCCCAGCCATCAGTCTGGTCCAGTGAAGTTTGGCCAAGGCCTGGACTAGTGAATGTTGGCCAAGGCCTGGATGCCTTGGCAGGCACGGTACGTGAGAAGACTTCAGACCTCCCTCACAGTCCCAAGAACCAGTCACCCCATTTTCTAAGCACCTCTTACATTTCAGATTCTTGGCTCTTTGAAGGCCGTCCGCTTTAACAACAGCGCTGGAGATGAAGTCTATTTCATGGATAATTCTGAGATGTCCTCTAGTTACGATATTGTGAACTGGATTTCCCTTCCAAATCACACTTTTGCCCCTGCGAAAGTTTGATGGCTGCATCCAGACACTCCCCCAGGACAAGACTTCACCATTAACTCTGACGCAATCATCTGGCCTGCAGAGGTGGAGTTGAATCTTCTAGGGTCATGGGAGAAGTAAGGGATGTTGCAGTCTGTCCTTTGAGAACAGAAGTCTTTCTAGATGAGACCAAATTCTTTTTGAGTCCAGGGTGCAGGGTGCCGGTATCGCCCAATGGCCAAACACAATCTTTGGAGGCAGGAAGGTCCAGCTTTAGTCCCCACGTCTGCACATAGGCTGGGGAAAGGCCTCTGTCTAAAACCTTGGAGAGCTGCTGGAATTCATGCAGACTATGCCAGACTAGGTGGACCAAGTGTCTGACTCGCTAGAAAGCAGCTTGCAACTTATATGTGTATGTGTATGCATGCATGCATACATGCATACATCTCTCTCTCTCTCTCTCTCTCTCTCTCTCTCTCTCTCTCTGTTAATATATATAATCAGTCTTGAATACTATAGTTCTAAGTCACTTCAACCCTCCTCAATTGGTGAAATATCTGTCATGTAATGGGAACTTGAGTCATTCTGAGTCTAGCCTGGTGCAATTTCTGTCATATGGATATCCTGAATTATTTGTCTTCTGCTTTTTAGGAGCCCCCCTTTGCGAGGTGTGCACAGAGGTGCCGTCCAGGACACTGGAAAAAGGATCCAGAGGAGAAGCCGTTTTGCTGCTACAGATGTGAACATTGCCCAGAAAGGATGATTTCTAACTGGATAGGTAGCTCAAAGTCTGGGAGCCATAAAGATGTGAAGGATTTACTGGGGCAAGCGTGGAGCTGGGAGAAGAGTGTAACATAGACAAGGAGTCTGCCATTTCCGCAGGAATGGATTTTTTTCGGTTAATTCCATTCCAGATGCCATATTTCTGTGGTTTCCTTGTTTGCAAAGTATTCACAATTTCCTGAAGAAATCTTCTGTTTCTATTACTCCTAATAGTAGGAGTAAACAGTATCTGGCACTTCCTCATTCCCATTGGCTCACCTTTCCAGGGGTATGTTGTTAAAGACCTTGTTTCCATCCTCATTGGTTTTGACATCAGGCCTGAAGCAGTTTGGGCGGCACACTGATCCGGGCAGATGGCTGGTCATCATTTTAATAACTGGAGCTCGTAACCCCGGTGTCAGACACATAGCCCCTTTTTCTGTAGTGTTTTCCAGAACCTGCTTCCCATCTTCTACCCCAAGTCATGTCCTCAGTCCTCAATCTAAAGAAAATGACAGATGTTGGTTGGTTGGTTGGTTGATCGGTGCATTCAGAAGGCACTGCAGGTGACAGGTTGTGGCTCAGTTGTTACTTCCCAGATTTTCATTTCTGCTTACAGAATTTGGGTTTTCCTTCATTGCACACTATTGAGCATGAGTCTGATATCAGGGAGTGTCATATGAAAAGAAGGCTTTTTGCACCTTTTCTGCCTCTGTTCTTACTAAATATGTTGCCAAAGCTTACAGAGAGGGCCAGGAAAGGGAGTTTCTGCACTTTGGTGTACAATAACCTACCGAAAGGAGAATTCCATCGACTCCCTTGTGGGCTGATCTAGCACCAGCTTCTGTGTCATGTTCAGGGTACTTCACTCGTTGTTATTCATTGCAGATGCAGTTCACTGTACTCAGTGCCCAGAAAATCAACACCCTAATGAGAACCAAGACCAGTGTATCCCCAGAACTATGCACTTCCTTTCGTATCAAGAGACACTCGGATTCATTTTAGCAACTCTTGCTGCTTTCCTCGCTCTGATCACTGTCTAGCGCTGGCAACGTTCATGAAACATCACGACACACCGATCATCAAAGCAAACAACCGAGACCTCACCTATGTCCTCCTCATCTCCCTCCTGCTCTGCTTCCTCTGCTCCTTCTTGTTCATCGGCCAACCCACAAACATCACTTGCCTTCTACGACAAGCAGCTTTTGACATAATTTTCTCTTTGGCCGTTTCTACCATGTTGGCCAAAACTGTCACCGTGGTTCTGGCCTTCATGGCCACCAAGCCAGGAAACGTGGCCAGAAAACTCTTGGGGAGACAATTGACCAACTCCATTGTCCTGTTCTGTCCACTTGTGCAAGGTGTGATCTGTGCTGTGTGGCTGGCAACCTCTCCCCCATTCCCAAACCTGTACTTCCATTCCCTGGCTGGAGAGATCATCGTGGAATGTCAGGAAGGCTCGGCCACCATGTTTATCAGTGTCTTGGGTTACACGGGTTTCCTGGCTCTCATCAGCTTCACAGTGGCTTTCCTAGCAAGGAAATTGCCGGACAGCTTTAATGAAGCCCAGTTGATCACCT
The DNA here is from genome assembly GCF_057233095.1 of Heloderma suspectum. Classification (NCBI taxonomy): domain Eukaryota; kingdom Metazoa; phylum Chordata; class Lepidosauria; order Squamata; family Helodermatidae; genus Heloderma; species Heloderma suspectum. Next base: position 18,907,547 of record NC_139476.1, read on the forward strand.
TCAGCATGCTGGTGTTTTGCAGCGTGTGGGACTCCTTCGTGCCAACTTACCTGAGCACCAAGGGAAAGTCCATGGTGGCCGTGGAGATCCTCTCCATCTTGGCCTCTGCGGCTGGTCTCCTGGGTTGCATCTTTCTCCCCAAATGCTACATTATTCTCCTGAGGCCCAATCTCAATTCCAAGGATCATCTAATAAGGAGAAAGATTCTGTGTTTTTTACTACTGCAGAGAAGTCACTGTGAATTCATTGTCCAGTCCCTCCGTCACATTCCCCCATGCTATGTATCCTTACAGGAGTCATTGTACTTTATTTTATTTAAAAATACATCTATCCAATCAAGTCCATTATTTCTGTACATAGTTTATTTCCTGGTCATATATTTGTTTGTTTGTTTGCTTGTTTGTTTCAAGTGTGGTGTAGTGGTAGAGTATTGGACTGGAACCTGGGAGATGTGGGTCCCAGTCCCCACTCGGCCATGAAGCTCCCTGGGTGGCTTTGGGCCACTCACTGACTCTGCACCTATCCTACCTCACACGGTTGTTGTGAAGATGAAATGGAGGAGGAGATAGATGCCCATGGAAGCTGCCTTGGGTTACCTGCAAGAGGAAAAAGTGCAGGATATAAATGTAAGAATAACAAATGTAATAGGAGTAGTAGTAGGAATACTGACAGTAATAATCCAAATATCTGGGACTAGGGGTGTCAGAGAATTTCTCGCCGAAACTTTGGCCCCTCGAAGTAGTTTCGGGGAGAAATTCTCTGCACCCCCCACACCCCCCTGGGATGGGACTTACCTTTCCCGAATGTCGCTCCTGGTGGCGGGTCGCAGCGGTGGTTCGGCAGGGCTTCGACAGGGATGGGGGGCCGCCGCCATTCCTAGAAAAGTTAAAAAAAAAAAACGCCCCCGTGATAGGCTTCGTGATGATTAACGTAGCCTATCACGGCTAGATTTGCAAAGTCAGCCGTGATAGGCTACGTAAATCGTCACGTAGCCTATCACGGATGACTTAAAAAAAAAAAAGCGCGTACGGCTAATGGCGGCCCCCATAGGGAGCCGCCATTCGCGTTCCTTATTTGGTCGCTGTAGTCTACATAAAGATTACGTAGACTACGGCGAAAATAGTATAGAAAATAGATTACTTTCGCCATAGTCTACGTAAAGATTTATGTAGACTACAGCGACCAAATAAGGAACGCGAATGGCGGCTCCCTATGGGGCCGCCATTTGCGTACGCGCTTTTTTTTTTTTTTAAGTCACCCGTAATAGGCTACGTGACGATTAACGTAGCCTATCACGGCTGACTTTGCAGATCTAGCCGTGATAGGCTACGTTAATCATCACGAAGCCTATCACGGGGGCGTTTTTTAAAAAAACTTTTTATTTCGTGGCCGGGCGAGGCAAGGCGCCTCCCCCCCGGCCTGAATTTCGGGGGGAGAAGCGAAGCGCCTCCCCCCCACCGCGAAGCAAGCTGTGAGACAAGGTAAGTGACTTTCGAGCACTCCTATCTGGGACTAGGACTAAGCAGCCAGGTGGCCAAGCTTGCTGATTATTCCAACTTATTTGGTATAATAAGTTAATTTTTGTGGACCGCCCAGAGAGCTTCGGCTATTGAGTGGTATAGAAATGAAATGAAATGAAATGAATGAATGAATGAATGAATAAATAAATAAATAAATAAATAAAAAATAAGTTGGTATCATTAAACAATGTGGTATAGTTGAAACAAAGAGGGATTGTGAAGAGCTCCAGAAGGGTCACTCCATAGTGGGAAAATGGACATCAACATGGCAAATGCAGTTCTATGTAAGGAAGTGTAAAGTGATGCACATTGGGGTGGGGATGGGGGGGGCAATCCCAACTTCACTTGAATGCTCGTGACTGGCCAAGACAGAGATCTTGGGCTTCTGGTCGACAGTTCGATGACAATGTCAACCCAGCGTGCAGCTGCTATGAAAAAAGGCACATCCCACGTTTTCCAAGGCATAATTAGGAATGGGATCGGCTTGGCTATGGGGATGGGAAAATGCTGCAGGGCATTGATGGTTCAACACACTCAACCCCCCCCCCCCCGCCCCAATACATGACTTTCCGGTTCAAGTCAGGCCAATACTGTATAAGGACAGTAATTCCACATCTTCTCAGGCAATTTCTGCCGATTCAAACAAAAAGAAAAGTGCAAACTTCCCAGTTACACAGGATTCTTTGCAACCCCCTGCTCAATGCAGGAATCCAAGTCAGAGCATCCCTGACAGGTGGCTGTCCAGCTTCATAGAATCATAGAATAGTAGGGTTGGAAGGGGCCTACAAGGCCATCGAGTTCAACCCCCATGCGGGTCATGCTGGTGTCAAAGCCTGGAGGGTTGGTCTGCGGTGCATTCGGACCAACGGCCTCTCAAAATATTCTAGCCTAATTGTAGACAGAGAAGCTGGGGGGCAATTTCACCAAATCTCTCCTAGGGGAGGAGAAATTCTCCGACAGTTGCTCATGGCCAGGGCTCGCTACTGGCAGGCTTCTTCGTTTATCCTAAGGGTTTTGAGTGAATTTTAAATTTTAAATTTCTTTTGGTGGTCTTTTTGAGCTCCCCTAATCCCTGCGAGGGGCCGAGGGGGCTGCGTGTGTTTTCTCTCTCTGTTACACGTCTTTCCATGCTCTGCAGCATCCCGGGCCACCTGCACTTCCGGAGCTGAAAAAGCCCCATGGGAGGAATTGCCTCCTGAGGTCTTCCTCATGGTGGCTTTAACTGAAGTGCAGGAAGCCAAGGAGGAAACAGGGTGCCACATATGGTACGATGGCGGACAAGGCACTCATGCCCACTCCTTGGCCACCCCATAAGTAGGGATGGCAGAGAATTTCTCCACAAATCTCAGGGAGGCCTAATTGCAATGCATTCGGCCCCCCGAAATTGGCGGTGAAATTCTCTGCCCCCCGCCCCCCCCGGATGGGACTTACCTCCCTCAAATGTCCCTCTCGGCGGCGGGTCCCGGCGGCGGTTCAGCGGCGGTTCGGCGGGGGCAGCGCGGTGGCGGCGGCCGGTCTTCCGACCAGCTGCCGCCGCCGCCATTACAAAGTGAATGTAAAAAAACAACACACACCCGTGATAGGCTACGTAACGATTTACGTAGCCTATCACGGCTAGATTTCCAAAGTCAGCCATGATAGGCTACGTAAATCGTTACGTAGCCTATCACGGGTGACTTTGAAAAAAAAAAAGCATGTATGCAAATGGCGGCGCCCATGGGCGCCGCCGTTTGCGTTCCTTATTTGGGCCCGGGTATCCACACACAAAAAAATTCCACAGCAAGATACACAAAAACTAGTTTGTATTCCAAACTATCACTCTGGGTTTCAATCAGCACAAAAGCTAAATTCACAACAACTCACTTCAGTGGGACTTAATCGGAACCAATTAAAGTACTCTGCCTTAAATGTTTTGTGGATTAAGCTGTCAGATATTTGTATGGTGAAAAGTGTTTTCAGTTTCCTACCTGGTTGTTTAGGACTTTCTTCCAATACTTATGTTTCACCATTACACATCAGTGTTTTTACATGAAATTACAAAAAACCTAGCCACGATTTGGCAGAATTAACAAAAATAGACAGGCAGGTCTCGGAAAGACGAGCTTTATCTTGGAATTGCGGTAGGTCACACGCCGAATATGAGCCAACCATGTGATGTGGCTGCAAAAAAGGCGAATGCTCTTTTGGGCTGCATTCATAGGAGCATTGCTTCCAAATCCCAGGAAGTACTAGTTCCCCTCTGCTCAGCACTGGTCAGGCCTCATATGGAGTATTGTGTCCTGTTCTGGGCACCACACTTGAAGAAGGATGCAGACAAGCTGGAGAGGGTTCAGAGGAGGGCAGAGAAGATGGTCAGAGGACTGGAAACAAAGCCGTATGAGGACAGACTGAAAGTACTGGGCATGTTTAGCCTGGAGAAGAGAAGACTGAGGGGAGATAGGATAGCGCTCTTCAGGGAGGTTGTCCCAGAGAGGAAGACCAGGATCTCTTCTCCATCATCCCAGAGTGCAGGACACGGAAGAATGGGCTGAGGTTGCAGGAAGCCAGATTCCGGCTGAACTCCAGGAGAAACTTCCTGACGGTTAGAGCAATACGACAATGGAACCAGTTCCCTAGGGAGGTGGGGGGCTCTCCCACACTGGAGGCATTGAAGACGAGGCTGGACAGTCAGGGATTCTCTGACTTGGACTCCTGCAATAAGCAGGAGGTTGGACTTGATGGCCTTGTAGGCCCCTTCCAACCCTACTATTCTATGATTCTATGATTAACACCCCCCCCCCCAACATGCTGAACAGCCATGTTGCCACATCACTGGAAGCGTTTGTCTCGATATTCACATCATGTGGAATAAGGTTGCACAAACGTCTCAGGGTCGTTTTGAGTGTTGGGTCCTCTACTGGGGGCCAGCACCTCACCCAACACTTGCAGTACTGGGCCGCATGGGAAAAGGGGTGTGGCCTGAGCTTTAACAGGCATCAGAGTAACAATATTGTCCTTAATAGTGCTTTTTCATTAAAATATCCCCCATCACAGTTCACCCCGAACAGTCACTTCACTTTCATTTCATGCAAATGTGGCACTTCACTCTTCCCTTTATTCCCCGTGGCTCCTCTTGGGAGATGTTTCAAAAGCCGAACCTCACCGTGCCTCCTGGAAGCTCTGGGGAAAACTGCCCCACCCCGCCTGGGATGGCTGTTGGCACCAGAAGGGATGCTCCCCCTGGCCCTAACAGGACTTTCCATTGCACAGCAAAGAACCGCCGTGGGGACTCCAATCTGGAACAGGCACAGGATGGAAAGATAACCCTGTCCCCCTGCCACAGGCCAGACGCACCACCTTCCCTGCGGCTATTTATTTGCAGTGATATGGGGACACAACTGCCAGCCGTGAGATTGTCCCATCTAGGTTGACCCTTAGAGCAAAGGTTGCTTACTCCAAGCATTCTCCATGATGGGAGAAGGAGGGTGGCAGTGAGAGGAGCAGGGATTTGGCAAAGTCGCCATCCAATAATGCCAAATTGTTCATAGAATCCTAGAATCCTAAAACAGTAGGGCTGGAAGGGGCCTACAAGACCATCGAGTCCAACCCCCATGGACTCAGGGGATTTAGGGGGTTGGACTCGATGGCCTTGTAGGCCCCTTCCAACCCTCCTACCGTTCTATGATTCTTCCTCTTCAGCATCCACAGTTTTAAATGCATGATTATCGCAGAACGTAAGATAAAACAGAAGAAGGGAACTGTCGGCAGGCTTAAAAGAAATCTTGTGTGGTTGTACCATCTGAGAACTATACTGCTTCGTTCCTCTAAAATCTGGGATTAATAACTGTCAGGAATGAATCTGAGCATGTGCAGATATTTAGTAGCTTGGATCCGGCATGGGAACAGCCAGAACAGGGGGAGACTCCCTCCCTAGTGAGCGCAGCTATGGCAAGGCCTTCTCCCTGAGACCTTGACTCACAGATGGCTCAGCCTGAACACCCCCTCCTGCCACTTTCCTCCTCCATAAAAACCCAGGTTTCAGGGGAAGAGGAGGGCGCGGAGCATGACTTGAGAGATGCTAGGGTCCGTCGCAGAGTGAAGGGGGCAAAGTTCGGGGCAGAGCTCAGATGCTCCACCAGGTTGGCAATACGTGAAAGCCTACCTAGGAGGGAGCCACCGTAAGGGAGGGGCATCCACAAAGGCAGGGGCATCCACAAAGCATTCACCACAGCAGGCCTACTTAGAAGCAGCACAGTAGACATGTACGTATGAATGTATGTATGATGTATGTATGCATGTATGTATTTATTTCTGTCCTGCCCAATAGCCGAAGTTCTCCAAGGCCCCATCTACACAAGGATTTTACTCAGGGGCGGCTGCAAATTGAGGTCCCTCGGGACAGACAGCGCAGTCGCCACTTCACAGCCATCCACGGTTTTCTCCTGGGAAATGCGGATTTCCATGGAAGCGCTTTGCTGGGATGTTTTCAATCTGCTGCAGGTTCCCCGCGGTTGCGAGCCGTCTGTCCCTTCCCCAAACCGACCTCGCATTTTGCGGGGGGAGTGTTGTGGGCATGCGTAGTGCTTGCGTTGGCCTGCGACGCCCCTTTACTCCCCCCATCCCTTCGCAGCTGTGCAGTTCCAGGGGACAGAGAGGCATTCACATTTACTTAATCACACTTTTGCGCATTTTGGCAGCTTTGTAGCTTCGCAGTGGTTGCTTTTGGACTCAGTGCCCAAGGGCTGGTGGGGGGTCTTGGGGGAGGACCAGCTCCGCTCCAGCCACCATTTTGGAGTGATGGGGAGGCACGTACCGCTCCCGCCTTGTGAGTGGGAACCATCGCGAAAGTGTCAGGCTGGGGAACTGGCAAACAGATGGGGTGGAAATGAAGGAGCACAGAACGCCCACTTTTTAGCTAACAAGGGATGGACAGACACAGCAGAACCCCCAAAGTACAAAACAGCCACAGAAGTGTTGCACCAGACTGCATGGCTGTGCATTAAATAATAATAGCTAACCAAGGGCACATCAGAGTCCATTAGGGAAGCCCGCAGTCAATCGCGGGTGTGACCCAGCAGAAGCTAGTTTGAAGCTGAAATGCTGCGCAGTTGTGACAGAGTGAAGGCTGAACACGGTGCCACGTAGACAGGGCCCAGGTAATGCACACCTTACTTGTAGGAAGTAAGGACTGGACTGCTCAGGAGAAAGTATAGCAGTGTGGAAGCTTCTGTGATAAAGAAAAAGAATTAAAGGAAATTCCTGAGTGCATGATAAGGCATACTTCTGATCCAGTTTCGCAAAGAATCCTGTGTAACTGGGAAGTTTGCACTTTTCTTTTCGTCTGAATCGGCAGAAATTGCCTGAGAAGATGTGGAATTACTGTCCTTATACAGTATTGGCCTGACTTGAACCGGAAAGTCATGTATTGGGGTGGGGGGGGGGGGTTGAGTGTGTTGAACCATCAATGCCCTGCAGCATTTTCCCATCCCCATAGCCAAGCCGATCCCATTCCTAATTATGCCTTGGAAAACGTGGGATGTGCTTTTTTCATAGCAGCTGCATGCTGGGTTGACATTGTCATCAAACTGTCGACCAGAAGCCCAAGATCTCTGTCTTGGCCAGTCACAAGCATACAAGTGAAGTTGGGATTGCCCCCCCCAGCCCAACCCCAATGTGCATCACTTTACAGTTCCTTACATAGAACTGCATTTGCCATGTTGATGTGCATTTTCCCACTATGGAGTGACCCTTCTGGAGCTCTTCGCAATCCCTCTTTGTTTCAACTATACCACATTGTTTAATGATACCAACTTATTTATTTATTATTTATTTATTTATTTATTCATTCATTTATTCATTCATTTCATTTCATTTCATTTCTATACCGCCCAATAGCCGAAGCTCTCTGGGTGGTCCACAAAAATTAACTTATTATACTAAATAAGTTGGAATAATCAGCAAGCTTGGCCACCTTGCTGCTTAGTCCTAGTCCCAGATATTTGGATTATTACTGTCAGTATTCCTACTACTACTACTACTATTACATTTGTTATTCTTACATTTATATCCTGCACTTTTTCCTCTTGCAGGTAACCCAAGGCAGCTTCCATCGGCATCTATCTCCTCCTCCATTTCATCTTCACAACAACCGTGTGAGGTAGGATAGGTGCAGAGTCAGTGAGTGGCCCAAAGCCACCCAGGGAGCTTCATGGCCGAGTGGGGACTGGGACCCACATCTCCCAGGTTCCAGTCCAATACTCTACCACTACACCACACTTGAAACAAACAAACAAACAAACAAATATATGACCAGGAAATAAACCATGTACAGAAATAATGGACTTGATTGGATAGATGTATTTTTAAATAAAATAAAGTACAATGACTCCTGTAAGGATACATAGCATGGGGGAATGTGACAGAGGGACTGGACAATGAATTCACAGTGACTTCTCTGCAGTAGTAAAAAACACAGAATCTTTCTCCTTATTACATGATCCTTGGAATTGAAATTGGGCCTCAGGAGAATAATGTAGCATTTGGGGAGAAAGATGCAACCCAGGAGACCAGCCGCAGAGGCCAAGATGGAGAGGATCTCCACGGCCACCATGGACTTTCCCTTGGTGCTCAGGTAAGTTGGCACGAAGGAGTCCCACATGCTGCAAAACACCAGCATGCTGAAGGTGATCAACTGTGCTTCATTAAAGCTGTCCGGCAATTTCCTTGCTAGGAAAGCCACTGTGAAGCTGATGAAAGCCAGGAAACCCATGTAAGCCAAGACACTGATAAACATGGTGACCGAGCCTTCCTGACATTCCACGATGATCTGTCTAGCCAGGGAATGGAAGTCCAGGTTTGGGAACGGGGGAGAGGTTGCCAGCCACACAGCACAGATCACACCTTGCACAAGCGGACAGAACAGGACAATGGAGCTGGTCAATTGTCTCTCCAAGAGTTTTCTGGCTACGTTTCCTGGCTTGGTGGCCATGAAGGCCAGAACCACGGTGACAGTTTAGGCCAACATGGAAGAAACAGCCAAAGAGAAAATTATGCCAAAAGCTGCTTGTCGGAGAAGACAAGTGATGTTTGTGGGTTGACCGATGAACAAGAAGGAGCAGAGGAAGCAGAGCAGGAGGGAGATGAGGAGGACATAGGTGAGGTCTCGGTTGTTTGCTTTGACGATCGGTGTGTCGTGATGTTTCATGAACATTGCCAGCACTAGGACAATGATCAGAGCGAGGAAAGCAGCAAGAGCTGCTAAAATGAATCCCAGTGTCTCTTGATACGAAAGGAAGTGCATAGTTCTGGGGATACACTGGTCTTGGTTCTCATTAGGGTGTTGATCTTCTGGGCACTGAGTACAGTGAACTGCATCTGCAATGATTAACAACGAGTGAAGCACCGTGAACATGACACAGATGCTGGTGCCAGATCAGCCCACAAGGGAGTCGATGGAATTCTCCTTTCGGAAGTTTACTGTACCCCAAAGTGCAGAAACTCCCTTTCCTGGCCCTCTCTGTAAGCTTTGGCAACATATTTAGTAAGAACAGAGGCAGAAAAGGTGCAAAATGCCTTCTTTTCATATGACACTCCCTGATATCAGACTCATGCTCAATAGTGTGCAATGAAGGAAAACACAAATTCTGTAAGCAGAAATGAAAATTTCTCCATTTGCTCCTTGTGAGAGAGGCGGTGTTACGATGCCGGACATTATCTGGCTTCTCTGCTTCCTTCCCATTCTGTGTCTTCCCATCGTAGATGCTTTACTGTATAAACCAAACATTTAGTACTTAGTTAGTTGTCCACCCTGAGTCTTTGGGACAAGCGACTCCTGCAGAAATGACGTTTTGGGTTCACGCGACTCCTCCGGAAATGACGTTAGGGAAGCGTCACCCTAGCCCTAAATCCTTCTGAGCATTGTGAAGCCCTGGGGCATGTACATACATGTCACATCATTTTCAGTTTCTATCCCGGCATTGCAAAGCACATTTGGAGTCCACTGAGGAATCCGAACACTGCCTCGAGGCTTCTGAGAGCGAGGGGTTCTGGAGAAACCCAAATGGGCTCGGATGGGTCTGGACTGGTCTGCCATTTCCTTGGCTTTTGATTTCATTTCCCAAGGCAGTGGCTTCTTCTCCAGTTTAACGTGGGTGGGTGTGTGCAGGACCAAACATTTAGTTTGTTTAGCCTGCACATTGTTGTGATCGTGGCTGCATTTCTCCGGAAGTGTCGACCGCGGAGCTCGGCAAGGCTGCTGGGGTGAGTGCAGGTCCTTTCTGCGTAACATTTCTTGGCCTGATGGGCTCCATTCTGGGCACCGGAACATGACCCACACCAGCACCCCACCCTCTTCCTCAAACTGGGGGGATCCTCATAGCCAAATGGGGGGGCATCATTAAGACACCCAAAGCCAATCAGACTGAGGGGGAGGGTGAATTTCCATAGGCCCCTGAAAAAAAGAGACATACAACAAGTGATCTTGTTTGGCCCTGCAACGTTCAAGGCGGCAGTAATCGAAACAGGTGAGGCACAACAGGATATCCAGATTTTGGATACAGCTATGGGGAGACTGGGGAGCACGTGAGAGGAAGAAGTTGCAAGATTCTGGGATCTATTAGTGTTCAGAGCTGACAGGATGTCCCAAGAATAGGAGGCCCAAATTATGAGAGAAAGCTGGGAAGAATACACCAAACAAGTCCTTAATTGCAGAGAAGTACAGGAACTCATAATACCTCCACAGCTAAAAGTCCCTCAACTTAAAGAAAATGTGACACTAACTGAATGGCCCCCTCTGAAATTAAAAAGCTTTCAAGGAGGCTGCCCTTGCTGAGTAAGACTGCTGGTCCATGGAGCTCAGCATTGCCTTCGGCAGGAGTAGGTATATTTGGCCATTTGGGACACTGTCCTGGGCACCGTGACAAAAGGGGCACCCCGGAAATGAAAGCATTGGCCTGTGGCTACCCGCCATCTTAATTTCCTAGGAATATCTCTGATTCCTATTTGGGAGGAGGGAAAGAAGGTGGCAGGAACTAGAGGCCTTCATTTGGCTTGGAAAGGACACCAGATACCACTAAGAAAATGTGCTATTTAAAACATTAATAAACAGTACGGGGGTTCTTGAACCCCAGCAGGACCATACACAGAGGCTCATGGATGCCACATTTCCTGCCTAGCCCTGGTCTGCACTGCCAGGCCGTGGCTCTCCAGGGTTTCAGAGGAGAGACTTTCCCAGCCCTAGCAGGTGGACCCCGGGACTTTCTGTGTGCAACATGTCTGCTCCACAACTGAACTATGGCCATTCCATGCCCACCTGTCCTCCATGCTCAGCTCCTCTGTCCTCCCTCCTATATCAGGGAATGCTGATCAAATCTGCCAATGACACAAAATTGGCCGGGATAGCTAATACCTTGGAAGACAGAAACAGAATTCAAAGTGCTCTGGATAGACTGGAGCGCTGGGCAGGAAACAACGGAATGACATTTAATAGGGATCAATGCCAAGTTCTGCACCTCAGAAAAAGAAGAAGCATCATAGAATTCATAGAAGCATCGCTTCCAAATCCCGGGAAGTACTAGTTCCCCTCTACTCAGGACTGGATAGGCCTCATCTGGAGTACTGTGTCCAGTTCTGGGCACCACACTTTAAGAAGGATGCAGACAAGCTGGAGAGGGTTCAGAGGAGGGCAGAGAAGATGGTCAGGGGACTCGAAACAAAGCCCTGGAAACAAAGAGCAGGGGGTTGGACTTGATGGCCTTGCAGGCCCCTTCCAACCCTACTATTCTATGATTCTATGATTCTATGGTGTACACCTGTCTTCCCTCACCTGGTGTCTTCCAGAACTGTTGGACTGCAAGTCCCATAGTCCCTAGCCACCAAAACCAATGGCCAAAATGGTTAGGAATGATGGGAGTTCCAGTCCAAAACCTCTGGAGCGCACAGGTTGGGGAATGCTAGAACACAAATTGCGATCTCCATTCTGAGGGATGGCCAAGAAGACTGGGTCATCTGAGACAGGGTTAAGGGAACATGTCATCCTAGGTCTGAGGGTGCCCTCAGGGAACCTTCTGCAGGATCCAACTTGGGCTGCAGTGCTAGCTCCCCAAAACTTTCAGTAATCCCTGGATTCCATAGGTCTTTGGGGTGGACCATCCTGATAGGTCCTCTGCCCCTGCAGGGTTTTTCTCACTGCAGACAGACCAGGCAATGTCTAAATACCTGGCTCTGAACTGCTATAACCAGATGCCACCTCCTCCCTTTCCCAGCCATCAGTCTGGTCCAGTGAAGTTTGGCCAAGGCCTGGACTAGTGAATGTTGGCCAAGGCCTGGATGCCATCTTGGATTGGCAGAACTGTTTTCCTCCCTCCAAAGTGCAAAGGGAGCCCAGCAATCTGGGTCAGCGGTTATTTTGCTACCCTGTTATTATGAAGATAGCACTAATTTTTGATGAAGCCCCTGTGGATTTCCGTCCACCAAATCAATAACAAAGAAACCCAGGAGAAAACATGCTTAAGATAAATGCGCCCTGAGCCCTTTCATATGGGGCTGGGGTGGTGTTTCTGTCTGGTCATTTATTCCTGTGATTTAATCACCCTGCCGGGGACTGAATCGTTGATAGTCTCTCAGGTTCTCTTTGATGCTGACTGAGAATGGAAAGTCGCTCTCTGACCCTGATGGTTTGGCTGTGGCTACTGCTCATATTTTGTCCCCTGCGTCAGGCTGCCTGGAAGATGCCAAGAAGCGAGTGTCTCTTGACCAGGACTTACGAACTGAAAGAAGATTACTACCAACCGGGAGACCTCATTGTTGGTGGCAATTTACCGCTTGGCAGTTGTTATCCCATGAAGGCACAAGACTTTAGAAGACTATCCCTAGAACCATTCTCCCATATTCTTCTGTAAGAACATCCACAAGAGGGATCTGGGATAGATGCTTGCTTGCTTTGCTCTTCGACTGCAGGTCTCTGTCCAGTGATACACATCTGTTATGCAGCTGACACCTGAACTTTCCTGGTTTGAAATGCGACCTGCAGATACTTATTATGATCGCCTTCAACCCATGATAAGAGTCAGAGACTTGACGGTTCTTCTTTGGCTTCATTCTGAGCCAGGGGAGAATCCCAGTTTCTCTCACGGGCATGATCAATGGTGCTCTGGTATTCTTGCAGGCTGCCTGGGAATTCAACTTTGGAGACAGTGAGGGGTCAAGTGCTGCTGTTGCATCTCCTGCTGCATGGCAAGATATGTGGAAAAGGGGTGCGTGTGTGTGTTGTGTGTGTGTGTGTGTGTGAGAGAGAGAGAGGCAGAGTACAGGAACATGAAGACAAGTGTCAGGGGACTCAACTAAGAATTTGGGAGGACACTTTGGACTTTGTTCCAGAAGGCTGTCTGCTTGTGGTTGAGTTTGGAATAAACGGTTTTCAGATTTTTGATCCAAATCTGGCTTTGCAGAATCATGCCTTAAATCAATTTGGACTGGAGAGGTCATTGGTGGAGAGTTTGCCGTCACAAATCCACTTCCTTGCCGACGGGGAGAACAGCTGATCTACTTCTTGAGGCTCTTCGCTGCCAGGAAGGCAGAGTTAAAACAATAATGTCATGGAATCATAGAATCTTAGAGTGGTAGGGTTGGAAGGGGCCTGCAAGGCCATCGAGTCCAACCCCCTGCTCCATGCAGGAATCCAAGTCAAAGCATCCCTGACAGATGGCTGTCCAGCCTCATCTTGAAGGCATCCAGTGTGTGTGTGTGTGTGTGTGTGTGTGTGTGTAAGAGAGAGGGGGGGAGGGTCAACATACCAACCATATGAATTTCTCTATGAATCCTTGGTTTATGGACTGAAGGTAGCTTTGATCTAGAAGCTTTTGTATCTTTTTGAGGAGGGCTGAACCAGAAAGACTGCATCACCCTTCACTTCTTGGTAGTCCAGCTGGAATCCCCACACACTTCCCAACGTTGTTCTCCTTGCAGGATGGAATTTATTTATTACCAGCACATCTTGGCCTTGGTGTTCGCCGCCAACGAGCTCAACAAGGACCCAACTCTTCTCCCCAACACCACGCTCGGCTTCCGCATCTATGACCCCAGGGACATTGTGAAATGGATCTATGTGAGCACCCTGTCTCTGCTCTCCACACGGGGAAGAATGGTTCCCAATTATAAATGTGACAGGGAGGCTAAACTGCTCTCTGTTATCGGGGGCCTCGACTCTGAATCCTCAAGGCAGATGGCCTCCATCTTGGGCATCCTCAAGATCCCACAGGTAAGGGCATTCATGTTGGAAGAGACGTGGGGCTTCAGCAGAACTCAGGAACATATTTGATCCAGGCACTGACAACACTGTTCAAGCAGAGGGTAAATTCTGTTGCAACTGACTAACAGGGAATTCCTTCCTGCAGCTCGGTTTTGGCTTTTCCAACCGCGTTCAGGGAGAGAACAGGGCATTTCCTTCCTTCTTCCGGATTGATCCTGATGAAGTTCCTCATTATGTGGGCTTAGTCCAGCTGCTCCTGCATTTCCACTGGAACTGGGTTGGGCTGGTTTCCTACGCTGATGATGGTGGTGAACATTTCATCCAGGCACTGACAACGCTGTTCAAGCAGAGGGACATCTGTGTGTCCTTCACCAAAATTCTGGAGCCTGATGACAAGATCTTACTGCCAGGAGATGTACTTATTCATACTCCTAGTTCTTGGCTCGAGCCCTCAGTTATTCTTCTCTTTGCGAACGGAGAAGTCCTGTCATTGGTTTTTTTCCTTCAAAGGGCCAAGGCCTCATTAAGGAAAGTTTATATCATCACATCCCACCTTGACTTTTCTGCAAAGGGATCCCCATTTGGCTGGCAATATCTACAACCTTTCCATGGCGCTTTGCACTTCAGAGTCCACAGAAGGGATGTGCCAGGATTCGAGCATTTTCTCCAGGCTTTAGATCCGTTAAAAGCACAAGGAGACGTCTTTCTCCCGGACTGGTGGGAATGGGCATTTGGCTGTAAGATTTTGAAATCAGGCCAATCCTCTCAACGGGGAAAGAGGAGTTGTACTGGGAAGGAGAAGCTGGAGGACTTGCCAGGCTCCACGTTCGAAATGGGCATGATGAGTCACAGTTACAGCATCTACAATGCTATCTATTCCGTGGGACACACGTTACATGCCATGTACATCTCAGGATCCAGACGTGCAACGACAGGGGAAGCCAAGTGGCATCTGAAAGTCCAGCCATGGCAGGTAATGTTCTCATCAAGATTTGGCCATGCTGTACAAAGTACCTTGGAGATTTTTTTAAAGGTCTTACCCTAGAAGCAAAGAGTGAGTCTTAGAGTAGGGCTATCAGTCTGTTCTGAAGAGCCTAAGAAAGATATTGCATGTGGATAGACATTGTATGGCCATGTTTTCCCATAAAGAGCAAGAGGACGTCAATAAAGAGCCATGGAGAATCATAGAATCATAGAATAGTAGGGTTGGAAGGGGCCTACAAGGCCATCGAGTCCAACCCCCTGCTCAAGGCAGGAATTATAGTCCTTCTGCATTACTTCTGTATTTACAACCATGGCTAATAAGGAGAGAGGAATCAAGCAAGCCCTCACAACCCACAGTACCCTAGTCTATGAAACAGTATTTGTTCTGCCCCCCCACAACCCACAGAATCCACCCCTGATCCTCCTTCAAGCCAGCCAGCTGAAGATGTGAGATATTGGGCTCTTTGCTGACATGAGCCGACCTCCTCCAGCCCCCACCCAAAGATATCAGAGTGTCTTGTAGCAAGTGTTGTTCAGTCGTTAAGTCGTGTCCGACTCTTTGTGACCCCATGGACCATAGCACGCCAGGCCTTCCTGTCCTGCGCTCTCTCCCGGAGTGTGCTCAAGTCCATATTCATGGCATCGGTGATGCTATCTAGCCATCTCATCCTCTGCTGTCCCCTTCTCCTTTTGCCTTCAGTCTTTCCCAGCATCAGGGTCTTTTCCAGAGAGTTTTCTCTTCGCATTAGGTGGCCAAAATATTTGAGCTTCAACTTCAGTATCTATCCTTCCAATGAGCACTCAGGGTTGATTTCCTTTAGGATGGACTGATTTGACCTCATTGCAGTCCAGGGGAGTCGTAAGAGTCTTCTCCAGCACCACAGTTCGAAAGCATCAATTCTTCGGCGTGTTCTCTTGGCAAAACTCTATTACCTTTTGTCCTGCTTCATTTTGTACACCAAGGCCATACCTGCCTGTTATCCTGGTGATTTCTTGACTTCCTACTTTAGCATTCCAACCCCCTATGATGAAGAGGACATCTTTTTTTGGTGTTAGTTCTAGAAGGTGTTGTAGGTCTTCATAGAACCGATCAACCTCAGCTTCTTCGGCATCAGTGGTTGGGGCATAGACTTGAATTACTGTGATGTTGAATGGTTTGCCTTGGATTCGTACTGAGATCATTCTATCGTTTTTAAGATTGTACCCCAGGACTGCTTTTCCCACCCTTTTGTTGACTATGAGTGCTACTCCATTTCTTCTAAGGGATTCTTGCCCACAATAGTAGATATGATGGTCACCTGAATTAAATTCGCCCATGCCTGTTCATTTAAGTTCGCTGATTCCCAAGATGTAGATGTTCAATCTTGCCATCTTATGTTTGACCACCTCTAGCTTACCTTGATTCATTGATCTGACATTCCAGTTTCCTAAACAATATTGTTATTTACAGCATCAGATTTTCTTTTCACCACCAGACACATCCACAGCTGAGTGTCCTTTCGGGTTTGGCCCAGCCGCTTCACTCTTTCTGGTGCTACTTGGAAATACCCTCTGCTCTTCCCCAGTAGTATATTGGACACCTTCCAACCTGAGGGGCTCATCTTCCGGCGTCATCTCTTTTAGCCTTGTGATACGTTCCATGGGGTTTTCTTGGCAAGAATACTGGAGTGGGTTGCCATTTCCTTCTCCAGCGGACCACATTTTGTCAGAACTCTCTGCCATGACCTGTCCGTCTTGGGTGGCCCTGCACGGCATAGCTTATGGCTTCACTGAGTTACGCAAGCCCCTTTGCCACAACAAGGCAGTGATCCATGAAGGGGCTTGTAGCAAGTAAACACCAGCTAACTCCCACCGCGAAAACCAGTGGGGCGGATTCATGAAATGGTTACTGCCCGAAGAAGATGCATCTCAGATTTCAGCTAAACCAAGGGTCTGGTTCAGGATCTTTGTCTGGATCTTTGTCCTTTATTTAGGATCTTGGTCAAAGATCCTTTGTCTGGATCTTCGGGAGGTCTGGGGATCATTTTGACACCTGACCCCCAGGAGGTGGAACAGACCCCGCAATAAGTGCTGAAAAATACAAATAGGAAAGAAATATTTCATGGTACCTGTAGTGACTATGGAGCCTAAACAAGGCAAACAAGGTAATTTTGACCCTTTCAGTTCATAGCCCCTATGGACACCTTTTCTTTTTGAAAAGAATTTTTTTTTTTTACTGAATTTGGTGGGTGTTCAGGGGCTGCATATGGCTCTTTGTCCAAATGTTGCCCACCCCTGAATTAAACGATGGAGTACAGATGAAAACCATCTCCTTCCTTGATAACCTCCACAGTACAGTAGAAGACACCAGACCCTACTCACGGTCACAACCCTGTTTGCTCAGCATCTCTCTCATTTCAGATGCTTGCCTCCTTGAGGAACGTCCGGTTCAACAACAGTGCTGGAGATGAAGTCGCTTTCACGGGAAATGGCCGGAGATATGACATCCTGAACTGGATCTTCTTCCCAAATGGGTCTTTTAATCCTGTGGAAGTCGGATCGATAGACCCAGGAGCTCCCCCGGGCCAAGACTTCAGCATTCGCTCAGAAGGGATCGTGTGGGCTACAGAGGTGGGCTGGAAGTGAATGTTCCGAGGTCATGGGAGAACTGCAGAAGGTTGCACTTCTGCCTAGATGTCCTTCTAGATAGAACCAGGGCCTACTGAGGCCAGGGAGGGGCTGCTGCCCTGTGGTGAAGCGCTGGCTTTGCATGCAAAGATCCCGGGTCCCTGGAATCTCCAAGTAGGGCTGGGAAGAGATCTGGTGCTACCTTCCTTTCCCTATTACATTGGCCTTTTATTCAAAGCCACAGTCTCACTGCTTTAATGGACGGGATGGGGGCCAATCAACTTTAGCTCAATCCAGACAAGATGGAGATGCTACTGGCAGGTGGATTATCTCTGTTCAGCTTGTTCTGCAATAGGCTGTAGGACCTATCTCAAATCTGAATCGAAAGATCCCTGTATGAGGCCACAGGACCTGAATGAACTCCTCTTCACGTGTGTTGCTGCCTGTGCTCTGAGATCATCACCTGAGGCCCTGCTCCAAGGGCCCTCATAGACTGAGATAGGTCAGTGGCTATTCATGAGCAGGGCCCTCTCTGTAGTAGCCCCCAGATTGTGGTATATCCTCTCTAGCTAGGTCCTCCTGGTGCCTATTGTGTTGTCCTTTGGGCACCAAGCAAAGTCATTTTGATTTTCCCAGGTCTTTTAAAATAATATGAAGTCACTGCTTGTTTTATTTTGAAGGATACACTTCCTAGGGGTAGACGGGCAGCCCCCGTCTGGGTTCTCCAGGGGCCCACTGAGCCCCTGCCTCTGCTTGTGCACCCCTGGACCCATGCTTGAGCACCATGCCCCTTGCCGAGCTGTCCACAGTTACTCAAGTGTGGACACAACTGTACTGTGTCCAGTTGAGGGCACCACACTTGAAGAAGGATGCAGACAAACTGGAGAGGGTTCAGAGGAGGGCAACGAAGATGATCAGAGGACTGGAAACAAAGCCATATGAAGAGAGACTGAAAGAACTGGGCCTGTTTGGCCTTGAGAAGAGAAGACTGGGGGGAGATAGGATAGCGCTCTTCAAGTCCTTGAAAGGGTATCCCAGAGAGGAAGGCCAGGATCTCGTCTCAATCATCCCAGAGTGCAGGACACAGAATAATGGGCTCAAGTTACAGGAAGCCAGATTCCGGCTGAACATCAGGAAAAATGTCCTGACTGTTAGAGCAATACGACAATGGAACCAATGACCTAGGGCGGTGGGGGGCTCTCCCACACTGGAGGCATTGAAGATGAGGCTGGACAGCCATCTGTCAGGGATGCTCTGACTTGGATTCCTGCACTGAGCAGGGGGTTGAACTCGATGGCCTTGTAGGCCCCTTCCAACCCTACTAGTCTATGATTCTGTGATTCTACTCAGGATCCCTCTGCCTGCACCACGATTGCCATGTTGCAAAAAACCCATGGCGATCGCAAGAATGTGCACATGGACTTATACGCAAAGTGCAGCTGTGAATTCATAGAATCATAGAATAGCAGGCTTGGAAGGAGCCTGTAAGACCATCGAGTCCAACCCACTGCTCTATGCAGGAAACCAAGTCAGAGCATCCCTATAGAATCATAGAATAGTAGGGTTGGAAGGGGCCTGTAAGACCATCGAGTCCAACCCACTGCTCTATGCAGGAACCCAAGTCAAAGCATCCCTATAGAATCATAGAATAGTAGGGTTGGAAGGGGCCTGTGAGACCATTGAGTCCAACCCACTGCTCCATGCAGGAAACCAAGTCAGAGCATCCCTATGGAATCATAGAATAGTAGGCTTGGAAGGGGCCTGTAAGACCATCGAGTCCAACCCACTGCTCCATGCAGGAAGTGAAGTCAGAGCATCCCTATAGAATCATAGAACAGTAGGGTTGGAAGGGTCCTGTAACACCATCGAGTCCAACCCACTGCTCCATGCAGGAAGCCAAGTCAGAGCATCCCTATGGAATCATAGAATAGTAGGGTTGGAAGGTGCCTGTAAGACCATCGAGTCCAACCCACTTCTCCATGCAGGAAGCCAAGTCAAAGTATCCCTATAGAATCATAGAACAGTAGGGTTGGAAGGGGCCTGTAACACCATCGAGTCCAACCCACTGCTCCATGCAGGAAGCCAAGTCAGAGCATCCCTATAGAATCATAGAACAGTAGGGTTGGAAGGGGCCTACAAGAACATAGAGTCCAAGCCCCTGCTCAATGCCCATACATGCAAGATTACAGGTGTAAATGGGTAGCTTGGCAAGAGGTGGCAGGGAGTTGAGCAGGGGCAGGGCTCAGCAGGAATGGCTCGGCGGTGCAGGGACTCCTGGACCAGAACAGGTGCCCGCACTGTCCCTAACGCTTCAGGCTACACTTAAAAATAGCACTTTTCATGTTTTAGCTGCTTGGGATCTGTCTCTTCTTTTCAAAGTATTTTAAATTATGGCTTCCACTCTTGAAACTTTTGATGTCTTTTATCATTGGTTGCATTGCATTTGATTTTCTCATATATGTTGCGCCAAGAGCATCAGAGACACAGACATTTAATTAAATAAATAAATTAAGGGGAGGGCTGCAACCTTGTTTTCCCTTTATGGGGCCATGACTCTGTGATGGAGCACCTGTGTTGCATGCCAAAGGTCCCGGGTCCATCTGCAGCCTCTCCAGCTGACATTGGGGCAGCTTTTTGTTTATTCGGTCAGTCGCTTCTGACTCCTCGTGACTTCATGGCCCACGCCAGAGCTTCCTGTCGGCCGTCGCCACCCCCAGCTCCCCCAAGGTCGAGTCCGTCACATCCAGAACATCATCCATCCACCTTGAACTTGGTTGGCCCCTCTTCCTTCGGCCTTCCACCGTCCCTAGCATCAGCATCTTCTCCAGGGTGTCCTGTCTTCTCACTATATGGCCAAAGTCCTTCAGTTCTGCCTTTAAGATCATTCCCTCAAGTGAGCAGTCTGCCTTGATTTCCTGCAGTAAGGACTGGTTTGATCTTCTCGCAGTCCAAGGCACACTCAGAATTTTCCTCCAGCACCACAGCTCAAAAGCATCAATCTTCCTTCGCTCAGCCTTCCTTGCGGTCCAGCTCTCGCAGCCATAGGTTACTATGGGGAATACCCTTGCTTGAACTATGCAGACCATTGTTGTCAGCGTGATGTCTCTGCTCTTCACTATTTCATCAAGATCCATCATTGCTCTCCTCCCAAGCAGTAAACGCCTTCTGATTTCCTGGCTGCACTCAGCGTCTGCAGCATCTGAAAGACAATGTCTGTCACCGCCTCCACATTTTCTCCCTCTATTTACCAGTTCTCAGTCAAGCTGGTTGCCGTAACCTTGGCTTTTTTGAGGTCGAACTGCAACTCAGCTTTTGCACTTTGTTCTGTCACCGTCGTCATGAGGTTCCTCAGCTCCTCCTCCTTGCTCTCAGCCATCAAAGTGGTGTCATCTGCGGATCTGAGATTGTTAATGGTTCTTGTCCAAAACCCTGGAAGCCACTGCCGGTCAGAGACAAGCCTGAACGTGATGGACTTGCTGTAAGAGTGTCTGGGTGACCAGCCAGATGGGCGAGTAATAAAGTTAATAATAAATAAATAATAAATAAGGCCATGTCCATTATGCCTATTTGTGTCATCGTATACATTATATACTCCAGGAGAGAGTGGAGGACAGGAAGGCCGGGCGTGCTATGGTCTATGGGGTCACGAAGAGTCGGACACGACTGAACAACAATACATCATATATGCACAATGTGATGTGGCTGCGAAAAAGGCCCATGCTGTTTTGGCTGAACACCACTGTTAGAGCAATACGACTGTGGAACCCATTACCTGGGGAGGTGGCGGGCTCTCCCACACTGGAGGCATTCAGGACGAGGCTGGACATCCCCCTGTCGGGGATGCTCTGACTTGGATTCCTGCACTGAGCAAGGGGTTCAACTTGATGGTCTTATAGGCCCCTTCCAACTCTACTATTCGATGATTCTATGAGCCTCTATGATTATATTTGCAGATCTCCAAAAGAGATTTGGCCCTCCAAACTGGTGAGCCTATTGACTATACAATGGGAAAGTCCACTGACTACCTCCAAGTCCTGTTTTCTTCCATGTCTGTCATGTGGGAAAGCTCGACTCTTCCCCCCTTCCTTTTCAGAAGTCGCCCTCGGCGAGGTGTGTGGAGGAGTGCTCTCCGGGGCACCAGAAGAAAGTTCCAGAGGGGAAGCCGCTCTGTTGCTACGAATGTGTCCGTTGTCCAGAAGGGACCTTTTCTAACCGGACAGGTAGCGGAAACTTCATGAGCCTTATTTAAGTGCAGAAGACTGGGGCAAGGACAGGACAGGAAACGGTGCAGATCTTGAATGAGGGGCAACGGCTGGAGTTTTCTCAGTGGATGAATCTCAGTGCTGGTTTGCAAATCTGTGCAGCTGAACCTGCTTGCAGAGTATCTACAGGCGTTGTTTTAAATGTATATTTATTTATTACATTTCTGAATCACCCAGCAGCTGAAGCTCTGTGGGCAGATCACGACTGACTGAACCACAAAAAACGCCATCAAATAAAAGATGAAATGCCAGCGCTTAAAACTGCGTACAAAATGTCAGCGCTTAAAACTACGTGCCCCCTCCAAACCTAGCAGCGCTGTAGAGATTTAAAATACAATGACAGCTTTAAAACAACAGCATGGAAAGTCTGAAATGCCTGGGGAGTGTTTGTCTTCTGAAAAGCGGGGCATAAATAATGAGAATAAATAACAAATGAGTAAATTAGAAATGTACTAGAATAGATCTCGGATCCAGCAGGGCTCTTCTGACGTTCCCGTGAGAAGCGTCCAGTAAGACTTTGTATCCCTTTGAATCGATAGAACCACCTGGATTTTTGTGAAGGATGTGTGTAGATGTCTTCTGAACGGATGTTTGATGTTGTATGCCGGCGTTCAGGAGAACCATCAGGGCACAGTACCCCAGTCCCAAACCGATTGCCCCTTTTCCTGCACGGTCTTCTATAACCTGCCCCTCAGCCTCTGCGCCAGCACTTATCCGGGGCGTGTGCGAGTTTATCACCTAAAAAAAGGCTGATATTTCTTTATGTGCCCATTCAGAGAGCACTGGCGATATCGGTCCATTTTCCAGGGTAAAAACCTCACCTATTCCCCCCTTGCACAAGGGACTGGCAAAGGGGACCGTCCCGTCGCCTTGTTTTTGAAGCGGGCTGCCCCTTTTCTGGCTGCCTTCTTAAGAAACAAGCTACTGAAGCTGAGCGAGAAGGCGGCCGAAGGACAGCTGTCCTCTGGGGAGCAGAAGCTGCAGAATGGATAATTCCATCGCTTTCTTGGGGGGCTGAACTGGCCACCACAAAAAGGACGTCTGCGGCAGGTGTGAGGGACTTCACGAGGGGATGAATCGCCCTTGTGACAAGCATGTGGCGTAACACCCCTCTCCAGTCCCAGATAGATGGCTTTCTGTGATGGCTGCTTTTTGCACCTTGCCCCCAAGCCTTTCTCCCAATGCCTGTCCTGAGGGGAGATATGAGGGGAGTCAATATTCCGAAGAAAATGATAGGTCTGCACTTACTTGCTCATTCATTGTGGCATGAACCGGCTTCCAGAAAAACATAACCTGTGTCATCTTTGAGATACTTCAGTAACGCTTGTGTGTTCCAGATGCAGATCTCTGTGCCTCATGTCCAGCTGATCAGCACCCAAACAGGAACCAAGACCAGTGCATTCCCAAGAAGATCCACTTCCTTTCTCATCAGGAGACACTGGGGTCCATTTTAGCATCGCTGACACTTTTCCTCTGTCTGATTGCATCTCTAGTATTGGCCACTTTCATTCAACACCGTGACACGCCCATCGTCAAAGCCAACAACAGAACCCTCACCTACATCCTCCTCATCTCCCTCCTGCTCTGCTTCCTCTGCTCCTTCCTCTTCATTGGTCAGCCCACAAAGTCCGCCTGTCTTCTCCGACAAGCTGCTTTCAGCATCAACTTCTCTGTCTCTGTGTCTTCCATTTTGGCCAAAACGGTCACCGTGGTTCTGGCCTTCATGGCCACCAAGCCAGGAAACGTGGCTAGAAAACTCTTGAGGGCACAACTGACAAACGCCATTGTCCTGGCCTGTCCACTCATCCAAGCTGTGATCTGTGCTGTCTGGCTGGTGACTTCTCCCCCATTCCCAGACTTGGACTTCCATTCCCTGGATGGAGAAATCATAGTGGGATGTAATGAAGGCTCAGTCACCATGTTTTACACTGTCCTGGGTTACCTGGGTTTTCTGGCTCTCATCAGCTTCACAGTGGCTTTCCTAGCAAGGACGTTGCCTGACAGTTTCAATGAAGCCAAGTTTATCACCTTCAGCATGTTGGTGTTTTGCAGCGTTTGGGTCTCCTTTGTGCCAAGCTACTTAAGTACCAAGGGGAAGTCCATGGTGGCTGTGGAGGTCTTCTCCATCTTGGCCTCTGGGGCTGGTCTCCTGGGTTTCATCTTTCTCCCCAAATGTTACATTCTCCTCCTGAGGCCTGATCTCAACTGCAGAGATCATCTCAGAAGGGGAAAATAATCTGTGAGTGGTACCCTTTAGAAAACCCCCTGCTCATTAATTTCCCAGCCAATCCATCCCATTTCCCCATCACATTTATCAGTAGAGAAGTTCATGTGATCTTGTTTGTTTTCCTTGAAAATAAAAGTACCCGGTCCAATCCATTCTTTCTCTTTGTTCCTTTTTTTTCTGATGCAGCTATTTTGTCTGAGCGGTTCTAAAAATCCAGACTGTGACATCTTGCAAATGGTTCTATGTGTGTATTGAAAGTTGTTAGGAGGTAGTCATTAGTCACAGATTTTGGATGAAAGAAGCAGTATAGTCACTGATAAATTGTACAATTTGACAGTATTTATTGTCAGCCTGTGGACAGGCCCCTTCTTCTGTTTTGTGTTACATGAAGTACCTCGATAATCCTGAATTCGTGAACAATTTGGCATTATTTGGATGGGGACTTCCTCAAATCCATGCTCCTCTTTCTATCGCCGACCCCCTGAGCTGATGGAGAATTCTCGGGTCAAACAACTTTTGTTTCAAGGTTCAAAGTACAGGGGACAGTCACACATCTAGAAGTTGTGTGTTGATATTATCGCAAATAAATAGCAACCATGGTGTGAATAGATCTGGACCATGGCAGAGGGGAGGGTGACCTCTTCATCCTATGCCTTGTCCCAGTTGGGGCCCCCATGGCTTTTCTTTGCCATGCAATGGAATCATAGAATCATAGAATAGTAGGGTTGGAAGGGGCCTACAAGGCCATCAAGTCGGAACCCCCTGCTCAATGCAGGAATCCAAGTCAGAAGCTCCTGTTGGCGCCAGTGAGAGCTTCCCTTCTGGTGCAAACAGCAGTTTGGGGGGGATGGCTTCATCAGGGCCCCTGGAGCATGAGAAAAGAGCCATGCCCCTTCTTGCACAGTGCGGTCCCAAACTTACTTGGTCCCCCTTCTATCCATGGTTCCAACGTGGAAGGAATGCTGTTGAAGATCACGCCTAGTTCAACCCTGAAATCTTCCTCTCACGATGAAACCCACTTGTCCTTCCACACGCAGGAACGCTAGAGGCATCACAGCCATCTTTCCAAATATAGTTGCTCAGTCCCCAAAGGACACTGAAGTGGCGAAAAAGTCTGGTGGGCTTTGAACAAACGGTGTTGACGTGTTCAGTCCATCATGAGGCTGTTGAGGTCCCAGTCAAAGCCTCCTAAATTTCTTTACAAACTTAGCCACAGGAATGGGCAGGTGAGGAGAGGGCCTGTTCTCCAATGGCCCCCAAACTGTGATTTCCTGAAGCCTCCTACATTTCTTTTCAGACTTAGCCACAGGAATGGGTAGGTGAGGCGAGGGCCTGTTCTCTAGTGGCCCCCAAACTGTGTGATATCCTCCCCAGTTCAGTCCTCCTGGCACCTACCATGCTGACTTTTTGGCAGCAAGCAAGGCGCTTTTTAAAGTTTCCTTTTAATGGCACAGTCCTTTGGGATCCATCCTCGAGACTCGTAAGCCTCCCAGCTCAGAACCTTATGGGTATCTAGTGCAAAGTGGCGGGTTCAGCAGAGGTGATGCTTGCCTCTGCCGTGCCTCCTGCTCTGCATTTACACTAGATGAGCTTTCCCCCCCTTTCCAGTGGAGGTGTTGCAGGGAAGGGAGGGAGGACATGGCATAAGCTGGCCTCTCCGGTCCCCTCCCCACCCATGGGAACACACCCTTTATCTTCATAGGATCATAGAACCACAGAATCATAGAATAGTAGGGTTGGAAGGGGCCTACAGGGCCATCGAGTCCAATGGATGGACTTCCCTCCAAGGCCCCTTTTGCCGCCTCGGAGATGCAGCCGGTGCAGTCTTCTCTTGCACCAGCTGCGAGGGGGAGGGAGCTTGGATTCCTGGGGTCAAGGCTGGACAGGAATCTAAAATATCCTATGCCCCCCAGCCCAGACTCTGTCTAGGGGCCGTGGGATCGCTCCCTCCAAGCATCGCAAACTGTAGCTTGTTTTAATGCGAAGGATATAATGAATGCTATGCTTTGCAATCACCCTGTTTCATGTTTTAGCTGCTTCGGATTCGTATCTTGTTATAGCAACGGCTTTGGAAATGATTGTTTCTTCCCTTCAAACGCTCAGTGTGCTTTCCCCTTGGTTTTATGATATTTGATTTTCTCATATAAGTTGCCCTCAGTTCTTCAGGGACTCCAAAGTTTAATTGATGGAATAAATAAGGACGAGGATGAGTAGAGTCTTGATGTATCTTTATGGGGCCGCAGCTCCGTCATGGAGCAACCGCTCTGCCTGCAGAAGGCTCCCTCGTTCATCATCAGCATCTCCAGCTAACGTCGGGAGAGACTTTTGTCTAAAGCCCTGGTAGTCAGAGGATGGAATCCAGAACTAGATAGACTTGCTATAAGGCCATGGGGGTGTCTCCATGAGGGACACAGAAGAATGGGCTCAAGTGACAGGAAGCCAGATTCCGGCTGAACATCAGGAAAAACGTCCTGCTTGTTGAAGCAATACGACCATGGACCCAATGACCCAGGGAGGCAGTGGGCTCTCCCACACTGGAGGCGTTCAAGATGAGGCTGGACAGCCATCTGTCAGGGATGCTCTGACTTGGCTTCCTGCATTGAGCAGGGGGTTGGACTCGATGGCCTTGCAGGCCCCTTCCAACCCTACTATTCCATGATTGTATGATTTACTTGCTTTTTGATCCGCTGACTCCCTTAAACTTTCCTGCCTTCTCACTGGCCTTTTTCCTTCTTCCCAGGGGGGTGTCTCCGCCAGTGATTCACTCCGAGCTGGCTCCGTTTGGAGGTTGTTAGAGATACATGATGTTGTGGCCATCCAGCAGCACCCCAGAGCTTATCGGGGGAAACCTGGATTTCCTGAGACGGCTTACAGTCCGATTCTTTTCCTCAAGTCGGGTTCTCCCCAGCATAGTTGCTGTGTGCCCCAAAGGAGGATGACAAGGCTGCATGTTGTCGCCCTGCTTATTTAACTTATATGCAGAGTACATCATGAGGAATGCCGGGCTGGATGAATCACAGGTCGGAATTCAGATTGCCAGCAGAATTCTCCACCACCTCAGGTATGCAGGCGATACCACCCTAATGGCAGAAAGCGGAGCAGATCTCAAGAGCCTCTTGTTGAGGGCGAAAGAGGAGAGTGCAAAAGCTGGTTTGAAACTTGACATTAACAAAACGAAGATCGTGGCATCTGGCCCCTTCACGTCCTGGCTTATAGAAGGGCAAGAAATGGAAGCAGGGACAGATTTTACTTGCCTGTAGCCAGGAAATTAAAAGATGCTTGCTCCTGGGGAGGAAAGCTATGGCACACCTAGACAGCGTAGTAAGAAGTGGAGACATCACCTTGCCGACAAAGGTCCGCATAATCGAAGCTATGGTTTCCCCAGTAGCAACATATGGCCGTGAGAGCTGGACTATAAGGAAGGCTGAGCGCCGAAGAATTGCTGCTTTCGAACTGTGGTGCTGGAGGAGACTCTTACGAGTCCCCTGACTGCAAGGAGGTCCCATCAGTCCATCCTAAAGGAAATCAACCCTGAGTGCTCATTGGAAGGACAGATCCTGAAGCTGAAGCTCAAGTATTTTGGCCACCTAATGCGAAGAGGAAACTCCCTGGAAAAGACCCTGATGCTGGGAAAGACTGAAGGCAAAAGGAGAAGGGGACGGCAGAGGATGAGATGGCTGGAGAGCATCACCGATGCAATGAATATGGACTTGAGCACACTCCGGGAGAGAGCGCAGGACAAGAAGGCCTGGCATGCTATGGTCCATGGGGTCACAAAGAGTCGGACACGACCGAACGACAGCAATGCCAGCCCTGCCCAGGGGGGCGCCTTTCACCGTGACCCCAGCCAAGGGCGTTCCCTGCGTGTTCCCATCCCTGCACAAATGCAGCAGCGTCTCCTCAGAAGTCACTCCCACTGTGCTCCGCGAGGCTTGTCCCCGGAACATGGAGAGCCAGTGTAGTGTAGTGGTGAGAGTGATGGACTGGGAGCCGGGAGATCTGGGTTCTAGTCCCCGCTCGTCCATGGAAGCTCACTGGGTGACTTTGGGCCAGTCACAGACTCTCAGCCCAACCTACCTCACAGGGTTGTTGTTGTGAGGATACAACGGTGAGGAGGAGGATAATGTAAGCCACCTTGAGTTCCTTGCGAGAGGGAGAAAGGCGGGGTATAAATGCAATAAATAAATAAATAAATAAATAAATAAATAAATAACGCCACGTCAGCACTTACAGAGACTCCCCTCTACTGAAATGGCCGAGCATGAAGCACATCCCCGAAACGCTCTAAAGCACGGTCACCAGGCCCCAATTCCCCGCCATTTGGTTCTTCGCCTTCGGAAGTGAAGCGACGCCCCGAGGTTCCAGAGGTCCTGCTCCCCGTTGGGTTGGAAAGGGGGCTGGTCTCCCATCCCTGCGTCCCCCCTTTCCCGGCGCAAGCATACGTGTGTCTCATCGGAAGCTGCAAGGAGTCGCGCCCCGGAAATGCAGGCGGGTGTGGATCCTGCTGTGGAAATGTGTCAGGAAGCTTGTGAGAAAGGCCCCCGGCCCCCTGAAAGGCTGCCATGGACCCTCGGGTGAGCTGGGGCCTCAAGCTCTCAGCCGGGCTAGAGAATGGAGGAGCCGCATCACAGCTGCAGGAGGGTTTCATCTGTGTGTCCGGCCCCAGTTGGCCACGCGCCGTGGACTGAGGCCCTGACCCAGGGCTGCTGCCCTGGCCGTTGGCGCCTTCCTTTCATTCAGTTCTTGCTCAGTCGTTCGGTCGTGTCCGGCTCTTCATGACCCCGTGGACCATCGCACGCCAGGCCTTCCTTCCTGTCCTGCGCTCTCTCCCGGAGCGTGCCCAAGTCCAGGCTCGTTCCATCGGTGATGCTATCCAGCCATCTCATCCTCTGCCGTCCCCTTCTCCGTTTGCCGTCTGTCTTTCATTCAGTACCGTGGGGCAACTGGTGCTAGAGAGGCGATGGTGGGCCCAGATCCAGCCCAGCAGTGGGAGTGGGAGGGATTGGTCCTTCAAACTGGCGGCAAAACTGTGCCACTGGGAAAGCGTGACCAGAGGCCAAGGCAGCAGTGTTCTCAGCTAGCGAGTAACGCAGCGCCGAGTGTAGATTCAGATCTGGGGAGTGGTCCTCAGAGAAGAGGGCTAAAACTCCCAGCATGCACTGATCACCCCCGTGCCATGGCTGCCGATGGAGTTTTGGGACTGACAGCTTGAAACATTTGGGAGACCCTCCTTGCAGGGAAAGAAGCCCTGGGGCCCCTGGCATTCCCTGCAGCTTAGAATCATAGAATAGCAGAATAGTCGGGTTGGAAGGGGCCTACGAGGCCCTCCAGTCCAACCCCCAGCTTGCTTTGCTGAGGTGAGGTGTACCGAAATCGTAGGAGATCTCTTGACAGAGGGGTAGAGCAAGGGGCTGGACGCAGCAGGGATGGGCGAGGTCTCCTTTCCGGTTCTGCCTTTGTCGCAGGGCTTTTGCCAACGGCCCTCACCTCTGGGTCCCTGGCACAACGATGCACATTCGAGGAATCTCTGAAACCGTATTTTCCCCCATGCAGTGGGTGTTTGGCCTTGATTCTGGATGGCAGGAGTCATAGCATCATAGAACAGTAAGAGTAGGGTTGGAAGGGGCCTCCAAGGCCATCGAGTCCAACCCCCTGCTCAAGGCAGTAATCCAAGTCAGAGCATCCCTATAGAATAATAGAAGAGTTGGGTTGGAAGGGGCCTCCAGGGCCATTGAGTCCAAGCCCCTGCTCAAGGCAGGAATCCAAGTCAGAGCATCCCTATAGCATCATAGAAGAGTAGGGTTGGAAGGGGCCTCCAAGGCCATCGAGTCCAACCCCCTGCTCAAGGCAGTAATCCAAGTCAGAGCATCCCTATAGAATCATAGAAGAGTTGGGTTGGAAGGGGCCTCCAGGGCCATCGAGTCCAAGCCCCTGCTCAAGGCAGGAATCCAAGTCAGAGCATCCCTATAGCATCATAGAAGAGTAGGGTTGGAAGGGGCCTCCAAGGCCATCGAGTCCAACCCCCTGCTCAAGGCAGTAATCCAAGTCAGAGCATCCCTATAGAATCATAGAAGAGTTGGGTTGGAAGGGGCCTCCAGGGCCATCGAGTCCAAGCCCCTGCTCAAGGCAGGAATCCAAGTCAGAGCATCCCTATAGCATCATAGAAGAGTAGGGTTGGAAGGGGCCTCCAAGGCCATCGAGTCCAACCCCCTGCTCAAGGCAGTAATCCAAGTCAGAGCATCCCTATAGAATCATAGAAGAGTTGGGTTGGAAGGGGCCTCCAGGGCCATCGAGTCCAAGCCCCTGCTCAAGGCAGGAATCCAAGTCAGAGCATCCCTATAGCATCATAGAAGAGTAGGGTTGGAAGGGGCCTCCAAGGCCATCGAGTCCAACCCCCTGCTCAAGGCAGGAATCCAAGTCAGAGCATCCCTATAGAATCATAGAAGAGTTGGGTTGGAAGGGGCCTCCAGGGCCATCGAGTCCAAGCCCCTGCTCAAGGCAGGAATCCAAGTCAGAGCATCCCTATAGCATCATAGAAGAGTAGGGTTGGAAGGGGCCTCCAAGGCCATCGAGTCCAACCCCCTGCTCAAGGCAGGAATCCAAGTCAGAGCATCCCTATAGAATCATAGAAGAGTTGGGTTGGAAGGGGCCTCCAGGGCCATCGAGTCCAAGCCCCTGCTCAAGGCAGGAATCCAAGTCAGAGCATCCCTATAGCATCATAGAAGAGTAGGGTTGGAAGGGGCCTCCAAGGCCATCGAGTCCAACCCCCTGCTCAAGGCAGGAATCCAAGTCAGAGCATCCCTGACAGATGGCTGTCCATCCAGCCTCGTCTTGAACGCCTCCAGTGTGGTTGTCATGAATGGCTGTCATGAATCGCTGCCAAAGGATTAGGGCTGTGCACAGATACCCCACACACACTTCTCTTCGGATGCCACTTCACATTCTGAAGCAGCCCAGCTTCACTTCTGACCAATTTGGACCCCATCAGCTTCGACTCGGATCTGAATCCAAAGCAAGATTTGAATCTTGAATCACTCATTTTTGACGTTTTCCCATCGACTTGCATGGGAAAACACAAACGGCCATAACTTTTACCATTTTCATGAGACCTGCATGGAATTCAGGGAACTCCCAGCCCCCATAGAGGGGATCCCATCTGCCAAATTTCAGACAGTTTGGTCCACGAGATTTCGTGCTAGCTGCATGTAAATTTTGATTTTTTTTCAAGGAAAGCTCTCAAAGCAAAGAGCTATGACCTGTCACTGGTTGCACAGAAGTGTATGACATTTGGGGAACTCTCAGCCCCACTGGTTCGGCTGAAATTGAACAATGTAGGGAAAACCACTAAACCGTTCAGGTATGACCTCAATCATATCCCTTATGAATATACAGTGGAGGTGAGGAATAGATTCAAGGGATTAGACCTGATAGACAGAGTGCCTGAGGAACTATAGGTCCGTAACATTGATGGAGGCAGCAACGAAATCCATCCCAAAGAAAAAGAAATGCAAGAAAGCAAAGTGGCTGTCCCATGAGGTTTTACAAGTAGCTGAGGAAAGAAGGGAAGCGAAAAGCAAGGGAGAAAGGGGAAGATATATCCAACTGAATGCAGAGTTCCAGAGAATGGCAAGGAGAGACAAGAAGGCCTTCTTAAATGAACAATGCAAAGAAATCGAGGAAAACAACAGAATGGGAAAGACTAGAGATCTCTTCAAGAAAATTGGAGATCTCAAGGGAACGTTTTGTGCAAAGACGGGCATGATAAAGGACCAAGAAGGCAGGGACCTACCAGAAGCAGAGGAGATTAAGAAGAGGTGGAAAGAATACACAGAAGAACTATACAGGAAAGATCTGAATGTCCCTGATAGCCATGATAGCGCGGTCACTGAACCTGAGCCGGACATCCTCGAGAGTGAAGTCAAGTGGGCCTTAGGATGCATTACTAACAACAAAGCTAGCGGAGATAACTGTATTCCAGCTGAGCTATTTAAAATCCTAAAAGATGATGCTGTTAAAGTGCTGCACTCAATATGCCAACAAATTTGGAACACTCAGCAGTGGCCACAAGACTGGAAAAGGTCAGTTTACATTCCAGTGCCAAGGAAGGGCAATGCCAAAGAGTGCTCAAACTACCGCACAATTGCGCTCATTTCACATGCCAGCAAGGTGATGCTCCAAATCCTACAAGCTAGGCTTTGGCAGCATGCGAACCGAGAACTGCTGGAAGTGCGAGCTGGGTTTCGAAGAGGCAGAGGAACTAGAGATCAAATCACCAACATTCGCTGGATCATGGCGAAAGCAAGAGAATTCCAGAAAAACGTCTATTCCTGCTTCATTGACTACGCTAAAACCTTTGATTGTGTGGATCACAACAAATGGTGGCAAATTCTGAAAGAGATGGGGGCACCAGACCACCTTACCTGTCTCCTGAGAAACCTGTACGCGGGTCAAGAAGCAACAGTAAGAACCGGACATGGAACAACCGAGTGGTTCCAAATTGGGAAAGGGGTACGACAAGGCTGCATATTGTTGCCCTGCTTATTTAACTTGTGTGCAGAGTACGTCATTAGAAATGCCGGGCTGGATGAATCACAGGTCGGAATTCAGATTGCCGGGGGAATTCTCAACAACCTCAGATACGCAGACGGTACCACCCTAATGGCAGAAAGCAGAGAGGATCTGAAGAGCCTCTTGTTGAGGGCGAAAGAGGAGAGTGCAAAAGCTGGTCTGAAACTCGACATTAACAAAACGAAGATCACGGCATCTGGCCCCATCACTTCCTGGCATATGGGAGGGGAAGAAATGGAAGCAGGGACAGATTTTATTTTCTCGGGCTCCAAGGTCACGGCAGTGCTGTCCTCAGAGACTCAAACCAAAGTTCGTAAAGGGATGATCGAGTTAGGTGCTGAAGCGGTGAGGAGGTCCCGATCCCTAGACTCTGCTGTGGGTTTCTTTGAAGTGCAAATAACCCCTTTCCCCTAGTACTGCTTCCCTATTCATAGTCAATAAACTCAGGGTCTCTCTGGCTGAATCGTCTGGGAAAACCTTGGCTGGTAGGCAGGAAGCAAGCAAAGACAGCAACCCTGCCAGGAGGGCACAGTGACTGGAACGAAGGGCAATGACGGTTGTCTGCTGGACCCACAGAGGCAGGAAGCCGCACAGCAACCCTGCCAGGCGGGCACAGTGACTGGAACGAAGGGCAATGACGGTTGTCTGCTGGACCTACAGAGGCAGGAAGCCACACAGCAACCCTGCCAGGCGGGCACAGCAGTGCCTCACCCACCTCTGCCCCTGCCAAGCCCCAAAGATGCTTCCTGTTGGGCTTGCCAGCTTTGCAACACACAGTGTAGCATTATGTTATTTGAATAATGGCTGTTAATGTGTGAAGCGCTTTGCCCGCTGTCTTAGGAAAGGTGAGCTATGTGTGCTTTGACACACGTTGTCCACACAGCACAAGTGCTTGCACGCGCACGCGCATGGACAAACAGACTCATGGATGCATGCGCGCGCGCAGAAGAAAAGCGAACCCTGAGCTGCAAGCAAAAGGGGTGGGGGGATCATTGTAACCCTAACAGAAGAGGAAAGGGTTTTTTTTCAGTCATTTGTTTTAGGGGAAAGAGAGAAAAAACCGGAAGGGAAGAAATGCAGGAAGTAAGAAGGGGTGGTGGAGGGGAGCCAAGAACAAGGAAAAGGAAGATGATGACGATGATGATGATAGATAGATAGGGAGGTGGTGGGCTCCCACACTGGAGGCCCTCAAGACTAGGGGTGGACGAACGTCCCTTACCTGTCCTCGAAGGACGTTCGCGGTGGGGGGGAGGTGCTTCGCTGCTCCCCCCGCGAAGTTCAGGCCGGGGGGGGAGGCTTCCCGCCTCGCCCCGGCCGAAATTCAGGCTGGGGGGGAGGCTTCCCGCCTCACCCGGCCGCGAACGCGAAAGTTTTTTTTTTAAAAAAAAACGCCCCGATAGGCTACGGGACGATTCACGTAGCCTATCACGGCTAGATCTGCAAAGTCAGCCATGATCGGCTATGTCAATCGTCACGTAGCCTATCACAGGTGACTTTGCAAATCTAGCCGTGATAAGCTACGTGAATCGTCCCGTAGCCTATCAGGGGGCATTTTTTTTTTCTTTGATTGCAATGGCGGTGGCGGCAGCCGGTCAAAAGACCGGCTGCCGTTCCCGCCCCGCTCGAACACCCGCCAAACCGCCGGCCGGACCCGCCACCAGGAGGGACATTCGGTGAAGGTAAGTCCCGTCCCGGGGGGGGGGTGCGGGGGGGGGGTTCGGAGGACTTCTCCCCGAAACTTGTTCGGAGGGCCGAACACGTTGGAGCTCGGCCCCCCGAAGTTTCGGGGAGAAATTCTCCGCCATCCCTACTCAAGACGAGGCTGGACAGCCACCTGTCAGGGATGCTCTGGCTTGGATTCCTGCCTTGAGCAGGGGCTTGGACTCGATGGCCTTGTAGGCCCCTTCCAGTCCTGCCATTCTCCGATTCAATGGAACCAGTTCCCTAGGGCGGTGGGGGGCTCTCCCACACTGGAGGCCTTCAAGGCGAGGCTGGGCAGCCATCTGTCAGGGATGCTCTGGCTTGGATTCCTGCCTTAAGCAGGGGCTTGGACTCGATGGCCTTGTGGGCCCCTTCTGACCCTACTATTCTATGATTGATAGATAGATAGATAGATAGATAGATAGATAGATAGATAGATGATGATAGATAGATAGATAGATAGATAGATAGATAGATAGATAGATAGATAGATAGGCAGGCAGGCAGGCAGGCAGGCAGGCAGGCAGGCAGGCAGGCGGAGATAGATGGAGATAGAGATGGGGATGGAGATGGAGATAGAAAGATAGAGATAGAGATGGAGATGGAGATGGAGATGGAGATGGAGATAGAAAGATAGAGATGGAAATAGAAAAATAGAGATGGAGATGGAGATGGAGATGGAGATGGAGAGGGAGAGGGAGATGGAGATAGAGAGAGAAAGATGGAGATGGAGATAGAAAGATAGAGATAGAGATGGAGATGGAGGTGGAGGTGGAGGTGGAGACAGAAAGATAGAGATAGAGATGGAGATGGAGGTGGAGGTGGAGGTGGAGACAGAAAGATAGAGATAGAGATGGAGATGGAGATGGAGGTGGAGGTGGAGGTGGAGATGGAGACAGAAAGATAGAGATAGAGATAGAGATGGAGATGGAGATGGAGATGGAGATGGAGATGGAGATGGAGGTGGAGGTGGAGGTGGAGATGGAGACAGAAAGATAGAGATGGAGGTGGAGGTGGAGGTGGAGGTGGAGGTGGAGATGGAGATGGAGACAGAAAGATAGAGATAGAGATGGAGATGGAGATGGAGATGGAGATGGAGATGGAGGTGGAGGTGGAGGTGAAGGTGGAGGTGGAGACAGAAAGACAGAGATGGAGATGGAGATGGAGATGGAGATGGAGATGGAGATGGAGATGGAGATGGAGATGGAGGTGGAGGTGGAGGTGGAGGTGGAGGTGGAGATGGAGACAGAAAGATAGAGATGGAGATGGAGATGGAGGTGGAGGTGGAGGTGGAGGTGGAGGTGGAGATGGAGACAGAAAGATAGAGATAGAGATGGAGATGGAGATGGAGATGGAGATGGAGGTGGAGGTGGAGGTGGAGGTGGAGGTGAAGGTGGAGGTGGAGGTGAAGGTGGAGGTGGAGACAGAAAGATAGAGATGGAGATGGAGATGGAGGTGGAGGTGGAGGTGGAGGTGGAGGTGGAGATGGAGACAGAAAGATAGAGATAGAGATGGAGATGGAGATGGAGGTGGAGGTGGAGGTGGAGGTGGAGATGGAGACAGAAAGATAGAGATAGAGATGGAGATGGAGATGGAGATGGAGATGGAGGTGGAGGTGGAGGTGGAGATGGAGACAGAAAGATAGAGATGGAGGTGGAGGTGGAGGTGGAGGTGGAGGTGGAGGTGGAGATGGAGATGGAGACAGAAAGATAGAGATAGAGATGGAGATGGAGATGGAGATGGAGATGGAGATGGAGGTGGAGGTGGAGGTGGAGGTGAAGGTGGAGGTGGAGACAGAAAGACAGAGATGGAGATGGAGATGGAGATGGAGATGGAGATGGAGGTGGAGGTGGAGGTGGAGGTGGAGGTGGAGATGGAGACAGAAAGATAGAGATGGAGATGGAGATGGAGGTGGAGGTGGAGGTGGAGGTGGAGATGGAGACAGAAAGATAGAGATAGAGATGGAGATGGAGATGGAGATGGAGATGGAGATGGAGGTGGAGGTGGAGGTGGAGGTGAAGGTGGAGGTGGAGACAGAAAGATAGAGATGGAGATGGAGATGGAGGTGGAGGTGGAGGTGGAGGTGGAGGTGGAGATGGAGACAGAAAGATAGAGATGGAGATGGAGGTGGAGGTGGAGGTGGAGATGGAGACAGAAAGATAGAGATAGAGATGGAGATGGAGATGGAGGTGGAGGTGGAGGTGGAGGAGGAGGTGGAGGTGGAGGTGGAGGTGGAGGTGGAGATGGAGATGGGGATGGGGATGGAGATATAAAAATCTAGACCGAATCAAAGTAAGGGCGGACTAATGGTTGAGAGAGAATTGAAAAGGGGTGTGTGTGGGGGGCAGGGAGATCAGCAACTTTCTGGATTTTTAAATGAACAAACAGCAAGAAGGAATGGTAAGCCTATTACACAACGTGGGGTGAGGTGGGGTGGGGTGGAGTGGGATGGGAAGAGACTAACACAGCTGTCATAGCACCCTGTTTCTTCTCAGCCTCGCTCTGCCAGAGGAGAGCGGGAAGGGTTGATCTCCCTCCCGCTCTCCTTCATCAGGATGCCCGCTGCTCCGGTGCTGCAGCTTCCTCTGCCATGCCTGGCAGAGACTGGCGTAGTTGCTTTCAGTGGCCACAGCAGAGGCAGAACAGCACTGGAACCGAGAGAGAAATGCCAGGGAGGCCCCGCCCAGCTCCCGTCCCCTCCTGCCACCGCCGCCGCCACCATCGTTGCTCTCAATCCCCAGGTTGCCAGACATGCTCGCTGGGGATAGTCGCACAATAGCCACATGGCTACCACCGGCATTGTCATGCGACTGGTTAGCCAAGGTCAGAAGGCCCCTGACTGATGCCCTGACTTGGATTCCTGCACTGAGCAGGGGGTTGGACTGGATGGCCTCGTAGGCCTCTTCCAACCCGACTATTCTGCTATTCTATGATTCTAAGCTGCAGGGAATGCCAGGGGCCCCAGGGTTTCTTTCCCTTCAAGGAGGGTCTCCCAAATGTTTCAAGCTGTCGATCCCAAAACTCCATCGGCAGCCATGGCATGGGAGTGATCAGTGCATGCTGGGAGTTTTAGCCCTCTTCTCTGAGGACCACTCCCCAGATCTGAATCTACACTCGGCGCTGCGTTACTCGCTAGCTGAGAACACTGCTGCCTTGGCCTCTGGTCACGCTTTCCCAGTGGCACAGTTTTGCCGCCAGTTTGAAGGACCAGTCCCTCCCACTCCCACTGCTGGGCTGGATCTGGGCCCACCATCGCCTCTCTAGCACCAGTTGCCCCACGGTACTGAAGAAAGACGGACGGCAAACGGAGAAGGGGACGGCAGAGAATGAGATGGCTGGATAGCATCACCGATGGAACGAGCCTGGACTTGGGCACGCTCCGGGAGAGAGCGCAGGACAGGAAGGAAGGCCTGGCGTGCGATGGTCCACGGGGTCACGAAGAGCCAGACACGACCGAACGACTGAGCAAGAACTGAATGAAAGGAAGGTGCCAACGGCCGGGGCAGCAGCCCTGGGTCAGGGCCTCAGTCCACGGCGCATGGCCAACTGGGGCCGGACACACAGATGAAACCCTCCTGCAGCTGTGATGCGGCTCCTCCATTCTCTAGCCCGGCTGAGAGCTTGAGGCCCCGGCTCACCCAAGGGTCCACGGCAGCCATTCAGGGGGCCGGGGGCCTTTCTCACAAGCTTCCTGACACATTTCCACAGCAGGATCCACACCCGCCTGCATTTCCGGGGCGCGACTCCTTGCAGCTTCCGATGAGACACACGTATGCTTGCGCCGGGAAAGGGGGGACGCAGGGATGGGAGACCAGCCCCCTTTCCAACCCAACAGGGAGCAGGACCTCTGGAACCTCGGGGCGTCGCTTCACTTCCGAAGGCGATGAACCAAACGGCGGGGAATCGGGGCCTGGTGACCGCGCTTTACAGCGTTTCGGGGATGTGCTTCACGCTCGGCCATTTCAGTAGAGGGGGGTCTCTGTAAGTGCTGATGTGGCGTTCCGGGGACAAGCCTTGCGGAGCACAGTGGGAGTGACTTCTGAGGAGACGCTGCTGCATTTGTGCAGGGATGGGAACACGCAGGGAACGCCCTTGGCTGGGGTCACGGTGAAAGGCGCCCCCCTGGGCAGGGCTGGCATTGCTGTCGTTCGGTCGTTCGGTCGTGTCCGACTCTTTGTGACCCCATGGACCACAGCACGCCAGGCCTTCCTGTTCTGCACCCTCTCCCGGAGCGTGCTCAAGTCCATATTCATTGCATCGGTGATGCTCTCCAGCCATCTCATCCTCTGCCGTCCCCTTCTCCTTTTGCCTTCAGTCTT
Organism: Heloderma suspectum; assembly: GCF_057233095.1. NCBI lineage: Eukaryota > Metazoa > Chordata > Lepidosauria > Squamata > Helodermatidae > Heloderma > Heloderma suspectum. The sequence continues at coordinate 18,945,961 of NC_139476.1, forward strand.
TCCCAGCATCAGGGTCTTTTCCAGGGAGTTTCCTCTTCGCATTAGGTGGCCAAAATACTTGAGCTTCAGCTTCAGGATCTGTCCTTCCAATGAGCACTCAGGGTTGATTTCCTTTAGGATGGACTGATGGGACCTCCTTGCATTCAGGGGACTTGTAAGAGTCTCCTCCAGCACCACAGTTCAAAAGCAGCAATTCTTCGGCGCTCAGCCTTCCTTATAGTCCAGCTCTCACGGCCATACGTTGCTACTGGGGAAACCATAGCTTCGATTATGTGGACCTTTGTTGGCAAGGTGATGTCTCCGCTTCTTACTACGCTGTCTAGGTTTGCCATAGCTTTCCTCCCCAGGAGCAGGCGTCTTTTAATTTCCTGGCTACAGGCACCGTCTGCGGTGATCTTGGAGCCCAAGAAAGTAAAATCTGTCCCTGCTTCCATTTCTTGCCCTTCTATAAGCCAGGACGTGATGGGGCCAGATGCCACGATCTTCGTTTTGTTAATGTCGAGTTTCAAACCAGCTTTTGCACTCTCCTCTTTCGCCCTCAACAAGTGGCTCTTGAGATCCGCTCCGCTTTCTGCCATTAGGGTGGTATCGCCTGCATACCTGAGGTGGTGGAGAATTCTGCCGGCAATCTGAATTCCGACCTGTGATTCATCCAGCCCGGCATTCCTCATGATGTACTCTGCATATAAGTTAAATAAGCAGGGCGACAACATGCAGCCTTGTCATCCTCCTTTGGGGCACACAGCATCTATGCTGGGGAGAACCCGACTTGAGGAAAAGAATCGGACTGTAAGCCGTCTCAGGAAATCCAGGTTTCCCCTGATAAGCTCCGGGGTGCTGCTGGATGGCCACAACATCATGTATCCCTAACAACCTCCAAACGGAGCCAGCTCGGAGTGAATCACTGGCAGAGACACCCCCCTGGGAAGAAGGAAAAAGGCCAGTGAGAAGGCAGGAAAGTTTAAGGGAGTCAGCGGATCAAAAAGCAAGTAAATCATACAATCATAGAATAGTAGGGTTAGAAGGGGCCTGCAAGGCCATCGAGTCCAACACCCTGCTCAATGCAGGAAGCCAAGTCAGAGCATCCCTGACAGATGGCTGTCCAGCCTCGTCTTGAACGCCTCCAGTGTGGGAGAGCCCACTGCCTCCCTGGGTCATTGGGTCCATGGTCGTATTGCTCTAACAGTCAGGACGTTTGTCCTGATGTTCAGCCGGAATCTGGCTTCCTGTCACTTGAGCCCATTCTTCCGTGTCCCTCATGGAGACACCCCCATGGCCTTATAGCAAGTCTATCTAGTTCTGGATTCCATCCTCTGACTACCAGGGCTTTAGACAAAAGTCTCTCCCGACATTAGCTGGAGATGCTGATGATGAATGCGGGAGCCTTCTGCAGGCAGAGCGGTTGGTCCATGACGGAGCTGCGGCCCCGTAAAGATACATCAAGACTCTACTCATCCTCGTCTTTATTTATTCCATCAATTAAACTTTGGAGTCCCTGAAGAACTGAGGGCAACATATATGAGAAAATCAAATATCATAAAACCAAGGGGAAAGCACACTGAGCGTTTGAAGGGAAGAAACAATCATTTCCAAAGCCGTTGCTATAACAAGAGAGGAATCTGAAGCAGCTAAAACATGAAACAGGGTGATTGCAAAGCATAGCATTCATTATATCCTTCACATTAAAACAAGCTGCAGTTTGCAATGCTTGGAGGGAGCGATCCCACGGCCCCTAGACAGAGTCTGGGCTGGGGGGCAAAGGATATTTTAGATTCCTGTCCAGCCTTGACCCCAGGAATCCAAGCTCCCTCTCCCTCGCAGTTGGTGCAAGAGAGAACTGCACCAGCTGCATCTCCGAGGGGGCAAAAGTGGCCCTGGAGGGAAGTCCATCCGTTGGACTCGATGGCCCTGTAGGCCCCTTCCAACCCTATTATTCTATGATTCTGTGGTTCTATGATCCTATGAAGATAAAGGGTGCATTCCCATGGGCGGGGACGGGACAGGAGAGGCCAGATTATGCCATGTCTTCCCTCCCCTTCCCTGCAACACCTCCACTGGAAAGGGGGGAAAGCTCATCTAGCGTAAATGCAGAGCAGGAGGCATGGCATAGGCAAGCATCGCCTCTGCTGAACCCGCCACTTTGCACTGGATGCCCATAAGGCTCTGAGTTGGGAGGCTTACGAGTCTCGAGGATGGATCCCAAAGGACTGTGCCATTAAAAGGAAACTTTAAAAAGCGCCTTGCTTGCTGCCAAAAAGTCAGCATGGTAGGTGCCAGGAGGACTGAACTGGGGAGGATATCACACAGTTTGGGGGCCACTAGAGAACAGGCCCTCTCCTCACCTACCCATTCCTGTGGCTAAGTTTGTAAAGAAATTTAGGAGGCTTTGACTGGGACCTCAACAGTCTCGTGATGGACTGAACATGTCAACACCATTTGTTCAAAGCCCACCAGACTTTTTCGCCACTTCAGTGTCCTTTGGGGACTGAGCAACTATATTTGGAAAGATGGCTGTGATGCCTCTAGCATTCCTGCGTGTGGAAGGACAAGTGGGTTTCATCGTGAGAGGAAGATTTCAGGGTTGAACTAGGCGTGATCTTCAACAGCATTCCTTCCACGTTGGAACCATGGATAGGAGGGGGACCAAGTAAGTTTGGGACCGCACTGTGCAAGAATGGGCATGGCTCTTTTCTCATGCTCCAGGGGCCCTGATGAAGCCATCCCCCCCAAACTGCTGTTTGCACCAGAAGGGAAGCTCTCACTGGCGCCAACAGGAGCTTCTGACTTGGATTCCTGCATTCAGCAGGGGGTTGGACTCAATGGCCTTGTAGGCCCCTTCCAACCCTACTATTCTATGATTCTATGATTCCATTGCATGGCAAAGAAAAGCCATGGGGGGCCCAATTGGGACAAGACATAGGATGAATAGGTCACCCTCCCCTCTGCCATGGTCCAGATCTATTCACACCATGGTTGCTATTTATTTGCGATAATATCAACACACAACTTCTAGGGGTGTGACTGTCCCCTGTACTTTGAACCTTGAAACAAAAGTTGTTTGACCCGAGAATTCTCCATCAGCTCAGGGGGTCGGCGATAGAAAGAGGAGCATGGATTTGAGGAAGTTCCCATCTTTGTCAGTTGTCCCCTCAAGAGTTTTCTAGCCACGTTTCCTGGCTTGGTGGCCATGAAGGCCAGAACCACGGTGACCGTTTTGGCCAAAATGGAAGAAACAGCGGCAGAGAAGGTGATGCTGAAAGCAGCTTGTCGGAGAAGACAGGCGGACTTCGTGGGCTGACAGATGAACAGGAAGGAGCAGAGGAAGCAGAGCAGGAGGGAGATGAGGAGGACGTAGGTGAGGGCTCTGTTGTTGGCTTTGATGATGGGCGTGTCACGGTGTTGAATGAAAGTGGCCAGTACTAGAGATGCAATCAGACAGAGGAAAAGTGTCAGAGACGCTAAAATGGACCCCAGTGTCTCCTGATGAGAAAGGAAGTGGATCTTCTTGGGAATGCACTGGTCTTGGTTCCTGTTTGGGTGCTGATCTGCTGGACATGAGGCACAGAGATCTGCATCTGGAACACACAAGCGTTACTGAAGTATCTCAAAGATGACACAGATTATGTTTTTCTGGAAGCCAGTTCATGCCACGATGAATGAGCAAGTAAGTGCAGACCTATCATTTTCTTCAGAATATTGACTCCCCTCATATCTCCCCTCAGGACAGGCATTGGGAGAAAGGCTGGGGGGCAAGGTGCAAAAAGCAGCCATCACAGAAAGCCATCTATCCGGGACTGGAGAGGGGTGTTACGCCACATGCTTGATACAAGGGCTATTCATCGCCTCGTGAAGTCCCTCACACCTGCCGCAGATGTCCTTTTTGTGGTGGCCAGTTCAGCCCCCCAAGAAAGCGATGGAATTATCCATTCTGCAGCTTCTGCTCCCCAGAGGACAGCTGTCCTTCGGCCGCCTTCTCGCCCAGCTTCAGTAGCTTGTTTCTTAAGAAGGCAGCCAGAAAAGGGGCAGCCCGCTTCAAAAACAAGGCGACGGGACGGTCCCCTTTGCCAGTCCCTTCTGCAAGGGGGGAATAGGTGAGGTTTTTACCCTGGGAAATGGACCGATATCGCCAGTGCTCTCTGAATGGGCACATAAAGAAATATCAGCCTTTTTTCAGGTTATAAACTCGCACACGCCCCGGATAAGTGCTGGCGCAGAGGCTGAGGGGCAGGTTATAGAAGACCATGCAGGAAAAGGGGCAATCGGTTTGGGACTGGGGTACTGTGCCCTGATGGTTCTCCTGAATGCGGCATACAACATCAAACATCCCTTCAGAAGACATCTACACACATCCTTCACAAAAATCCAGGTGGTTCTATCGATACAAAGGGACACAAAGTCTTCCTGGACGCTTCTCATGGGAACGTCGGAAGAGCCCTGCTGGATCCGAGATCTATTCTAGTACATTTCTAATTCATTCATTTCTTATTTATTCTCATTATTTATGCTCCGCTTTTCAGAAGACAAAGGCTCCCCAGGCATTTCAGACTTTCCGTGCTGTTGTTTTAAAGCCATCATTGTATTTTAAATCTCTACAGCACTGCTAGGTTTGGAGGGGGCACGTAGTTTTAAGCGCTGACATTTCGCACGCAGTTTTAAGCGCTGGCATTTCATCTTTTATTTGACGGCGTTTTTTGTGGTTCAGTCAGTCGTGATCTGCCTACAGAGCTTCGGCTGCTGGGTGATTCGGAAATGTAATAAATAAATATACATTTAAAACAACGCCTGTGGATACTCTGCAAGCAAGTTCAACTGCACAGATTTGCAAAGCAACACTGAAATTTATCCATTGAGAAAACTCCAGCCGCTGCCTTTTTCAAGCTCTGCACCATTTCCTGTCCTGTCCTTGCCCCAGTATCTTTTGCACTTAAATAAGGTTCATGAATCATGAAGTTTCCGCTACCTGTCCGGTTAGAAAAGGTCCCTTCTGGACAACGGACACATTCGTAGCAACAGAGTGGCTTCCCCTCTGGAACTTTCTTCTGGTGCCCCGGAGAGCACTCCTCCACGCACCTCGCCGAGGGCGACTTCTGAAAGGGAAGGGGGGAAGAGTTGAGGTTTCCCACATGACAGACATGGAAGAAAACAGGACTTGGAGGTAGTCAGTGGACTTTCCCATTGTATAGTCAATAGGTTCACCCGTTTGGAGGGCCAAATCTCTTTTGGAGATCTGCAAATAGAATCATAGAGGCTCATAGAATCATAGAATAGTAGGGTTGGAAGGGGCCTATAAGACCATCAAGTCAAACCCCTTGCTCAGTGCAGGAATCCAAATCAGAGCATCCCCGACAGGGGGATGTCCAGCCTCGTCCTGAACGCCTCCAGTGTGGGAGAGCCCGCCACCTCCCCAGGTAATGGGTTCCACAGTCGTATTGCTCTAAATGTCAGGAGGTTTTCCTGATGTTCAGCCAAAACAGCATGGGCCTTTTTTGCAGCCACATCACATTGTTCATATATGACGTATGGTTGTTCAGTCATTCAGTCGTGTCCGACTCTTCGTGACCCCATAGACCTTAGCACGCCAGGCCTTCCTGTCCTCCGCTCTCTCCCGGAGTATATAATGTATACGACGACACAAATAGGCATATTGGACATGGCCTTATTATTTATTTATTTATTTATTTATTTATTATTATTAAATGTATTACTCGCCCATCTGGCTGGTCACCCAGCCACTCTTATAGCAAGTCCATCAAGTTCAGGCTTGTCTCTGACCGGCAGCGGCTTCCAGGGTTTTGGACAAGAACCATTAACAATCTCAGATCCGCAGATGACACCACCATCAAAGGAAGATCGATGCTTTTGAGCTGTGGTGCTGGAGGAAAATTCTGAGCATGCCTTGGACTGCGAGAAGATCAAACCAGTCTGTACTGCAGGAAATCAAGGCAGACTGCTCACTTGAGGGAATGATCTTAACGGCAGAACTGAAGGACTTTGGCCACATAGTGAGAAGACAGGACACCCTGGAGAAGATGCTGATGCTAGGGACGGTGGAGGCCGATGGAAGAGGGGCCGACCAAGGTCAAGGTGGATGGATGATGTTCTGGTGGTGATGGACTCGACCTTGGGGAGCTGGGGGTGGCGACAGCCGACAGGAAGCTCTGGCGTGGGCCATGAAGTCACGAGGAGTCAGAAGCGACTGACCGAATAAACAAAAAGCTGCCCCAATGTCAGCTGGAGAGGCTGCAGATGGACCCGGGACCTTTGGCATGCAACACAGGTGCTCCATCACAGAGTCATGGCCCCATAAAGGGAAAACAAGGTTGCAGCCCTCCCCTTAATTTATTTATTTAATTAAATGTCTGTGTCTCTGATGCTCTTGGCGCAACATATATGAGAAAATCAAACGCAATGCAACCAATGATAAAAGACATCAAAAGTTTCAAGAGTGGAAGCCATAATTTAAAATACTTTGAAAAGAAGAGACAGATCCCAAGCAGCTAAAACATGAAAAGTGCTATTTTTAAGTGTAGCCTGAAGCGTTAGGGACAGTGCGGGCACCTGTTCTGGTCCAGGAGTCCCTGCACCGCCGAGCCATTCCTGCTGAGCCCTGCCCCTGCTCAACTCCCTGCCACCTCTTGCCAAGCTACCCATTTACACCTGTAATCTTGCATGTATGGGCATTGAGCAGGGGCTTGGACTCTATGTTCTTGTAGGCCCCTTCCAACCCTACTGTTCTATGATTCTATAGGGATGCTCTGACTTCACTTCCTGCATGGAGCAGTGGGTTGGACTCGATGGTCTTACAGGCCCCTTCCAAGCCTACTATTCTATGATTCCATAGGGATGCTCTGACTTGGCTTCCTGCATGGAGCAGTGGGTTGGACTCAATGGTCTCACAGGCCCCTTCCAACCCTACTATTCTATGATTCTATAGGGATGCTTTGAGTTGGGTTCCTGCATAGAGCAGTGGGTTGGACTCGATGGTCTTACAGGCTCCTTCCAACCCTGCTATTCTATGATTCTATGAATTCACAGCTGCACTTTGCGTATAAGTCCATGTGCACATTCTTGCGATCGCCATGGGTTTTTTGCAACATGGCAATCGTGGTGCAGGCAGAGGGATCCTGAGTAGAATCACAGAATCATAGACTAGTAGGGTTGGAAGGGGCCTGCAAGGCCATTGAGTCCAACCCCCTGCTCAGTGCAGGAATCCAAGTCAGAGCATCCCTGACAGATGGCTCTCCAGCCTCGTCTTCAATGCCTCCAGTGTGGGAGAGCCCACCACCTCCCTAGGTCATTGGTTCCATTGTCGTATTGCTCTAACAGTCAGGACATTTTTCCTGATGTTCAGCCGGAATCTGGCTTCCTGTAACTTGAGCCCATTATTCTGTGTCCTGCACTCTGGGATGATTGAGACGAGATCCTGGCCTTCCTCTCTGGGACACCCTTTCAAGGACTTGAAGAGCGCTATCCTATCTCCCCCCAGTCTTCTCTTCTCAAGGCCAAGCAGGCCCAGTTCTTTCAGTCTCTCTTCATACGGCTTTGTTTCCAGTCCTCTGATCATCTTCGTTGCCCTCCTCTGAACCCTCTCCAGTTTGTCTGCATCCTTCTTCAAGTGTGGTGCCCTCAACTGGACACAGTACAGTTGTGTCCACACTTGAGTAACTGTGGACAGCTCGGCAAGGGGCATGGTGCTCAAGCATGGGTCCAGGGGTGCACAAGCAGAGGCAGGGGCTCAGTGGGCCCCTGGAGAACCCAGACGGGAACTGCCCGTCTACCCCTAGGAAGTGTATCCTTCAAAATAAAACAAACAGTGACTTCATATTATTTTAAAAGACCTGGGAAAATCAAAATGACTTTGCTTGGTGCCCAAAGGACAACACAGTAGGCACCAGGAGGACCTAGCTAGAGAGGATATACCACAATCTGGGGGCTACTACAGAGAGGGCCCTGCTCATGAATAGCCACTGACCTATCTCAGTCTGTGAGGGCCCTTGGAGCAGGGCCTCAGGTGATGATCTCAGAGCACAGGCAGCAACACACGTGAAGAGGAGTTCATTCAGATACTGCGGCCTCATAGAGGGATCTTTCGATTCAGATTTGTGATAGGTCCAACAACCTATTGCAAAACAAGCTGAACAGAGATAATCCACCTTCCAGTAGCATCTCCATCTTGTCTGGATTGACCTAAAGTTGATTGGCCCCCATCCTGTCCATTAAAGCAGTGAGACTGTGGCTTTGAATAAAAGGCCAACATAATAGGGAAAGGAAGGTAGCACCAGATCTCTTCCCAGCCCTACTTGGAGATTCCAGGGACCCGGGATCTTTTGCATGCAAAGCCAGCGCTTCACCACAGGGCAGCAGCCCCTCCCTGGCCTCAGTAGGCCCTGGTTCTATCTAGAAGGACATCTAGGCAGAAGTGCAACCTTCTGCAGTTCTCCCATGACCTCGGAACATTCACTTCCAGCCCACCTCTGTAGCCCACACGATCCCTTCTGAGCGAATGCTGAAGTCTTGGCCCGGGGGAGCTCCTGGGTCTATCGATCCGACTTCCACAGGATTAAAAGACCCATTTGGGAAGAAGATCCAGTTCAGGATGTCATATCTCCGGCCATTTCCCGTGAAAGCGACTTCATCTCCAGCACTGTTGTTGAACCGGATGTTCCTCAAGGAGGCAAGCATCTGAAATGAGAGAGATGCTGAGCAAACAGGGTTGTGACCGTGAGTAGGGTCTGGTGTCTTCTACTGTACTGTGGAGGTTATCAAGGAAGGAGATGGTTTTCATCTGTACTCCATCTTTTAATTCAGGGGTGGGCAACATTTGGACAAGGAGCCATATGCAGCCCCTGAACACCCACCAAATTCAGTAAAAAAAAAAAAAAAAAAATTCAAAAAGAAAAGATGTCCATAGGGGCTACGAACTGAAAGGGTCAAAATTACCTTGTTTGCCTTGTTTAGGCTCCATAGTCACTACAGGTACCATGAAATATTTCTTTCCTATTTGTATTTTTCAGCACTTATTGCGGGGTCTGTTCCACCTCCTGGGGGTCAGGTGTCAAAATGATCCCCAGACCTCCCGAAGATCCAGACAAAGGATCTTTGACCAAGATCCTAAAAAAAGGACAAAGATCCAGACAAAGATCCTGAACCAGACCCTTGGTTAGCTGAAATCTGAGGTGCATCTTCTTCGGGCAGTAACCATTTCATGAATCCTCCCCACTGGTTTTCGGAGTGGGGGTTAGCTGGTGTTTACTTGCTACAAGACACTCTGACGTCTTTGGGTGGGGGCTGGAGGAGGTCGGCTCATGTCATCAAAGAGCCCAATATCTCACATCTTCAGCTGGCTGGCTTGAAGGAGGATCAGGGGTGGATTCTGTGGGTTGTGGGGGCTTGCTTGATTCCTCTCTCCTTATTAGCCATGGTTGTAAATACAGAAGTAATGCAGAAGGACTATAATTCCTGCCTTGAGCAGGGGGTTGGACTCGATGGCCTTGTAGGCCCCTTCCAACCCTACTATTCTATGATTCTATGATTCTCCATGGCTCTTTATTGACGTCCTCTTGCTCTTTATGGGAAAACATGGCCATACAGTGTCTATCCACCTGCAATATCTTTCTTAGGCTCTTCAGAAAGGACTGATAGCCCTACTCTAAGACTCACTCTTTGCTTCCAGGGTCTGACCTTTAAAAAATCTCCAAGGCCCTTTGTACAGCATGGCCAAATCTTGATGAGAACATTACCTGCCATGGCTGGACTTTCAGATGCCACTTGGCTTCCCCTGTCATTGTACGTCTGGATCCTGAGATGTACATGGCATGTAACGTGTGTCCCACGGAATAGATAGCGTTGTAGATGCTGTAACTGTGACTCGTCATGCTCATTTCGAACCTGGGGCCTGGCAAGTCCTCCAGCTTCTCCTTCCCAGTACAACTCCTCTTTCCCCGTTGAGAGGATTGGCCTGATTTCAAAATCTTACAGCCAAATGCCCATTCCCACCAGTCCGGGAGAAAGACGTCTCCTTGTGCTTTTAACGGATCTAAAGCCTGGAGAAAATGCTTGAATCCTGGCACATCCCTTCTGTGGACTCTGAAGTGCAAAGCGCCATGGAAAGGTTGTAGATATTGCCAGCCAAATGGGGATCCCTTCGCAGAAAAGTCAAGGTGGGATGTGACGATATAAACTTTCCTTAATGAGGCCTTGGCCCTTTGAAGGAAAAAAACGAATGACAGGACTTCTCCGTTCGCAAAGAGAAGAATAACTGAGGGCTCGAGCCAAGAACTAGGAGTATGAATAAGTACATCTCCTGGCAGTAAGATCTTGTCATCAGGCTCCAGCATTTTGGTGAAGGACACACAGATGTCCCTCTGCTTGAACAGTGTTGTCAGTGCCTGGATGAAATGTTCACCACCATCATCAGCGTAGGAAACCAGCCCAACCCAGTTCCAGTGGAAATGCAGGAGCAGCTGGACTAAGCCCACATAATGAGGAACTTCATCAGGATCAATCCGGAAGAAGGAAGGAAATGCCCTGTTCTCTCCCTGAATGCTGTTGGAAAAGCCAGAACCGAGCTGCAGGAAGGAATTCCCTGTTAGTCCGTTGCAACAGAATTTACCCTCTGCTTGAACAGTGTTGTCAGTGCCTGGATCAAATGTGTTCCTGAGTTCTGCTGAAGCCCCACGTCTCTTCCCACATGAATGCCCTCACCTGTGGGATCTTGAGGATGCCCAAGATGGAGGCCATCTGCCTTGAGGATTCAGAGTCGAGGCCCCCGATAACAGACAGCAGTTTAGCCTTCCTGTCACATATATAATTGGGAACCATTCTTCCCCGTGTGGAGAGCAGAGACAGGGTGCTCACATAGATCCATTTCACAATGTCCCTGGGGTCATAGATGCGGAAGCCGAGCGTGGTGTTGGGGAGGAGAGTTGGGTCCTTGTTGAGCTCGTTGGCGGCGAACACCAAGGCCAAGATGTGCTGGTAATAAATAAATTCCATCCTGCAAGGAGAACAACGTTGGGAAGTGTGTGGGGATTCCAGCTGGACTACCAAGAAGTGAAGGGTGATGCAGTCTTTCTGGTTCAGCCCTCCTCAAAAAGATACAAAAGCTTCTAGATCACAGCTACCTTCAGTCCATAAACCAAGGATTCATAGAGAAATTCATATGGTTGGTATGTTGACCCTCCCCCCCCCCTCTTACACACACACACACACACACACACACACACTGGATGCCTTCAAGATGAGGCTGGACAGCCATCTGTCAGGGATGCTTTGACTTGGATTCCTGCATGGAGCAGGGGGTTGGACTGGATGGCCTTGTAGGCCCCTTCCAACCCTACTATTCTATGATTCTATGATTCACCTTCCCCGGGGACAGCTCCTCCCGGCCTGCTGTGGTCAGAGAGAGGAAAAGCACCAGAGAAGCTAAAACGGAGCCCAGTGTCTCTTGATATGAAAGGAAGTGGATCTCCTTGGGGACGCACTGGTCTCGGTTCCTGTTTGGGTGTTGATCTTCTGGGCACGGGGCACAACGATCGGCATCTGGGACGAGCAACTACTATTGAAGTATCTCAGTCATGATGCAAAGATTCGTTCTGTGGGGGCCAGTTCAGCCCACAAAGGAGGAGATAAAAACATCCATTCTCTTGCTTATTGCACTCCTAACCATATAACGTCTGTTTGACTGCTATCTGTTTAAGCTTTGGAAATGTACTGAATAAGGCCACAGATGGAAAAGTGACATACTGCTTTTTTTACGTGGCGACCCATTCTGCCAGACTGAAGTTCTACATGCGGCAAGGAGCAAAAACCCACGTTCATTGGCCAAGAATGAGAACTAGTCAACTATAAGAACTGAACTTTAACCTGCCGCTCCTTCTGAAGGAGCAAATAAATAAAGGGATTCCCTTCTGTCATTTTCTTCAGGTTATGGACTGAATCTCTTCAGGTCATTTTCTTGCCCTGATCAGTGTAGGCAACTGTAACAACGAGACTTCAACCTGCGGCTCCTTTGGAAGGAACATCTATCTGTCATCTATCGGTCATTTCCTTCAGATTATGGACTGTCCTCTGAGATGTGTTGATCCAGAGGCTGGGAATAGGTTACAGAGATCACCATAGATAATGGAGCAACCGGCTTGACTTCGCGGCGACGTGCTCCAATCCTTACAAGGACGACCAACCATCTGCCCTGATCAGTGTACTGCCAAGAAGCATCAGGCCGGACGCCAAAACAACCCTTCTAGAAAACGGCACGTGAGCGTTATTATTCTATTATTTACACAGCAGATTTCTTCCGGCAATTTTGTATAGTTTGCAAGCAAATAAACAGCAGCAGACAGTCCGATTACAGGGGAAAAAATATTCCTGGGGGAAACGGCAGACTCTTCTCCTGGCCTATGACCTTCCCTTTGCCCCCGCTCCACTCTGCCCCCAGGACGTTCTGCACTTTTGTGTGGCTCTCAGAGTTTGAGGTACCTGCCGTGTTGGAAATCGTCCCATCTGGACAACGATCGCATCTGTAGCAGCAAACCGGCTTCCCCTCTGGAACTTTTCTCCGGTGCCCTGGAGAGCACCGCTCCACACACCTGGCGAAGGGCAGCTTCTAAAAGGGAAGAGGCAAACAGTTGAGGATGTCCGGGGACAAAAATTGCACTAAACTGAGTTACTCAGCAGAGTTTCCCACTACGTGATGGATAGGATCACCACTTGAGGAGAGCCAAATCTCTTCTGGATGTCTGCAGGTTACTTAGAAACATCCTAGAGGAGGCTCAAAGGGGAGAGCGAAACTGTAATGCTGGAACCCCACCCACTATTCTGGGACCAAACCTGGGATTTACATGCAAAGGTTGCTTTTTACTGCAGGATGACTCAATGGGCCTTTGGTCTCATCTAGAAAGACAGCCTTTGTTCTCAAGGGAGAGGACTGCAATGCTCTTAAGTTCTACCGTGACCCTTGAACAGGGGCAGGCAACCGTTGTGGACCCATTGCCACCTTTGCCGTCGAAGACTGAGGGTGCATTCCCCCACAGCCATTTGGGCCCCTGGGCATGTATGTCTTTCCTCCCCACCCAGCTTGGATTCCCACCTTTCTTCAGCCCCCAGCTTGGATTCCCTCTGCCTTATTTCTTCTCTCCACTGCAGCTGCCACTTCCAGGGGGTTAGGGGTGGGAATGGGGATAGGCCATGAGGAAAGGGGATGGTGGATGTATTCAGTTGTCATTATGGGTCAACGGCTGCCCTAGAACCTTCACTTCAGCCCCACCTCTGTAGCCCACATGATCCCATCCGATCGAATGGTGAAGTCTTGTCCTGAGGGAGCCCCTGAATCCACTCTTCCAACTTTCACCGGAGATAAAGATCCGTTTGGGAAGAAGACCCAGTTCAGGATATCGTATCTCCTGCCGTTTTCCGTGAAAGAGACTTCATCTCCAGCACTGTTGTTAAACCGGACGTTCCTCAAGGAAGCAAGGATCTGAAATGGAAGAGATGCTCAGAGAACAGCGTGGCTGTGAGTGAGACTGGGCATCTTCTAGCAAACGGTGACCGCCATCAAGTTAGGAGACAGGTTTCCCCTGCTCTACTCTGCTGTTTTATTTCATGCTCAACCTTCATCTTCGTTGCTTGAATAGTCATGACCTGTAGTTTGGGTTTGGGCTGCTGTCTACAGGCTACAACAGTGCAATATATCTTGAGTGGGAGCTGGAGGGAGTTTGCTCATAGCAGCAAAGAGACCAATGCCTGGGGGTCTTCAGTTGGCTGTCAAAAAGGGACATGAGGTGGGAATCCCATTTGGGGGATAGAGTCCTGCCTGATTCCTCCCTCCTCAATATCGACAGTAGTAAATATATAATTCTTACAGAAGCACAAGTCTCCACTGCTCCTTACTTACTTCTTAATGCTCTTTAAGGGAAATGACAGCCATGGGAGAATATCCGCATGCAATGTCTTTCTTAGGATTTGTAGAATGGGCTAATTGCCCTTCCCGAAGACTCACTCTTTGCCTCCAGGATGTGACCTTTAAAAAATGCCCAAGGCATCTTTATACCCTCGCCAAATCTTCATGAGGCCGTTACCTGCCACGGCTGGACATTCAGGAGCCTCTTGGCTTCCGTTGTCATTGCACGCTTGGATCCTGATATGTACACGGCATGTAAGGCGTGTGCCATGGAATAGACGGCATTGTAGATGTTGTAGCTGTGACTGGACATCCTCATCTCATACAAGGAGTCTTGCTGGTCTTCTAGCTTTTCTTTCCCGGTACAGATCCTCCAAAACCTTCGAGAGGTTTGGCCTCGGTTCAGAAAACAACATTGAAATACCATTTCCCACGTGTGACGGAGAACGGCGTCTCCGTGCGGTTGGAGTGGGTCTAAAGCCCGAACAAAACGCTTGAATCCTGGCACATCCCTTCTGTGGACTGTGACGTGCAGAGCTCCCTGGATGGATTTTAGAACTCACCCACTCAAGGGTCTTGTCACAGCAACTTCCCAGTGGGAGGTCATGATCCATACCTTCCTAAAAGGAATCTCGGTCTTTTTTTCATGAACACCCAATAAACGTGCTATTTGAACAATAACAATGGAGTCCCCAAACATAATCATCACTTGGGGCTCAAACCAAGAACTAGGAATAGTGCCAGATCGTACCTGAATCACATAGCGCTGGTCCTCTGACTTGAACATCTCAGTGAAGGCCACACAGATGTCCTTCCGCTCGAGCATTGTTGTCAGCGTCTGGATGAAATTCTCGCCACTGTCATCACTGGTAGCAACCAGCCCAATCCAGTTCCAGTGGAAATGCAGGAGAAGCCGGACTACACTCGCATACTCGGCAAGTTCGTTGGGATCGATCCGGAAGAAGGAAGGGAATGCCCCTTTCTCTCCCTGAACAGGGCTGAGCAAGCCGTAACCAAGCTCAAGGAAGGAATTTCCTGTTAGTCGGCTGCAGCAGAATTCTGTGGCATTTTCAATACTAGCACATTTCGTTTTATGGCACGAGCTTCCCTGGGCTGCTCCAGATGACCTCAAATGCACCAAGAGCCGCCAAGAAGGAAGACACCCATTTCAGAAACAGATATCTAACTCCAAACTGAAGTCCTGTGACATCTTTAAGACTCCCCCTGTGTGGGTATCACCCCCAAAGTCAGGTCCGCCATAAAGATAAGCCTGACAAAGGCCCTAACCATCGCAACCAAGTACCCGGGTTTATATTCCAGAAAATCCACTCTTTGTATGCATTTGGGGGGTATTCTAGCTATAGGGCCCCTCCCCAAAGACAATATTCATAGCCCAATACATCAAATACTGACAAATGTTATATTGTTGAGGGGAGGGGGTGTCTTCCCCAGTCTCCAGAGGGGTAGCTGCATTATTGAACCGCAGCAAGAAGAACAAGGAATCCTGTAGCAACGTCTTTGTTTCTGAGTCTTTACGGTGTCACAAGGCTCCTTGTCATTCCGCCCCATCCAAAACCCTTTCTGACAAAAAGGACCCATTCCTGTTGCTGGCTACCACCAAGCGTATAGCGTGGCAGGTTAGCCAAAGTGAGCACTGAGCAGGGGGCTGGACTCGATGGCCTTGTAGGCCCCTGCCAACCCTACTATTCCATGATTCTAGGATTCTAGGAGGCCCTCTACTCCTGCCATCCAGGACCAAGGCGACACACCCGCTGCATCGGCAAGTCAGTTTTCAGAAATCAGCACATCTACCCCAGTGTTTCTGAGCTCTGCAGCTCCCGCACATCTCTCCCCAGAGGAATCCCCTTACCTGTGGGATCTTGTAGATGCCCATTACGGACGCAATCTCCCTTGAGGATTTCGAGTCGAGGCCCCCGATGACAGAGAGCAGTTGATCTTGGCTGCCACATTTAAAATTGGGAGTGATTCGGTCCTGAGAGGAAAGCATAGAGATGCTGTTCTGATGCATCCACCTGACAAGGCCCATGTGTGTGTAGACGTTGACGCCGAGGGTGATATTTCGGAGGAGAGCCGGATCTTTGTTGAGCTCAGCGATGGCGAACGCCAAGGACAGGAAGAGCTGGTAGTTTGTCAGTACTGCCCTGCAGGGATGACAGAGACATTGGGCGGTGGGTGAGGATCCCAACAGAACTGGAGGATTAAAAAGTCCATCTGACTGAACCCTCTCTGAACAAAGGCAAAGCCTTCCAGGCCAAAGGCAATGGAAGATCACAGACAAATGTCAATAGTTCTGTTGACCTGGAGAGACACCAAGTTGTGTGAGCCGCATTTTGTTACATGCGCCATGGTAGTTCAAACTAGGGTGGTTCTTTCCTGTTCCTGACTGTGGCCAGCCAAGACAGCTTGCCGGTAGACCAAAGGAGGAGATGAAGGCAACAGCCCTCCTTCTCTACCGCATGACGACTCCAGTCCAGTGGTAGACCGCCTCTCATAATGGAGTCTCTATTGCGCTGTCTCAGTTCAGAGCTGCCAACAGACCCCTCCTCCAGGAATTGGTCTGATCCTTTTTGTCAGAAAGCTGCTGCCATTCAGTGCAGAAGTCTTCTCCCAAAAGAGGGTCTATGAGCCCCCTGGCAAAGGCGAAGTACAGGCTGAAGGGGCAGGATTGCAGCTTGAGATCGACAGGCATATGGTCAAGGAACACCTCATTACTTTGGATGAGTTCAAATCTCCAGGACCAGATGAACTGCATCCTAGAGTAATAAAGGAACTGGCAGAAGAACTCTTAGAACCGCTGTCTATTCTCTTTGAGAAATCATGGAGGACGGGGGAAGTGCCAGGTGACTGGAGGAGGGCTAACGTTGTCCCTATCTTCAAAAAGGGTAAAAAGGAGGAACCTGGGAACTACAGACCAGTCAGTCTGACATCAATCCCTGGGAAAATTCTGGAGCAGATCATAAAGCAATCCGTCTGGAAGCACCTTGACAACAATGCCGTGATTACTCGAAGCCAACATGGATTTGTCAAAAACAAGTCCTGCCAGACAAATCTGATCTCATTTTTTGATCAAGTCACCTCCCTTGTAGACCGTGGGAATGCTGTAGACATCATATACCTCGACTTCAGCAAAGCTTTCGACAAAGTGCCCCATGATATCCTGATGAGCAAACTAGCTCGAAGTGGGCTAGATGAAACAACGATCCGGTGGATCCACAGTTGGCTACAGAATTGGACTCAAAGAGTGCTTATCAATGGGACCTTCTGAAGCTGGGGAGAGGTAACGAGTGGGGTACCGCAGGGCTCAGTCCTGGGCCCAGTGCTCTTCAACATTTGTATTAATGACTTGGAGGAGGAGGTGCAGGGAATGCTGATCACATTTGCAGATGACACAAAATTGGGCGGGATAGCTAATACTTTGGAAGACAGAAACAAAATTCAAAGTGATCTGGATAGACTGGAGCGCTGGGCAGAAAACAACAGAATGGCATTTAATAGGGACAAATGCCAAGTTCTGCACCTAGGAAAAAGAAACCAAATGCACAGTTACAAGATGGGGGATACGTGGCTCAACCACACTATGAGCGAGAAGGATCTTGGAATTGTTGTCGATCACAAGCTGAATATGAGCCAACAATGTGATATGGCTGCAAAAAAGGAAAATGCTATTTTGGGCTGCATTCATAGAAGCATCGCTTCCAAATCCCAGGAAGTACTAGTTCCCCTCTACTGAGCACTGGTTAGGGGTGGACGGAAGTCACTTACCTGTCGTCGAAGGCCGTTCGCGGTGGGGGTGAGGCGCTTCGCTGCTCCCCCCGCAAAGTTCAGGCCGGGGGGGAGGCTTCCCGCCTCGCCTGGCCGAAATTCAGGCCGGGGGGGAGGCTTCCTGCCTCGCCCGGCCGAAATTCAGGCCGGGGAGGAGGTGCCTCGCCTCGCCTCGCCCGGCCGCGAACGCGAAACTAAAACAAAAACAAAAAACACGCCCCCTGATAGGCTACGTGACGATTCACGTAGCCTATCACGGCTAGATCTGCAAAGTCAGCCGTGATAGGCTACGTCAATCGTCACGTAGCCTATCACGGGTGACTTAAAAAAAAAAGTGCGTACACTATAAATACATAAATAAACAGAGACATGAATAGCTGGCTGATACGATCAACTAACAGTTAGTCACACAGTGGCACGCTCCTTGCAAAAACCATGCTTCCTCAAAAATGGTGGAACATGCTGAAATATACATTTACATTCAACACTGACAGATACTTTCCATGAAGCAGCGATCTGGTGGATCCACAGTTGGCTACAGAATCGGACTCAAAGAGTGCTTATCAGTGGGGCCTTCTCAAACTGGGGAGAGGGAACGAGTGGGGCACCGCAGGGCTCAGTCCTGGGCCCAGTGCTCTTCAGCATTTTTATTAATGACTTGGAGGAGGAGGTGCAGGGAATGCTGATCAAATTTGCAGATGACACAAAATTGGGCGGGATAGCTAATACTTTGGAAGACAGAAACAAAATTCAAAGTGATCTGGATAGATTGGAGCGCTGGGCAGAAAACAACAGAATGACATTTAATAGGGATCAATGCCAAGTTCTTCACCTAGGAAAAAGAAACCAAATGCACAGTTACAAGATGGGGGATACGTGGCTTAACCACACTACGAGCGAGAAGGATCTTGGAATTGTTGTCGATCACAAGCTGAATATGAGCCAACAATGTGATGTGGCTGCAAAAAAGGCAAATGCTATTGTGGGCTGCATTCATAGAAGCATCGCTTCCAAATCCCGGGAAGTACTAGTTCCCCTCTACTCAGCACTGGTTAGGCCTCATCTGGAGTACTGTGTCCAGTTCTGGGCACCATACTTTAAGCAGGATGCAGACAAACTGGAGAGGGTTCAGAGGGGGGCAACAAAGATGATCAGGGGACTGGAAACAAAGCCCTATGAAGAGAGATTGAAAGAACTGGGCCTGTTTAGCCTTGAGAAGAGAAGACTGAGGGGAGATATGATAGCACTCTTCAAGTACTTGAAAGGTGGTCACAGAGAAGAAGGCCAGGATCTCTTCTTGATCATCCCAGAGTGCAGGACACGGAATAATGGGCTCAAGTTACAGGAAGCCAGATTCCGGATGAACATCAGGAAAAACTTCCTTAGTATCAGAGCAATACGACAACGGAACCAATTACCTGGGGAGGTGGTGGGCTGCCCCACACCGGAGGCCTTCAAGGCGAGGCTGGACAGCCATTTGTCAGGGATGCTCTGACATGGATTCCTGCATTGAGCAGGGGGTTGGACTCGATGGCCTGTAGGCCCCTTCCAACCCTGCTATTCTATGATTCTATGATTCTAAGGATCTGGATGGACCGATGGTCTCCCTCAGTTGACGGAAGCTTTCAAGGGGGCTGATCCGCTTTTGTTTTGCTCCCTTTACGGAGCACCTATAGGGGAACTGCTGCGTCTTTTGTGGTCCAGAATATATCTTCACATATATGTCCAATGATACGGTTATATGCGTAATTTTGAAAGGGGGCCCACTTTGTTCTTTTAGCGCAGAAAGGACTTTGTGCCTAGAAATGGAGTATAGAGCTTTTCGTTCCCCTTCTTGCATTTCCTTCTTGGAGGCGGGAGCTCATCTGTCATTGCTGAATGTAAATTATGTTTGAGTAGCTTGAAGTTGTTGTGCGGAACTGTATTTCTTGCATTAAATATACTGCCGACTAACTGTTAAGTATTTCAGCCTTTGATGATCAGAGCCCTTATTTCTGGGGCTGCGAAGAAGGACGCCGTCATTGCATGCTATTTATTTATTATTATTTATTATTAAATTTATGAATCGCCCATCTGGCTGGTCGCCCAGCCCCTCTGCTACAGAATCCCCTTCGCACCCTGCAAAACGTCTGACGCATCCAGCCGCCGGGATGCCTTCGGTGCTTCCCAGCCTTGGATCCCCAGTACACCTCCGATTGTCCCATGCATTTGAGCATGGATGATGGGAGCCGTGTGCCAAACCATATCTGGGAATGCCTGATTGGGAGCCTGATGGGGACCGGGCAGCCTTCAAGCTCGCAGGATCCATTTCCGATTGGAATACCCCCCAAGATTCTCCCAGCCAAAGCCTGCACGCTGAATTAAAGACATGCACTTCGAGTTAAAATAGTCTGAGCTCAGGACTTTGTTCTGAGTACTAAAACTTAATGTTGCCCACAGGCTTGGACGCAAAACCCCATTCCTGGGGACACCCAGTTTTCTCCAATTCAGCGGTGCTGTTTGGGGCACGAGGGAATCCTTTCTCGCTGCTGTCCGTACGCAATTGGGAGTCAGCAGTGCATTCTGACCCACGGCAGATATCTGCCAGGGGATCCAGACCCACCTTCCCCTCCCCTGTCCTAGACGAAGTCTGCTTGGGGCAGGGGCATTTCTTAGTTATGACGAGATGGTCAAGGTGAAGCCAAACGACCGGTTAGCTCTGCACAAACGCCCTCGGAATGAAGCCAGAGAAGGACCTCCAAGTCTCTGACCATCTTTGCAGGGGGAAACCACTCGTGGCAAGCCTCTGGGACATCCAGCTAGGCAAGGTGGAACGCCAGCAGCGTCGCTGATGCATCTCCCTGGAAGGAGCCCTGTGATCTGGGAGCAAAGCGGGCAAGCATCCACCCCAGGTCCCTCTCGGGGAAGCTTACTGTGGAATGACGGAGAACTCGGAGGTGTCGAAACGACGGAAGTCTTCGGACTTGGTATAATAATAAGTGCCAAGGGGCAGATTCCCGCTGACAATGAGGTCTCCCGGACTGTAATAGTCGCTTGGCCGGAGATACAGCCAGCTCAGGAGGCACACCGTCCTCTGCATCCTCCGGTCACTTGAGACAGGAGCCGAAATATTAGCAGCAGCCAGATCCACAGCGGCGTGGAGATGCCTTCCCTGCAAGGGCAGCGACCCGACAGGACGTGAAGGGAAGCAGAGTGCACAGGCTCAGCAGGGGAATCGGGTCTTGGCAAGAAATGATCTCACAAAGGGATCAGCCCCACACGGAAGGGCTCTGGGCCTACTTATGGTGAGGACGTTTCCTCCTGGGTGGCACTGCTGTTGGCCTCCCGGCTGGAAACCCCCGGGGCTTCCCCATGAATTGCTGTCATTCGGGTAATTTCATCCCGGGAAAGACCCGCAGCCCCAGAGCGCTGCGGTCCCTTCGCACCTCCGAGGGAGAAAAACAGGGTTGCGTCAGCCTCTGCTCCTCGATGGGCCATTGTCAGGTTCTGCCCCTTGGCCTCTGTAAATCTGAGCTCCTGGATCTAGACGGAGTCCAGGCCTGCGACGAAGGGTGCTAGCCCAGACAGGTTCCTCGAGAAAGGGAGGAGCTGGCCCTGGCTACAGCCATGCGGGGCTGGGCACAGGGGCATTGCTGGCCGAAAGGGCTGGTCTGCCCGCCATCCAAACGTCTTGGAAGAGGCGGGGGCCCTGTTGCGATGGCCAACACCTGCCTTCTCCATCGCATTTACCCTGGGGTGGATGCCGACACCTGCCTTCTCCATCGATGGCCTTCCCCATAGATGGCCTGCCTTCTCCATCGATGGCCGACGCCTGCCTTCTCCATTGCATTTACCCTGGGGTGGATGCCGACGCCTGCCTTCTCCATCGATGGCCGATGCCTGCCTTCTCCATCCATTTACCCTGGGGCGGACGCCCAGTCCCAGAGGGAGGGAGGCTGGAGGAGGCGTGCTCATGGGAATAAAAGCGCAGGATAAAAGCCTGAATGATGGAAGTTCCGGAGAGGGGGCAGAAAGACAGAGCCGGCCGAAAGCGGCTCAGCCGGGGCGGCTGGGAAGAGTGCCGGAAAGGAGCACGGAGCATTTCACACGTGAGAATATGCGCAGTTGCGACAGTGCGCATTTCCTCGCGCACAGACGTGGAACGTCCTGCTAAAGGCGGAGAGGGGGGAGAAACTAGCTCCTGGGAAGGCGGAAGAGCTGAAGCAGAGCGGTGGCTGCTGGGAAGCGCAGGGGGGACCTCCTTGCGCAGTCAGCAGCACGCCAGGATGAGCAGACAAGAAAAGACTCGCCCATTCCCACATCAAGCTCAGTAACAGGTTATTGGGACGGGACAGCTAGTCTCTGCAGTAGCATCTCCTTGCCCACACTGCAGACCTTGATCCTGGTCCTGTCAATATTTACCCATATTACACTGAGGGTATCCCGCTTGATCCTGCGGACACTCACCTCACTCCATGAGTACTTATCCTGATCCTGCCGGTACTGAACCGTGCCACCCAGTGAGCATCCCTCCTGGTCCCACAGCCACTGGCTTCGCTCTGGGACTTCTCATCCTGGGCCCTGCAGACACTTACTGGTCTTGCTGCAGAGACTGTTCACCTCATCCTGCAACTACTTACTGCAATTCCGAAGGGTGAGCTTGGCCTTGCAGCGACTGGCTGGAGTGGCCCTGCGCTGCACCAGAGCTGCATCAAGGGGAACTAGCGCTTCCCGGGATTTGGAAGCGATGCGTCTATGAATGCAGGCCCAAATAGCATTGGCCTTTTTCGCAGCCACATCCCATTGTGGGCTCATCTTCCGCTTGTGATCAACCACAGTTCCAAGATCCTTCTCGCTTGTTGTGCTGTTGAGCCACGTATCCCCCATTTTGTAACTGTGCATTTGGTTTCTTTTTCCAAGGTGCAGAACTTTGCATTGATCCCTGTTAAATGTCATTCTGTTGTTTTCTGCCCAGCACTCCAGCCTATCAAGATCACTCTGAATTTTGTTTCTGTCTTCCAAGGTATTAGCTATCCCGCCCAATTCTGAGAATATCAGGGCAGGCAAGATCTCACCCTAGCTCAGCCTTCCTCAACCAGATGACCTCCAGATGTGTTGGACTACATGTCCCAGCATCCTCAGATAACATATCTGCAGGACACCATAAAGCATTCGACCAGGTAACTTTCCACAGCCTCTCAGCAGTTTTAGCGCTCAGTGCAGAGGGAGGCAAAGGGAGAGTTTGTTCTGCCCTGACTCTCAGTACCTGCAGGAGGGCGGGGTGCAACTGAGATGTGGGCAGAGATGGACCTCGGCCTGTGAGTAGTTCACGGGGGAAAGTCCCCATGGCAAAACCCTGACTGAGACCACAAAAAAGACTGGTGGGACTGCATGTGTGAACATGTGCATTTTCGCACACGTGCATATGCTCGTGTGCGAAGCGCGCATTTTTGCATGTGCGCACATTTGCGCATTTCTGTGATCGCGGCGGTCTTTCTCCGAAAACGTCGACCGCGGAGCTCGGCAAGGCTGCTGGGGTGAGTGCAGGCCATTTCTGCTCAACATTTCTTGGCCTGATGGGCTCCATCCTGGGCCCTGCAACGTTCAAGATGGCAGTAATCGAAACAGGTGAGGCACAACAGGATACCCAGATTTTGGATACAGCTATGGGGAGACTTAGAAGCATGTGAGAGAAAGGAGTTGCAAGATTCTGGGATCTATTAGTGTTCAGAGCTGGCATGATGTCCCAAGAATAAGAGGCCCAAACTATGAGAGAAAGCCGGGAAGAACACGCCAAACAAGCCTTTAATTGTAGAGAAGTACAGGAACCCATAATACTTCCGCAGCTAGAAGTCCCGCAGATTAAAGAAACTGTGACACTAACTGTGACACTAATTGTGACATCCACAACTGAATGGCCCCCTCTGGAAAAAAAAAAAGCTTCGAAGGAGGCTGCCCTTGCTGAGTGAGACCCTTGGTCCATGGAGCTCAGCATTGCCTTCAGCAGGAGTAGGTATATTTGGCCATTTGGGACACTGTCCTGGGCACCGTGACAAAAGGGGCACCCCGGAGATGAAAGCATTGGCCTGCGGCTACCCGCCATCTTAATTTCCTAGGAATATCTCCGATTCCTATTTGGGAGGAGGAAAAGAAGGTGGCAGGAACTAGAGGCCTTCATTTGGCTTGGAAAGGATCCCAGATGCCACGAAGAGAATTTGCTATTTAAAACATTAATAAAAAGTACGGGGGTTCTTGAACCTCAGCAGGGACCATACACAGAGGCTCATGGATGCCACATTTCCTGCCTAGCCCTGGTCTGCACTGCCAGGCCGTGGCTCTCCAGGGTTTCAGAGGAGAGACTTTCCCAACCCTAGCTGGGAATGCTGCTGGTGGACCCCGGGACTTTCTGTGTGCAACATGTCTGCTCCACAACTGAACTATGGCCATTCCATGCCCACCTGTCCTCCATGCTCAGCTCCTCTGTCCTCCCTCCTATATCAGGGAATGCTGGTCAAATCTGCCGATGACACAAAATTGGCCGGGATACCTTACCTAATACCTTGGAAGACAGAAACAAAATTCAAAGTGCTCGGGATAGACTGGAGCGCTGGGCAGGAAACAACAGAATGACATTTAATAGGAATCAATGCCAAGTTCTGCACCTCAGAAAAAGAAGAAGCATCATAGAATTCATAGAAGCATCACTTCCAAATCCCGGGAAGTACTAGTTCCCCTCTACTCAGGACTGGATAGGCCTCATCTGGAGTACTGTGTCCAGTTCTGGGCACCACACTTTAAGAAGGATGCAGACAAGCTGGAGAGGGTTCAGAGGAGGGCAGAGAAGATGGTCAGGGGACTGGAAACAAAGCCCTGTGAGGAGAGACTGGAAGAACTGGGCACATTTAGCCTTGAGAAGAGAAGACCGAGGGAAGATCTGATAGCGCTCTTCAGGGAGGTTGTCCCAGAGAGGAAGGCCAGGATCTCTTCTCCATCATCCCAGAGTGCAGGACACGGAAGAATGGGCTCAAGTGACAGGAAGCCAGATTCCAGCTGAACGTCAGGAAAAATGTCCTGACTGTTAGAGCAATACGACCATGGAACCATTTCCTCAGGAAGGTGGTGGGATCTCTCACACTGGAGTCCTTCAAGATGAGGCTGGACAGCCATCTGTCAGGGATGCTCTGACTTGGATGCCTGCACTGAGCAGGGAGTTGGACTTGATGGTCTTGTAGGCCCCTCCTAACCCTACTCTTCTATGATTCTATGATCAGCAGAGGTTGATATCAGAGTAAATTGGGGGGAGGGCAAATGGAGGCACATCGGAGTTATGTGTTTGAATGACTGCTGCGCCAAAAAATGATCCCACGTTTTTCTGACCCTTCTCATTCAATTTGATAGAAAAGAAACCGATGGCCTTGTAGGCCCCTTCCAACCCTACTATTCTATGATTCTATGATTTCCAAAAGCAATTCAAAGGAGAAGAAATTTTGGAGAATTACTCATGGGTCGGGTTTGGGGTTCTATGATTCTATGATTTCCAAAAGCAATTCAAAGGAGAAGAAATTTTGGAGAATTACTCATGGGTTGGGTTGGGGGTTCTTGTGCTTACCTTACTTATAGAATGGCCAAGGAGCGGACATGAGTGCCTTGTCCGCCATCGTACCATATGTGGCACCCTGTTGCCTCCTCGGCTTCCTGCACTTCAGTTAAAGCCACCATGAGGAAGACCTCAGGAGGCAATTCCTCCCATGGGGCTTTTTCAGCTCCGGAAGCGCAGGTGGCCTGGGAGGCTGCAGAGCATGGAAAGACGTGTAACAGAGAGAGAAAACACATACTATTCTATGATTCCAAGACTGGGGCCAGGAGCGATGGAGGTGGGCAAAGAGCAGAGGTTCCCTCAGAAGGGCCAGACCCAAACAAGGCATGGCAGGGCCAGAGGCATTCCGCATGAGGCTGGACAGCCACCTGTCAGGGATGCTCTGACTTGGATTCCTGCATTGAGCAGGGGGTTGGACTCGATGGCCTTGTAGGCCCCTTCCAACCCTACTATTCTATGATTCTAAATTCAGAGATTTTTCAGACCTCGCTACCAGAACCAGGAGAGATTGGAACCCTGTATAATCATGGATTGCAAGACCCCCTGTCAGAATTAATTCCCTTTATACAAAGGTGGAAGTCCCTACATGGAAAAGAGGTGTGAGTCCTTCTCTTTCACTTACCCTCTCTTATTATTCACAGATACAGAATCATATCTCAGGAGGAGATCGTGGGAACACTGAAGGAATGCAAGGGGACCCTGCAGCCAGCTCCAGCATCCCTCACTCTCTACCTGAAGCCCGGCTGGCTCCAAGCCTTGGGACGAGGGGTTTGTCCCGGGCAGGCAGGGAAACACCCAGGGAGCCCAAACCCCTCGGCCCCTCTTAGCGATTCTCCTTCGCTCCTGTCCAGACCTTGCCACGCCCAGCCCTGTCTCCCTTGAGGAAAGTCCTCGCCGCTCCTGAGTCTTTCTGGCTCCGATTAATGAGACCAGGTGTCCTCGCCATCTTCCGGACCTCGCGAGTTTTGCAAGCGTGTTCTGAGGAAATTGAAGGAGGGAGCCCGGGCCGCACTTTGTGAGAACTCAGGTCCTTGAAAGGAGCCCCCGCCCCGGCTTTGCCACTCAGCCCCCAGGGCCGCATCCGGAGCGTGGCACACGGGCCAAAGTCCTGGGCCTTGCAGCGCGGGGGTGTGTGTCACCCCCAGAGAGCAACGATGGAGGCAGCGGCCAGGAATCCCGCCGCCTGGGGCCAACCGGAGCTGATGGTGCTCACGGCTGCATCCATTTTCTTCCTACTTTCCAAAAGTGTTTGAGGTCTGGGGGCTGATGGCTGGGCATGCGCATGGTTACAGACGCCCACGGTATTGTTTTTCCTTTTCTACTACAACACAGTGCTCAGTCCCAAGTAAGTCATGGTACTGTCAGGGCAGAAGAACCAGGCTCTATTTTCATTCGTCTAGCCTCCCTGGTGCTATGATCATACTAACCTTGAATTGAGTAACTGCACATGCACAGAGTATTTTCCATTTTTCCAGAGTTGGCCAACATTATCCCTCCTTTATGTCGTTGCTCTACCGGATCAGGTACAAGGGGCTGTGAAGCCTTTAGTGGCAGTCAGGGAGGAGGGAAATGGGAGTTGTGTGCCCCGGACCTGGAGAGATGCCCATGGCCATGCAAAGAGGGACCCCAATAAGGCCATTTAAGTCCAGGGTCTGTATTATGTAGCTGAACTATTGCTAGCCCCCTGGCATGTGGGGAGAATGAGATTTAGCCTCGAGAAGCAAGCTGAAGCAAAGGAGGTTGAAAAATGGAAAAATGGCCGTTGATTTCATATCATAGAATCATAGAATAGTAGGGTTAGAAGGGGCCTACAAGGCCATCGGGTCCAACCCCCCGCTCAATGCAGGAATCCAAGTCAGAGCATCCCTGACAGATGACTGTCCAGCCTCGTCTTGAATGTCTCCAGCGTGGGAGAGCCTGCCACTACCCCAGGTCATGGGTTCCATTGTCGTCTTGCTCTGACAGGAAGTTTTTCCTGATGTTCAGCCGGAATCTGGCTTCCTGTCACTTGAGCCCATTATTCCATGTCCTGCACTCTGGGATGAGTGAGAAGAGATCCTGGCCTTCCTCTCTGGGACAACCTTTCAAGTGCTTGAAGAGCACCATCCTATCTCCCCTCAGTCTTCTCTTCTCAAGGCGAAACAGGCCCAGTTCTTTCAGTCTCTCCTCATAGGGCTTTGTTTCCAGTCCCCTGATCATCTTCATTGCCCTCCTCTGAACCCTCTCCAGCTTGTCTGCATCCTTCTTAAAGTGCGGTGCCCAGAACTGGACACAGTACTCCAGATGAGGCCTAACCAGTGCTGAGTAGAGGGGAATTAGTACTTCCTGGGATTTGGAAGCTATGCGTCTGTGAATGCACCCCAAAAGAGCATTTGCCTTTTTTGCAGCCACATCACATTGTTGGCTCATATTCAGCTTGTGATCGACAACAATGCCAAGATCATCCTAGCTTGTAGTGTTGTTGAGCCACATATCCCCCATCTTGTAACTGTGCATTTGGTTTCTTTTTCCTAGGTGCAGAACTTGGCATTTACCCCTATTGAATGTCATTCTGTTGTTTTCTGCCCAGCGCTGCAGTCTATCAAGATCACTTTGAATTTTGTTTCTGTCTTCCAAAGATATCTTCCAAAATGCTATCCCGCCCAATTTTGTGTCATCTGCAAACTTGATCAGCATTCCCTGCACCTGCTCCTCCAAGTCATTCATAACAATGTTGAAGAGCACTGGGCCCAGGACTGAGCCCTGCAGTACCCCACTCGTTCCCTCTTCCCAGTTTGAGAAGGTCCCATTGATAAGCACTCTTTGAGTCCAATTCTGTAGCCAACTGTGGATCTGCTGGCATTCGGCCTCCCTGAGATCTGTGGCGGAACTTTTGTACATCCCTACTTACAGATGGATTTCTTTATCATTTGCTCCAGAATTTTCCCGGGGATTGATGTCAGACTGACTGCTTTGTAGTTCCCAGGTTCCTCCTTTTTGCCCTTTTTGAAGATAGGGA
The DNA here is from genome assembly GCF_057233095.1 of Heloderma suspectum. Lineage (NCBI taxonomy): Eukaryota > Metazoa > Chordata > Lepidosauria > Squamata > Helodermatidae > Heloderma > Heloderma suspectum. The sequence goes on from NC_139476.1 coordinate 18,974,215, forward strand.
CAACATTAGCCCTCCTCCAGTCATCTGGCACTTCCCCCGTCCTCCATGATTTCTCAAAGAGAAAAAAATTGATTGAAGGGATTAGGATACCCAAACTGAAACAGAAAGATTTCAGGCTCTTCAACAACATGCTTTAAGTAAAGGAAATAAAATCTTCACTTTGCCTGTACCTAAGCCAACTAACCTATTCCAGGTGGGTTCTTTATCAGGGCAGGGATTGGACTGACTCTCTGGTCAGTTGGACTTCACTCAGAAGTGGAAGTGACTGCTTGGGAGGTGGTGGGTTCTCCTTGGCTAGAGGTCTTTCAGCAGGGGCTGATCAGCCACCTGTCAGGAATGTTGTAGCTGCATCCTGCATTTCAGAGCCTGCATTGAGAGAAAGGGGTGGACTAGATGATCTCAAAGACCCCTCCTGAGTCTAAAAATATATCAGCTTCAGACAGCCAGGAGGGCAAATATGTGGAACAAGGATGGGGCACAGAGATCTCTCACAGACAACTGGAGTTGTTTCCCTAGAAAAACATCCCAAGGCTGAAGAGACAAATGGTTGTTCATGGCATCCTCCTCCACATGTTTGCGTTTATGCCTGGAGGACATTTCTGAAAATGCTTGGATCAATCAGCCAGCTTCCCTCTACAGACCAGCTTGATAGGGAATCAGGAGTCATTCTTCGATTGCAACTGAATAAGCAGGGCATGCCCTAAGAGAGAGACGCTTAATACTTTTTTCTTGTTAGATGATCTTTGGTGTTCAGATTAGGATGTAGAACAATAATGTAACATTTAGGGAGAAAGATGCATCCAAGTAGACCAGCACCAGAGGCCAAGATGGAGAAGACCTCCACCGCCACCATGGACTTCCCCTTGGTGCTCAGGTAGGTTGGCACGAAGGAGACCCAAACACTGCAAAATACCAGCATGCTGAAGGTGATAAACTTGGCTTCATTAAAGCTGTCGGGCAGTTTCCTCGCTAGGAAAGCCACTGTGAAGCTGATGAGGGCCAAAAAGCCCATGTAAGCCAGAACAGTATAAAACATGGAGACGGAGCCTTCATTGCATTCCACTATGATCTCTCCAGCCAGGAAATGGAGGTCCAAGTTTCGGAATGGCGGAGAGGTCACTTGCCAGACAGCACAGATAACACCTTGGATGAGGGGACAGGCCAGGACAATGACATTTGTCAATTGTCTCCTCAAGAGCTTTCTTGCCATATTTCCTGGCTGGGTGGCCATGAAGGCCAGAACCACCATGATGGTTTTTGCTAAAATGGAAGAAACAGCAACAGAGAAGATGATGGCGAAACCAGCTTGTTGGAGAAGACAGGTGACCTTCATGGGTTGGCCGATGAACAGGAAGGAGCAGAGGAAGCAGAGCAGGAGGGAGAGGAGGAGGACGTAGGTGAGGTCCCGGTTGTTGGCTTGGACGATCGGGGTGTCGTGGTGCTTAATGAAAATTGCCAGCACTAGAGATGTACCCAGAGAGAGGAAAAGAACTAGAGAAGTTAAAACAAAGCCCAGTGTCTCTTGATAGGAGAGGAAGTGGATCTGCTTGGGGACGCACTGGTCTTGGTTCTTGTTTGGGTGTTGATCTTCTGGGCACGTGGTGCAGTGATCTGCATCTGGAATAGACAACCATTGAAGTATCTCAAACATGATACTGATTCTCTTTTTCTGGGGGCCAGTGAAGCTCTCAAAGAAGGACATGGAAATATCCCATCTCTTGCTAATTGTACACCTTTGATTCTTTCTTGTTTAAGTCCCTCCAATCATAAGACCCAAGTCAGAAAATGTACAAAATGCCTTCCCCCCATATGATGGCCCCCTGTGCCAGACTGATGTCCAATATTCTGCAAGGAAAAAAAATAGTAACTGGAAATGGAAACCAGGGAACTGTAAGAACTGGATGGCAATCTATCACCTGCAGTGTCCTCCGGGAAGATATGTGGGTGGAGTGGCTGCAGAACAAGATAGAGAAATTACTATAGATAAAAGGGAAATCTGGTTGACATTGGGGGAACATGCTTCACTTGTTACCGGGATGACCAGCCACCTGCCCTGATCAGCATTCTGCTTGAACAGCTTCAGGTGTAATGCAGCAGCAGCAGCAGCAGAAGAAGAAGAAGGTGGTCAATATGGCATTCACAAATTATGCATAAGAAGGTTGTCCAGTGTGAATACAGGGGAAAACCCAGCAGATTCTTTACTTCAAGTATTAGGAATTTACTGGGAGTCATTACTGTATTATTTAAATAAATGTTTTGTTCAGGAAAATGTGAATACTTTGTAAACTAGTAAACCATAGTGGTATGCAATCCAAAATGGAATTGACAGAAAAATATATCCCTAGGAGAAATGGCAGACTCTTCTCCTTGTCTATGAGCTTCCGTTTGTCCCTGCTCCACTTCTACTACCCTACGCTCTGCATATTTTTATGGTTTTCAGTGTCTGATGTAGCTGTTGAGTTAGAAATTGTGCCTTCCGGACAACAATCACATCTGTAGCAGCAAACCGGCTTCCCCTCTGGAACTTTTCTCCGGTGCCCTGGAGAGCACCTCTCCGCACACCTGGCAAAGGGTGGCTTCTAAAAGGGAAAAGGCAACCAGCTGAGGAGATCCAGTGACAGAAATCACACTAAAAAGGCTCACTCAACAGAGTTTCCCACTACATGATGGATAGTTTCCCTAATTCACTAATCCTGATGACCTCTATCAATTTTGTGGGAAGTTGCCTTCCTATAACGTCAGGGAGCCCACCTCACCCACTCCCCCCTCCATGAAGAGAGGGGCATAGAACTCCTTACCTCTCTCTGCACAGAGAAAACCGCCTGGTCCTGCATCCCCGTCCAAGCTGGACACCTCCTTCCTGCCACACCCATGTCCCAATTGGGCCATGAGGCTGATCTAAAGTTTATTCTGTGGCAGAATCAGGAATTAGGCAGCCACTTGCTATGGAGCACGACCCTTGGTCTACCTAGCCCAGTATTGTTTGCACTGACTGGCAGCAGTACTTCAGAGTTTTAGGCTGGGGCCTTTTCCAGCCCAACCTGGAGATGCCAGGAACTGAACTGGGGTATTTCAATGCAAAGAGGAATGTTTGCTGCTGATCAATGACCCCTCCTTGGATTCAATATGCCTTCAGTCTCATCTTGAAAGACAACTTCGGTTCTCAAGGGACAGAAGAGAGGCGTTCTTTCATTTTCCCATGACCCCAGAACATTCCCTTCAAACCAACCTCTGTAGCCCAGGTGATGGAATCGGAGTGAATGGTGAGGTCTCGGCCTGGGGGAACTCCAGGGTCGACCCCTCCAACTGTCACAGGAGAAAAGGACTTATTTGGGAAGAAGACCCAGTTCGGGATGTCATATCTCTTCCTATTTTCAGTGAGAGAGACTTCAGCACTGTTGTTAAACCGGACATTTCTCAAAGAGGCAAGAATCTGAAATGAAAGAGGCAGGGTAAATGTGAGTGAGTTCTGGAGCTTTTCTACACGAGGCTGTTAATCCACCATATCTACCTTCAGTTTAATTGCTGAATTGAGATCCAAGCTCAACATGAGCAGTTTTCCTTTTCTACTGTTCTGCTACATCACCTCTAGGTGGCACTGCAGTATAGCAGAAGAGTGCAAAGAAGTGGAAATAGTGTTGTGTTTTGCTTCCTTTAAGTAATATCACATTTACCCCGCTCTGAAAAGAACTCACTGAAAGTGCTGTTTAAAACCAGAAGCCACACTGGAGGGTAATGACGACATTGTTAAATATGTTGCAAATAACCATGAGTAGGGAATGAAGAGAGTGCAATAAATGCCTCACGTAGACCCCCCCCCCCATGTTTTCTAGCATAGTGTGACTGCCATCAAGTTAGGAGACAGACCCCCCACCCCGGCCCATGCTCTGTTGTTTAGCTTAATGCTTCAGATGCGTCTTCTTTGCGTGCTGTCTGCTAGAATGTGTTTGTCCAGTGGTTTGGCCTTTTTGGCTGGTGTGTACATGCTACAACCCACCCTCACGTCTTTGAGTCGTAGCTGCACGGTGTCTGTTCACAGGAGCGAAGAGATCAACGTAGGGATGTACGAAAGTCCCTTACCTTTTACAAAAGTTGATTCGCGGTGGGGGGGAGGCGGTCCGCCCCTCCCCCCGAAATTCTGGCCGGGGGGGGAGGCATCCCGTCCCTCCCCCCTGAAATTCTGGCTGGGGGGGGAGGCGCCCCGTCCCTCCCGCCGCGAATCTTGTCCTGCCGGGACTGCAAATGGCGGCGGCCGTAGCTGCCGCCGTTTGCGTCCCTGCAGTCAGCCGTGATAGGCTACGTAAACATTTACATCTACGCTATTTGAGTTCCCCTTTTTTTCGCCGTAGTCAAAATGTTTACGTAGACTAGATGTGCCAAAATAAGGAACGCAAATGGCGGCGCCCATTTGCGTACGCGCAGGTTTGGTTTTTTTTTAACTCAGCCGTGATAGGCTACGTAAACATTTACGTAGCCTATCACGGTATTTTTTTAAAAATCTAGAAAGGCTGCTGCATAAACTAGAACATCATGTTTGAGGCGGAGACTTGCCTGATTCCTCCCTAATCAATATCCAGAGTTGTAGACACATGGTGTGTTTTTTTAGGAACTACTGTAGAAATCCACTACTCCTTACACACTTCTTAATGCTCTTTAAGGTAGAAGACGGCCATGAAAGAATAACAAAATGAAAGGTTTAAGGAAAATTGTGTATATAAAAATATATAACAAACATGTAACACATTTTAATAGAAAAACTAATTTTTCATACAAAGTTTAAAACAGTACATCAGCAGCCCAACAGTTCATCATACATACATAGCTGCAATACTGATTTCCAACAAGGGCTATACAAATATATAACGCCTGTATCCCAAACACTTTTCAACCAAGCTGGTCCTCATCAGGGGGAATATATAGATATGTATGTGTGTGTGTGTGTGTGTGTGTGTATATATATATATATATATATATATACACAGACACACACACACACACACACACACGCAAACAATAATTGCAGTCCTTATTGCAACAATCTCTTCACGGTGTTCAATTTTTTACACGGAACCTGTAAAGCAAAAGGCACCAATCCAGAGATACCTGGGATAATATTGCTTAGTCAAATAACCATAAAAAGGTAAAGGTAAAGGTGTCCCCAACCAGTCGTGTCCGACTCTAGGGTACGGTGCTCATCCCCTTTTCTAAGCCGAAGAGCCAGCGCTGTCCGAAGACGCTTCCGTGGTCATGTGGCCGGCATGACTGAACACCGAGGTGCACGGAACGCTGTTACCATAAAATATACACTAATAAAAAAATAAATTGACCAGTCCATATTAACTATATGGATTCTGTAATCTGCATCATGTGGTTGGTATCTGAATGAGAAACAGAGGGCGGGAAGAGGAACATTCCCTCTCTTCCATCCTGAAACTTGTAGATAAATGAAACAGCCTTGCATTAATTTACCGGAATCTCCCAGGTGTATCCAACATCTAACCATGCCACAAAAAACCAAAACAAAAAACCAAAACCCTCATATGACCCAGAGAGCCCCCCACTAGTGAAAAAGACCAGAACATTCTAACCAAGGATGATGAGTTACCTCCATTTATAGCAGCCGTTAAACATCCCACCAAAAATAGACAAGTCCCATTCATTTCTGGTGGTATGGTGAATGGCTACCATAGACAGAAGGAACTCATCATCCTTGGTAAGAAAGCTGTATGCCTTTTTAAAACCTTTTATTTTGTTGATTGTGATTGGTTGAGGAGAGAACCGTTTTACTGGTATTTATTTATTTATTTATTAAATTTATTAATCGCCCATCTGGCCGGTCACCCAGCCACTCTGGGTGATGTACAACAATAGAACAATTTAAAACAATAAAGTTCTACATTAAGGACATCATATTTCTAAAAACACCCTAACCCACCCCAAATGCCTGCCTGGCATCCTTAGAATGGACTAGGGGCTTTTCTACACGAAGTTTTTAACATTCCATTTTACCAAGGCTTCTGCTTCTAGATTCCTTGTGGTTGTTGTTGTTCAGTCATTCAGCCGTGTCCGACTCTTCGTGACCCCATGGACCATAGCACGCCAGGCCTTCCTGTCCTGCGCTCTCTCCCGGAGCGTGCTCAAGTTCATATTCATTGCATCCGTGATGCTATCTAGCCATCTCATCCTCTGCCGTCCCCTTCTCCTTTTGCCTTCAGTCTTTCCCAGCATCAAGGTCTTTTCCAGGGAGTTTTCTCTTCGCATTAGGTGGCCAAAATATTGGAGCTTCAGCTTCATTATCTGTCCTTCCAATGAGCACTCAGGGTTGATTTCCTTTAGGATGGACTGATTTGACCTCCTTGCAGTCCAGGGCACTCGTAAGAGTCTTCTCCAGCACCACAGTTCGAAAGCATCAATTCTTCGGAGCTCAGCCTTCCTTATAGTCCAGCTCTCACAGCCATATGTTGCTAATGGGAAAACCATAGCTTTGATTAGATGGACCTTTGTCGGCAAGGTGATGTCTCTGCTTCTTACTATGCTCTCTAGGTTTGCCATAGCTTTCCTCCCAAGGAGCAAACGTCTTTTAATTTCATGGCTACAGTCACCGTCTGCGGTGATCTTGGAGCCCAAGAAAGTAAAATCTGTCACTGCTTCCATTTCTTCCCCTTCTATATGCCAGGAAGTGATGGGGCCAGATGCCATGATCTGAGTTTTTTTAATGTTGAGTTTCAAACCAGCTTTTGCACTCTCCTCTTTCACCCTCAACAAGAGGCTCTTGAGATCCTCTTCGCTTTCTGCCATTAGGGTGGTATCGTCTGCATATCGGAGGTTGTTGATAATTCTCCCGGCAATCTTAATTCCGACCTCTGAATCATCCAACCCGGCATTTCTCATGATGTACTCTGCATATAAGTTAAATAAGCAGGGTGACAATATGCAGCCTTGTCGTACTCCTTTCCCAATTTTGAACCAATCGGTTGTTCCATGTCTGGTTCTTACTGTTGCTTCTTGACCCTGGTACAGGTTTCTCAGGAGACAGGTAAGATGGTCTGGTACTCCCATCACTTTCAGAATTTGCCACAGTTTGTTGTGATCCACACAATCAAAGGCTTTAGCGTAGTCAATGAAGCAGAAATAGACGTTTTTCTGGAATTCTCTTGCTTTCTCCATGATGCAGCGAATGTTGGCGATTTGATCTCTAGTTCCTCTGCCTCTTCTAAACCCAGCTTGTACTTCCGGTAGTTCTCGGTTCGCATACTGCTGAAGCCTAGCTTGTAGGATTTTGAGCATCACCTTGCTGGCATGTGAAATGAGCACAATTGTGCGGTAGTTTGAACACTCTTTGGCGTTGCCCTTCTTTGGAATTGGAATGTAAACTGACCGTTTCCAGTCTTGTGGCCACTGTTGAGTGTTCCAGATTTGTTGGCATATTGAATGCAGCACTTTAACAGCATCATCTTTTAGGATTTTAAATAGCTCGGCTGGAATACTGTCATCTCCGCTAGCTTTGTTGTTACTAATGCTTCCTAAGGCCCACTTGACTTCACTCTCTAGGATGTCCGGCTCAAGTTCAGTGACCGCACTATCATGGCTATCAGGGACATTCAGATCATTCCTGTATAGTTCTTCTGTGTATTCTTGCCACCTCTTCTTAATCTCATCTGCTTCTGTTAGGTCCCTGCCTTCTATGTCCTTTATCATGCCCGTCTTTGCACAAAACGTTCCCTTGAGATCTCCAATTTTCTTGAAGAGATCTCTAGACTTTCCCATTCTGTTGTTTTCCTCGATTTCTTTGCATTGTTCATTGAAGAAGGCCTTCTTGTCTCTCCTTGCTATTCTCTGGAACTCTGCATTCAGTTGGGTATATCTTCCCCTTTCTCCCTTGCTTTTCGCTTCCCTTCTTTCGTGAGCTACTTGTAAAGCCTCATCAGACAGCCACTTGGCTTTCTTGCATTTCTTTTTCTTTGGGATGGATTTCGTTGCTGCCTCCTGAACAATGTTACGGACCTCTGTCCATAGTTCCTCAGGCACTCTGTCTATCAGGTCTAATCCCTGAAATCTATTCCTCACCTCCACTGTGTATTCATCAGGGATATGATTGAGGTCATACCTGAACGGTTTAGTGGTTTTCCCTATGTTCTTCAATTTAAGCCGAAATTTTGCAAGAAGCAGCTCATGATCTGAGCCACAGTCAGCTCCAGGTCTTGTTTTTACTGACTGTATGGAGCTTCTCCATCTTTGGCTGCAAAGGACATAATCAATCTGATTTCGATATTGACCATCTGGTGATGTCCATGTGTAGAGTCGCCTCTTGTGCTGTTGGAAAAGAGTGTTTGCTATGATCAGCATGTTCTCTTGGCAAAACTCTATTAGCTTTTGTCCTGCTTCATTTTGTACACCAAGGCCATGTCTGCCTGTTATCCCGGTGATTTCTTGACTTCCTACTTTAGCATTCCAATCCCCTATGATGAAGAGGACATCTTTTTTTGGAGTTAGTTCTAGAAGGTGTTGTAGGTCTTCATAGAACTGATCAACCTCAGCTTCTTCGGCCTCAGTGGTTGGGGCATAGACTTGAATTACTGTGATGTTGAATGGTTTGCCTTGTGGGATTAAGATCAACTCCTTTACACATGTTTTCCTCGGGGTTTTTTCTTCCGCCTTTCTATGGGGTTTTTACTTCGCAGTTTACAAGGCTTTTTACTTCGCAGTTTACTGGGTCTTCTGTTTCCACATTCTAAATGAGATGAAGACCAGCTCTTTACACAGTCAAATTGTCCGCAGTCTTGGGGCAGACAGTGGCAGTGAATCAGTGGGTCTCCTGGGAGATTCAAGTCTCTCTGTGTGTCTGTGCGCGCACAAGGCAGTGCAGGATGTGTGTGGCTTCGTTGCTGTCAACTGTTTACATGGGGGGGGGAGTTCGCCTTCTTCTTCTCCTCCTCCTCCTCCTTCCTCCTCCTCCTCTCCCGGCCAGCTCCATGCTCGCTTTGAGCCTCTCCTAGCCTGGCCAAGAAAACTCTCCTCCCACCCCAGGTCAACAGGCAGACACATGGCAGGGTGGGGGATGTGGTTTTCCTGCTCTGCCCAATCGCTTCTTCTTCCCAGGCTGTGGTTGTAGTGGAACTTCCCATTTACACAGCGCCATTAAAGCGGATTTAAATTTAAATAGTGGATTATCTCAGGGTTGGTTTTTTTGCGGGATAAAGATCAAAAACAGCTGGATGTGCCCTGGAGGTTGACGGCATCATGTAAATGACCCACAAACTTCCATGAGTGACCAATCACTGTACTTGCCTCATGTAAAGACAGCCTATGTGTTCCATTATACATGCATTAGGTGGTGCTGCGGTATAGCAGAATTGCACAAATACACAATTGCACAGATGCCACCATTCACAGAAATACCAGACTTCACTTGTTAGGAAAAGAAAATGCTGTAACAGTTGCAAAGACTAAGACATGCCCTGGAAGATGACAACACCATGCAAATCAACTGCAAACTGGGATGAGTGTGGAATCATGAGCGCACAACAAATGCCTCATGTGGAAAGGTAATACCCCTTCTCCCAGGCTCAGGCTCTGCTTCCAGGATCAGACCATTGAGAAATCACTAAGGCACCTTTTATAAGATTGCCAGTTCTGAAGGAGGATGTTACCTGCCATGGCTGAATATTCAGAAGCCTCTTGCCTTCCCCTGTCACTCCATGTTTGGATCCTGATACAGCATGCAATGCGTGTGCCACAGAATAAACACCATTGTAGATGCTGTAGCTGTGACGTGTCATGCTCATTTCGAACTTCTGGCCTGGCAGGTCCTGTACTTTCTCCTTCCCAGTACAGGTTCTCGTTCCTCTCGGAGAGGTTTGGCCGGATTGCAGAAAATGACAGACAAATGCGGTTTCCCACCAGTCACGGAGAAAGACGTCTCCTTGTGGTCGGAGTGGATCCAAAGCCCAGAGATAACGCTTGAATCCTGGCACAGCCCTTCTGTGGACTCTGAAGTGCAAAGCACCATGGATGGTTTTTTCATATACCTCACTGTCGGGCGGTCCCGTCGCAGCCATTTCCCAAAAGGATGTCATGATCCACACCTTCCAAAATGGGGTTTTGGTCTTTTTTTCATGAATAAACAACAGGGTTGTTAATTGCAGTATAACACTGGTGTCCCCAAAGACAATAATCACTTGGGGCTCAAACCAAGAACTAGGAATAGAGCCAGTTCGCATTTGAAGATGAAAGCCTGAGTCTGTAGACCTGAACGTGTCAGTGAAGGCCACACAGATGTCCTTCTGCTTGAGCATTGGGGTCAGTGTCCGGATGAAACTTTCACCCTTGTCATCATTGTGAACAACCAGCCCAATCCAGTTCCAGTGGAAATGCAGGAGCAGCCGGACTAAGCCCTCATACTGAGGAACTTCATTGGGATCGATCCGATAGAACGAGGGAAATTCCCTTTTCTCTCCTTCAACATGGCTGAAGAGGCCGTAACCAAGCTAAAGGAAGGAATTTCCTGTTAGTCTGTTGGGGAAGGATGTTGGGGATGTTGGGGATGTTGGGGAAGGAGAGCCAGGGCCTGCAGGAGAAGCTGCCACCACCGGGGGAGAGGTGTGCCTGCTGCTGCTGGGCCTGCTGCTGGTGCCGCCGCTGCCGCCGCCACCACCACCACCGTGGACTCCTGCCTGGCAGTATCTTAAAGGGGATTTTTTAATTGGTTTATTTTTTCAATTTTGGGGGGATTCTGTTGTGTTTTAGGGGTGGGTAGCCTGCCTGATAGGCGGGAGCGAGGAGGCACGTGTCCACCTGGTGGAGGCAGTGGGGGGAGTGTTGGGGGCCAGAACATACCAACTCCATCTGATACGGCGGCTGCGCCCCTACCTTCCCGACCATCTGCTCCCATCGGTAGTATATGCCCTGGTCTCCTCTCGTCTAGACTACTGTAATGCGCTCTAAGTGGAGTCACCCTTGAAGACGGTTCGGAAGTTGCAGCTGGTACAGAACACGGCGGCTCACCTGATTACAGGCAGCCGCCGGCAAGATCACATCACTCCAGTGCTGAAGGAGTTGCACTGGTTACCAGTTGCTTTCCGGGCCCAATTCAAGGTGTTGGTTTTGACCTTTAAAACCCTATATGGTTCCGGCCCAGCCTATCTCAAGGAGCGCCTCCAGCAACAAGATCAGCCTCGGATGGCCTTCTCTCTGTCCCATCAGCCAGGACAGCTAGGCTGGTGAGGACGAGGGAGAGGGCCTTCTCTGTGGTGGCCCCCACTCTGTGGAACTCCCTCCCTAGGGAACTCCGCCATGCCCCCTCTTTAATGAGCTTCCGCCGTGCATTAAAAATGTGGTTGTTCAGGCAGGCATTCGGGGTTGGTTAGGGTATTTTTTATGATGTTTTTAATGTAGAATTTTATTGTTTTAACTGTTTTGTTGTACATCGCCCAGAGTGGCTGGGTGACCAGCCAGATGGGCGATTAATAAATTTAATAAATAAATAAAAATAAAATGTTGTGGCATGTTAAAGACTAGCATATTTTTAATGGCAACTGTTTCCACGGACTCCTTCTGCCAACTTCAGATGCATGATGTGCTATCCAGGAGGAGGATGTCCATTTTAAAGACAGATACCTAAATATAAACTGAAGTCCTATAATGTCTACCCCTGTATGGTTGTCACCCCAAAAGTCAGGTCTGCCATTCAGATAACCTTGACACAATTTCTAACCATTGCAGTGAAGATACACGTTAATATTCCAAAACTGTGACATTTTGGGTGTTGTTACATGAAGCAACCCCCCCACAAAAACCCACATCCTTTCCGGAGCTTTCTGCTTTTGGTCTCTTTGCGGGATTAGGAAGGTCTTCTTTACATGGCAGCAGTGTGGTTTGAACTGAGGGAGGGCCTCCCTCCCTCCCTGGCATGCGTGCAAAGGAGCGTGTGTGTGTTCTTGTTTTTGAAGCTTAACTTCTGCTGTACTGTTTTCTTGAAGCCCCCCAGGAAACCTCGGATCTACTTGTGAGTAGAGATAATACCATGGTATAAGTCTGCACTCCTGGGCACACATAGTTGGGAGTAAGCCGAATTGAACTCAATGGGACTTGCTTCTGAGTAGACATGAGATCACCCTGTAAGTCTGCAACCCTCGGCACACTTCCTTGGGAGTAAGCCCCACTAAACTTAATAGGGTGCTCTGAAACAACAGAGGATGTTGCTTCTGAGCTTGGTGGGGTGGTGGATCAGATGTGTCTCCCTTGGTTGCAGGGAGGCATTCTACCTTCTTCTCCCCCCAGCTGAGAAATGCAGAGGCAGAAGATGCAATTGGCAGGCGATTCTTGTGCTCGGGCCTGTCAAATGTGCTCGGGCCTCCCTCCCTGCAACCCTGTGTCATCTTGACTGCGCCCCCAGCAACCGAAAGCAAACGCCCACAGCGGCAGACAGAGCAGTTTCTTCCGCTATAGGAGAATTTTACAGGGAGGCCATGGCGCTCCTGTTCCGTGGGCTGGGAAAAATACTACATTTTTTGCGTTTGGGGAAAACACGGGATAGGCTGGGGGAACTGGTGGGAGACACCCTGGAGGGTAATGGCATCATCTAAAGAGCCCGCAAACTTCCATGAAAGAGCCATCTCAATAGCAGGATAAAAGCTCCATGTGATGAACCCCACTGTGCACATATTGGGGGCTTTCTAGCTATGGGGCTTCTCCCCAAGACTCATTGATAGCCCAGTATAAAAGATAGAGGAACTCTATGTTGTTTAGGCAGGGGCTTCCCCAATAGCCAGAGAAGCCTGAGCTGATAGCAGCAGGAACAATAAGGAGTCTTGTAGCACCTTATTCTTTTCTGAGTCTTCTGTGGCATTTTAAAGGCTAGCACATTTTGCTTTGTGGCTTTCATGGACTCCTACAGCTGACTTCAGGTGCATGAAGGACTACAAGAAGGAAGATGTCCATGTTCAAAAGGGACATCTGAATATATATATATATATATATATATATATATATATGAATATATATATCTGAAGCTCTGTGATGTCTTTAATACCACTCCCACCCACACACAGGTGCACGAGCTCACCAGTGTGCGTATCACCCCAAACGTCAGGGCTGCCATGCAGGTAACCCTGATACAATTTGTAACGATTGCAATGAATGGGCACTTGGCTCCATATTCCCTTCATAAACAGGTGTAGGGCTTTCTGGCTTTAGTGCCCCTCCCCAAAGACAACAGTTTGGTCAAACTGGATTCATTCTGTGTGCAATCAGGACATACAAAATCGAGAATCAAAGAATCACAGAATAGTAGGGTTGGAAGGGGCCTCTAAGACCCGTGAGTCCAGCCCCAAGACACAATGTTAGGGGGGCTTAATGAACTCCGCTGAAGTGCCCTGTCCAAACACTTTCTCTACATCCTAAGACGTGTGGCCGAAAAGTAGGTTGTTATGGAAAAAAGAACATAAGAGCATCAGAGCCCTGCTGGATCAAACCCAGGATCCATCTAGTCCAGCATTCTGTTCACACAGCGGCCAATGATCTGCTGACGGGAAACCCTCAAGGAGGACACAAGGGCCATAGCACTCTCTCAGCCTTAGGGCTCCTTCACACAGGGCTTTTATCCTGCCATTGAGATGGCTCCCTCACGGACGTTCGCAGGCTCTTTACGTGACGCCGTCACCCTGCCGTGACCCTCCTGCACTAAATGCCCTGTGTTCTGTTTTTAAAGAGATCGCAGATCATGAGCTGTCAAATTACCCCGTTGTGTTCCACCTCAGTTTCCTCCATGAAACGACTTAAAGCCGCAAGAAGAGGAGCGAGATCCATGAAAGATAGTGGAAGACTCAGATACGGGGTGGGCAGGAGGGGAGCGGGGAAAGGAAGCGCACGTAAAGGGAGTCAGTTGTGATCCCACATTTGAAAGGGAAGCAGAAAGCCCCATTTTAAATTAGGGATGGACGGAAGTCCCTTACCTGATCCCGCAGCTTCCTTCGCGGTGGGGGGGGGCGCCCCATCCCTCCTCCCCGAAATTCCGGCCGCGAAACCTCCTGCCGGGATGCAAACGGCAGCGGCCGTAGCCGCTGCCGTTTGCGTCCCTGCAGTCAGCCGTGATAGGCTACGTAAATGTTTACGTAGCCTATCACGGCTGACTTTGAAAAAAAAAAAAAAGCACGTATGCAAATAGCATTGCCCTGATTTTCGCCGTAGTCTGCGTAAATGTTTACGTAGACTACATGTGCCCAAATAAGGAACGCAAATGGCGGCACGCATGGGCGCCGCCATTTGCGTACGCACTTTTTTTTTTTTTGAAAATCTAGCCGTGATAGGCTACGTAAAGATTTACGTAGCCTATCACATTTGTTGTTGTTGTTGTTTTACTTGGAAATGGTGGTGGTGGCAGCCGGTCGGAAGACCAGCCGCCGCAGCCGCCGAACCGCTGCCGAACCACCGCCAGGAGCTGTCTCAGACTACATTTTGTTCAAGTCTTCTCAATGATGGTTCGAAGTAATCTGCATGGATTCGGAAGATATTTGGCACTCCCAAACTGGTGATCCATCACGTAATGGAAACTCTGTGGACTAGCTCCAAGTAGTGCCATTGTGGTCGCTGGAGCTCCTCACCTGTTTGTCTTCTCCCGTTTAGGGGATGCCCTTTGCCAGGTGTGTGGAGCGGTGCTCTCCAGGGCACTGGAGAAAAGGTCCAGAGGGGAAGCCGGGTTGCTGCTACAAACATGACCTTTGTCCGGAAGGGACCTTTTCCAACCGGACAGGTAGCTCAGGTTTTCCTGTCACGGTGGCTTCAGTGCTGTTCAAGAGCCTGTCTGACCTCAGCTGGCTTTGGTGTGGGCTGGTGGAAGTGGTGCTGATTGGCGGAAGGGAATTGCCTTCGGTTCCACTTTGCTGAGAACAGGAGCAGCCCTGCTGCTTTGAAACTGTGCTGTTGTGAACATGGGCTCAGTCGGGGTCTCTCACTTCAAATCCTTATTGAGCTGGGGACGGGGGGAACCCTGTTTTCCCTGATGTTCAGCCGGAATCTGGCTTCCCGCAACTTGAGCCCATTCTTCCGTGTCCTGCACTCTGGGATGATCGAGAAGAGATCCTGGCCTTCCTCTCTCTGACAGCCTTTCAAGTACTTGAAGAGCAACACCTTTTGTTTTTGGTCTTTTGGACACAGCAACATCTCTTTTGTAAGGGTTTGTGTAGGTCATCTAATTACTGGAGGTGTAACACAGCTAATGCTTCTTGTAAGCATATGTTTTGGCAATACCCAGTAGTTGCCCCTTTTGGGGATGAGGTCATTATACGGGTGTATTTTGTATTGGAGCACTTCTTAATATTTATAGATGTGCATGCTCTGTTAAATTATCTGCCTGCTTCTTGGAAGATAACGCAAGGTTCCTGCAAATGGATTCTCTGCACCCTTCTGTCAGCTGAAAGGCTGATAGATGCTCACCTCCAATAATGCAGTTGATTGAAGATGTTGCAATGCTTTCAGTATTTGGATGGGTGCTGCGTAGAAGCCACCTGCACCCTATGAAATCCTAGAAAAGTAGGTTTGGAATGGGCCTGAAGGACCATCGAGTCCAACCCCCTGCTCAATGCAGGACTCCAAGTCAGAGCATCCCTGACAGATGGCTGTCCAGCCTTGTCCTGAACGCCTCCAGTGTGGGAGAGCCCACCACCTCCCTAGGGAATTGGTTCCATTGTCGTATTGCTCTAACAGTCAGGACGTTTTTCCTGATGTTCAGCCTGAACCTGGCTTCCTGTCACTTGAGCCCATGATTCCGTGTCCTGCACTCTGGGATGATCAAGAAGAGATCCTGGCCTTCCTCTCTGTGACAACCTTTCAAGGACTTGAAGAGCGCTATCCTATCTCCCCTCAGTCTTCTCTTCAAGGCTAAACATGCCAATTCTTTCAGTCTCTCCTCCTAGGGCTTTGTTTCCAGTCCCCTGATCATCCTCGTTGCCCTCCTCTGAACCTTCTCCAGCTTGTCTGCATCCTTCTTAAAGTGTGGTGCCCAGAGCTGGACATAGTACTCCAGGTGAGGCCTAACCAGTGTTGAGTAGAGGGGAACTAGTACTTCCCGGGATTTGGAAGCGATGCTTCTATGAATGCAGCCCAAAATGGCATTGGCCTTTTCTGCAGCCACATCACATTGTTGGCTCATATTCAGCTTGTTATCGACAACAATTCCAAGATCCGTCTCGCTTGTAGTGTTGTTGAGCCACGTATCCCCCATCTTGTAACTGTGCATTTGGTTTCTTTTTCCTAGGTGCAGAACCTGGCATTGATCCCTATTAAATGTCATTCTGTTGTTTTCTGCCCAGCGCTCCAGTCTATCCAGATCACTTTGAATTTTGTTTCTGTCTTCCAAAGTATTAGCTATCCCGCCCAATTTTGTGTCATCTGCAAATTTGATCAGCATTCCCTGTATCTCCTCCTCCAAGTCATTAATACAGTGTTGAAGAGCACCGGGCCCAGGACTGAGCCCTGCGGTACCCCACTCGTTACCTCTCCCCAGCTTGAGAAGGTCCCATGGATAAGCACTCTTTGAGTCCGATTCTGTAGCCAACTGTGGATCCACCAGATCGTTGCTTCATGTAGCCCACTTTGAGCTAGTTTGCTCATCAGGATAACATGGGGCACTTTGTCGAAAGCTTTGCTGAAGTCGAGGTATATGATGTCTACAGCATTCCCACGGTCCACAAGGGAGGTGACTTGATCAAAAAATGAGATCAGATTCGTCTGGCAGGATTTGTTCTTGACAAATCCATGTTGGCTTCGAGGAATCACTGCATTGTTTTCAAGGTGCTTAAGGATCCTCTCCATTTTATCCTCACAACAACAATCCTGTGAGGTAGGTTGGGCTGAGAGTCTGCGACTGGCCCAAAGTCACCCAGTGAGCATCCATGGCCAAGTGGGGCCTATAACCCAGATCTACCAACTCCCAGTCCCACACTATAGCCGCTACCCACACACCTATGCATACATACACACATGCTGACATGCACACACATTTCTTAGTTTCACATTGAAATTGATAACTTCAAATATAAAAGAAAAAAGAAAAGAAAAAAGGGGGAAGAACGGAAGTTGGGCAGAACGTTGGCCAGGGCAGGTGATTTGTCATCCTTGTAACAATTGGAGGATGTTGCCCCCAAATCAAACCCATTGACCTTATTTCTATAGATCTTTCTGTTACCTGTTCTCCTGCCTCTTCACAACACATCTCCTCCTATGACAATCTGTCATCTGGAGAAAACGAGAGATAATAATTTGCTTGGGCATTCAGAAAGCACAGCAGGTGACAGGATGGGGTTCAGTTCTTGCACTAAACAGTTTTTCATTTTTAGTTACTTAATTTGGGTTTTTCTTCTTTACAAAACATTTAACATGAGTCTGGAACCCAAAAAATAAAAAGGAAAAAAAAAGACGAAGGAGAAAGATTTTGTCCTGTACAAAATATGTTACTGAAGAGTATGTTACTAACAGAAAACAATAGGTGTACAATCAGCTAGAGATACTTCTGGTTCCTGCTTTGTGGGCTGGTCAACACTGTGTCCTATTTGAGATGCCTCAATAGTTGTTGCTCATTCCAGATGCAGATCGTTGTGTCCTGTGCCCAGAAGACCAACATCCAAACAAGAACCAAGACCAGTGTATCCCCAAGAAGATCCACTTCCTCTCCTATCAAGAGACATGGGGGTTGATTTTATCTTCTTTGGCCCTTTCCCTCTCTCTGATCACATCTCTAATGCTGGCAATCTTCATTAAACACTGTCATATGCCAATTCTTAAAGCCAACACCCAAGATCTCACCTACATCCTCCTCATCTCCCTCCTGCTCTGCTTCCTCTGCTCCTTCCTGTTTATCGGCCAACCCACAAAGGTCCCATGTCTTCTCCAACAAACTCCCTTCAGCATCACCTTCTCTGTAGCTGTTTCTTCAGTGCTGGCAAAAACCATCACAGTGGTTCTGGCCTTCATGGCCACCAAGCCAGGAAATATGGCCAGAAAACTCTTGGGGAGACAACTAACTCCATTGTCCTGTTCTGCCCCCTCATCCAAGGTGTTATCTGTGCTGTCTGGCTGGTGACCTCTCCCCCATTCCCAAACTTGGACTTCCATTCCCTGGTCACAGAGATCATGGTGGAATATAATGAAGGTTCAGTCACAATGTTTTACACTGTCCTGGGTTACATGGGTTTCCTGGCCCTCATTAACTTCACAGTGGCTTTCCAAGCTAGGGAAGTTGCCTGACAGCTTCAATGAAGCCAGGTTTATCGCCTTCAGCATGCTGGTGTTTTGCAGCGTTTGGGTCTCCTTTGTGCCCACCTACCTGAGCAGCAAGGGGAAGTCCATGGTGGCTGTGGAGGTCTTCTCCATCCTGGCCTCTGGTGCTGGTCTCCTGGGTTTCATTTTTTATCCCCAAATGCTACATTATTGTGCTGAGACCTGATCTCAACAGCAGAGACCATCTAGTTAGGAAAAATAATCAGGCAATCTAACATTTTGGTGTCTTCTTTGCTAATTAAGTTGCCAATGAAAGACTCAGTCCCAGTTCCCTATCAAATTGGTCTATAAAGGGAAGCTGGATGAATGGTGCAAGGGTGAAGTCCTTCTCAGAAATGGCTTCCAGGCAACCATATGGAGGAGCAACCTCCATCTGATGTTTGTAGGATGGAACCACCTCCAATCCTATGTGAGAGATCTCTGGTGTGTCATTAGTCCAGATGTTTCCCCTCCTGGCTCTCTGAAGATAATAGAATCATTGACTAAAGAGGGATGATGTGGGACATCTAGTCCAACCCCTCGTGTTCAGTGCACATCTGCAATGCAGGGTGAAGCTGCAGCATCCCTTATAGATAGCCCAACAGCCTCCATTTAAACAGCTCCAGCCAAGGAGATGTGACCACCTCCCAAGGCATTCACTTCCATCGATGAACAAAGGCCAACTGACAACCACTGCCCATTCAACCACTGCCCATAGTCAAATACATTTTTATTCAAGCAGGCCTTTATCATGTAAGCTGGTCTGTTGGGTTTGGTGCTGTTTTTATTCTTGCATTGTTGTGTTCTTAATTGTGTGTTAATGTATTTGTGCTATGATTGGTTTAATTATCATTTTATTCTAAATACCATCTTTCATTGTTGTTAGATGCCTTGAGTGCCGTTTCCTGGAGGAAAGGTATGTATGCTAATCCCTTGAGCCAAATCAAAGGTGTGTTTTCCCCCAACCTCCTTTATTCCAACCTGTTTCTCTGTGCTTAAGCTCCCTCTCCATGTGTGCCAGGGGCTGATTTGTAACTTTACTCCCGGTGCCAAATTTAGACCCTGATGGGCATGACTTCAGCTCTGGCATAGCCACGGGCATTACTTCAGCTCTGAAGCAAACCACTAACATTTCCTTCCTCCCCCACTGTCATTCCACGTCTTCCAGCTCTTTCTATATTCTTGATATGTTAGCATGGGGATAGGGGGCTTCTTTTAGTCCACTGGCCAAATTCTATTCCAGAGAATCCCTCAGGGGTCGGATTCCACTGGTGGGGCAGTGAAAAGTACAAAAAAAAAGTAAAACAACCCACAACCCACCAGCACGTTGTAGCTCTAAGTTCCTGCCAGGAACTCAGCCGCTGGAGTGGCCTTCAACATTTTTGACTGGCGAAAAACTGAGCCAACGTCAGGAAGCCACCAAACCATCCATGGTTGGGGGAAAGGGGGTGGGGCCAGTGAAGGGGCCTGTTGAGCTGGGTAACCCCAGGAGGCCCAGACCAGGACCCAGGCCTGAGACTCCCCACCACGGTGTTAGAGCAAAGGAAAAGGGGAAACCCTTTGCCAACTCTGAAAAAGAAAAGACAAATACTCTGAGCACATGCCGTTTTGCAGTTTGTTGTTGTTGTTGTTGTTCAGTCATTCAGTTGTGTCCGACTCTTCGTGACCCCATGGACCATAGCACGCCAGGCCTTCCTGTCCTGCGCTCTCTCCTGGAGCGTTCTCAAGTCCATATTCATTGCATCGGTGATGCTATCTAGCCATCTCATCCTCTGCCGTCCCCTTCTCCTTTTGTCTTCAGTCTTTCCCAGCATCAGGGTCTTTTCCAGACAGTTTTCTCTTCGCATTAGGTGGCCCAAATATTTGAGCTTCAGCTTCAGGATCTGTCCTTCCAATGAGCACTCAGGGTTGATTTCCTTTAGGATGGACTGATTTGCCCTCTTTGCAGTCCAGGGGACTCGTAAGAGTCTTCTCCAGCACCACAATTCGAAAGCATCAATTCTTCGGCGCTCAGCCTTCCTTATAGTCCAGCTCTCACAGCCATACGTTACTACTGGGAAAACCATAGCTTTGATTATATGAAACTTTGTTGGCAAGGTGATGTCTCTGCTTCTTACTATGCTGTCTAGGTTTGCCATAGCTTTCCTCATTTCATGGCTACAGACACCGTCTGCGGTGACCTTGGAGCCCAAGAAAATAAAATCTGTCACTGCTGCCATTTCTTCCCCTTCTATATGCCAGGAAGTGATGGGGCCAGATGCCATGATCTGAGTTTTTTTAATGTTGAGTTTCAAACCAGCTTTTGCACTCTCCACTTTCACCCTCAACAAGAGGCTCTTGAGATCCTCTTCGCTTTCTGCCATTAGGTGGTATCGTCTGCGTATCTGAGGCTGTTGATAATTCCCCCTGCAATCTTAATTCCGAGCTGTGATTCATCCAACCCGGCGTTTCTCATGATGTACTCTGCATATAAGTTAAATAAGCAGGGCGACAATATACAGCCTTGTCGTACTCCTTTCCCAATTTTGAACCAATCGGTTGTTCCATGTCCGGTTCTTACTGTTGCTTCTTGACCCTCGTACAGGTTTCTCAGGAGACAGGTAAGGTGGTCTGGTACTCCCATCACTTTCAGAATTTGCCACAGTTTGTTGTGATCCACACAATCAAAGGCTTTAGCGTAGTCAATGAAGCAGAAATAGACGTTTTTCTGGAATTCTCTTGCTTTCTCCATGATGCAGCGAACGTTGGCGATTTGATCTCTAGTTCCTCTGCCTCTTCGAAACCCAGCTTGTACTTCCGGTAGTTCTCGGTTCACATACTGCTGAAGCCTAGCTTGTAGGATTTTGAGCATCACCTTGCTGGCATGTGAAATGAGCGCAATTGTGCGGTAGTTTGAACACTCTTTGGCGTTGCCCTTCTTTGGAATGTAAACTGACCTTTTCCAGTCTTGTGGCCACTGTTGAGTGTTCCAGATTTGTTGGCATATTGAATGCAGCACTTTAACAGCATCATCTTTTAGGATTTTAAATAGCTCGGCCGGAATACTGTCATCTCCGCTAGCTTTGTTGTTACTAATGCTTCCTAAGGCCCACTTGACTTCACTCTCTAGGATGTCCGGCTCAAGTTCAGTGACCGCACTATCATGGCTATCAGGGACACTAAGATCTTTCCTGTATAGTTCTTCTGTGTATTCTTGCCACCTCTTCTTAATCTCATCTGCTTCTGTTAGGTCCCTGCCTTCTTTGTCCTTTATCATGCCCGTCTTTGCACAAAATGTTCCCTTGAGATCTCCAATTTTCTTGAAGAGATCTCTAGTCTTTCCCATTCTGTTGTTTTCCTCGATTTCTTTGCATTGTTCATTGAAGAAGGCCTTCTTGTCTCTCCTTGCTATTCTCTGGAACTCTGCATTCAGTTGGGTATATCTTCCCCTTTCTCCCTTGCTTTTCGCTTCCCTTCTTTCGTGAGCTATTTGTAAAGCCTCCTCAGACAGCCACTTTGCTTTCTTGCATTTCTTTTTCTTTGGGATGGATTTCGTTGCTGCCTCCTGAACAATGTTACGGACCTCCGTCCATAGTTCCTCAGGCACTCTGTCTATCAGGTCTAATCCCTGAAATCTATTCCTCACCTCCACTGTATATTCATCAGGGATATGACTTAGGTCATACCTGAACGGTTTAGTGGTTTTCCCGACGTTCTTCAATTTAAGCCGAAATTTTGCAAGAAGCAGCTCATGATCTGAGCCACAGTCAGCTCCAGGTCTTGTTTTTACTGACTGTATGGAGCTTCTCCATCTTTGGCTGCAAAGGACATAATCAATCTGATTTCGATATTGACCATCTGGTGATGTCCATGTGTAGAGTCGCCTCTTGTGCTGTTGGAAAAGAGTGTTTGCTATGATCAGCATGTTCTCTTGGCAAAACTCTATTAGCTTTTGTCCTGCTTCATTTTGTACACCAAGGCCATGCCTGCCTGTTATCCCGGTGATTTCTTGACTTCCTACTTTAGCATTCCATCCCCTATGATGAAGAGGACATCTTTTTTTGGTGTTAGTTCTAGAAGGTGTTGTAGGTCTTCATAGAACCGATCAACCTCAGCTTCTTCGGCCTCAGTGGTTGGGGCATAGACTTGAATTACTGTGATGTTGAATGGTTTGCCTTGGATTCGTACTGAGATCATTCTATCATTTTTAAGATGATAGAATCTTAAGATGATATCATTTTTAAGATGATAGATGATAGAAAAGCAGTACCCCAATACTGCTTTTCCCACCCTTTTGTTGACTATGAGTGCTACTCCATTTCTTCTAAGGGATTCTTGCCCACAATAGTAGATATGATGGTCACCTGAATTAAATTCGCCCATGCCTGCCCATTTTAGTTCGCTGATTCCCAAGATGTCGATGTTCAATCTTGCCATCTCATGTTTGACCACCTCCAGCTTACCTTGATTCATTGATCTGACATTCCAGGTTCCTAAACAATAGTGTTCTTTACAGCATCGGATTTTCTTTTCACCACCAGACACATCCACAGCTGAGTGTCCTTTCGGCTTTGGCCCAGCCGCTTCACTGTTTCTGGCGCTACTTGGAAATACCCTCTGCTCTTCCCCAGTAGCATATTGGACACCTTCCAACCTGAGGGGCTCATCTTCCGGCGTCATCTCTTTTAGCCTTGTGATAACCATGGGGTTTTCTTGGCAAGAATACTGGAGTGGGTTGCCATTTCCTTCTCCAGTGGACCACATTTTGTCAGAACTCTCTGCCATGACCTGTCCATCTTGGGTGGCCCTGCACGGCATAGCTTATGGCTTCCCTGAGTTACGCAAGCCCCTTCACCACAACAAGGCAGTGATCCATGAAGGGGTCCTGTAGGATACAAATCTTTTAAATAAATAGCCAAAGAACTCTTGGGCGGGGCCGGTCCTAGGATAACTAGCGCCCTGGGTGAGACCTGGGTTGGTTCCCCCCCCCCCCGTGGTCAGCTTTGCAGGGCCATCCAGAGGGTTTACAAGGGCCTGGCGTCCTTCCTATTCATTGGTTGACCCACAAACGTCACCTGTCTTTTCCAACAAGTGGCTCTCATCATCATCTTCCGCTTTGGCCAAAAAACATCATACTGGTTCTGGCTTTCATGGCCACCAAGCCAGGAAACATGTCAAGAAAACTCTTGGGAAGACAACTGGCGAACTCCATTGTCCTGGCCTGTCCTTTTAGCCCTGTTGTGACCTGTGCTGCCTGCCTGGTGACGTCTCCATTTCCAAACTTGAACTTTTGTTCCCTGGCTGGAGAGATCATAGTGAAATGTAACAAAGGCTAGATAACCATGTTCTACACTGTCCTGGCTTACATGGGTTTCCTGGCCCTTGTTAGCTTCACGGTGGCTTTCCAAGCTAGGAAGTGGCCTGACAGCTTCAACGAAGCCAAGTTTATCACCTTCAGCATGCTGGTGTTTTGCAGTGTTTGGTTCTCCTTTGTGCCCGCCTACCTGAGCACCAAAGGGAAGTCCATGCTGGCTGTGGAGGTCTTTTCCATCTTGGCCTCTGGGGCCGGTCTCCTGGGTTGCATCATTCTCCCTAAATGCTACATTATTGTACTGAATCCAAATCTTAGCTGCAGAGTTCATCTCGTAAGGAAAAAGAACCAGGGATCCTAACACTCTGGTGTCTTCTCTGCTTATTCAGTTCCTCAACTAACAGTCAATCCCGATTTCCAATCAAAGTGGTCTATAGAGGGGAGTTGGATGCATGATCCAAGAAGTAAGCCCCTTTCAGAAATGTCTTCCAGACAGACATAGGGAGGAGGATGCCATGAACAGCCTCTGTATCATCAGCCTTGGGATGTTTGTAGGAGGGAATCAGCTCCAATTATATGTGAGAAATCTCTGGGCCATCCTTGGTCTAGAAGTTTGCTCTCTGATATTCATAGAATCATAGACTTGGGAGAGAGCTTGGAGGTAATTTAGTCACCCCCCCTGCTCAATCCGGGTTCTGCAATGCAGAATGCAGCAACAGCATTCCTGACAGCTGGCTGACCCATCCTCTGCTTAAACGCCTCCAGCGAAGGAAAACCACCACTTCCCAAGGGAGTCTGTTTTTCTGCTGAACAAAGCTTAGTCCTTGCCTGATATTTAGCAGACTCGGAAGTACATTAGTTAGCTTAAGTGGAGGCAAATGTTTCACATTGTCAGGCCAGCTCACAGATCTTTGCAGGTTTTTTTCCCCCCGTAAAAACCATTTACGCAAGTTGTGGCCACAATTTGTGTAAGTTAGGCAATTTTCAGCCAGAATTTGTGTAACTTCAGCAAACTGTGGCTGTAAATATGCCTAACTTGCACAAACTGAGGCTGGAAGTTGCGCAAATGATGTTTTTACAAGGGAAAACGGGCAGGTCCCCAGAGTTCTGGAACAGGCCCCTTGGCTTGGCTTGCAAGCAGAAGCTGAGATGGGGGGCTTCGGGAAATCCGGTGAGGAAAAAGAAGAGCTGGATTTCCCCACAATGGCCATCCCTACTGACAACTAAAGTAAAATCCAAAGCCTCCAGGGTGCAATGGTGGCCCGGGAGGAGGCCTTCTTCACAGCCACTGCCACTGTAAGTGGGGCCTGGTAATGTGCTCTTGCTGCTGCTCAGTTGCATTTCTTCTGATCCTCGTGCCATTTGCGCTCCAGCTGGTATCGGGCGTGCTTTATAGCTTGAAACCCAGGGAGCCATCTGATCCCCGGAGCCCCAGAGAAGGCACTGTGTGAGGCTGGGACTAGGACCTCAGCAGGGGCAAATGCCATACCATGCCAGACAAAAACTCCCCAGCAGCATTCGGGAATCCCTCCAATTTCACAGGTCTTTCAGGACAGACCCTTGTAATAGGTCCTCTGCCCTGCGGGGTGTTATAACTGCAGACAGACCAGACATGCCATCCATCAGTGTCTCATTGGTCAGCCCAGCGCTGCTATACTCAGGCGCCAACTCGTCCCTTCCCCAGTCATCCCTCTGGGCTAATGGCCTTTGCCACAAGCCTGGAATTAGGAGTTCAGCTTCACACACAGCCAAGTTTGTAACCTGAAAACTTAACTCAAGTCCCTGAGCCCATCTGAGCAAGAGACAAGCAGAGAGTGCAAAGGGAGCCCAGCGCTCTGGGGCTAATTTCTCTAGCTGAGAATTATCAAAATGGCAGTAATCCTTGAGGAATCCCCTGTGGTTTTCCATTCCGCAAGTCAATAACAAAGAAATCCAGGGGGGGGGGATGCTTAATATAAATAGACACTGAGCCTTTCCGTGTGGCGCTGGGGTGGGGTGTGATCACTTTATCTGTGGTCATTTCTTGCTGAGATGTCATTCCCCTGCTGGGGCCTGTATGGTCGCTCTCTTTCAGGTTCTCCTTGTCGCTGACTGGGAAGGGGAGGTCCCCCGTGCCCCTGATGGTTTGGCTGCATCTGCGTCTGCTGCTCATATTTTGGCTCCTGCCTCAGGCCACCCAGAGGATGCTGAGGGCCAAGTGCCTCTTGACCAGGACGTATCACCTGCGAGAAGATTGCTACAGGCCAGGAGACCTCATTGTTGGTGGGAATATACCACTTGGCGGTTATTATCCCGTAAAGTTACGTGACTTTCGAAGATTGTACCTGTCACCGTTTTTGGTTGTATTTGCGTAAGTTTCCACAAGAGGGATCTGGGACAGATACTTGCCTGCTTTGCTGGCAGATGAGAGGGCTCCTTCCAGGGAGGTGCATTAGCCGTTTGACATATGAGTCTCAGAGGTGTGTAATCACTGGCTTCAACCTTTAATGAGAGTGAGAGGGCCAGGTAAGCACCCAGACAGCCACACTCACAGGGTTCGCATGCAACGACAAGCTGCGCATGGTGAAGCTCATTAAGGGAGTTGGGTGTCCTGTGCCCATCACACACAGCGGTGGTCAATCAGCCAGCACGGCTTATTAAATACCCACGCGCATGTGAACCCAGTCAAAAGCTGGAGGGTTCTTCTTTGGCTTCATCCTGAGCTGGAGGAGAATTACACATTCCCTCTTTGGCGTGATCGAGGGTGCTGTGGCAGTCTCACAGGCCTCCTGGGAGCTAAACTTCGGAGGGAGCCTGGCGCTGCTGTTGCACCTACTGCTCTAAGGAGAGAGACATCGAAAATGCGCCTGTGGGTGTGTTGTGTGTGGGTGTGCAAGGCAGAATACAGAAACATGGAGGCAAGTGTTAGGGGACTCAACCGAGAGGTTGGGAGGATATCTCACACTTGGTTCCACCCCCAACAAAGTCCCTTGAAGGTGAACTGCATGTTGAGTTTGGAGTAAACTAGTTTCAGTTGTTTGGGCCAAGTCTGGCTTTGTAGAGTCCTGCCTTAATCTGGAGGGGTGAGCAAGGGAGAGTTAGCCGTCACATATCCCCCTCCTTGCTAAAAGGGAGAACAACTGATCTGCCTCACGAGGCTTTTGGGTACAAGGAAGGAAGGCAGAGTTGAGCAATAATTGGGTTTTATATTAAGAATTGACAATGAATAGGAAATCTGCCCCTTCCCAGCAGTCTCTAGTTAGGACGGGGTGGTCAGAAGGTAGGTCTGGACGTACTGGTAGATCACTGAGCGCTCTCCAGTAGATCAGCCAGGACTTCTGACCCTCCATTATTTAATAGTAGCAGCAACAAATGACTCCTTTCCAGCCTATATTCTTCTTCTGAAATGAAGAAAACTTTGGATTTGTGTGTGCCAGGACTGACTGGCTTTCCAGGGATTAAGACAGGGGTCTTTCCCAGCTCTGCATGGAGACGCCTTGAGTCTGGGACCTCCTGCATATAAAGCAGAAGCTCGCCCACTGAGCTCCAGCCCTGCACCTCAGTAGTTCTGAATAACGTAGGCAAGAACTTGGCTGATCACCATCAGAAAGAGCATGCTGAGCTAGCTGGTTCTGTTCTGGCAGGACTCTTCTGATGTTCCTCTCTTTATGTTCTTCATAGACAAATTCAAGGGAGAGGCTGGGTCAGTCTACAGCTATCAGCCATTGTTAATCCTGGTAAAGTTGCCCTGTGGGAAATTTCCTGATTAATATTGATTGGTTGATTGATTTAAATAATATACTTATTGTATTTTATTATTGTATTTTGGTTTTACTTGATGTCCACCTTGGAAGGATTCGCGTGATAAATTGTTTATGTCAATAATAATAAATCTGCTGAACCAGATGGACCTTCGATCTCTGATTCAGCAGGGCTCTTCTCAGATGCAGCTGGCAATTCTCTCTATCTCTCTCTTTCTCTCTCTCTGAGTGTGTGTGTGTGTGTGTGTGTGTGTGAGAGAGAGAGAGAGAGAGAGAGATTGGGGTGGGGGGAGTCAACAGAGCCACAGAACAACAATCTGAATTTCTCTGTGAATCCTTGGTTTATTTGCAGAAGTTGGCTTTGGTCTTGAAGCTCTTGTATATTTTCAGAGAGGGGTGAGCCAGAAAGACTTTATTACCCTCCACTTCTTGGCAATTCTTCTGGGATCTCCGCCCTCCCAAGGTCACTCTCGTTGCAGGACAGAATTGAAATACTACCAGAACGTCCTGGCCTTCATGTTCGCCATCACGGAGCTCAACAAGGATCCGGCCCTCCTTCCCAACACGACGCTCGGCTTCCGCATCTATGACCACAGGGACATGGTGAGAAGGATCTATGTGAACAGCCTGTCTCTGCTCTCCACACGGGGACGAATGTCTCCGAATTATAAGTGTGACCAGAAGGATAAGCTGCTCTCTGTTATTGGGGGTCTCGACTCCGAATCCTCCCGGCAGATGGCCTCCATCTTCGGCCTCCTCAAGGTCCCACAGGTAAGGGGATTCATGTCGAGACCAAGGTGGGGGTTCTGCAGAACCCAGGAACATGGAGAGGGAAAGGCCAGTCTCTGGAAACCCTGCAGCGGCTGTGTGGGTTGCTGCCATTCTGCAAAGCAGAAATACATTTCCTTCCTTGTTCTGTGTCTGGTGCTGTGGACATAATATATTTTGCCTTCAGCAAGGCATTTGGCAAAGTCGCCCATGAGATTCTGATTAGCAAGCTTGTCAAGTGTGGCCTGGATCCAGGGCTGGCTGGAGAACCATACTCAAAGAGTGCTCTCCTATGGATCCTCGCCAAACTCGAGGGAGGCATCGCGTGAGTGCCACGGGGCTCTGTACTCTCCAGCATTTTTATGAGTGACATGGAGGAAGGGGTGGGTCAATGCTTATCGGATTCGGAGGTCACAAAATTGTGAGGGATAGTAATACCTCGGAAGACGGGAGCAAAATTCAGAAAGCTCTTGATAGGTTAGAAAACTGGGCAGAACATAACAGAATGAAATTGGGCAGAGACAAGTGCTCAGTTCTTCTTTTAAGGGCGGGGTGGGTGGGAAAGAAATCAGATGTGCAGGTTTTGATGGGGGATACCTTCACAGTACGGTGTGTGAATGGGATCTTGGAATTAGAGTCTAACGAAAGCTGAACTTGAGTCGGCAGTGTGATGTGGCTGCAAAAAAGGCAAATGCAATTTTATTTTGCATCAATAGAAGTATAGTTTCTGAGCCATGGAATTAATAATTCCACTCGACTCTGCACTCGTCAGACCTCACCTTGAATACTGTGCCCAGTTCCGTACACCACCACACATTAAGAAGGATTCAGACAACCTGGGGGATGAGTTCAGAGAATGGTAACAAAGTGTATTTATTTAGATTTATTTATTTATTTAATCTATGATATTCATTGTTGTTGTTCAGTCGTTCAGTCGTGTCCGACTCTTCGTGACCCCATGGACCTGAGCACGCCAGGCCTTCCTGTCCTGCGCTCTCTCCCGGAGTGTGCTCAAGTTCATATTCATTGCATCACTGATGCTATCTAGCCGTCTCATCCTCTGCCGTCCCCTTCTCCTTTTGCCTTCAGTCTTTCCCATCATCAGGGTCGTTTCCAGGGAGTTTTCTCTTCACATTAGGTGGCCAAAATATTTGAGCTTCAGCTTCAGTCTCTGTCCTTCCAATGAGCACTTAGGGTTGATTTCCTTTAGGATGGACTGATTTGACCTCCTTGCAGTCCAAGGGACTCGTAAGAGTCTTCTCCAGCACCACAGTTCGAAGGCATCGATTCTTCGGCGCTCAGCCTTCCATCTCTCACAGCCATACGTTGCTACTGGGAAAACCATAGCTTTGATTAGATGGACCTTTGTCGGCAAGGTGATGTCAATGCTTCTTACTATGCTGTCTAGGTTTGCCATAGCTTTCCTCCCAAGGAGCAAACGTCTTTTAATATCATGGCTTTGGCTGCAAAGTACATAATCAATCTGATTTTGATATTGACCATCTGGAGATGTCCATGTGTAGAGTCACCTCTTGTGCTGTTGGAAAAGCGTGTTTGCTATGATCAGCGTGTTCTCTTGGCAAAACTCTATTAGCCTTTGTCCTGCTTCATTTTGTACACCAAGGCCATGCTTGCCTGTTATCCCGGTGATTTCTTGACTTCCTACTTTAGCATTCCAATCCCCTAGGATGAAAAGGACGTCTTTTTTGGGTGTTAGTTCTAGAAGGTGTTGTAGGTGTTCATAGAACCGATCAACCTCAGCTTCTTTGGCATCAGTGGTTGGGGCATAGACTTGAATCACTGTGATGTTGAATGGTTTGCCTTGGATTCGTACTGAGATCATTCTGTCGTTTTTAAGATTGTACCCCAGTACTGCTTTTCCCACCCTTTTATTGACTATGAGTGCTACTCCATTTCTTCTAAGGGTTTCTTGCCCACAGTAGTAGATATGATGGTCACCTGAATTAAATTCACCCATGCCTGTCCATTTTAGTTCGCTGATTCCCAAGATGTCCATGTTCAATCTTGCCATCTCATGTTTGACCACCTCCAGCTTACCTTGATTCATTGATCTGACATTCCAGGTTCCGAAACAATATTGTTCTTTACAGCATCGGACTTTCTTTTCACCACTAGACACATCCACAGCTGAGTGTCCTTTCGGCTTTGGCCCAGCTGCTTCACTGTTTCTGGCGCTACTTGGAAATTCCCTCTGCTCTTCCCCAGTAGTATATTGGACACCTTCCGACCTGAGGGGCTCATCTTCCGGCATCATATCTTTTAGCCTTGGGATACGTTCCATGGGGTTTTCTTGGCAGGAATACTGGAGTGGGTTGCCATTTCCTTCTCCAGCGGACCACATTTTGTCAGAACTCTCTGCCATGACCTGTCCGTCTTGGGTGGCCCTGCACGGCATAGCTTATGGCTTCACTGAGTTACGCAAGCCCCTTCGCCACAACAAGGCAGTGATTCATGAAGGGGATGATATTCATATCACCCTAATAAAATCCCTAAATGGTTATCAGGGAACTAGAAACTAAGTCCTGCGAGGAAAGATGGCAGGAACTAGATATGTTTAGCCTTGAGAAGACAAGACCGAGGGGGAAAGGATAGGACTTCTCAAGCACCTAAAGGGTTGTCCCACAGAAAAGGGCCACAACCTGTTCTCTATCATCCAAGGCTGTAGAATGTGAGATAACAGGGTTAAATCCCAGGAAGGCAGATTTTGGTAGAACATCAGGGAAAATCTCCTAACTGTCATTGCAGTCAGACCAGGGGGGTGGCTGCGCCAGGATCCATCCTGCCTCTGTCGGCTGTCAGGGAAGCCCTTGATAACCACCACAGGCAGAAGGGGCCTCGGTGGCATCCCAGAGCTCTAGCACAAAGCACAAGGGCTTGACTGCCAGAGTCCCTGGCACGGAGGAGGGGCAGCTTGCACAGCTCGGTGGGTGGGCGGGGGCGCTCAGGGAGACTCACCAAGAGGCTCTGGGCCATGCAGCAGAGGGATGGCAGGTCTTCAAGCTCTCCCACACCTTGGATGGAGATGGGTCTGTAGGGATGGACGAAAGTCCCTTACCTCGTCCCGCAGCTTTTTTCAGGGTGGGGGGAGGCACTTCGGTTCTCCCCCCGAAAATTCTTGGCGGGTGGGGAGGCGTCCCGCCGCTCCCCGCCGAAATTCAGGCCAGGGGGGAGGTGCCCCATCCCTCCCCGCTGAAGTTCTGGCCGGGGGGAAGCGCCCCGTCTCCCCGGCCGCAAAAGAAAAAAATAAAGTGTAAACCCCCCCCCACACACACACACACGTGATAGGCTACGTAACGATTTACGTAGATTCGTGGAGAAATTCTCTGCCATCCCTATGGGTCTGTCCATCCATAGTCAGGGATGCTTTAAACTGGATTCCTGCGCTGAGCAGGGGGCTGGAATACGTGGTCTAAATGGCCTTGTCCATGATTTTAAGGTTCTATGTACTGGGACACATTTCCATACAAAAAAGCTTTTGTTTTGGCCAATTGTGTTGGGGTTACCTCCATGGCAGCCCTGACTGTTGGGGTGATGGCCTTGAAGTCATCACACAGCTTCAACTCACTCTAAAAAACCTATTTTTGAAATCTTCCTTTGGGATAACACTTCATGAAACTGATAAAGTTGGCTGTAAGAGTCCATGAATGTTTATGCCATAGAAAAGCTGTTAGTCTTTAAAGTGCCAGAAACAAACCCTATTGTTTTTGCTGCAACAGACTAATGGGGCTTCCCCTCTGGAAATTCCCCCCTTCAGCTTGGTTTCTGCTTGCTCAAACCTATTGAGAAAGAGAAAAGGATATTTCCTTCCTTCTACTGGATTGATCCCAATGAAGTTCCCCAGTATGTGGGCTTAGTCCGGCTGCTCCTGCATTTCCACTGGAACTGGATCGGGCTGGTTTCCTACAGTGATGACAGTGGTGAACATTTCATCCAGACACTGACCCCAATGCTCAAGCAGAAGGACATCTGTGTGGTCTTCACCAGAATGCTGGAGCCCTCTGACAAGGTCTTAAAGACCGAAAAACGACTTTTTGGTATGTATATTCCTAGTTCTTGGCTTGAGTCCTTAGTTATTATTCTCTTTGGGAACTTTGAAGTGATATCATTGTTTCGTCATCTCCAAATGGCCAACACCTCATTAAGGAAGGTTTGGATCGTGACATCCCGTTGGGATATTGCTGCGACGGGATCCCAAGTCAGCTGGAAACAGCTAAAAGCCTTCCATGGCGCTTTGCACTTCAGGGTCCACAGAAGGGCTGTGCCGGGATTCAAGCATTTTCTCCAGGCTTTAGATCCACTCCAACCGCAAGGAGACGTCTTTCTCCATAAATGGTGGGAATTGGCATTTGACTGTCAGTTTCTGAAGCCAGGCCAAAACTCTCAAGGGGGAGTGAGAACCTGTACTGGGAAGGAGAAGCTAGAGGACCTGCCGGGCCCATCGTTCGAAATGAGCATGACCAGTCACAGCTACACCATCTACAATGCCGTCTATTTCGTGGCACACGCATTACATGCTGTGTACGTATCGGGAACCAAGCGTGCAATGACGGGGGAAGCCAAGAGGCTTCTGAAGTTCCAACCGTTGCAGGTACTGTTCTCATTAAGATTTGACAGTGCTCTGAAAAGTGCCTTGGAGACATTTTAAGGGTCAGATCCTGGAACCAAAGAGAGAGTCTTAGATAGGGATGGCAGAGAATTCCGCCACAAATTTCAGTGAGGCCGAATGCACCCGAAATCCGTGGCGGAATGGCCTGCCACCCCCCTGCCCTCCCGTGGATTCCCCCCGGGACGAGACTTAACTGAGGCGGATGTTCCGGACGGCAGCGGCTCCAGCGGCGGCTCCAGCGGCGACAGGTGGTCTTTCGACCGGCTGCTGCGGCCGCCATTTGCATTCTGGTCTTTGCCGTGATAGGCTACGTAAGCCTTTACGTAGCCTATCACGGCAAGCCAATAATAATAATTTAAAAAATGGTGTATGCAAATGGCAGAGGCTATGGCCGCTGCCGTTTGCGTTCCTTTTTTTCTGCCGTTTTAGTCTACGTAAATATTTACGTACGCTAAAACGGCGAATAAAAAAGGAGCGCAAATAGCGCCTACTACGCTATTTGCATTCCCCTTTTTTTTCGCCGTAATAGTCTACGTAAATATTTACGTAGACTGAAACGGTGAAAAATAAGGAATGCAAATGACGGCCGCTGTAGCTGCTGCCATTTGCATACGCTGTTTTTTTTTACCCAGCCGTGATAGGCTACGTAAAGACTTACGTAGGCTATCACGGCTCCCTGGCTGGATGCAAATGGCGGCCGCTACGGCGGCCACCACTTGCGTCCGCACCAGCCAGTCTGCGGCCGGAAATCCGGCTGCGGACAGCCCTGGCTGGCTGCTCCGCGGAGCCACCGCGGAGCCACCGCAGAGCAGAGCTGGCCGTCGAGGATTCTGGGGGGGAGGACCCGATCGCCTCCCCCCCGTTGAGGATTTCAGGGGGAGGGACGGAGCGCCTCCCCCCCGCACAAACACAATCCATGAAAAGGTAAGTGACTTTCGTACAGCCCTAGTCTTAGAGAAGGGCTATTCCTCCATTCCAAAGACCCCAAGAAAGACATTCCCCATGGAAATTCTTCCATAACCGTGAATTCCCTGAAGGGATAAGAGAAAGTTAGTAAAGAGTCACGGATACTTACAGTGCTTCTCTATTCCTTATGTATTCACAACTATGGGTGATAAGAGGGAGGAATCAAGGGAACCCCACAACACAGTCCTAGATGATGGAACAGGGGAGAATTTTCTTCCAATGGTTAATGCCCAAAGAAGAAGCATCTTAGGCTTTCAATGAAACCAGGGGTGGGCAACGTTGGGAGGACTGGGGGCCTTTTTTGACACCAGAGCCCCAGCAGGATGCACCGCCCCACCCTCTGTGGGTGCTGAAAAATAGTAATTGTAACAGTAATGCAAGATGACCCCCGCAGTGTCTATGGAGCGTTAAAAAAAGCTATTTTTGGCCCCTTGGGCGCTCTGTAGCCACTACAGGCGGATGGCCGTGAATTTCTCCCTGAATCTCGGGGAGGCCGAATGCCAACGCATTCAGCCCCCTGAAATTGGCGGTGAAATTCTCTGCCCCCCTGCCCCCCCCAGATGGGACTCACCTCCTGCGAATGTCCCTCCTGGTGGCGTTTCGGCGGCGTTTCGTCAGGGGCGAGGGTGACGGCCGGTCTTCCGACCGGCTGCTGCCGCCGCCATTACAAAATAAAGTAAAAAAACAAACAAACCCTGTGATAGTCTACGTAACGATTAACTAGATTTCCAAAATCAGCCGTGATAGGCTACGTTAATCGTTATGTAGCCTATCACGGGTGACTTTGAAGAAAAAAAAGCGCGTACGCAAATGGCGGCGCCCATGGGCGCTGCCATTTGCGTTCCTTATTTTGGCACGTGTAGTCTACATAAACATTTACGTAGACTACGACGAAAATAAGGGCAACGCAAATAGCGTTGCCCTTATTTTCGCCGTAGTCTACGTAAATCTTTACGTAGACTAGCCGGGCCCAAATAAGGAACACAAATGGCGGCGCCCATGGGCGCCACCATTTGCGTATGTGCTTTTTTTTTAAAGTCACCCGTGATAGGCTACGTAACGATTAACGTAGCCTATCACGGCTGACTTTGGAAATCTAGCCGTGATAGGCTACGTTAATTGTTACGTAGCCTATCATGGTTTTTTTTTTTTTTTTCACTTTTTCTTTAGCGGCCGGGGAGACAGGGCGCTTCTCCCCGGCCTGAATTTCGGCTGGGTGAGGCGGGGCGCCTCCCCCCCCCGGCCTGAATTTTGGCCGGGCGAGGTGGGGCGCCTCCCCCCCCACCATGAACTTCGGGGGGAGAACCGAAGCGCCTCCCCCCCACCGCGAAGCAAGCTGCAGGACCAGGTAAGTCCCTTTCGTACATCACTACCTGAGGCAACTACTCCCCCACCGCTGCAAATATATATATGTATATAACTGAATTAGGTGTGTGGTGGGGGCCGCATGTCGTTCATGTGTTGCCCACCCTTGAAATAAACAATGGAGTAAAGATGAACGCCATCTCCTTCCTTGAGGACCATCATAGCACGGTAGAAGATCGGAGACTCCACTCACAGCCACAACCCATCACCCTGTTTGCTCAGCTTCTCTTTCATTTCAGAGTCTTGCTTCCTTGAGGAACGTCCGGTTCAACAACAGTGCTGGAGATGAAGTCTCTCTCACTGGACCTGGCAA
This sequence comes from Heloderma suspectum, assembly GCF_057233095.1. Taxonomy (NCBI): domain Eukaryota; kingdom Metazoa; phylum Chordata; class Lepidosauria; order Squamata; family Helodermatidae; genus Heloderma; species Heloderma suspectum. The sequence goes on from NC_139476.1 coordinate 19,009,536, forward strand.
GAGATATGATATCCTGAACTGGATCTTCTTCCCAAACGGGTCTCTGGATCCTGTGGAAGTTGGATGGATAGACCCAGGGGCTCCCCCAGGCCAAGACTTCAGCATTCACTCAGGATCAATCGTGTGGGCTACAGAGGTGAGGTTGAAATGAATGTTCTGGGGTGATGGAAGGGCTACAGAATGTTGCAGTTCTGCCTCTCGAGAACGGAAGATGTCTCTCTAGGTCAACCCAAATCTAGCCAACTGAGTCCAGGGAGGGGCTGTTGCCCTGTAGTAAAACACTTGCTTTGCATGCAAGAACTCCCATGTTCAGTACCTGCAATCTCTAGCTGGGTTGGGAATTGATCTGGCACTAGCTTCCTTTGTTCCTATCTAATCTGCCTTCTATTCAAAACTACGGTCCCACAGCTTGAATGGACTGGATGAGGGCAAATAAACTGTAAATGTTAGCTCAGTCAAGACAAAACGGAGATACGACTGGCAGGTGGTTTATCTGTGTTCAACGTTTTCTGGAAGAGGTTGTGCTCCCCCCAAAGGATCGCGTTCGTAGCTTGGGGGTGCTTCAAGATCCAGCTTTGTCCCTCAAAGCAAATGTGTCCTCTAGAGAATGAAGCACCTTTTTCCAGTGTAGGGTGGTAGGCCAGCTACTGCCCTATCTGCGCAGAAACAGCCTGGCTCCGGTGCTCCGACAACCTTCCAGTTAGGTTACTGCAGTGAGTCCTATGTGCGCTTCCCTTGAGGAACTTCAGTTAGTACAGCATATGGCAGCTGGGGCGCTGACCGTAACTGGGCATTATGAACATATTATGCCCGCATAGGACTATCTTATCTTCACTATCCTTTTCCCCACTGGTGCTATTTGTTTCTGCGCCCAATTTCTGCTGTTGGTGTTAATCGGAAAAGCCCTTTATGGCCTGGATCCACAGTACCTAAAGGAACCTCTTCACATATGTTGAGGCTGATGCTCTGAGATCATTGTCAGAGGCCTTGCTCCAAGGGGCCTCACGTGCTGAGGTCAGGCAGTCATCTGTTCATGAGTGGAACATTTTCTCTTGTAGCCCCCAAGTTGTGGGATATACTTCAAGTACTTGAAAGGTTTTCACAGAGAGGAAGGCCAGGATGTCTTCTCGATCATCCCAGAATGCAGGGCACGGAATAATGGGCTCAAGTGACAGGAAGCCAGATTCCGGCTGAACATCAGGAAAAACGTCCCAATTGTTAGAGCAAGACGACAATGGAACCCGTGACCTAGGGCGGTGGCGGGCTCTCCCACACTGGAGGCATTCAAGACAAGGCTGGACAGCCACCTGTCAGGGATGCTCTGACTTGGATTCCTGCACTGAGCAGGGGTTGGACTCAATGGCCTTATAGGCCCCTTCCAACCCTACTATTCTATGATTCTATGAAATAAAGCAAGTTTAGGTGTTCAGTTTATAGGGATGTATGAAAGTTCCGCCATGGATCTCGGGGAGGCCGAATGCCAGCGCATTCGGCCCCCCGAAATCGGTTGCGGAACAGCCCGTCCCCCCGGGACGAGACTTACCTTGGGCGGATCTTCCTGGCGGTGGCAGCTCCAGCGGCAGTTCGGCGGCAGCAGCTGCGGCAGCCGGTCTTCTGACTGGCCACTGCCGCCATTACCAGATTTTAAAAAAAAAAAAGTGATAGGCTACGTAAAGATCTACGTAGCCTATCACGGCTAGATTTTTAAAAAACACCATGATAGGCTACGTAAATCTTTACATAGCCTATCACGGCTGAGTTAAAAAACAAACAAACAAACGCGCGTACGCAAATGGTGGTGGCCATGGCCGCCACCATTTGCGTTCCTTATTTTGGCACGTCTTAGTCTACGTAAACATTTACGTAGACTAAGACGGCGAAAATAAGGGGAACGCAAATAGCGCCCACTACGCTATTTGCGTTCCCCCTTAGTTTCGCCGTCTTAGTTTACGTAAATGTTTACGTAGACTAAGACAACCAAAAATAGGGAACGCAAATGGCGGTGGCCGTAGCCACGACCATTTGCGTACGCGTTTTTTTTTTTAAGCCAGATGTGATAGGCTACGTAAGTCTTTACGTAGCCTATCATGAATGGGGGGGGGGGAGACTGCAAATGGTGGCGGCGGCGGCAGCCGGTCGGAAGACCAGCTGCCGGCACTGCTGCCGTCCAGAACATCTGCCACAGGTAGGTCTCGTCCCAAGGGGGATCCGCGGGGGGGGGGGCGGGCCGTTCTGCCACAGAGTTTGGGGGGGCGAATGCACTGGCATTTGGCCTCACCGAGATCCGTGGCGGAATTCTCTGACATCCCTAATAGTGCCGGGGTGGGGTCAGTAGTCGTGGTCCATGTTGGTATCAGCATTGTGGGGAAATGTAGTTGTGAGGTCCTGGAAGCCAAATTTAGGCTGCTAGGTAGGAGGTTGAAATCTAGGGCCACCAAGGTGGCTTTCTCAGAAATGCTACCTGTTCCATGCGCAGGGCCAGCTAGACAGGCAAAGCTGAGCAGTCTGAATGTATGGATGAGACAGTGTTGAGGGAGGAGGGGTTCATATTAGTTAGGCACTGGGGAAGATTTTGGGACAAGCTGGGCCTATTCAAGAGAGATGTGCTTCGCTTCAACCAAAATGGAACCAGACTGGTGGTGCTAAACATAAAAAGGATGACAGAACAGCTTTTAAACTAAACCCTGGGGGAAAGCCAACAGGAACTGGGAAGCATCCAGTTCTGGTTAAATCATCCCAAGGGGATGAAGATGAAAATGTTTTCGATTGCACAAATGTAGAAGGGGAGGAAATAGGCTGTGAATAAGAACATGATAGCCAGTCAAAGAAGCTAAAGTGCCATAGCAAAAGATGCACACGCCAGAGGCATCTGGGGAGGGACACAGTGTAGAGGTGTTTCTGTGCAAGTGCTAGAAGCCTCCGAGCCAAAATGGGATGGCTGGAGTGCTTGGTTTTAAAGGAGAACCTGGATATAGTGGCATTACTGAAACCTGGTGGAATGGAGACAACCAGTTATGGTCATCTCTGGATATAAACTGTACAGGAAGGACAGGGAAGGGCATACCGCGGGAGGTGTTGCTCTGAACATCAAAGAGGGCATAGTGTTGAGCAGACTAGAACACCTAAAAGTCTCTTCCACAGAAGCATTGTGGGTGACAATACTGGCCTTCAAAATTAATTTAGTGTTAGGAATGTGCTATTGTCCCTCAGACCAGAATGCTCAGGGTGACCTTGAGATGGAAAATGAAATCAGGGAGGCCTCCAAATGAAGAACAGTTGTAATAATAGGTGACTTCAATTACCCCCACATTGACCAAAATAGAGTGACAAGCCCTGCTGAAAAAGAATCAGCATGGCTTCCACAAAGGTAAGTCCTGTCTCACTAACCTTTTAAAGTTCTTTGAGAGTGTCAATAGACATGTAGACAAGGGTGATCTGGTATACATTGTCTACTTGGACTTCCAAAAGGCTTATGACAAAGTCAAAGTCCCTCACCAAAGGAGTGAGCAGTGAAGTGGCCAGGTTTGCCAGTGACACCAAAATATTTAGGGTAGTTAAAACAAAAAGGAGTTGTGAGGTGCTCCAAAAGGATCTTCCCAAACTCCCTAGCTAGGTCCTCCTGATGCCTACTTTGCTGACTTCTGAGCATGAAGCAAAGTCTTTTTTTATTCTCCCAGGCCTTTTAAAAGATTTTAAACGGCCTCTGATGTCATTTTTTAGGGATTCAGTTAATGCTATGCTTTAAAATCCTCCTCTTTTATGTTTTAGCTGCTTGGGATTTGTCCCTTCATTTTAAAGTATTTTACATTATTTTTTTCTTAAACAGAAACTGTTAATATGTTATATCACTGGTTTTATTGTATTTGCTTTTATTATGGATGTTACCCTGAGAGCTTCAGGGATTCATACATTTTATTAAGTAAATAAATTAATAAATAAAGATGAGGACTGCATTGTGTTTTATCATTATGGGGCTGTTGCCTGTTGCTCAGTGACAGAGCCCCCGGTCCGCATGCTGAAACGTCCAGGTTCAAGTCCCAGCATCACAAGCTATGCTTGGGAAAGACACACGTCTAAAACCCCGGACAGCAGCTGCCAGTCCATCAGTGTGCACAATGCTGAGCTAGATGGAATTGTTATCCAGCAGCTTCCGCTGTTCCTATATCCGTCTTAGCATTTTGTGTGAGCCTTTTTTATTATATTTGCAGATCTCCAGAAGAGATTTGGCCTTCCAAATTGGTGATTCTACTCACCATGCAATGGGAAACGCTGTTGAGTTACTCCAAGGCCTGCGTAGGGCAGTTTCTGCAATGCCGAAAACCTCAGCTATGTCCACCTTCCTTTTCAGAAGCCACCTTCTGCGAGGTGTGTGGAGAGGTGCTCTCCAGGGCACCGGAGGAACGTTCTAGAAGGGAAGCCAGTTTGCTGCTACGAATGTGTCCGTTGTCCAGAAGGGACCTTTTCCAACCAGACAGGTAGCTGAAACTTTGAGAGCCACCTCAAGTGTGGAAGAACCTGGGACATGAATGGGATAGGAGAGGTGCCGATCATGGATGCGTGGCAGAGGCTGCCATTTTCCCTGTGGATTCAATTCAGTTCGGGTTTGTTCAGTTTTGGAGTTTTACTTCTTTGCAAAGATTTCATAGTTTTCTGAAAGAATGTTCTAAGTGCCTCTGATTATGATCAACAACAATAGCAACGACAGCAAGTCAGGAAGTTATAAACGCTTCTGAGCAAGAACTCTTTCAGTAGGCTTTTCTTCCATACACTTCTTGATCAACTGTTTTTTGTTTTTGTTTTTAAGAACATGGGTTGGATCCAGATAAGTCATACTTAGAAGATTTGTAATTAAATCATTCGGACTTAAGTCAGTCATGATGAACAAGTCCCCTGCGGTTAGTCTGATGGATTTCAATGGGTCTGTTCTAAGATCTCTAACTCAGTCTGGGTCCAACACCATGATTCTAAACTCAGTTGTTTTGGCATCAGACCAAAGGTTTGGGGGGCAGTTTTGCTTCAAGGCTAAGAAAATGAGGGACGTGTGAACCAGCAAGATTTGGGCTTACTGAATTCTCAGAATTCCACGTTGAAGCTCGTTCTGGCTCAAATCCAAATCAGACTACGCCCTTTGGTGTGTATTATTTTCTTTTTGCATGAAAATCTGTCGGTATTTTCATGCATATTTTCCCCAATGTATGTATCATCTGTGTGCATCTTTGAAATGTACACATTCTTCTTCCATTGACTGAATAATATTTGTGTGCAGTTTTAAAGTACGCATTTTTCATATATTTATATTTCAAATATATGCATGCAGCCAAACACATTGAGGGTGGGGGGTGTCTGTGACTCACATTGTAAGCTCAGAAAAATAGGAGCTGCATTTGAGTCCACATTCAATCTGGAAGGTGAGAGCTGAGTGAATCCTGATCAAAATTGAACTGAACTGAAAGTTTTCACCATTCAGGCCAGCATTTAGGATAACCAAGGCACGATACCCCAGTCCCAAACAGATTGCCCTTGTCCCTATAATGTCTTCTCTAACCTGTCCCTTAGCCTCTGTCCAGACATGTCCTCTGGGAGGGCATTCATAATTTGCATAAAATGACATATTTATTTATTTCCTCATTCAGAGGACACAGGAGATCTTGGTTCAATTGCTCATTACAAAATTTGGTCTTTTCCCCCTTTTAAAATATTGAACATGAGCTCGGGACGCGGGATTGGCATGTTCCTTTGTTTTTAATTTGGTTTCCACCATTCCAGACTCTCTTCTTCAGGAATACATTGCTGAAGCTGAAAGGGAGAGAGAGCAATCAAAGGGCAGTTGTACTCTTGGGTGTATAAGGGTGATCAGCTAACTCCATCTCTGATTTTGTGGGCTGAACTGGCTCCCACAAAAAGAACACCTTCATCATGCCTGAAATACTTCACTAGGTGGTCAGTAATCCTTGTCACAACTGGAGTCTGATACCTCACCTCACTCAGAAACACAATGCATTTTTCACTATAGTGACTTCAGTAACCAGTTTCCCAGTCCCTGTACCAATATATGTTCTGAGTTCATATTCCGAAGTAAATTTGATTTGTTTGCTTCTTTGTTTATTCATTGTTGGCTGAACATCTGTGTCACGTTTGAGATACTGCAATTGTTCTTGCTCATTCCAGATGCAGATCACTGCTCCCTATGCCCAGAAGATCAACACCCAAACAGGAACCAAGACCAGTGTATCCCCAAGAAGATCCACTTCCTTTCCTATCAAGAGACACTGGGATTCATTTTAGTTTCTCTGGCCCTTTTTCTCTCTCTGATCACATGTCTAGTCCTGGCAACCTTCATTAAACACAGTGACACACCAATCGTCAAAGCCAACAACCGAGACCTCACCTATGTCCTCCTCCTCTCCCTCCTGCTCTGCTTCCTCTGCTCCTTGCTGTTCATCATCCGACCCATGAAGGTGACCTGTCTTCTCAGACAAGCTGCCTTTGGCATCATCTTCTCTGTTGCTGTTTCTTCTGTGTTGGCAAAAACTGTCACAGTGGTTCTGGCCTTCATGGCCACCAAGCCAGGAAACATGGCCAGAAAACTCTTGGGGAGACAACTGGCAAACTCCATTGTCCTGGCCTGTCCCCTTATCCAAGGTGTCATCTGTGCTGTCTGGCTGGTGACCTCTCCCCCTTTCCTAAATGTGGACTTCCATTCCCTGATGGGAGAGATCATAGTGGAATGTAATGAAGGCTCGGTCACCATGTTTTACACTGTCCTGGGTTACATGGGCTTCCTGGCCCTCGTTAGCTTCACGGTGGCTTTCCTGGCGAGGAAACTGCCCGACAGCTTCAACGAAGCCAAGTTTATCACCTTCAGCATGCTGGTGTTTTGCAGTGTTTGGGTCTCCTTTGTGCCCACCTACCTGAGCAGCAAGGGGAAGTCCATGGTGGCTGTGGAGGTCTTCTCTATCCTGGCCTCTGGGGCTGGTCTCCTGGGTTGCATCTTTCTCCCCAAATGCTACATTATTATACTCAGGCCCAATCTCAATACCAGGGATCATCTCATAAGGGGAAAAAAATAAGGCAACCCGCACTTTGGAGCATGCCCTGCTAGTCTAGTTTCCTGTCAAATATATCTAGTTAGGAATTAAATTACACTCAAAATTAAATGTACTGAGTTATTTTTTTAGACAATGTGGTACCTTCCACATGGGAGGTTTTGCCCTCTGCTGAGGCATCTGCTCTTTCCCAGTCAACTCAGAGTAGATTAAAATGTTTGTTCTCATGGCACATAAAAAAACACTTCTGATGGTTTCATCATTTAAAAATGGTGACTGCGCACCGTTTAGACGTAGTGTTTTATGTGACATAAGGCACTGCAATAAAACGTTGCAGTTTTTCTTCAGCTCCTATGGTTCACGTTTCCTGCCAGCCCGTCATGCCCTCTTCTGGGATCGTATAAATGTGTGGAGGTCTACTGCCCTGTGAGAGGAGCTGTCTTCTCTCCCACTTTTTCTCTTTTGCTCTTCCGTCTGACTCAACATTCTCTGGCTATTGAGCGTTCTCTGCTCTTTTCATGTGTCTTTTTGGGGGGTGGTAGTAAGTTTTATTTTCAGTTCTGGGGTTCTTCTGCAAACCTGTGATTTCCCCGCAAACGTCCCGGTACCACGCTCTTGTCCCTCAGGAGCCCAACACTTGCTTGCTTACTGTGGGTATCTCCAGTTCTCACTAGGAGAGGGAGTGATACTAGCCGCCAGAATACACTCTGACAAACTATAGAAAATGTTGGCTGTGCCTATATTTGCAGAGTGGGAATGTAACATCTACTAATATGCTATGACAGAAAAATGGGTACTTCGCTTTGGAGAAGGGACAACATATACGTTTCCTCCATATTTCAGGACCTTTTACTGAATATTGGGAAAATAATAATGTGATCCTGTCTATGTCTACTCAGAGGTAAGCCACAAAGGAGAGAAACAGGTTCTTAGGATGCAAAATTAGATTTATTAACCAGAAGCCCAGTGCGTTTCCTCCTGTCGCTTTTTTTGAGGCCTTCTCCAGGGGCTCCATCATTAATAATAACATTCAAATGAGACAACACATAATAGTAAAACATGCTTTCAAAATTAGGAATAAAGCACATTGCCGCTAGGGCCTATGCATATATAATAATATTAAAAACATTAAACCCGCCATAAAGCTAGGAGAGAACATAAAAATTCTTAGTTACTAGAGAAAGTGTCCGCAGAGTTTCTCACAGCAAAAGTTTGCCTCCTGCATTATTCTACTGGTGGTGACTGGGAAAGCTATTCTTCCAGCTCAATCTGATTCTCTTGGCCCATTTTTTTCCCTTTTCCGGGCTCTGCCGGGCGTTTCCATGTTAACGCGATTACGCCAAGGTCTCCTAACTGGACTGTGCTGCTGTAACTGGGGAGTGTCTGCAAATTGCCCAAGGCCATAGAAGTGGGAAAAATTCTAGGGCTTCATTTAAACCCCATGGAGACAGAGTCTTTAGCCTCAACATCCACTCCATCTCCCTTTTTGACAGACGTTTCGCATCTTTTGCGCTGGGCGTATCCAGTGCCCCCAATCGCAGATCTGTGAGACAATATTGTTACTCAGTGAATTGATTCACTCTTGGAGCACCTGGCCTGCTCTTCTTGATATGGCTCCGGTGTTGCCCTATACGTCTTTTAGGGGCCTTGTTTCTCCTGCGTGAATCTTGGGACTTTGCACTGGGTGGCATAGACTACAAAGATACTGCTGCAGGTGGCGGAGTGTTTCCAAGTGTATGTCAGCTGGCTAGAGGGATTTTCAGATTCTGTGATGCTGGTGATGTACCTGCAGTAACGGCAGTGTCCACGTCGGTGGTGGCCCCTAGGCATGGAAGCACCTGGTAAAATACTGTACGCTTTTCTATTAATCTCACGACTTGCATAAGATAAATGAAAGAGTTTAATCAATCTAATATCCCTTTTATTATACTAAATTTTTCTCTTATTTGCCAGAAACGTCTTCTGTGCCTTTGCTCCCCCCCCGCCCCATTTCCCCACTTCAGCCCCCGTGTTTTCAGTTTTGAGCTTGCTGTACCATTTGGCCTCTAGATGGCTGTGAAAAAAGAAGCAGCTAAGACAGGACAATTGCTGTACCTCCTCTCTTGTAAGACTTGCATTTTTAAATGTTATTTTTGTACAGACCTTAAGTTAAACGTAACTAACAAAGAAAAAAGAAAATGTCGAGCTCCCATCGGGAATTGGGAAATGCATATATAGATAAATAAGCACATCTTGGTCTTCATACTGAGGGTTAGAGCTGATCATATTTGCAGGAGCGGAATGACCTCAAACAGGAGAAGCAGCCTGTTACTGGGTCAAAAAGTTGGTCCTTCTAGATCAGGATAGTCTAGACAATGACTGGCAAAGGTTCTCCTGGGTTTCAGATGAGGGTCCTTCCCAGCCATGCCTCCAGATGCCAGGGATCCAACCTGGAAGTACTGCATACAAAGCATGTCTCTACAAGTGAGCTTCCCAAAAATAATGTAAGATTCCAGTCCTCATGGAACATAATAAAGGGCTGATGTAAATATAAGCATAGGAAGTTGCCTGATACCGAGTCAAAACTTGATCCATCTAGCCCAGTATCATCTTCACTTGTCTGGCAATGGCTCTCCTGGGTTCCACACAGGGTTCCTTCCCAGTCATACCCAGAAACACTGAGTATCAAACTTTTGCTGGACCAGGCCAACTATGGGGAAAAACAACCTGAAACTAGTTTTCAGTCATCACAGTTTCCTAGCCCCTACACCAGTCCTTGCAAATCCTGGCAGGTTTATTGCATGGAGACATACTTAGGATGTCTATGCTTTCATACAAATTCCCCCCAAAATTATAGGAGGAGGGAAGGGAAAAAAAATAAAAAAATAAAAAAATAAAAAATAAAAAAAATCCTCTGAAAAAAATATTGAGGATTCCCCTCCCACATGAAACGCTGCACTTCTCATTCTGAAATGTTGCAGTTTCCTGATGCAGGGGGACCTCTTTTCTGTCCATCATTTTCAGAAGAATGGTCCACAAGGACCGCAGGGGGAAGAGCATGTCCTTACTTTGATAAGCTCGAAATGTAAAGTCTGTTCTTGCAGAAAAAGCCCAGGACCTATTCATCTGAAACCTGGCAGAGTCGGTCCCCACAGCCGGACAAACTATCCCTGAAAATAGCATCCCATTCTGCCATGAAATAAAAATGTTACTGGTACTTTCTGTGTACCAGAAAGACCCAACATGTAATGGAAACAAAAGCCTCAAGTTTCCAAATCTTGAGTTCTGTACCCAAGTCGAAGTGGGCGGCCTTTGAACCGGGAGGAGCAGAATTAGGCCAGCTTTCCGAAGTGGTGGATCAGGGTCTGTGTCGAAACTTGTGGTCAGGAATACAGTAATATAATACATAGGCAGTTGCTGCACAGATGGGAGTGAGAGAGAGAAATGCAGACCCCCAAATAGTGTGTGGTGCCGCAAGCCCACCAGCGCCCCGTCCCCTCAGAGCGGGTGTGGACAAAGCTAGTTGGGACAGTTTACAATAAAAGAACGAGGGGTTATTTAACAAGCAGAAAGCAAAACCAGCTTTCAAACAAATACCAATAAAACGGAGGAATGGAGCCTGATGTTCGTATGTATAGTTTTGATTGATTTATAACGACATATCACTTGCTATTTTTAAATGTCCAAGCACTTCATTTATCAGTGTTAAAAATCACATTGAAATACAATATCAAAACACCATTAATAACAACTTCGAGTACAACAGCAAAGCAAAGATGTTTGAAATGCATTACTAAAAACCATTCAAAACCTACCACGACGGTAGAAAACAGTACGGAACGCAGCAAAATGGGACAGCACATGACCCCTTGCAGTCAGGGAAGCCCTCGGTCAACAAATGTGTTTTCAGGAGGCATTTGAGATGTGCCACATTTTCTGCCTCCCAAGCGGCTTGGGTGCCGCCACTGAGAAGGCCCGCCTTGGAGACAGTGCATGGCAACATCTGCTGGTCCTGGAATGACCAGCAAGGCCTCCCCTGAGGAACTCGTGGGCAGGCTGGGTGCGTGTTGGGGGAAGAGGTCTGCTAGGCATGGGGCAAAAAGGGATTGAACTTGGAAGCTTCCAGCAGAAACAAAGCCAAAGATCAGATTGATTGATTGATTGATTGATTGACTGATTTATAACGTTTCTTGGCCACCTTTCAGGGCAGAAGCCCTGCCAAGGCAGCTTACAGCAATAACATACATAAAAACAGTTAAAATATTAAAAGTGATAAAAAACATAAAAACAATAAAGACACAAATAAAAGCCAACAATAAAACCAGCAGCAATGGTAACAGCAACAATAGCAGTCATATCAAGAGAAGGCCAAGATAAAACAATATGTTTTCAAGGCCTTCTTAAAAGCCTGCAGTGACGGAGCATGGCGGACCTCTGATGGCAGCTTGCCCAACAGGCGTAGGGCCGCTGCAGAGAAGGCCCTCTCACATGTGACCATCCACCTTACTGCTCCCACGGGTGGGCAAGTGAGAAGGGCCTCTCTTTCTGATCTTAAAGTGCAGGCAGGCTGATATGAGTGAAGGCGGTCCTTCAAGTAACGTGGTCCCAAAATGTTTAGGGCTTTAAAGGTCAAAACCAGCACTTTGAATTGGGCTCAGAAGCACACGGGTAACCAGTGTAAGTTTCACCTTGTTCACCCCCGTCCATCGCAAAAGGCCTCTGGACACTGGGATGTGCAGACAGAAACGAGAGGCAGAGGTGAGTATCGTCCCCATAGTGATGACACTTTCGCCCAAACCTCCTGATGACCTCCCCCAGCAGTTTCATGTAGATGTTGGAAAACATGGGGGGCAAGACAGAGCCTTGTGGTACCCCACAGGCTAATGGCCACAGGGTGGAACAGAAGCCCCCCAGCACCACCTTCTGAGACCACTCCTCCACAAAAGGGCTGGAACCACTTTAAAACTGTGCCTCCTAAGCCCAATCCAGATACGCGATCCGGAAGGATACCACAGTCGATGGTATCACAAGCCATGGAGAAGTCCAGAAGAACCAACAGGGTTGCACTCCCCCATCCATTCCCAAGCGTACGTCATCAACCAGGTCAACCAAGGTTGTTTCCATCCCGTAACCAGGCCTGAAACCTGATTGGAATGGATCGAAGTAATCAGTTTCATCCCAAACGGCTTGGAGCTGTGAGGCCACCACACGCTCCAGGACCTTGCCCAAGAATGGCAGATTTGACACAGGGCGGTAATTATCTGGAACCGTGGGATCTAAATTTGGTGACTTCAGCAAGGGCCTCACCACAGCTTCTTTCAAAGCTGCGGGGACCTCGCCGTCCCTCAAGGAGGTATTTACCGCCTCAAAGGTCCAGATATCCAGCCCAGCTTTGGCAGATTTGACAAGCCAGGATGGGCAAGAATCTAAAGGGCAAGTAGTAGCCCTCAGTCCTCCAAACAGCTTGTCCACCTCCTCAGGTTGCACAAGCCGAAAGGTATCCATAACACAGCTAGAGGGTGCACCAGCCCCGTCCATATCACACTCTGTCAAAACAACGGCATCCAGGTCGGCACGAATACAAGCAATTTTATCTGCAAAGTGTCTGGCAAATTGTTCACAGTGGGCCTTTGAAGGCCTACGCCCAAGAGACCGTTAACCACACGAAAGAGCTCTGCTGGATGGCTCTGAGCAGATGCAATGGTGGCAGACAAGTAGGATTTCTTTGCCGCCATCACCGCCACAGAGTAAGATTGCAAGTGGATTCCTACCTGTGTTTGCTCATATTCATTCCGGGTCTTCCACCATTTGCACTCTAATCATCAAACAGTTGTTTCATTGCCCTCAGCTCCTCAGAATACCTAGGAGCTGACACAGCTCTACGACGCGGTCAAGGACGTTTGGGAGCGATCATATCGATAGCTTGGGTCATCTCCTCATTCCAAGCGGTGACCAGTGCCTTGACAGGACCGCTGGCTAAGCCTGCAGGAAAATCCCAAGAGACCTCCAAAATCCATCCAGATTCATCAGTCTCCGGGGGCGGACCATCAAATTTGGTCCCCCACCTCTGCAGGGGTTACAGGTGGCCTGAAGGTCAAAACGGATGAGATAATGATCTGTCCATGCCAAAGGAGTCGCTACCTGCTCCCCCCCCCGATCATTTTCTCCCAATCCAGCACAGAAAACCAGGTCCCAAGTGTGTCCTGCCACATATGTTGGGCAAGATATTATTTCAGATAGGCCCGTGGTTGACTTGGGGGCCATGAAGTCCTGAGCCGCTCCTGACATAGTACCCTCGGCATGAATATTAAAGTCCCTCAAGACCATAAGCTTTGGGGTCCTCAACATCATGCTCAAGACCACCTCAGTCAGCTCAGGCGGGGAGACTGTTGGGCAGCGGGGTGGGCGGTACACCAACGGAATCCCTAACCTGTCTCGGGTGTCCAGCACCAGGAACAGACTCTCGAAACAGGCTGACTCATGGATGGGGCATCTGACCAGGGGGCTGGAATCCCTATAGACCAAGGCTACCCGCACCCCCAGGTCGAGCTTGGTGCTGCACAAGAAATCCTTGCTGACACGTTCGGGTGAGACTGACTCCTCCCCATTCATCCAACCAGGTTTCGGGAACACGAGCACAGAAATGATGTTACCTTTCTGAGTAGCCGACCTGGCATTCAGCAGCAGCACCTTCGGGCTAGAGGGGGGCACAGGCAAGCTGCCAGAGCTACTGAGGCTGGAAGGCGGACTGGAAGGCAGACTGGAAGGGGACAGAGCATGCCGGTGGCTCAGTTGCCTCCCCTCTCTCGATGTCATTGCCTCCCACCACCATAGCACCCTCTGCCCATCACTACATCTATAGTGGACCCAACTTCCTCCAGCAATAAACACATTTCAGGCCTGGTAAAAACACATTCCAGGTTAGCATTAGCTGATGATGCTTGCCACTACAGCACTTTGGCACACCGGACGAGGGTAGGTGGTGGTACCTCCACCCAGGAGCAGATGTTCCTGCTGTTGCTTCTGCTGTTGTTCTGTGTCTTCCAGGGTGGGGGATGATGCTGTGCACTCCTGTGTGCGACAGGAGTGCATTTAACATTACATGATGCTGAGGCATGCAGAGATCCATCTGCCTCTGGCAGCCACACCCTACATGTACCTGCAGGAGACAGCAGAGGGTGGAATGTCCGCTGCGCTATTTGCGTTCCCCTTATTTTCGCCGTCTTAGTCTACGTAAATCTTGACGTAGACTACGACGTGCCAAAATAAGGAAAGCATATGCGCGTTGTTGTTGTTGTTGTTGTTTTTAAGTCAGACGTGATAGGCTACGTAAACGTTTACGTAGCCTATCACGGCCGACTGCAGGGACACAAATGGCGGCAGCTATGGCCGCTGCCATTTGCGCACTGCTAGCCAGTGGAGCACAGCCGGCTGGCCAGGATTCCGGGGGGGAGGAACGGAGAGCCTCCCCCCCACATCAACATAATCCGCGAAAGGAAAGTGACTTTCGTACATCCCTATTTGTTATACTGCTGTCCCTCTCTCAACCTAATTTTCCAGTTTTGTGATGATACCAAGTTCATACATTTTACATCCCCATCTTGCAAATATGGGGGTCGCCCAAATTTCCATAATTTAGCATAGTATATTCTTGCTGCTACCAAAATTATGGCAACCAGCTTGATTGACAACTGGCAAACAGAGGGAGAAAACGTGGAGGCAGTGACAGACTTTGTCTTTCTAGGCGCAAAGATTACTGCAGACGCTGACTGCAGCCAGGAAATCAGAAGACGTTTACTTCTTGGGAGGACAGCAATGACAAATCTTGATAAACTAGTGAAGAGCAGAGCCATCACACTGACAACAAAGGTCCGCATAGTGAAAACAATGGTATTCCCCGTAGTAACCTACGGCTGCGAGAGCTGGACCATAAGGAAGGCTGAGCGAAGGAAGATTGATGCTTTTGAACTGTGGTGCTGGAGGAACATTCTGAGAGTGCCTTGGACTGCAAGAAGATCAAACCAGTCCACACTCCAGGAAATAAAGCCAGACTGCTCACTTGAGGGAAGGATATTGAAGGCAAAACTGAAGTACTTGGCCACATAATGAGAAGACAGGACACCCTGGAGAAGATGCTGATGCTAGGGACAGTGGAAGGCAAAAGGAAGAGGGGCCGACCAAGGGCAAGAGGGATGGATGACATTCTGGAGGTGGCGGACTCAACCTTGAGGGAGCTGGGGGTGGCGACGGCCGACAGGAAGCTCTGGCATGGGCTGGTCCATGAAGTCACGAAGAGTCGGAAGACAGTATAAAACATAGTGACTGAGCCTTCGTTACATCCCACTATGATCTCTCCAGCCAGGGAATGGAAGTCCAAGTTTGGGAACGGGGGAGAGGTCAACAACCAGACAGCACAGATCACGGCTTGGATGAAGGGACAGGCCAGGACAATGGAGTTTGTCAGTTGTCTCCCCAAGAGTTTTCTGGCCATGTTTCCTGGCTTGGTGGCCATGAAGGCCAGAACCACCGTGACTGTTTTTGCCAACACAGAAGAAACAGCAACAGAGAAGGTGATGCCAAAGGCAGCTTGTCTGAGAAGACAGGTCACCTTCATGGGTCGGATGATGAACAGCAAGGAGCAGAGGAAGCAGAGAGGAGGAGGACGTAGGCGAGATCTCGGTTGTTGGCTTTGACGATTGGCGTGTGACGGTGTTTAAGGAAGGTTGCCAGCACTAGGGATGTGATCAGAAAGAAGAAAAGGGCCCGAGAAGCTGAAATCAACCCCAGTGGCTCTTTATAGGGAAGGAGGTGGATCTCCTTGGGGATACACTGGTCTTGGTTCCTGTTTGGGTGCCAATCTTCTGGGGGGCAAGAGGCACAGCGTTGCATCTGAAAGGAGCAACAGCTACTGAAGTATCTCAGAGATGACACAAATGTTCTTTTTGAGTTCAGCCCTCAAAGAAGGGGGTGGAAATATCCATTCTGAAGCTTATTTTACACCTTCGATTACTGTTTCTTTTAGATTCAGTATTCAGAAGACTCAAGTCAGAGAAGGTAAAAATAGTTGGTGTTCTTTGTGTGTGTTTTTGTACAAAGGCCCTCTGTACCGGATTCATGTTCGGTATTCTGAAAGGAAGAAACCCCCAATACTGTAACTTGAAAGGTAATCCTGGTAAAATGGTAATAACTGAAACATGATCTGTCACCTGCACTGACATCTGAATGGGTAAACAAAGAAATACATATCTGTCATTTTCCTAAGATTAGGTACTGTCCCCTGAGGAGATGCATTAGTGCAGAAGAAGCTATGGAAAAGGTCACTGAAATGACTAATTAGATTATAAAAAAAGGCCAATTTGTTTGACACTGGGGTAGTGTACTCCAATTGTGACAAGGATGACCAGCCACCTGCCCTGATCAGCGTTCTGCCCAAACAGGTCTGATGCCCAAATATCTGAGGATGGGGGCATGGTCCCAGCGTGGCGTAGTGGCGAGAGTGTTGGACTGGGAGTCGGGAGATCCGGGTTCGAGTCCCCACTCAGCCATGGAAGCTCGCTGGGTGACTCTGGGCCAGTCACAGACTCTCCGCCCAACCTACCTCACAGGGTTGCTGTTGTGAGGATAAAATGGAGAGGAGGGGGATCATGGATGCCGCCTTGGGTTCCTTGCAGAGTAAAAAAGGCAGAATACAAATGCAATAAACATGGCCCCTAAAACATTGTGCATGAAAAGCTGAGCCAGTGCGAATATGGAAGAAAACTAACAGATTCTGTACTTATGAATATTCGTAATTTACTGGGAGTCATTACATTATTATTGAAATGGAAGTTTTCTTCAGAAAAGTGTCAAGAAGTGAAAACCAGTAAACTACAGAGGTATGCAACACAAAATGGTATTTGTGGAAAAAATAATCCTAGAAGAAATGGTGGACTCTGCTCCTTGATTATGATCTTCCCCTTGACCTGGCTCCGCTCTTACCACCCAGGAGGTTCTGCACTTTCTATGGCCCTTGCAGTCGGAGCTACCTGTCCAGTTAGGAATCATCCCTTCCGGACAACGATCACATCTGTAGCAGCAAACCGGCTTCCCCTCTGGAACTTTTCTCTGGTGCCCTGGACAGCACCGCTCCACACACCTGGCAAAGGGCATCCTCTAAACGGGAGAAGATGAAAAGCTGCAGATATCCCATGGTGGAAATTACACAAATCAAAGTTACTCATGAGAGTTTCCCCCTTCATGATGGGTAGAATCACCGGTGCAGGAGGGCAAAATATCTCCTAGACATCTGTCGGTTGCTTAGAACCTTCGCAACAGAGGCTCACGTGGGAGACAAAAATCAGAAGCTGCTGTGTCCTGATATCAAGGGGGCAGGCACCTCCCCACAGGGAAAACCCTCCCCCCTTCCCGTGACACCAGGAGCCCAGCCCACCTAACTTTTCCCCCTCCATGCAGAGAGTTGGGAGGAGCTCTGCACCTCTCTCTGCACAGAGAAAGTGGCCTGGTCCTGAAAGCTTCTCCAGGTTGGGCACCTCCTTCCTTCTACGCTCGTGTCCCAGATGGGTGCAAGGCTGATGTAAAAAATATTCTGAAACAGGGGCTTGGGAAGCTGCCTTCATCCAAGTAAGACCCTTGCTGCTCCTAGCCTAGTACTGTCTGCACTGACTGGCAGCAGCTCTCTGGGTTTTCGGACAGGGTCTCTCCTTAGGATAGGACCCTTTTCCAGCCCTCCCTGGAGATGCTGGGGACTGAAGTTGGGAACGTTTGCTTTGAAAGATAATAATGACCCCTCCCCAGACTCAGAAGGCCTTTGGTCTTATTCAGAAAGACACCTTGTGTTCTCAAGGGAGAGAACTGCGACAGTCTTTCGTTCTGCCATGTCCCCAGAACACTGACTGCAACCCCACCTCTGTAGCCCTACGATGGCATCAGAGCGAACTGTAAAGTCTTGGCCTGGGGGCACCCCTGAGTCCACCCCTCCAACTTTCACAGGAGAAAAGGATCCATTTGGGAAGAAGATCCAGTTGAGGATGTCATATCTGGCCATTTCCCGTGAAAGAGACTTCATCTCTAGCGCTGTTGTTAAACCGGACGGTCCTCAAAGAGGAAAGAATCTGAAATGAGAGAGAGACATGGAAAACAGGGTACATGTGAGTGGGTTCTGGCATATTCTAGCACATTGGTACTGCCATTAAAGGAGGAGACTGTTTTTCCCTTCACTGTGTTGTTTAGTTTAATGCTTCACGGCGCATCTTCGTTGGGCACCATCTGCTCCAGCATGCCCACCCAGCGGTTTCAGCTGTTTTCGGCTGGTGGTGTCTGCTTGCTACAACGCCCCGCATACCTTGAAGTGGGAGCTAGAGGGGCTTTGCTCATAGCAGCAAAGAGACCAACACTGGAGGGGCTTCAGCTTGCTGGCAAGAAGGCACATGGGGCGAGGGGAATTGCCTGCTGTTTGCTTCTGAATGTTGGAGGGCAGCCAACACGGCTTTGTAGACTAGAACTACATGTTTGGGGTAGAGACTTGCCTGATTCCTCCCTAGTCAATAGCCCCAGTTGTAAATACATAATTATGTGACAAGAAGGTAGAAAAGTCTCCTCTACATTTTACTCACTTCTTAATGCTCTTTAAGGGAAAGGACAGCCATGGAAGGATATCCATGGGAACGTCTTTCTTAGGACAGAATGGACTAACATCTCTTCTGCCAAGCTCACTCTTTGCTTCCAGGATCAGACCACTGAGTGACCATCAAGACACCTTTTATATAATTGCCAAATCTGAAGGAACATAGAATCATAGAAACATAGGGTTGGCAGGGGCCTACAAGACCATCAAGTCCAACCCCCTGCCCAATGCAGGAATCCCAGGCAAAGCAGCCCTGACAGGTGGCTATGAGCTTCATCTTGAATGCCTCCAGTGTGGGAGAGCCCACTGCCTCCCTAGGGAATGGGTTCCATTGTTGTACTGCTCTAACAGTCCGGAGGTTTCCCTGATGTTCAGCGGGAATCTGGCTTCCTGTCACTGGAGCCCATTCTTCCGTGTCCTGCACTCTGGGAGGATCGAGAAGAGATCCTGGCCTTCCTCTCTGTGACAACCTTTCAAGGACTTGAAGAGCGCGATCCTATCTCCCCCCAGTCTTCTCTTCTCAAGGCCAAACATGCCCAGTTCCTTCAGTCTCTCCTCACAGGGCTTTGTTTCCAGTCCCCTGATCATCTTCGTTGCCCTCCTCTGAACCCTCTCCAGCTTGTCTGCATCCTTCTTAACATTTACGGTGCATGGGGATGCGAGGTTTACGGTGCATAAGATTTACTTTACCTGCCATGGCTGGATGTTCAGAAGCCTCTTGCCTCCCCCTGTCATTCCGTGTTTGGATCCAGATGAGGACACGGCGTGCAGCGCATGTGCCACAGAATAGAGGGCATTGTGGATGCTGCAGCTGTGGCTGGACATGCTCATTTCGAATAGAGAGTACGGCACGTCATCTAGCTTCTCCTTCCCAGTGCACTTTCTCGTCCCCCGTTGAAAGATTTGGCCTGATTTCACAACCCTTCAGCCAAATGCCAATTCCCACCAGAAACAGAGAAAAACGTCTCCTTGTGGTTGGAGTGGATCTAAAGCCTGGAGAAAATGCTTGAATCCTGGCACATCCCTTCTGTGGACTTCGAAGTGCAAAGCGCCATGGATGGTTTCCAGGTGGTTCCCAGCCCAGGGGGATCCCATCACAGGAATTTCCGAATGGGATGTCACGATCCAAACCTTCCTAAATGGGGATTTGGTCAGTACTTTATGAACATCCAACAATATTGTTAATTGTCCTATAACACTGAAATCCACAAAGAAAATCATCACTTGGGGACCAAACCAAGAACTAGGAATCGATCCACTTTCTACTCGAAGCCGATGGAGTGGGTCTGTTGGTTCGAACATTTCCAGGATGGCCACACAATGTCCCTCTGCTTGAGCAGTGGTGTCGGTGTCTGGATGAAATTTTCACCCCTGTCATCCTTGGAAGCTCACGGCCCGACCCAGTTCCAGTGGAAATGCAGGAGCAGCCAGACTAAGCCCTCATACTGTGACATTTCATTGGGATCTATCTGGTAGAAGGAAGGAAATACCTTTTTCTCTCCCTGAACAGATTCACAAAAGCCGTAACCGATTCACAAAAGCCGTAAAAGCATTCAGCCTCCCCGAGCTTCGTAGAGAAATTCTCTGACATCCCTACTACTCAGCACTGGTTCAGCCTCATCTGGAGTACTGTGTCCAGTTCTGGGTACCACACTTTAAGAAGGATGCAGACAAACTGGAGAGGGTTCAGAGGAGGGCAAAGATGATCAGAGGACTGGAAACAAAGCCCTATGAGGAGAGACTGAAAGAAATGGGTATGTTTAGCCTTGAGAAGAGAAGACAGAGGGGAGATATGCTAGGACTCTTCAAGTCCTTGAAAGGTTGTCACAGAGAAGAAGGCCAGGATCTCTTCTCGATCATCCCAGAGTGCAGGACACGGAATCATGGGCTCAAGTTACAGGAAGCCAGATTCGGGCTGAACATCAGGAAAAACATCCCGACTGTCAGAGCAATGCGACAATGGAACCAATTCCCTAGGGAGGTGCGGGGCTCTCCCACACTGGAGGCATTCAAGAGGAGGCTGGACAGCCACCTGTCAGGGATACTCTGACTTGGATTCCTGCATTGAGCAGGGGGTTGGACTCGATGGCCTTGTAGGCCCCTTCCAACCCTACTATTCTATGATTCTATGATTCTATGAATGGAGCCCACAGGCCTTGGACACAAACCCCCACTCCTGCTGACACCCAAGTTTCCTTCATTTTAGCTGTAGACTTTGGGGCTGGAGGGAGTCATAGAACCATAGAGTCATAGAATAGTGGTGTTGGAAGGGGCCTACAAGACCGTCAAGTCAACCCCCTGCTCAATGCTGGAGTCCAAGTCAGAGCATCCCTGTCATTTCTTGCTGCTTTTATTACACGGTTGGGAGTAAGCAACCGTGCTTGCCGATCTAATGCCCATCACCCAGAGATCTACAAGCAGATCCAGACCTACTTTCCCCACCCTTGTCTTAGGCGAAGTTTGCTTAGGGCTGGGACAGGAGGACATTTCTTCATCACTACCTGGTTGTCAACATGAAACCAGACGACCAACTAGCTCTCCCTCTGCTCCTTGCAGAGCTCAGAAAAAAGGCAGAGAAGAACCTGAAGTCTCTGGATTTCATTACAGGTTGAAGCCAATTCTGACAATCCTCGCAGACTCATATAACGGATCTGGAAATTTTGAACGTCAGCAGCATTGCTGATGCATCGCCCTGGGAGTGGGAGGAGCCCTCAAACCTGAAAGCAAAGGAAGCAAGCATCTACCTCCTTGTGGAAATGCCTCGACAGCACAGAATGTTGATGGGGCTAAACTATGGAAGTCTTCTTTGTGTGAGAATAACTGCCAAGGGGTAAATTCCCACCGACAATGCAGTCTCCTGGCCTGCAATATGCTCTGTTCTGTGAAGAAGCCCTGGTCACAGAGCATGTGGTCGTCAGCATCTTCTGGGTGGCGTAAGGCAGAAGCCACAGCAGCAGCAGCAGCAGAAAAATCCTCACTGGAACAGAGAGACCTTCCCTTCGAGATCAGCGACAAGGAGAACGTGAAAGGGAGCAGACCTTATAGGCCCCAGCGGGGGAATTTGTCCTTAGCGAGAAGTGCGCAGACACCACGCCAGCCCCACATGGGAGGGCTCAGGGTGTATTTACATCAAGCACATTTTCTCCAAGACTTCTTTGTAACTGACCTCACAGGGGGAAATCCAGGGGGGATTCCTCAAGAATTACTGTCATTTTGATAAGTCCGGGGGAGCGAAACCACCACAGCCCAAGAACACTGGGCTCCCGTCGCACTTTGGAGGGAGAAAAATCACCGGGATAACAGGCAGGCATGGCCTTGGTGTACAAAATGAAGCAGGACAAAAGCTAATAGAGTTTTGCCAAGAGAACACGCTGATCATAGCAAACACGCTTTTCCAACAGCACAAGAGGCGACTCTACACATGGACATCATCAGATGGTCAGTATCGAAATCAGATTGATGATGTCCTTTGCAGCCAAAGATGGAGAAGCTCTATACAGTCAGTAAAAACAAGACCTGGAGCTGACTGTGGCTCAGATCATGAGCTTCTTGTTGCAAGAATTTCAGAATTTAAGAATTTCGGCTGAAATTGAAGAACGTAGGGAAAACCACTAAACCATTCAGGTATGACCTAAATCATATCCCTTATGAATATACAGTGGAGGTGAGGAATAGATTTCAGGGATTAGACCTGATAGACAGAGTGCCTGAGGAACTATGGACGGAGGTCCGTAACATTGTTCAGGAGGCAGCAACGAAATCCGTCCCAAAGAAAAAGAAATGCAAGAAAGCCAAGTGGCTGTCTGATGGGCTTTACAAGTAGCTCACGAAAGAAGGGAAGCGAAAAGCAAGGGAGAAAGGGGACGATATACCCAACTGAATGCAGAGTTCCAGAGAATAGCAAGGAGAGACAAGAAGGCCTTCTTCAATGAACAATGCAAAGAAATCGAGGAAAACAACAGAATGGGAAAGACTAGAGATCTCTTCAAGAAAATTGGAGATCTCAAGGGAACGTTTTGTGCAAAGACGGGCATGATAAAGGACAAAGAAGGCAGGGACCTACCAGAAGCAGATGAGATTAAGAAGAGGTGGCAAGAATACACAGAAGAACTATACAGGAAAGATCTGAATGTCCCTGATAGCCATGATAGTGCGGTCACTGAACTTGAGCGGACATCCTCGAGAGTGAAGTCAAGTGGGCCTTAGGAAGCATTAGTAACAACAAAGCTAGCGGAGATGACAGTATTCCAGCCGAGCTATTTAAAATCCTAAAAGATGATGCTGCATCATGGAGAAAGCAAGAGAATTCCAGAAAAACGTCTATTTCTGCTTCATTGACTACGCTAAAGCCTTTGATTGTGTGGCAAATTCTTAAAGTGATGGGAGTACCAGACCACCTTACCTGTCTCCTGAGAAAACTGTACGACGGTCAAGAAGCAACAGTAAGAACCAGACATGGAACAACCGAGTGGTTGGGAAAGGAGTACGACAAGGCTGCATATTGTCACCCTGCTTATTTAACTTATATGCAGAGTACATTATGAGAAATGCCGGGTTGGATGAATCAGAGGTCGGAATTAAGATTGCCGGGAGAATTATCAACAACCTCCGATATGCAGACGATACCACCCTAATGGCAGAAAGCGAAGAGGATCTCAAGAGCCTCTTGTTGAGGGTGAAAGAGGAGAGTGCAAAAGCTGGTTTGAAACTCAACATTAAAAAAACGAAGATCATGGCATCTGGCCCTATCACTTCCTGGCATATAGAAGGGAAGAAATGGAAGCAGTGACAGATTTTACTTTCTTTGGGCTCCAAGATCACTGCAGACGGTGACTGTAGCCATGAAATTAAAAGACGCTTGCTCCTTGGGAGGAAAGCTATGGCAAACCTAGACAGCATAGTAAGAAGCAGAGACATCACCTTGCTGACAAAGGTCCGTCTAATCAAAGCGATGGTTTTCCCAGTAGTAATGTATGGCTGTGAGAGCTGGACTATAAGGAAGGCTGAGCGCCGAAGAATTGATGCCTTCGAACTGTGGTGCTGGAGAAGACTCTTACGAGTGCCCTGGACTGCAAGGAGGTCAAATCAGTCCATCCTAAAGGAAATCAACCCTGAGTGCTCATTGGAAGGACAGATAATGAAGCTGAAGCTCCAATATTTTGGCCACCTAATGCGAAGAGAAAACTCTCTGGAAAAGACCCTGATGCTGGGAAAGACTGAAGGCAAAAGGAGAAGGGGACGGCAGAGGATGGGATGGCTGGATAGCATCACGGATGCAATGAATATGAACTGAACAACAACAAATAGTTAATAGGCAAATGCTCTCTTGTGCAAAATGTACTCAACTTTCTCAAGAGCCTTCGCATACCAATTCATGTAGTGGAAATCATTGCGATATCATCTGCATATAGGAGGACTGAGAGTTTAACGTCCTGAATGGAAGCTGGGAAGCATTCCAAAGCACTCAGTTCTTGTACAATGCTATTAATATAAAAATTAAAAAGAAAAGGGGCCCATAAACATCCCTGGCACACTCCTTTATCAGTTGGGCTGCTTTCGGATAACAATCCATTCGCCCCCAGCCTAACTCTAAGAGTAGTGTCAGAGTGAAGCATTCGGATTAAAAGAAACAGCCTTCTATCAGTGTTTGTGGCAGATAGCCTTTGCCACAAACGATCTCTGTCTACAAGGTCAAAGGCTGAACTAAAATCCACAAAAGTAACAAATAACTCTTTTCTATCATGCTGAGAATATTAGGGATGTACGAAAGTTACTTACTGTTTTGCGGATCTGCTTCACGGTGGGGGGGAAGCGCTCCATCCCTCCCCCCGGAGTCCTGCCTGGCCGGCTCTGCTCCGCAGGGATTCTGCGGAGCCGCTGGCCGGCTCCGCCAGCTGCCGGACATCCGGCCGCTGGGTAGCAGGGACGCAAATGGCGGCTGCCATAGCCGCCGCCGTTTGCGTCCCTGTATTCCACCGTGATAGGCTATGTAAAGACTTAAGTAGCCTATCACGTCTGGGTAAAAAAAAAAAAAAGCGTACGCAAATGGCAGCGGCTTCCTTCTCAAAAACTCACTCTTTGCTTCCAGACTCTGAGCTTTAATAAATCTCCAAGGCACTTTTTATGGCATTCTCAAATCTCAGTGAGCGCATTACCTGCCATGGCTGGACTTTCAGAAGCCTCATGGCTTCTCCTGTCATTGCGTGTTTGGATCCAGATATATACCTGGCATGTACTGCATGTGCCACTAGATAGACGGCATTGTAGATGCTGTAGCTGTGACTGGACTAGGGATGGCGGAGAATTTCTCCCCGAAACTTCGGGGGGCCGAGCGCCAACGTGTTCGGCCCCCCGAACAAGTTTCGGGGAGAAATCCTCCGCCCCCCCCCCCCCCCGGGACGGGACTTACTTTCCCTGAATGTCCCTCCCGGCGGCGGGTCCGGCTGGCAGTTCGTCCGGTGTTCGAGTGGGGCGGGAGCGGCAGCCGGTCTTTCGACCGGCTGCCGCCCCCGCCATTGCAATGAAAGAAAAAAAAAAAAAACGTCCCCTGATAGGCTACGTGACGATTCACGTAGCCTATCACGGCAAGATTTGCAAAGTCAGCCGTGATAGGCTATGTGAATCGTCACGTAGGCTATCACGGGTGACTTTAAAAAAAAAAAAGTGTGTACGGATAATGGCGGCCCCCATAGGGAGCCGCCATTCGCGTTCCTTATTTGGTCGCTGTAGTCTACGTCAATGTTTACATAGACTACGGCGAAAATAAGGGCAACGCTATTTGCGTTGCCCTTATTTTTGCCGTAGTCTACGTAAACATTGACGTAGACTACAGCAACTAAATAAGGAACGCGAATGGCGGCTCCCTATGAGGGCCGCCATTCGCGTACGCGCTTTTTTTTTTTAAGTCACCTGTGATAGGCTACGTGACGATTCACGTAGCCTATCACGGCTGACTTTCCAGATCTAGCCGTGATAGGCTACGTGAATCGTCACGTAGCCTATCAGGGGATGTTTTTTTTTTTTACTTTCGTGTTCGTGGCCGGGCGAGGCGGGAAGCCTCCTCCCCGCCCTGAATTTCGGCCGGGCGAGGCGGGAAGCCTCCCCCCCCCGGCCTGAATTTCGGCTGGGCGAGGCGGGAAGCCTCCCCCCCCCCGGCCTGAACTTCGCGGGGGGAGCAGCGAAGCGCTCCCCCCCCACCGCGAAAAAGCTGCGAGAAAAGGTAAGTGACTTTCGTTCACCCCTAGACTGGACATTCTCATTTCCATTCGGGGGCCTGGTAAGTCCTCTACCTTTTCCTCTGCAGTACAGTTTCTCTTTCCCCGTTGAGGGGTCTGGCTCGAGTTCGGAAACTGACAGTCAAATGCTTCCCCCCACCAGTCATAGAGAAAGATGTCTCCTTGTGGCCGTAATGGATCTAAAGCCTGGAGAAAATGCTTGAATTTTGGCACGTCTCTTCTGTGGGCTCTGAAGTGCAAAGCACCATGGAAAGGTATGAGAAAATGCCAGCCGAATGTGGGTCCCGTCGCATCCATTTCCAAATGGGATGTCAAGATCCAAACCTTCCTAAAAGACTTCTTGGTCTCTTGGAGATGAAGAAACAATGTCACAACTTCGATGTTCCCAAAGAGAATAATAGCTAAGGACTCAAGCCAAGAACTTGGAATGTACACATCAATAAGATGTCTTTCCATCTTTAAGACATCGTCAGTGGGCTCCAGCACTTTGGTGAAGGCCGCACAGATGTCCTTCTGCCTGAACATTGGGGTCAGTGCCTGGATGAAATGTTCACCACCGTCGTCAGCGTAGGAAACCAGCCCCACCCAGTTCCAGTGGAAATGCAGGAGCAGCCGGACTAAGCCCTCATATTGTATATTTTCATTGGGAGCAATCCGGAAGAAGCAAGGAAATTCTGCTTTCTCTCCCCGAAGAGGGTCAACCAAACCATAACCAAGCTGAAGGAAGGAATTTCCAGAGGGTTAGCCTCATTAGTCTGTTGCAGGAAAAAACGACGACAAATTTTGTGGCACGTGAAACACTTTTTTATGGCATAAGCTTTCCTGGACTCCTACAGCCCATTTCATCCTACCCATGAAATGCTATCTTGAAGGGAGTGTTTAAAAATAGGTTTCTAAATGAAAACTGAAGCTGTATGATGACTTCAGGGCTAGCATCCCAAACGTCTGTTCTGCCATGGAGGTAACCCCAACAAATTTGGCTGAAACCAACGCTATTCTGTATGGAAATTTGTCCCAACACATAGAAGCATAAAACTGTAGAGTTGGAAGGAGCGTTTTAGGCCACTGAGTCGACCAGTGCTCAGTGCAGGAATCCAGTTTGAAGCATCCCTGACAGATAGCTGTCCAGTCTTTGTGTGAATACCTCCAGGGACAGAGAGCCTCCATCCTTCCTAGGCTGTTGGATCCATTGCCTGACTGCTCCAACAGTTAGGATGTTTTTCCTGATGTTCAGCCAAAATCTGCCTTCTTGTAACTGAAGCCTGTTATCGTGTGTCCTACAGCATTAGGTGATAGAGAACAGTTTGAAACTCCCTTCTGTATGACAGCACTTTAGGTACTTGGAAAGTCCTACCATATTCTGCCTTATTCTTTTTCTTCTCAGGCCTAAACATCCCCAGTGCTTCAAGCTTTCTGCATAGGACTTAGTTTCTACTTCCCTGATCATCTTTGCTGCCCTTCTTGGAAATTGTTCAAATATATCTGAATCCTTCTTGAAGTGTGGTGTCCGGAACTGGACACAGTATTCAACATGAGGTCTGACCAAGCAGATAGAGTGGAACTCTTAGTTCCTGCGATTTTGAGACTGTACTTCTATTGATGCAACTTAAAATTGCATTTGCCTTTTTTGCAGCCACATCACACTGCTGATTCAAACCCAGCCTGTGATCAACTACAAGATCCCTTTCAGGTATACTACTGCAGAGATATCCCCTATCTTAAACCTGTGCATTTGATTTCTTTTTCCGAAATGAAGAATGTTGTGCTTGTCTCTGTTGAATTCCTTTCTGTTATTTTCTTCCTACTTTTCTAACCCATCAAGATCATTCTGAATGTTCTTTCTGTCTTCTAGGGTATTAGCTAGTTTCTAGTTCCCCGATAACCGCTTATGGACTTTATTAGGGTTATATAAATATCATAGATAAATATAAACAAATAAACAAATAAATACACTTTGTTACCATTCTCTGAACTCATTCCAGTTTGTCTGAATCCTTCTTAATGTGTGGTGTACAGAACTGGACACAGTATTCAAGGCGAGGTCTGATGAGCGCAGAGTCGAGTGGAATTATTAATTTCTGTGGTTTAGATAGAAACTATACTTGCATTGATGCAACCTCAAATTGCATTTGCCTTTTTTGCAGCCACATCATGCCGCTGACTCAAGTTCAGCTTTTGTTGGACTCGAATTCCAAGATCCCATTCACACATGCTACTGTAGAGGTATCCCCCATCTTATACCTGCACTTTTGATTTCTCCCCCCCCCCCGCCCCAATGAAGAACTGAGCACTTGTCACTGTTGAATTCCTTTCTGTTATTTTCTTCCTAGTTTTCTAACCTATCAAGACCATTTTGAATGTTCTTTCTGTCTTCTAGGGTATTAGCTATTCCCCCCTCCATTTTTGTGTCATCTGCAGATTTGATAAGCATCCCCCCCCCCTTCTTCCTCCAACTCATTCATAAACATGTTGAAGTGTACAGGGCCCAGGACCATACCCTGTGGAGCCCCTCTTAATACCTCCCCCCAGTTTGCTGAGGAACCATTAGCGTGCACTCTTTGAGTCCAGTTCTCCAGCCAGCTGTGGACCTAGTAGCAGTGCCATCCAGGCCACACTTAAATGCCTTGCTAATCTGGATATGGCGGTTCGTTTTGCCAAATGTCTTGCTGGAGTCAAGATATTTTATGTTCACAGCGCTGGGTGTAAAACAGGGACGGCCCTCAGGTGGTACTGGGGCATAGGAGGTACACACACCCAATCCTCAAAGGAGTGACGATGTTACTCGTGGGCTGCAAGAAGAACAAGGGCAAGGCGTCTTCTGTTGACTTGTTAGTTTGTAGGGATGTCAGAGAATTCCGCGACGGATCTTGGTGAGGCCGAATGCCAGTGCATTCAGCCCCCCGAAATCCATCGCGGAAGGGCCTGCCGCCCCCCCGCCCCCCGCGGATCCCCCCAGGACGAGACTTACCTGGGGCGGATGTTTCGGACGGCGGCAGCTCCAGCGGTGGTTTCGGCGGCGGCAGTGGCGGCTGGTCTTCCGACCGGCTGCCGCCACCGCCATTTGCAGTCTGTGTTTTTTTCTTTTTTCCCCCCCATAGATGTGATAGGCTACATAAAGACTTACCTAGCCTATCACGTCTGGGCAAAAAAAACACCCGCGTACGCAAATGGCGGCGGCTACGGCCACCGCCATTTGCATTCCTTATTTTTTGCCGACTTAGTCTACGTAAATATTTACGTAGACTAAGACGAAGACAAGAAAGAGGAATGCAAATAGTGCCCAGGTTTTTTTTTACCCAGAGTCCTCCGCTGCCGGTAATCCGGCTGCGGACGGCCCTGGCCTGGGCCTGGCCAGCTGCTCGGAGGAGCCGCCGCAGAACATAGCCAGCCATCGAGGATTCCGGGAGGGGGAGGACCGGATCGCCTCCCCCCCCCATTGAGGATTCCAAGGGGAGGGACAGAACCCCCCCCCCCCCATGAACAGAATCTGCAAAAAAATAAGTGACTTTCGTACATCCCTATTAGTTTGTGAGTGTTGAATGTTTCCCTGGAATCTTTGTTGCTTCTCGAATCAAAAACCTTTCCTCACGTAGAAGACCCATTGCTGGGATTAGTCACTCAACAGTCTCAATGATCACCAAGGCGATTGTCTAAGTTGGAAGGCGATTTACTTTTTCCATCCAGAATCACGGCAACACAGCGGCACCACACAGCCACTGCCTTGTTCCCAGAGACTGGCCTTTCTCTCTCCCTCTTCCCGCGTTCTGCAGAACGCCCCCGTCTGTCCCCAAATGATCCCCGTACCTGTGGGATCTTGAGGATGCCCAGGATGGAGGCCATCTGCCGGGAGGATTCGGAGTCGAGACCCCCAATAACGGAGAGCAGTTCATCCCGCCTGTCGCATTTGTAATTGGGAGACATTTGCCCCCGCGTGGAGAGCAGAGAGAGGGTGTTCACGTCGACCCTTCTGGCAATGCTGCTGTGGTCGTAGATGCGGAAGCCGAGCGTGGTGTTGGGAAGGAGGGTCGGATCCTTGTTGAGCTCCGTGACGGCAAACACCAAGGCCAAGATGTGCTGGTAGTTCCTCATTACCGCCCTGCAACAGTGAGAGAGGGTGGGTGATGATACCAATACACGTGCTGAGACGTGGAGGGCAGTGAAGTCCATCTGGTTCACCCCTCTCTGAAAAAATACAAAAGTTTCCAGATCAAAGCTATCTTCAGTCCATAAACCAAGAACACACAGAGAAATCCAGATTGTTTTGTTGACTCCCTCCTTCCCTCATATATAATCCGAGTCTAAGCGCACCTCTGAGATATATACATATAGAATCACAGAATCATAGAACAGTAGGGTTGGAAGGGGCCTACAAGACCATTGAGTCCAATCCCCTGCGCTCTCTGTCTCTCTCTCTCTGTCTCTCTCTCCCTCTCTCTCTCTCTCTCTCTCTCTCACACACACACACACACACACACAGAAGCAGTATTGCCAGCTGCATTTCAGAACAGCCCTGCTGGATCATGGATCAACATTCATTAGTATTTATCTATTTTAATTAGAGATGTCCCACAAATAAACTATTTATCCAGCAAATCCTTCCAAGGTGGCTATCAAGAAAAACAAAATACGATAATGAAATCGCAGTAAGAATATTATACAAATAAAGAAAGAAACAAATAACAGTCCATCAGGAAACTTCCCAGAGGGCAGCTTCACCAGGCTTAACAATGTCAGAGCGCTCTGGATTGATCCAGCCTCCCCCTTGCCTTTGTCTCGGTCGGAAGATCATCAGAACAGAAGAGCCCTGCAGAAACAGAGCAAGGTGCCTCCATATGGCTCAGCATCCTGTTTCCGGCTGTGCCGAGCTAAGACGCCTCCTAGGAGCTCCACACGAAAAGGATGAAGGCAACAGCCCCTGCTTCTCCTCCCCTCCCTCTCAGCAAATCCCATTCAATGGTAGAGTGCCTCAAAATGTGGAATCTCTGTCATCATAGTATCTGCCAGTAGACCTGAACTCCGGGAATTTGTCAGGTCCTTCTCCACACAGTCCTAACCAGGCAGCCATCACCACACTTCCAAAATGACACCGAAGGAAGGTTTTGCCGTCATTGCTCAGAACCACTGAGGTGCAGGGCTGTAGCTCAGCTGTGGAGTTCCTGCTTTGTGTGCAGGAAGTCCCAGGATCAAGGTGTCGCCAGGCTGGGCTGAAGGAGACTTCTGAATGGGTCCCAGGAGAGCCAGTCAGGCCTCACACACACAAACTCACTCCTGCTTACCCCCCAAATGTTCCATTTCAGCAGTATACTGTAGGACAGGAGGGAGTCATTTGTTGCTGATATTATTAAATAATGCGAGAATCAGAAGTCCTTGCTGAGATACTGCAGATCATCCAGAAACCTACCAGTAGGTCCAGATCTACCTTCTGACTGCCCCTGTCATAGATGAAGACTGTGTGTGGGGGGGGAGCATTTCCTAGTCACTATCCGCTTCTTAAAGTAAAACCAGATTATCGCTGAAATCTGCCTGCCCTCCTTGCACCCCAGAGCCTCCTGAGGCAGATCAATTCCTCTCCCGTTTAGCAAGGAGGTGGATAGGTGATGGCAAACTCTCCCCGATCACCTCTCCAGATTTGGCCCAAAGAGGTGAAAATAAGTTATTCTGAACTCAGCTACAAGCATTTCACCATCCAGGAACTTCACTGGGGCGGAGCACAGTCTGAGGTATCCTCCCAACCTCTCAGCTGAGTCCCCTGACACTTGCCTCCATGTTGCTGCACTCTGCCCTGCACACACACAAACGCACATCCTTTCCACGTATCTCACTTTACAGCAGGAGATGCAACAGCAGCGCTCGGCTCCCTTGCTCTCTCCGAAGTTCACTTACCAGGACGACGGCTGTGACACTACCACAGCGCCCTCGTTCGTGCTAGAGAGGGAAGGAGGAATTCTCCTCCAGCCCAGAACGAAGCCAGGAGAACCCTCACGTCTTTGGCCGAGTTCGCAAAGCATGGGTGGTGAATAAGCCGTGGTGGTTTATTAACTACTCATGCAAGGGCCGGCCACAGCCCAGCCCATTTCCCTAATTATTCTTGCTGGGGGGTGGCTTGTCGATGCATGCGAAGCCGGCGAGGGTGGGCGGCTGGGGTGGCGAACGGGTCCTCTGATTCCCGTTACAGGTTGAAGTCAATCCTGGCACGCCACGGAGATTTGCATTTCAAGCCAGGACATTTTGCACATCAGCAGCATGGCTCACGCATCTCCCTGGAAGGAGCCCCCTACTCTGAAAGCAAGGCGGGCAAGCATCCGTCCCAGATCCCTCTTGTGGAAACTTACGTAATAACTCCCAAGGATGGTTCTAGGATTAATGTTTTAAAGTCGATAGTCTCTATGGGATTATAAATCCCGAGAGGTAGACTCCCACCAACCACAAGGTCTCCTGGCTTGTAATAGTCCTCT
Source organism: Heloderma suspectum (assembly GCF_057233095.1). Lineage (NCBI taxonomy): Eukaryota > Metazoa > Chordata > Lepidosauria > Squamata > Helodermatidae > Heloderma > Heloderma suspectum. The sequence goes on from NC_139476.1 coordinate 19,041,874, forward strand.
TGCAGTTTGTAAGTCCTGGTCGAGAGGCACTTGGGCCGCAGCATCCTCTGGGTGGCCTGAGACAGGAGCCAAAATATTAGCTGCAGAGGCACCCAAACCATCAGGGACACAGACAGAGCTTCTCTCCTTGGTCAGCGAGAAAAAGAACCTGAAGGAGAGCCGACTACAGTCCCCAGCAGAAGAATGAACTCTTAGCCCGGAATGAGCAGGCAGCAAGGGATCAGGCACCACCCCAGCCCCACACCGGGGAGCTCAGGACACATTTATGCTAAACAGGCTTTTCCTGGATTCATTTCTTATTGACTTGCTGGGTGGAAATCCACAGGGGACTCCTCAAGGATTACTGTCATTTCGATAATTCTCAAGTCACACCGGGCTCCCTTTGCACTTTGGGGGGAGGAGAACATGTCTGCGTCGCTCTTTGCTGGAATAGACAGGCTCAGAGATCTGACTGTAATTGCCAGGTTACAAACTTGGGTCTGTGTGAAGTTGAACTCCTGATAGCAAGATGGAGTCCAGGCCTGTGCCAAAGGTCGTTAGCCAAGATTGACGACTGCGGAAGGGCGGAGTTGGCACTAATTATAGCAGTGCTGATGAATAAGACACTGATGGATGAAATGTCTGGTCTGTTTGCAGTTATAACACCTTGCGGAGCAGAGCGCCTATTAGGATGGTCCACCCCGGAAAACGTAGGAAATTGACGGTATTCCTGTAAAGGAATACCTCTGTGCTTTGACAGAGCTTCCATCTGGCATGGCGGGTGCCTCTGCGTAGACCATAATCTCAGTGCCCCACCTAAGTTTCTGCTGTGATGCTCTGCAGCTCCGTTGGCCAGCTCCTTGGATTTCAGGAGAGCTTCAAGCTATGAAGCAGGCCAGATCAAGGCTAGAGCTCATGTGATGCGAGGGTCAGGACAAATGCTACTGAGCACCCCCGAGAGCTCATTATCTCATGCCTACCACGTGGCGATGGTGGCAGCAAAGGTCTTCTTCTTGGCCACCGTTACCCTCAAGTCGATGGCTTTGACTGCAGATATCAGGGTCTGTCCTTGGGCCTGTGGGAAGCTGAGCACCTAAACCCGAGGTTTACATCTTAGGAGGCAAGGCAGCATGGACCTGCCCCTCCCATCCCCAGACAGAAGTTGTGGTTGAGTGCTACAACTGCAGCCTGAATTTGATTTGACTTGACACATCGAGCAAATGTGAAGAATTCAGGTTCTTCAGTGGCACAACTAAACAAAAGAACGTGAAATATTTGCCTGCACTTAAGCTAACTAGCCTACTGCCAGGTCTCCTCAACATCCAGCAGAAAAATTCATTGCCTCAAGAAGTGGTGGGTTCTCCTTCCTTGGAGGTGTTTAAGCGGAGGCTGGACGGCCCCCTGTCAGGGATGCTGTAGTTGCGTCCTGCACTGCAGAGCCTGCATTGAGCAGGGGGTTGGACTAGATGACCTCCAAGGTGGCCGGGGAGACATTCTCATTGTGATCAGTGCAGAGGCCTTGTGAGTAAAGGTGTTCTTAAGCCCTTTCCCCTCTGCCATTTTTCATCTAAATCTCCACCTCCGAAGCTGTTGTTAGCCCAGCTGGGGATACACACAGAGGCACGATACATTGACATGTCCTCCCCAACACCACCGAGTCTAATCACAGCTTCTGGGCACTGGGTGCTCCACACCCCTTTGCCTTCTGAAGCCCAGTTGGCTGAGTGACCCAGTGTCATCCCAAGACTGTTTGCTGCCCGAGAAAGAACAGCAAATGGCACATGCAAACCTACACACCCAACACAAACACGCACACACGCAGACACGCACGCGCACGCACGGACACACAACTGTCTTGCCACTTTATTCAGGCACCTGTGGCAGACAATCCCACAAAAGCCTGTCTCGATGTAAACATATCAGACCGTACACTGAAAAGGAGCAATATGCTGCCCTTTCCTGACACCCCAAATCAGCGGCCTCATCCCTCCCCCGTGCAGTAGGACTGGTCCTGTGGGCAGGGCCTTTTTAGTGGTGGCACCTAGATTGTGGAAAGCATTCCCTAGGATGCTTTATTGGCTCCCGCTGGATTTTAAATGGGTTGTGGGAATAAGAACTACAGCTACAACAACAACAGTTCTTCCAAGTCTTCCAAGTGCTTCACAAGCACTAGACAGTGTGGTGTAGTGGTTAGAGTCCTGGACTGGGACTTGCAAGACCTGGGTTCTGGTTCTCACTTGGCTATGAAGCTCTCTGGGGAAGTTCAGGCCAGTCACCGATTCTCAGCCGAACCGACCTCTCAGGGTTGTTGTGAGCGTAAAACGGAGAGGAGAACGACCACGTAAACCACCTTGGATTCCTTGCAAGAGGAAATAAAGGCGGGATATGAGCGTAATCGTAAACCCCAAAAGAAGTATCCAGTACATTCGAGTACAACCCTTCAGAGTCGGCATTAGTATCATTGGCATTAGAGATGAGGGTGCTGAGGGTGGGAGAGGGGTGAGGGTGGGGAGACTTGCCTAATGCCACCAAGTAAGCTTATGGCAGAGGTGTGATTTGAGCTAGGGGCTTCCTGATAGCACCGAGCACTATCCCCAAGATGGGTCCAGGCCTTGGATAGCTCCTTTAGACTTTTGGCTGGTTGTAACTAAAACTCAGAGAGGAACCTCTGCCCCACCAAAGCTGGAGACACCAGCCTCCCCCCAACGACAGGTCGGAAAATTTGGCACAGTGTCAGTCAATATTTATTTTATTTATTTATTTATTGCATTTATACCCCGCCTTTTTCCCTCTTGCAAGGAACCCAAGGCGGCTTACATGATCCTCTCCATTTTATCCTCACAACAGCAACCCTGTGAGGTGGGTTGGGCTGAGAGTCTGTGACTGGCCCAAAGTCACCCAGTGAGCTTCCATGGCCGAGTGGGGGAAGAACCCGGATCTCCCGGCTCCTAGTCCAACACTCTTGCCACTACACCACACTGGCTCCCACAATATGAACTGAACGGCACTCAGCGCGAACTGAGCGGGCAAACCAACAAAAGCTCTCTGTCCCTTTCTTAAGCTTGCACGCTGTCCTCCGAGGGGATGTATTGATGCAGAGGCTGGAGAACAGGCTACAGAAAACACTATCCCACCAAGGCCAATCCGTTCGACACTGGTGCAAGATGCTCCTGCTGTTACTAGGATGATGAACTACCTCCCCCGATCAACATTTTGCCTAAACCACTTCAGGTCCGATGCCCAAACAGCCAAGGTTGGAAACATGGCATTCAAAAAACCATGCATGAAAAGCTGGGCTGATGTGAACATGGAAGAAAGCCCAACAGATTTTGCACTTGCAAGTACAGTAATTACTGGGAGTCATCATTTCACTGTCTGTGCAGATGTTTTCTTCAAGAAATTGTGTCTACCCTGCAAACAAGTAAAAAGTAAACGTTTGAAGTACCTGACCAGTAGAAACCGTCCCTCTTGGACAACGGCCACATCTGTAGCGGCACACCAGCTTCTCCTCTGGAACTTCTCTCCGGTGCCCTGGCGAGCACCTCTCCACGACACACCTGGCAAAGGGCGGCTTCTGAAAGGGAAATTCAAACAGTTGAGGATTTCCAGGGGAGAGAAATTGCACTCAACAGGACTCCCAAGTTACTCAACAGGGTGGCACAGGGTCACCTGTTTAGGAGGGACCGAATCTGTTCTGGATGCTTGCAGGACACTAAGAACCATCATAACAGAGCCTGATATAACTATGTGCTGAGGCAGAAACAGGAACTGTGAAAGCTGCCTTCTGCTGAGTGAGACCCTTGATCCACCTGACCCATTGTTGTTGTCTGCACTGACTGGCAGCGCCTCTCCAGGGTCTCAGTCAGGGGCGTTTTCACAGTCCTTTATGGTGTTGCGGGCAACCAAATCTGAGACACCTCCATGCAAAGTAGTTATTTTAGGACTTGACAATACCAGCACCCCCCCACACACACACACACTCAACCAATAGTCTCATCCAGAAAGACATCATCTGTTCTCAAGGGATAGAACTGCAGCATTCTTTAGTTCTCCCATGACCCAGAACATTCACTTCAACTTCACCCCTGCAGGCCACAGGATTGCATCTGATTCAATGTCGAGCTCCTGAATCCACCAGTCCAATATTCACAGGAGCAAACACCCAATTTGGGAAGAAGATCCAGTTCAGGATATCGTATCTCTTCCCATTTGCAGTGAAAGAGACTTCATCTCCAGCACTGTTGTTGAACTGGACCTTTGCTAAAGAGACAAGAATCTGAAATGGAAGAGATGCTTAGAAAACAGGGTAAATGTAAGTGAGTCTGGGGTCTTCTGGTATTGACACACTCCGGATATGTGTGCAGAAAGACTGGACTCAAATGCTATATACCTGAACGCTTTGAATTGCTTTCCTTAATTCTGTTTTATAGATTATTTCATTTATACCCTTTCATTCACCCAATGAAGCTTTCTTGCTATCAGTAGAGCTGTTAAAACCCCTGAGCTCGCCAGTGCTTCACAACTTCGAAGCTTCGAAGATCATGCCTGAATTAGGAAGAAAAATCACGGAGAAGCCCCGATTCTGTGAGGATGACGCCTTAATTGTAAAAACAACATCCGGAGCGGGGCATAGGAGGGGGTAAAACTTAGTCTCATTTGAAGGGATACAACAACCCCCTGCTCAGTGCAGGACGCCTGGCTCCCAGGCGGTCGCCCATCCAACTACTGACCGGGCCGACCCCGCGTAGCTTCCGAGATCAGACGAGCACGCGCACATCCAGCCCTTTGCTTGTTGCTGAGCAAACGGCGGCTGCTGAGGAAGCTATGCAATCGGTGGCCGGAAGAAGACATGGGGCCGTCGAGAGCTGTGATCGGACAGGGGGGAAATGCAAACACCGCCGCATATGGACAGGCGGGGGAGGGGACTGCGACCGGATCCGGTGGCGAAGGCGGACAATCAGAGCGCATTAAGGGGAAATACCGGGATATCAGGGTATGGAAAGCGGGAGCACGGAAGCAGGAGATTCCGGTTCCAGTTCGAGGCGGGTGCTGCGTAGTGTGAAAGGCGGGCGGTGAAACCTCACTGGAAGCAAAAAAAGGCGGTAAGTGTAGATCCAGCCTTGGAAGCCACCATGTTACAGGAAGATATTTCATGATTCTGGAATGTGTTAGCGCACAGGACTAGCATATTATCTGAAGGGCGAGAGGCCCACATACATTATGAGAGTTTGGTGGGAAGCACATTTCACGCATGCCTTTAACTAGAAAAAAAGACTGGAGCCCAAAGTATTTCCACAGCTAACAGTTCTTCAACTAAATGAGACTGAAACTCAGGCAGTTGCTCCCACCGAGGTAAAGAAGACATGGAAGGACATGTAACTTGCACCGAGTTACACAGCTGGTCTGTCAAGTTCAGTCACGTCTACACCAGGAGTAGGAAAACTATTTGGGCCCCTGGAGAAGTTCTGGCAATTTGGGAAACTGTCCTGGGCACCACCACAAAACGGGCAAATGGCAGATGGGAGCATCGGCCTGCAGCCACCCACCGTCTTCATTTCCTAAGAGCGCCCCTGAGCCCCATGTGTGGCCCAAGGGCATTCGTGGGAAGACGGGAGAAACTGGAGGCCTGCACTCTGCTTTGAAGAGAGAGATCCCAACTGCCACTAGGAGCCGGGAGATCCGGGTTCTAGCCCCCACTCGGCCATGGAAGCTCACTGGGTGACTTTGGGCCAGTCACAGACTCTCAGCCCAACCCACCTCACAGTTTAATAACGGCTGTTATTAAAAAGAGTGACTCAAATCAAGAGGAGGAGAAGAAGGGCACCAGGAAAGGGGTTGGCGGGTGCAGTGGTTCCCACGGGCGCCACATTGCCTGGCCCTGGTCTGTGCTGGGTGGTGGTGGCTCTCCGGGGTTTCAGGCAAGATCCTCTCCCAACAATAGCTAGTGGTGCCGGGGATCGAACCTGGGATCTTCAACATGCAAAGTGTGTGCTCTACCGATGGACTTCGGCCCTGTCCTGCCCACCTGCCCTACTAGCTCAGCTCCTCTGGCCTCGCCTCCTATGCAGCTGGCTCATGGAATAGTGGGGGGGAAAGGGCCTGTAAGACCACCGGGTCCAACCCCCTGCTCAATGCAGGAATCCCAGTCAGAGCATCCCTGACAGGTGGCTGTCCAGCCTCCTCTTGATGCCTCCGATGTGGGAGAGCCCCCACCTCCCCGGGTATTGCTATATTATTGCTCTAACGGTCAGGACATTTTTCCAGATGTTCAGCCAGAATCTGGCTTCCTGTAACTTGCACCCATTATTCCGTGTCCTGCATTCTGGGATGAGCAGGAAGAGATCCTGGCCTTCCTCTCTGTGACAACGGTTCAAGGACTTGAAGAGCGCTATCAGATCTCCCCTCAGTCTTCTCTTCGCAAGGCTAAACATGCCCATTCTTTCCGTCTCGCCTCATAGGGCTTTGTTTCAGTCCCCTCATCATCTCTGTTGCCCTCTTCTGAACCCTCTCCAGTTTGTCTGCATCCTTCTTCAAGTGTGGTGCCCAGAACTGGACACAGTACTCCAGAGGAGGCCTAACCAGTGCTTTGACCTAACCACTTTGAGCTACTTTGCTCATCAGGATATCATGGGGCACTTTGTCGAATGTTTTGCTGAAGTCGAGGTATATGATGTCTACAGCATTCCCACGGTCTACAAGGGAGGTTACTTGATCAAAAAATGAGATCAGATTTGTCTGGCAGGACTTGTTCTTGACAAATCCCTGTTGGCGTCGAGTCATCACGGCATTCTTGTCAAGGTGCTTCCAGATGGATTGATTATCATCTGCTCCAGAATTTTCCCAGGGATTGATGTCAGACTGACTGGTCTGTAGTTTCCAGGTTCCTCCTTTTTACCCTTTTTGAAGATAGGGACAACATTCGCCCTCTTCCAGTCATCTGGCACTTCCCCCGTCCTCCATGATTTCTCAAAGAGAATAGACAGCGGTTCTGAGAGTTCTTTTGCCAGTTCCTTTCTTACTCTAGGTCGCAGTTCATCTGGCCCTGGAGATTTGAACTCATTCCAAGTCATTCAGTGTTCCTTGACCATATGCCTATCGATCTCAAGCTGCAATCCTGCCCCTTCACCCTGTACTTTGCCTTTGCCAGGGGGGATGTTCTATCTAGGGATGAGTCCTATTAGAAGCCCATACCAAGCTGCCCAGAAGGTTTGTCGCCCCCATCCCTCCAGCATACAGGAAAACAGGGTCTTCCCCTGGACCTCTGGAAGCCCCCAGCTCACACTGGGGACAGGACCGACCCGAACAAGCTGAGGCTAGGAAGACATCCAAATCATCCCCTCACCTCTCGCTCCCCTCCCAAGGCGTTTTGTTTTTTTTAAACCCACCCCCAACCATGATAGGCTATGTAAAGATTTACGTAGCCTATCAAGTCTTCTTTTTTCTTTTTTTCACAAGCCTGGAAATGGCGGCAGTGGCAGCCGGTCAGAAGACCGGCCACCGCCTTTGCCGGAGCCTTCGCCGGAGCCTTCACTGGAGCCGCCGCCGCCCAGAAGATCCGCCCCAGGTGAGTCTCATCCTGGGGGGGATCCGCGGGGGGACGGGGGGGGTGGCAGGCCATTCCTCCACAGATTTCGGGGGGCTGAATGCACTGGCATTTGGCCTCACCGAGATCCATGGCGGAATTCTCTGACATCCCAAGATGGCGGAGAAATCCGCCACAGACTCCAGTGAGGCCGGATTCTAAAGAAGTTCGTGGTAGTTCTAAAGAAGTCCCAGAGTCCGTGGCGGAAAGGACTACCCCCACGACCACCCCGTGGAATCCCCCTCCCTGGACGGACCCTACCTGGTGGTCAGCTGTCTGGTCCGTCCTCAGCTGCCTCAGCCATCCGCTGCCCCGTCTGCGGATGCAAATGGCGGCCGGCATAGCGGCCGCCATTTGCATCCCTGCCTTAGGCCATGATAGGCTATGTAAGTATTTACGTAGCCTATCATGAGAAAGAGCAGGGACGCAAATGGCGCCCGCTATGCCATTTGCGTCCCTGCTCTTTTCATGATAGGCTACGTAAATACTTACATAGCCTATCACGGCCTAAGGCAGGGACGCAAATAGTGGGCGCTACGCCAGCCGCCATTTGCGGCTGCAGCCCAGCAGCAGCCGGAAGTCTGGCTGTGGCTAGCCCCGGCTGGCAGCTCTGCAGCCTTGCTGTGGAGCGGAGCTGGCTGGGGAGGATTCCGGGGGGGAGGGATCACCTCCCCCCCAAGCAAACACCCCCTGGGGGATTGGTGAGTGGGGTTCGTACACCCCTAGATCTGTGTGATCTGAGATTCAACTCAAAGTAAATGGGAAGAAAGATTGCAGGCATGTTGGCGGTGTGTGTTCAGGAGACAATGTGGGCAACTTGGAATCTGCCAGACTCTGGCACCATCACAATGGCATTCTCCATTTGCAGCTCAAAAACCCCTGATCATCACACATTTTCCATCTCCTCTTTGAAAAGGCCAAGTACTTTCTGGGACCACAACTGTAAGTGGACCTGGAGATGTTTTACATCCCTAGTGTAATTGGGATAGACCAGCCTTCCTCTACCTGGTGCTGTCCAGATGTTTTGCACTTCAGTTCCCGTCATTCTCAGCCACCATAGCCAACAGCCAAACTGGTTAGGAATGATGGGAGTTCCAATCCAAAACATCGGCAAGACCAAGGTTGGGGAACAGCAGCATACACCATGCTATCTGGAGCCTGAGGGATCTCCAAGAAGATTGAACGCCAGGAGTCCATAGTGGTGCATAGGTGGGTCATCTGAGAGAATGCTAAGGCCACATGCCATCCACGGTCTGAGGGTTCTCCCAGGTCAACTTCTGCAGGGTCAATTTGGGATGAAGTTCTAGCACTCAGCCGGAACTTCTGCTTGGGGATGGCAGGGGGAGGCCCATGCTGCCTTGACTGCCGAGATGCGAGTACTGTGTTTAGGTGCTCAGCTTCACATGGGTCCAAAGGCTGACCCTGACAACTAAAGTCGAATTGAACTACTTGGGGGTTCAATGGTGGCCAAGATGTTGGCCTTCTTCACTGGCACCACCACCACCACGTGGTAGGCATGATATTGGGCTCTCAGTTGTGCTGAGTCACGTTTGTCCTGATCCTCACACCACGTGCTCTAGCTGCCATCCATCCTGCTTCATCGCCCCAAACACTCCTGAAACCTAGAGAGCCATCTCCGTTCCACAGTGTCAGAGAGGACCCTCATGCGCGATAGTGAGAATAGGCCTCAGCACAACAAAAACGTTCCGAAAGCTTCCAGGAATCCATGGCATCCCATAGGCCTTTGTGTCCAGACCACCCTGATATGTTCCTCTGCACCAGGCAAGATGGCCAAACTCCATTCATTCCTCCCAGCAATGCCTTATTGCCTAGCCCTGCACTGCTCTAACCAGGCGCCAGCTCCTTCGGTGCAAATCAGCTTTGGCACAAGCCTGGGCTGGGCTCCATCTGAGATTTAGATGCTCTGGTTTACACAGGCCAAAGGGCAGGACCTGAGAATTAAGTAAAGTTCACCTGGCCCACGGAGAAGAAAAGACCGACGCAAACTAGTTTTTCACCCTCAAAAGTGCGAAGGGAGCCCAGCGTTCTCAGGCTCTGATTATTTCATTACCCTGGAATAAATACAATGACAGGGACTCTTGCGGAATCCCCCATGGATTTCCTTCCAGCAAGTCAAGAACAAAGGTGTCCTGGAGAAAACTTGCGTAATGCAAGTATACTCTCAGCCTTGCCATGGGGGCTGGGCTGGTGTCTGATCACTTCTGGCTATGATCCAGTTCCCTGCTGGGGCCTGCAAAATCTGCTCTTCCAGGTTCTGTTTGTCTTTGACTTAGGAGGGAAGGTCTCTCTGTGTGGCTGATGATTTCTTTGCTGCTGCTGCTGCTGCTTTAGCCCCTGTTGGATGTAACAAATAAATATATAAATAACTTCTTTCCCTGCCTTTCCCTCCCTGAGTCTGCAGCCAGTCAGGATGGTAGCAGGCCCTGGGCACAAAGGAAAAGAAACCAGGTCTCAGCACGATGGTAGATTTCAGTCTGTCCATAAGCAGAGCCGAGACCCTGTCTGGGAGGTTTCTGGGAGGTTTCTGTAGGCACACTGGCTCCCACTGGCACCACCTGGGAGACCTCCAAAATGCATCATTTTGTGGAAACAGGTTGACGACGATTGATGGCACCAAAAAAAGTGGAATTTGTTGAAACTTGTCCAGCGCAAAAAGCACTTTCCCAACCTGGTGCCCTCCAGCTGTTTTGGACTACAACTCCCATCAGCCTAGCCAGCATGGCCAAGGATCTTGAAGGATGGGAGTTGTCATCCAAAACATATGGAAGGCACCACATTGGAGAAGGTCCGCCTCTATGGAGGGGATGTTTAGGCAAATCTTCACACGATATCCACCTTGGGTAGCTTTGAGAAAAGGTGAACAAAGGCATGTAGTAAAAATGTAACCTAAAAGCCATTGTATGTGTCTTAAGCAGCACATAGTACTGTAAGAGCTGCGCATGCCTGGAATGAGCAGGCAGTAACCCTAAGACAAGGTCGCTAAGCAAACCGCTGGCAACCAATCAAAAGTAACATGCTGGCTGAGGAATGCAAGCTGAGTGATAAAACTGTGGCGCGGAGGTTGCCCAGGGCCGACTCTGCTTTGAGCGTGAGCTCCTTTGTCGAACTGTTGGCAAACAATAAAATCGAGTTGGACCCAGCCTGAAGTGGACTCTCCTCTTTGGGGCAAATTGGACTAGCCTCCAGGGGGCGAAACTAGTATTTTGTGCAACAAACTGGCGAGCAGTCAGGAGTCCCTTGGACCACCCTGGGGTCAAACGACAGAACCGGCAAAGGTGCCTGTGGGGCGCGCCGGACCGCCTTTGAGGTCTGCCACGGCACCAGAGAACGGGGGTCGGGACACCCAGGAGGTTAAAGGCGTGGACTCCATTGACTGAGTCAACCAGGCTGAATGGGTCTGAAGAGACGGCGCTAGGGTGTTGGGCAGAGTAAGTACTTGATTTCCCTTCTGTCTTTCTGTTTGAGTTGCCTTCGGAGCGTCTGAGGTTTGTCAGGCTCCGTGTACTAAGATGTCGAAAGGCAAGCTGGTTACACTCTGTCAATTGGACTGGCCAGCATGTGGAATTAGTTGGCCAGACATAGGATCCTTTGGTGTAAATCTTGTAAATGCTGTATATAAAAATGTGGTGAATAATGGGCAATGGGATCAATTCGCCTATATTGATGGTTGGTTGAATTGGTGCGGAAAGAATCCCCCTTAGTTACGGAAGTGTAAATGCGTAAATGTGTTACTGGCAAAGGACCGCAGGGGCAAGAGACCCCGGGTGGTGTCTGAATCAAGTAGTAAGAGATAAATTTGCCTCAGGGAAGGTGAGGTTATCAGCATTTGGATGAGTGCCAACCAAAATCCACTGAAGGCGAGAAAAGGTTGAATATAAAGTTCAGTATTGTAACGTCATGATGGTATGCTCCGAGGTGAAGCCCAAAGCCCCTGTTCCCCCCGATTCAAGCCCCGCGGAAGGAGCTTGAAGACTGGGAGACCCTGCCCAAGGTGCCCTGAGCTCCCCCCGGTCTGATTCGGCCTGTTAGGTTGGGAGGAGAGGTTGTCGGGGGAGGGAGGGGGCCCTCCAGAGACAGTTTGTCTGCCACCGTATCCAGGTTTGTTAGAAGAAGCAAAAGCAGTTGAAAAAGTTGCAACTTCTGAAGAAAGAGATTTGTTTGACGACTTAAAGACTGTGGCAAGATCAAGAAACAAAGACAGAGCAAGTTCTTAAAATATCAGGGTCTGTGTGAGCTTCTCTCTGTCAGCCTGCTCAGAGCAGAGCCAAGGGGGACTTGCCTAACCCCCCTTCGCCGCGGCTGGTTTAGCCTTAGCAAGCAGAGAGGCTGGAAGGTGTCTGTGAGGACCTGACAAAAGAGTGAGATTTGCAAAAAAAAAAAAAAACAAGAAAAGCATCACAGCTGGAAAGCTGAGCAGCACTGCTCTGTTCTTATCTGTGGAGGAATCTAGAAGAGGTGTAAGGTTACACCTTCCCCATTCGAACTGATGAAGAGACACAGAGCTTTTGTTAAAAGCATCCCTTCTTTATGGCCCAAAGCCTTCTTTGTTAGAGGCACTCTGCACATGGACTGGAACTTTGGACAGTTAAAGACTTGCCGTAAAAAGTACTGTGAGGCTTGTCATAGCCTTAAACTCCCGTTGTTGTAGATTGTGTGTTTGTTTGTGATCAGCTCAGTGTACAGTTTGATTTGTGATTTCAACACTCAGATAAAAAGCTGCATTTGACTGAAAGAACTGGGTATATTTAGCCTTGAGAAGAGAAGACTGAGAGGAGATCTGATAGCACTCTTCAAGTACTTAAAAGGTTGTCCCAGAGAGGAAGGCCAGGATCTCTTCTCGATCATCCCAGAGTGCAGGACACGGAATAATGGGCTCAAGTGACAGGAAGCTGGATTCCGGCTGAACATCAGGAGAAACGTCCTAACTGTTAGAGCAATACGACAATGGAACCCATTACCTGGGGAGGTGGTGGGCTCTCCCACCCTGGAGGCATTCAAGACGAGGCTGGACAGCCATCTGTCAGGGATGCTCTGATTTAGATTCCTGCACTGGGCAAGGGGTTGGACTCGATGGCCTTGTAAGCCCCTTCCAACCCTACTATTCTATGATTTTCAAAGCTTTGATTTCATTTACCCTAATGAAGCATACAGATACAAATTTCTAGAGATTCATAGACTACAAAGGAAACAGCCTTCAAAAAGTTCAAAGAGAAACTATGAAAGTTAGTTTCCCTTTAAAAAGGGGGGCAGCAAATTCTCTTAACTTAAGAGGTGAGAGAGAGAGAGTCCCCCACTCTCCCGTGATACTTCTAAGCCCAGCTGTGTTTCTGAAGCCTAAGAAAGTTCCTGCCCCATGTGTTCCAGCTCTTTCTCAAAATCTGAACTGTTCTGACGTTCCATTTGCTCAGAGGCAAACCTGACACTCTGCCAAAACTCATGCAGTGTGGAGTTGCCGATGCAAAAATGGTGGCTTGGAACTCTTTCCACATATGAGAACGCCCTTCCCTTGATTTTGATGGGCCCTGACCATGCAGTCAGAGGAGCAGTATAATGGTTAGATCTGCTCCACCATGCCCTACTATACAAAACAAATGTTTTCCAGTCATGGTGTTAGATTTTAATGATATGAAAAAGGTATAAAAGAAGGCAGAAGAAAGTAGCAGACAAAAAGGCTTAAAAAAGAAAGCTTATCCCAAATGTGTGTCGTTGAAGATCTAAGCAAGCGAGTCTCTGTCGAAGCAATGGCAAACAGCCTAACTTGCAGAGAAGACAAAGAGTTAAAACTGGTGCATGGCACAGAGAATTTGAAAGGTGATTTGCAGAACAGGCAAGCCGAAAGATAAGTGTGCCTGTTACAAGAGGGAGGCTATAGTAGCCATAAAAAGGGGTGAAGCCCCCGTATGAAGCTTTAACAAAAATATTACCCACTAGAAGTGGACAATTAAAATAAAAAAGGCTTTTCTTAAATTGAAGCAAGCCTTAATATCACCGCCTGCTTTAGCCTTATCAGACCCCAGATCATGAAGTTTTTAGAGCTATGGTGCACATGAGAGCACATAAAAAAGTGCCATTCCTGGAAAAAGGAAAAGGCAATGCTGGCAGCCACCATGGGCGGAGATATAAACAGCAGCTTGAGAGCACAGAAGCGACCGGGGGGGGGGGGGGCAGAAAAGGAAAGGGCCGACCGGGGCTCAATAAATGTGCGTATTGCCGAGAGAAGAGACATTAGAAGAAAGATTGTCCAGGGCTGAAAGAAAAGAGAAAAGACACTCACCCTGAAGGCTGCCAAATGCTGGCAGGGTCCTCCAGTGGGGGGGAGTCTAGCTGAAGGGCCACCACCCTACGAACAAACGCTCGGGAGAATCCCAAGGTAAAAGTAAGGGTTGGTGGCGAGGACTGTAAAGCCCTAGTAGATACTGGAGCCACATTTTCTATGATCCCTGTGAAGCCCCCCCCCGGCAAGAGAAAGTGGAAAGCATGTAACTATAAAAGGAATTAAAGGGAAGAAAAAAAACTAAATTGCCCGTGTGTAAGCCCCTCCCCACGAAGATTGGAAATAACATACTGGAACATGCCTTTGTACTTTCACCTGCATGCCGGGTTGCCCTCTTGGGGCGGGACTTGTTAACAAAACTGCAAGCTAAAATCTTCTTCCGTGATAATCAGATTGTGGTACAGCTGCCAGCAATGCAGGGCTCAAATTATTGAATGGCCCTTCAAGCAATCAAGATTGTGTCAGAGGCCAAAGGGACTGAGATTTTAGAGAATGTTGATCCATGTGTGTGGGCAGACAGAACCCCTGCCCGAGCAAATGCATAACACCAGTTAAAATCTTCTTTAAAAAGGGAGAGCCCTGTGTGCGTGAGGCAGTATCCTCTGAAGAAAGCCACCTGTGCAGGCTTGAAGCTGCTCATTGAGAAGTTCAAAAATTATGGTTAGCTAATAAAGGGATCATCCCCCTTTAACACCCCGATTTTGGGTGCGCCCGAGGCAGATAGCACCTCCTTCAGGTTAGACCAAGGCCTGAGAACAGTGGCTGACTGCCCTTTGTGCCTCAAAAATGATTCAAAGATGCTTGAGCCCCCAGCTCAAATGAGAAGTCGCCCATGCGCTTACTGTCCTTTTCAGAGGTTTCAAATTGACTTTTCAGAGTTGCCCCAGACTCATGGCTATCGGTACCTGCTAGTAATGATAAAAGCAATTGACTGCACCGCTCAGACAGTAGCCAAGATCCTGTTAAAAAGTAATCCCTAAGCTCTTGTCACCTAAAGAGAGTGAATCAAATCAGGGGCCCCATTTTGTTGGACAAGTGACGCAAGTAGTGGCCCAGGCATAACAAACTAACTAGAAGCTACACCCCCCTTGGAAACCTCAATCTACAAGTCAAGTTGAGAAGATGAACCGCACCTTAAAGACAATGCTCATTAGAATTTGTTGAAAGATTAAGTTGAAAGGCCACAGGCCTTGCCAATCACCTTGACTCGAGTATGGTGCGCCCCCAGGGGAAGTATTAAACTGACACCCTTTAAACGTTCCATAAGTGCCCACCTCGGATATTACCTATGCCTGATAGCTTAAATGTGAATTTAAAAGTAAAAGTTTTAAGATTCAAGGTTATGTTACTGCTTTGCAGTCTGTTTTGTTTTCACAGGTTTGCGACACCGCACCAATCCTGGCCTTTAGATGCTCCAGTGCATAATCTCAATCCCAGCGACTGGGTGCTAATCCAGTCCTAGAAAGATGAACCACCTACCAAGAAGCAGAAGGGTCTGTTTCAGATCCTACTTACCCTCCCATTGCTATGAAAGTCGCCAAAGAAAAGAAGTGGATCCATCACACTGAATAAAGGCATCACCTGCACCAGAGAGGTGCCTTCCCACACCGGAAGCTGACCCACCTGAAGGTCACCGTTGGAATAATGAACCCCTGAAAGGACTCAAGTAGCTCTGCAGAAAGGGGGCGCTCTCGTTTCAAGGGTTCCTGATGAACGGAACAAAACTGAGTTTCAAAAGTTCAAAAAAAAGTGTTTTTGTTGTCAACATTCTAGTAGCTAGAACAAAGGCGTCCCAGGCCTCACTTACTGTTTAGAGAAAACCATCAATGCCACAGCGATAATAGTTTGCGCCTTTAAGTGCATAGTCCACCGCGGGACCAAAGAGAGTATAAATTTGAGAAAAGCCTTTTGAGGGGGGAATTGTAGTAAAAATGTAACCTAAAAGCCATTGTATGTGTCTTAAGCAGCACATAGTACTGTAAGAGCTGCGCATGCCTGGAATGAGCAGACAGTAACCCTAAGACAAGGTTGCCAAGCAAACCGCTGGCAACCAATCAAAAGTGACACGCTGGCTGAGGAATGCAAGTTGAGTGATAAAACTGGAGCGCGGGGGTCGCCCAGGGTCGACTCTGCTTTGAGCGTGAGCTCCTCTGTTGAACTGTTTGCAAACAGTAAAATCGAGTTGGACCCAGCCTGAAGTTGACTCTCCTCTTTGGGGCAAATTGGACTAGCCTCCAGGGGGCGAAACTAGCATTTTGTGCAACAGGCATGTCCTACTACCAGTTGACCCTGGGGGAAGAAATGACCATAGCTGTAGCCCAAAGGACAGCAGTACCTTTTATGAGACTGAATTCTCAGAACAGGACCTCGTGGTTGTACCAGAACACGTCTGGCTGGCATCCCTGGAATGACTGGGACAGACCGGCCTTCCCCTACCAGGCTCCGTCCAGGTGTGTCGCCCCACAGTTCCCATCACTCCAGCCACCATCCTGATAATGAGCTCTGTCCCTTTCCCACCCTGCTTCATGGCCCAAAGCTCTCTGGAGGCTCAGGGAGATGTCTGAGCCCCACAAGACCGGAGGGGAGGCTGAGGTGCAGCAGGGAGACTTGGGTCCCTGCAGGGCTGCAAGCCAGGCCAGCCGAAGACACCCCGGAAGCAGTCAGAGACCGGTGGAGGTCGGTGGCTCTGATTTCAGTGGGGTTGTGATTCCGTTCCGGGTTTCAGTCCGAACCTGCAGCACTCCAGGGTGCTGCACTCTATCCCCAAGACAGGTTCGGCACCTTGACCGAATGCAAGTCATCAGACACCAGCCCAGCCCCACATGGGAGGCCTCGGAGCGTATTTCTGTGAAGCACATTCTCTCCAGGATTTTGTTGTGATTGACGTTCTGCATGGACATCCACTGGGGATTCATCAACAATTACTGTCATTTTGGTAATTCCGGTTAGAGAAAGAACCCCGCTCCAGAACACCAGGCCCCCTTTGCACTTTGGTGGGAGAAAATCAAGTTTGCGTCACTCTTTGCTTCTCTGTGGGCCAGTTGGACTTGGCTTTAGTTGTCAAGTTCTGCCCCTTGGCTTGTGTAAATCCAGGGCCGCTCAGAGGAGTCTGGGTCCTGGGGCAATGGGATTTGGGGGAAGGAGGGAGCTGTCATACACAAACATTGCAATCATTTTGAAAATATATATAACTGAAAGACCATAAATCACATGAAAAAGTCCCAGCTTCTCAAACTGCTATAGCACACGTATGAATACCTACATAATTAAAAAGTAAATATTGAGATATTTGTACCGAATAACTACTTATTGGTATGGTTAATCTTTTTTCAGTAGGTAATTACAAATATTTGAGACCTAATGTTAAAGTGGGGTTGGAGAGCAGCGTCCCCTCCGTGACTAGACTGAGTATTTTCATGTGTAAATATATGTTGTTTATCTCTTACAAACGGACAATTTTTTAAAGGGGATGTTGGTGAAAGAAGGGCTAAAAATGTACTATTTTTCACTGAGTTAAAGTTGCTGGGAGAAAAGGTGCATGGCGTCCTCCTCCCCTTTCGGCCACCCCTACCCTCCGCTCACTACTCCTCGAAGCGCTATGCACACGGAACTTTCCGAGGCCTAGTGACCGCTGCCTGTGAAGTATTCCAGAACCAAGTTCTGAGCTGCTTCCCCGGCTCGTTTTTGTCCGAAGCCTGGAACAGAATATCAATACAAAACAGCAAAAGCGGATCGTTCTGTTCAAAGCAAGCGATACGGTACTCTGCCCCGTACCGCTGTAGTGCCAGGCGCCGTCAAGAGTGCAACAGCCATGACGCTGACTGTGACTCCAGTGGAAAATGCACACGACTGAAAGAAGGCCTGCGGGGCACCCCACGTAGCCGCCACTGCGGAGGAAGGGGCATGGCCAGACGCTCTCTTCTCACGGGGGACCTCGTGGGGAAGAAATTACTGAAAGGCTGCCCGTGACTATTTGGCACAGAGAATCACGGGCCTGTTTAAGTGGGGCCCAGCAAGCAGAGAAAGGAGGAATTCAGCCAGGAAGGTGTGTCCTAAGGCAACTGATCAACGCTTGGAAGGAACGGGGGCGGGGTGGGGGACCCAGTCCACGCACAGGAGCACTGAGGCAGCAGGCAATTGAAGTCAACGCTGTTAGATAAAAATAGTCCTTGCTTTCGGTTTAGAAGGGAAGGATGCCAGGCAGGCAGCAGTGGATCCAACACTATTTTATTGAAACGTTTTGCAAAACGGGTGCAGAGCAGTCTGGACCTCGAGACACGTGTGCAAAAGCCTTTTATACCATATTGCTTCTATTGTTCTTACTAGTAACCAATGAAACAGTTAGTACATCGGCTCACCAAGTCAATAGCCAATAAACAGTTAGTATCAGCTTACCAAACTGTTAGTCATGAGCACGTCAGTATGATTTTCTTTTTGCTCTGCCTACATTTTTCGCCACTCGGGCTTTTATGTAACTTGAGACGCCAACAGTTACGGAGTCTCTTTTTCTAACAATTCCCTCCTTTAAGTCTTTATTCATGTCTTAAAGCGTTTAAAACGGAGCCTCTTTATTGGTACAATAAAGCAAGAGCATCTGTTTTGACAGCGGTTTTTATCAATCGCTGGGATAAGCTTTTAACACAGGGGATAATGCAACAACCAAATAACACTATAACTCTTATCATCACTACAAGCGAAATAAGGATTGAGGCTGCTAGGTGTTTCCATTTTCCAAACCATTTCTCTAACCAGGCAGTCACGGGGTTGTTAATCCTTGAATTCTTGGCTAATTCTTCAGACAAGGCGGTGAGGCCCTGCAAAGCCCTTGTTACCGTGCCATCTGGGGCAGTGTTGTTAGGGATGAAGGTGCAACACCGTCTACCTAGCATGACACAAACCCCTCCTTTTTCTGCTAACATATTAAGAACACGCTGATTTTTCCAAGCCATTTGGCTGGTGGCATTTAGTTGCTCAGCCAATCTCTTTATAGCATCACAGGTATAGTTTATTGAGAGTCTGGCACTTTTTCTTTCCCCATGCGTTAGGGTGCTGGAACAAACGGATCACACAGGTGAGGAGGGAAGGAGTGTCCCATCCCAGTGGAAAGGGCAGCACCTCTGCTACAGATCTCCCTGTGGCACAAACAAAACAGTCAGACTTATTTAAAGACTTGGCTGTATACTTTATCCACTCTAACCACACATTATCAGTTTCCTCTGTTATTGGGATCCCTAACTTGGTTCTCCAGGGACGCCTCTCTTTCTCAGGGATCTGTACCAGAAGTGGTCTGAGGGCTGTAGGTGTGACATTTTGGGGTTTTATCTTAAAGCTGTCAAGCCCAAGTCTTTGAGGTATCACCATTTATGTTAATATTTTTTTGACTAACATTACCAACACCACCCACAATACTTGCTTCATATTACAAGTTTTTTGTAATTTGATCACGAGCTTCTCTCAAATGTTGTGACTTGTATATTACAGGTGATTGTGGCTCCTGGATGGCTTCTTCGCCTGTGTCCCTGGCAGCTTCCGGAGGGGTGCCAGGGAGCAGAGGACTGTTGCCCGTGTCCTTCTGTTCTTTCCAGGTGACAGAAGGAAGCAAGGGTCGCCTAAATGGCTTTATCTAGCTGCAATGTGTCCATTTGCTAGAACCCACAAGCTTTACACACGAGTGGCTGGTTGGTCTCACCAAATAAGGCCCCTCCCACCCTTCCTTTAAAGCTTCTTTATTCTACTTTTTCAGCAACACCTCGTCTCCCGTCTGGAAGAGATGGATAGGTGCATCTAACGGCAGTCTCTGAAACGGAACGGAATAAGCTCGTAGCTGTGAAAGAACAGACTGTAGAGAAGTCAACTGATCCCTTAGCATCTGATCACCCACCTCCCACTTGACTTCCTCCCTCCTTCCACAGTGTACCCGAGGCGGGAACCCAAACATCAGTTCAAAGGGGGACAATTTTATGTCCTTTCTTGGCATCCTTCGAAGCTTCGTTAAAGCTATTGGCAGAGCCTCAACCCAAGTGAGCTTCACCCCTCGTTGGAGTTTGGTTAAAGTCTCCTTGAGGCTCCGATTGATTCTTTCAACCTGTCCACTTGCCTGGGGCCTCCAGGGGCAATGTAAATGCCACTCTACTCCCAGAGCTTGTGCCATCCCCCGTGTAATAACTGAGGTGAAATGTGAGCCCTGATCGGACTCTATAACTTCGGGCAGGGAGAACCGGGGCACCACCTCCTGTAACAATTTAGCAACAACAGTTTTAGCTTGGCAGTTCCTACATGGAAACGCCTCTACCCACCCTGTCATTTGACATACTATTACAAGCAAATACCTGTAACCCCTACATGGTGGCATCTCAGCAAAATCAATCTGCGCCCTCTGGAAAGGATAGTAGGCCTATGGTCGCCCTCCTTTTGGAGGAGGGGGTGCCCTGGGAGGGTTGGTTTTCTGGCAGACTTTATAGGTTGCGGCCAGTCGGTGGGCACATACAGTTATGCTAGGGGAGACAAACAGCCTCTTGCAATAGTCAATCATGGCTGATGCTCCAGGGTGTCCAAGAGAATGGTGAACTTGTTTTAGAACAACCCTCTGCAGGGTCTGTGGAAGAAGCAGTCTTCCATCTGTCATCTGGATCCATCCGTCATCGCAGGGACTTATTCCGTGTTCTTGTGCCATCCGTAACTCAGCAGGGGAGTATGTGGGGCGCTCTTTTCTTTTGGGTAGAATGAGGAATGTTCCTTGGATTCCCTCTTTGGCTGCTCTTTTTGCGGCCTCATCTGCCTTCTGGTTCCCTGTCTCCATTTTTCCTCTTTTTCTTTCCCATGGGCTCAGACGTGGACAACAGCTACTTGTGAGGGTAGCTGGAGGGCATCTAGAAGATCCACTATTAGGCCGCCATTAGCCACTGGAGGTCTGTTTGCTGTAAGGAATCCCTTCTCTTTCTACAGTTGCCCATGAGCATGCACAACGGCGAAGGCATTTTTGCTATCGGTATACTCGCTTCCTTTTGCTTGCCTGCAGGGCTCTTGTTAAGGCTACCAACTTAGCGGATTGGGTGGAGAAATGAGGAGGCAACCTTTCTTCGTGCACATTTTTGTCTAGAGGGCCGCTCTTGTGTAGCTCCTTCTATCTAGCATATAGCTAGACCCATCTACAAACAGATCTCTGGCTCCCTCTATTGGTTCATCCTCAAGGTCCGGTCGGCCTTTGGTGTCTAGGTCTAATACTTCAAGGCAGTCATGATCTGGGAGTCCTGATCCATTTGTGCCCAGTAATGTTGGCAGTAGTGTGGCGATATTAAAGCTAGAGCAAGCCTTAAAAGTGAGGTTTTCGTTTGTTAGTAAACCTATTTCATATCGGGAATGCCGGGCTGGGTTGAGAAATTTGCTTCCTCCTCCTGATCTCAAAATTTGCGGCACTCTTGTTGTTGTTCAGTCGTTCAGTCATGTCCGACTCTTCGTGACCCCATGGACCATAGCATGCCAGGCCTTCCTGTCCTGCGCTCTCTCCCGGAGCGTGCTCAAGTTCATATTCATTGCATCCATGATGCTATCTAGCCATCTCATCCTCTGCCGTCCCCTTCTCCTTTTGCCTTCAGTCTTTCCCAGCATCAGGGTCTTTTCCAGGGAGTTTTCTCTTTGCATTAGGTGGCCAAAATATTGGAGCTTCAGCTTCATTATCTGTCCTTCCAATGAGCACTCTGGGTTGATTTCCTTTAGGATGGACTGATTTGACCTCCTTGCAGTCCAGGGCACTCGTAAGAGTCTTCTCCAGCACCACAGTTCGAAAGCATCAATTCTTCGGCGCTCAGCCTTCCTTACAGTCCAGCTCTCACAGCCATACATTACTACTGGGAAAACCATAGCTTTGATTAGACGGACCTTTGTCGGCAAGGTGATGTCTCTGCTTCTTACTATGCTGTCTAGGTTTGCCATAGCTTTCCTCCCAAGGAGCAAGCATCTTTTCAATGGGTCCTCCCATTGTCATTCTCTTGGCTTTGGTACAGATCAGAGCTGCTGCCGCTACTGCTCTTAGGCAACTTGGCCATCTTCATGCTACGACATCTAGGACTTTGGAATAATATCCCACTGGTCTCTAAGAGGGCCTTTTTCGCTGGCAAAGCACTCCTCAAGCTATGCCCTTATTTTCATGCACATAAAGTCTAAATGGCCGGCTGGGATTTGGTATGGCCAGTGCGGGTGGTGACACAAGAGCAGCTTTAAGACTGAGGAAAGACTTATTTATTCTTTCTGCAGCGCCTCATACAGCGGCCGCGCTGTTTCCCCATAGTTTGCTATCCATAGTTGGCAGAATCTGGTCAACTCCAGGTAGGCCTTCAATTCGTGGGGGGACTTAGGGACAGGAGTGTCACGGATGACTTCGACTCTTTCTTGCCCTAGGCTCCAAGTCCCTTTAGTTAAGTGGTGGCCTAGGAATTTTACAGTTGGTTGGGCCAACTGTACTTTTTCTTTTGACACTTTATAACCCCCCCTAGTTGGTTGACTCTGTTTTCTATTAGGCTCTAGTCCTCAGTGGCCTCTGGGGTGGATTTTTCTGCAACCTTTAAAAGGGCCATTTGGTAGTTACTACTCTGCTGTTTAGGGAGCCGTATCTCCATCCTTCCATCAGGAGTAAAAGCAATCTCAATTTGGAGTTTAGTCAATGAGTCCCTCCCTAGCAATGCCACCGGACAGGAGGGGGTACAGACAAATGCATGTTCTAGGTGTGTTTTTCCAACCTTGGTGAACAGGGGACGAGAGAGGGGCACTTGGGTTGCCCTTCCCTCGACCTCCATTATGGTGGTGAACCCCCCCACCTCCCGTTGGGGCTCACTGAGGGGGAGGACGGACGGGGCGGCCCCTGTGTCTACAAGGGCTTTGTAGGAGCGGCCCCCAACCTTTATTTTGACCATGGGGTCCCGTCTTGCCTCAGAGACGGCTAAGAGGGGGCCGGGCCCTGGTCTGTCTTAATCTCTTTCCTGTTCATACAGAACTTTCTGCGCTCCTCCCGTATTTTCCCCTCTCTCTTTCTGCTTCAAAGCCTCACAGTCACGCTTCTAGTGTCCCATTTTCTTACAAAAGGCACATTGATCTTTCCCCAGGGGAGATCCTTTCCTTCCCCCTTTCCTCCCCTTTCTAGCTCCCTCTTTGTCAGGTTTAAGAACCGCAGCAAGGAGCTTGGCCTGCTTCTTGTCTTTTTCTTTTTCTTTTTCTTTTCCTTCTTTTTCTTTTTCTCGCCTCTCATAAACCTTTTGAGCTACTTCAACTAAAACTCCTAGGTCAGCTGCCAAGCCTCTTTCAACTTTTTCTCTGATGTCCTGGCAGCTATTTCCCACGAACTGAGTCGTGAGGATCCTTAAATTATTTGGATCATTCAAGTCAATGTCAGTATATTTGGTGAAGGCTTCCCTTAGCCTTTGGAGGAACACGGCAGGAGGCTCGTTTTTGTCTTGTTTTAAAGTCAGAACTTTTTGCAAATTGGGGGCCCTCTGCGCGGCTTGTCTCATGCCTGCTAAAATGAGCCGAAAATACGGCATGCCTCTGCCTTTGTGCAGCGGTGGCTAGTCTCCGATCAGGCCGTCTTAAAGGCAACACTGCTGCTATCTGATCTTCGGTCACAAGGGGGAGCTCCTCCCTAAGCTTGGCGTGCGCCAGCAAGAATAGTCGGTTTCTGACTAAGGAAACAAGTGTTTAATAACATCTGTGTGTCGTCCCAGGTAGGATTGTGTGTGAGCCTCACATTTTCTATTAAGGACAACAATGGACTGGGGTCCTCCTCAAAGGAGGGGTTAAATTGTTTCCAATTATACAAGTCAGATGTCGTGAATGGGACATAAACAAACAACGTCTCTTGAGGATATTGGGCGGTAGAGTCGGGGACCTCTCTAATAGGGAAGGTCAATTTTTTTTTAATTATCACAGGGAGGGCCAAGGACATACATTTAATTACCCATGGGGCGGGCCTGCTGCCGAGGGGCACACAAGTTGCCCACGAATTTTTACATTTTTTTTTTACCGTCTGTTTGTTTCCCATACTCTGGGCATTATATACTAATGCCCAGAGTATGGGAAACAAACAGAACGAACTTGAACTCTTAATACAGGAGGGAAATTATGACTTGATAGGTATAACTGAGACTTGGTGGGATGACTCTCATGACTGGAATACAGCAGTTGAAGGATATAACTTGTTCAAAAAGAACAGGAGGAACAGAAAGGGAGGCGGGGTTGCACTGTATGTGAAAAATACATATCTCTGCACAGAAATACAGGAGGAGGAGCTTGGTAGCCCCATCGAGAGCATCTGGGTTGAAATAAATGGAGCAAAGAATAAAAGGAACCTGGTGGTCGGAGTCTACTACCGGCCACCCAATCAAGGAGAAGCCAAGGATGAAACTTTTGAAAAGCAAATAGCCAATGTTTTAAGGAAGCATGATGTAGTAGTAATGGGGGACTTCAATTTCCCCGATATTTGTTGGGAGACAAATTCTGCAAAACATGGCCCCTCCAGGAAATTCCTGACTTGTGTGGCGGATAACTTCCTCCTACAGAAAGTAGAGGAAGGAACTAGAGGATCGGCTATCCTTGACTTGATCCTAACCAACAGAGATGACTTAGTGGATAAAGTAGCAGTTACAGGAACTCTGGGGGAAAGCGACCATGTTGTACTTGAGTTCTTGGTTCTAAGGGAAGCAAAAGCCGAGTGTACTCAAACGCGTACCCTGGATTTTAGGAAAGCTGATTTTAATAAACTCAGAACAATGATCAGTAAGGTCCCATGGCAAGCAATGCTAGCGAGAAAAGGAGTCCAAGATGGGTGGGAACTTTTAAAAAAGGAAATTCTCAAGGCACAATCACAAACAATTCCAACAAGAAGAAAAGGTGGAAGACAACAGAAGAAGCCAATGTGGCTTCACAAAAAGCTTAGGGATGACCTGAAAACAAAAAAGGACACATATAGGAAGTGGAAAGAAGGCCAAGTAACGAAGGAAGAGTACAGGCAGATAGCACAGAATTGCAGGGATGGCGTCAGGAAGGCTAAAGCGGAGAACGAGGTGAGGTTAGCGAGGGATGCTAAAAACAACAAAAAGGCTTTCTTCAGCTACGTGCATAGTAAAAGGCAGAGGAAAGAAATGGTTGTTCAGCTATTAAATAAGGATGGCAAAATGATAACAGATGACAAAGAAAAGGCAGAGGTGCTCAATTCCTACTTTGGCTCAGTCTTCTCCCAAAAGAGGGTCTATGACCCCCCTGGCAAAGGCGAAGTACAGGCTGAAGGGGCAGGATTGCAGCTTGAGATCGACAGGCATATGGTCAAGGAACACCTCATTACTTTGAATGAGTTCAAATCTCCAGGGCCAGATGAACTGCATCCTAGAGTCATAAAGGAACTGGCAGAAGAGCTCTCAGAACCGCTGTCTATTCTCTTTGAGAAATCATGGAGGACCGGGGAAGTGCCAGATGACTGGAGGAGGGCTAACGTTGTCCCTATCTTCAAAAAGGGTAAAAAGGAGGAACCTGGGAACTACAGACCAGTCAGTCTGACATCAATCCCTGGGAAAATTCTGGAGCAGATCATAAAGCAATCCATCTGGAAGCACCTTGACAACAATGCAGTGATTACTCGAAGCCAACATGGATTTGTCAAAAACAAGTCCTGCCAGACAAATCTGATCTCATTTTTTGATCAAGTCACCTCCCTTGTAGACCGTGGGAATGCTGTAGACATCATATACCTCGACTTCAGCAAAGCTTTCGACAAAGTGCCCCATGATATCCTGATGAGCAAACTAGCTCGAAGTGGGCTAGATGAAACAACGATCATGTGGATCCACAGTTGGCTACAGAATCGGACTCAAAGAGTGCTTATCAATGGGACCTTCTCAAGCTGGGGAGAGGTAACGAGTGGGGTACCGCAGGGCTCAGTCCTGGGCCCAGTGCTCTTCAATATTTTTATTAATGACTTGGAGGAGGAGGTGCAGGGAATGCTGATCAAATTTGCAGATGACACAAAATTGGGAGGGATAGCTAATACTTTGGAAGACAGAAACAAAATTCAAAGTGATCTGGATAGACTGGAGTGCTGGGCAGAAAACAACAGAATGGCATTTAATAGGGACAAATGCCAAGTTCTGCACCTAGGAAAAAGAAACCAAATGCACAGTTACAAGATGGGGGATACGTGGCTCAACCACACTACGAGCGAGAAGGATCTTGGAATTGTCGTCGATCACAAGCTGAATATGAGCCAACAATGTGATGTGGCTGCAAAAAAGGCAAATGCTATTTTGGGCTGCATTCATAGAAGCATCGCTTCCAAATCCCGGGAAGTACTAGTTCCCCTCTACTCAGCACTGGTTAGGCCTCATCTGGAGTACTGTGTCCAGTTCTGGGCACCACACTTTAAGAAGGATGCAGACAAGCTGGAGAGGGTTCAAAGGAGGGCAACAAAGATGATCAGGGGACTGGAAACAAAGCCCTATGAAGAGAGACTGAAAGAACTGGGCATGTTTAGCCTTGAGAAGAGAAGACTGAGGGGAGATATGATAGCGCTCTTCAAGTACTTGAAAGGTTGTCACAGAGAAGAAGGCCAGGATCTCTTCTTGATCATCCCAGAGTGCAGGACACGGAATAATGGGCTCAAGTTACAGGAAGCCAGATTCCGGCTGAACATCAGGAAAAACTTCCTGAGTGTCAGAGCAATACGGCAATGGAACCAATTACCTGGGGAGGTGGTGGGCTCTCCCACACTGGAGGCCTTCAAGACGAGGCTGGACAGCCATTTGTCAGGGATGCTCTGACTTGGATTCCTGCATTGAGCAGGGGGTTGGACTCGATGGCCTTGTAGGCCCCTTCCAACCCTACTACTATTCTATGATTCTATGAATCAATATAAGGGAACTGGTCCCAACTTCCCCTCTGTGCTACTGTAGTTCGCACATCAGATACCAAGGTTGGGTCAAAAGACCCCTCAGGTGGCCATTTGGGTTCTAATACTGGCCATTCCCGAGTGCAAAAAAAGACAAGACGATCCTTTGTCATCTTAGTTCTATAATCTTGCTTAAAACGTGACCAATTGCGCAAACAACACTCCAAGGGCGTATGGGACTTCTTCGCAGACTTAGATTGGGACCCGCCCATGACGGTGGGAATTTCAGTCAGCAATTCTTGCGCTTTGCCCTCCTCTGACCTAGCCCGTCTCCGGGGTAAGGAAATGCAGATCGGGGCTCCCCACTCGCTTCGCCCGTAGGCGTCTCACACAATCACAAACACACCACCGTCCCGCGTTTATCCCCTAATGTAAGCTGTTTCACTTACCCCAAAAGCCTCTTCTGTCCCGCCCGCAGCTGCGTCCAGCTGCTTATTGATCCACTGCCGGTGCCTAAAAGGAGTGATCACGTCTCCCTCTTCCTCTGGCGTTGGTCCCCGAGCACCTCGGCCGCCGCCATCGTGAGGAGAAGGCAGTGTAAACAACCGCCTGTGGCCACTTCTCCTCCATGGCCCCTCGGCTCAGCGCAAAGGGGACGCGCCCCGAAGCAGGATCCGAGTCACGGCACCAAATTGTTAGATAAAAATAGTCCTTGCTTTCGGTTTAGAAGGAAAGGATGCCAGGCAGGCAGCAGTGGATCCAACACTATTTTATTGAAACGTTTTGCAAAACGGGTGCAGAGCAGTCTGGACCTCGAGACACGTGTGCAAAAGCCTTTTATACCATATTGCTTCTATTGTTCTTACTAGTAACCAATGAAACAGTTAGTACATCGGCTCACCAAGTCAATAGCCAATAAACAGTTAGTATCAGCTTACCGAACTGTTAGTTATGAGCACGTCAGTATGATTTTCTTTTTGCTCTGCCTACATTTTTCGCCACTCGGGCTTTTATGTAACTTGAGACGCCAACAGTTACGGAGTCTCTTTTTCTAACAACGCTGAGTGTGGGTTACAGAATCACAGGGCTTAAAACGACAGTTTTGACCAGCAAATGGAAAACAGGAGGAATGAAGCCAGAAATGTGTGTTCTTAGGCGTCACTTTCCACCACCAAAACGAGGGAAAGGGTAAAACACGCATGCGCACACACAGACCGAGAAGCATTGTACAGCACCGCAAAATGGAGGCCTCAGTCCGTTGCTTGCGGCAAGCGTTGGGGAGGGCAAAGGCACCCCCAATTGAAGAGCAGTTCAGACCCGCCCAGCCACCCCATCTCCCACCCCAATTCGCCCAGAATAGCAGCACTGAGAAAGCAATCTCTGGCAGAAACCACTTATCAATGGCTGGAAGCAGGGGAGGAGAGGGATAACCATCCCTCGGAATCTGGGCTGCTCTGTCAGCCCACCCTGTGATCTGCTGGCGCTGCTTTTGAACGCCCGGTCGGTCCACAACGAATGGCCATCCATGACTTGACTGGACGAAGGGGCGGACCTGGCGTGCATCGCTGAGACCTGGGGGGGTGAGCGGGGCGGGGCGGGTCTGCCTCAGCTTTGGCCAGCTGGGTACGCAGCGCAGCACCGACCCAGGTTGCAGGGACAGGGTGGGGGGGAGTTGCCGCCATCCATAAGGCCTCCATCTCCCTCACGAGGAAACCCGTCCATCCTGGCACCAGTTTTGAGGGGGTGCGCCGCGTGTGGGGCAAGAGGCAGGACAGGTGTGCTGCTGAGGTACCACCCATCCCGCTGCCCAGCAGTCTCCCTGCCTGAGCTGGCTGAGGTGGTCTCGGAGGTGGTGCTGGGGACCCCCGGACGGTGGTTCTGGGGGACTTCGGGATCCATGCCGAGACCATCCTGACAGGGCCCGCTCGGGACTTCGTGGCAACCATGACAACCATGGGGCTGGCTCAGAACAGCACTGGCCCGACGCATGTGGCAGGACATGCCCTGGACCTGGTCTTTGCTGTTGGGCGGATGAGGGATGATCGGGGGGTGTCATGGTCAGAGCCCCGTTGTCACGGTCAGAGCATTTCCTTGAGCAGTCTGGTTTGGTGGTAGTAGATCCTCCCTGCAGGGGTGGGGGACCGATTTCGATGGCCTGCCCCCAGAGACTTATGGGAGGGGCCATCGATACAATCGCTCCCAAGCGTCCACTCCGGTGCTGTGGAGCCCGTAATCCTCCTTGTTCTACGGAAGATCTGCGGGCAAGGAAACAGGCCGGGCGACGGCTGGAGTGCGGGTGGGGCAGGCCTCGGAGCGAGGGCGATCGAAGGGTACCACAGACTCTCCATTGCGCCTATTATGCGGCACGGGGGATGGCAAAAAGAACTTATTGCGCCTCTATCATCTCATCCTTGAAATGTCGCCCCGCAGAATTGTTCCGAGTGGTGAAGAGCCTGTTGGGATCTGGCTCGGGCTCAGACGAACCGGGGCTGGAGCCCTCGGTCATCTGCGGTGATAAATTTGCTAGGCACTC
Source organism: Heloderma suspectum (assembly GCF_057233095.1). Classification (NCBI taxonomy): domain Eukaryota; kingdom Metazoa; phylum Chordata; class Lepidosauria; order Squamata; family Helodermatidae; genus Heloderma; species Heloderma suspectum. The sequence continues at coordinate 19,071,128 of NC_139476.1, forward strand.
GGAGGAGAAAGTTGCTCGTATTCACTCAGAACTTGACGCCACAGTTATCGCAGAGTCTGGGGAGGTGTCCAGTGGTCCATCCCGTTGTGCTTCCTGGGATCAGTTTCAGTGGCTGCAGCCTGGCGATGTGGACAAGACGCTTGAATCAGTCCGGCCCACCACAGGTAAGCTTGACCCGTGCCCCCCTTGGCTAATACGACCTAGCAGGGGTGGACTGGCTGGGTGGGTCCAGGGGTGGCAAATGCTTCGCTCTGCCAGGGGGTGGTGCCTGCCGCCTTGCAAGAGGCTGTAATGCGCCCTCTCCCGAAGAGGGCCCCCGGACCCAGAGGCGTGTGAGCACTGTCGCCCCATTGCCGATGCCCCCTTTGGGGGCAAGAGGCTTGAGTGTGTGATAGCTGGGCAGCTTGAGACGTTCCTGGGGGAAACTAATTATCTGGACCCATTTCAGGCTGGTTTCAGGGCAGGGCACGGCACAGCACGGCATGGCTGCATTTACCTTAAACTGAGGCCTTTACGGCCGCAAATGGCGTCCCGGACGCCATTTGCGTCCGCAGCCAGTCCCCTTCAGCCAGCGACATGGCATGGCAGCCGTATCGCTGGCAACCCAGAGCCGGAAGATCCGGCCAAAGAGGATTCCGCATGGAGGCGCGGGTAAGTCTTCCATTCCGCCACGGACTCTGGGGGGCCGGATTCTTTCGAACCCAGCCTGATTGGAGTCCGTGGCAGAATTCTCCACCACCCCTAGCTCTGTCCCTCCTTGTCGTCGGAGTCAGGTGCTGGACCACTACCTGGAGACTACAATGGGCTGGATGAGGGCCAATAAACTGAAGCTAATTCCTGACAAGACAGAATAGGTGATCCCCAAATCTGGGAACTGGGTGAGTGACCTGTCCTGGATAGGGGTTGCACTCCCCTTGAAGGAGCAGGTGTGAAACTTGGGAGCACCCCTAGAGCCACCCCTGTCCCTGGAGCCCCAGGTGGACCCCGTGGCCTGGAGCACTTGGGGCCAGCTTCGGCTGATCGGCCAGCTCTGGCCTCTCCTGGACTAGCCACAGTAGTGCACACGCTGGTCACTTCCCGATTAGACTACTGCAGTGCACTTTACGTGGGGCTGCCCTTGAAGACGACTCGGGAGTTGCAGCAAGCGTAAAAGGCAGCAGCTAGACTGCAGACTGGAACATCTCATAAAGATCACATGACACCGGTTTTAAAGGAATTGCACTGGCTGCCAATACACTTCCGGAAAGCATTCAAGGTTTTGGTGATGGCACTTAAAGCCCTAAGCAGGTTAGGACCTCGATATCTGAGGGAGCGCCTCTCCCGATATGCGTCTGCCCGAGGACTGAGCTATCTTGGAGGGGCCCTCCTCTGCATCCCACCGGTGTGAGACATACGCTACGGTGGGACTTGGGAGAGGGCCTTCTCTGCTGTGGCACCCCAGTTGTGGAATGCCCTCCCCTTGGAGGCCCGATTGGCACAGACATTGGACTCGTTGCGGCGCTGAGTAGAAATGTGGCTTTTAACCTGAGGCAGGAGGCAATTGAAGTCAATGCTGAGTTTGGGTTACATAATCACAGGGTTTGTTTTTATTTTTTAAAAGACAACAAATAAAGAAAATACAAAACAGGAGGAATTTAGCCAGACATGTATGTTTGAAGGAATTACTTTGCACCACCAGAAGAAGGGAAAGGGTAAAAACAGACTGAGAAGCAATGTATAGCACCACAAAATGGAGGATACTTAATGACTTAAGGCAAGTAAAATGGAAGACCAAAAAAGGCCCAATTTACAACCAGTTTAGACCACGCCACCACCACCTCCCCCGTCATGGATCACTGCCATGTTGTGGCGAAGGGGCTTGCGTAACTCAGGGAAGCCATAAGCAGCCTGATGAGGCTTTACTTTGCAGCCGTGCAGGGCCACCCAAAACGGACAGGTCATGGCAGAGAGTTCTGACAAAATGTGGTCCACTGGAGAAGGAAATGGCAACCCACTCCAGTATTCTTGCCCAGAAAACCCCATGGATCGTATCACAAGGCTAAAAGAGATGACGCCAGAAGAGGAGCCCCTCAGGTCGGAAGGTGTCCAATATCCTACTGGGGAAGAGCAGAGGGAATTTCCAAGTAGTGCCAGAAAGAGTGAAGCGGCTGGGCCAAACCCGAAAGGACACTCAGCTGTGGATGTGTCTGGTTGTGAAAAGAAAGTCCGATGCTGTAAAGAACAATATTGTTTCGGAACCTGGAATGTCAGATCAATGAATCAAGGTAAGCTGGAGGTGGTCAAACATGAGATGGCAAGACTGAACATCGACATCTTGGGAATCAGCGAACTAAAATGGACAAGAATTTAATTCAGGTGACCACTATATCTACTATTGTGGGCAAGAATCCCTTAGAAGAAATGGAGTAGCACTCATAGTCAACAAAAGGGTGGGGAAAGCAGTACTGGGGTACAATCTCAAAAACAACAGAATGATCTCAGTACGAATCCAGGGGAAACCATTCAACATCACAGTAATTCAAGTCTATGCCCCAACCACTGATGCCGAAGAAGCTGAGGTTGATCGGTTCTATGAAGACCTACAACACCTTCTAGAACTAACACCAAAAAAAGATGTCTTCATCATAGGGGATGGAATGCTAAAGTAGGGAGTCAAGAAATCACCGGGATAACAGGCAAGCATGGCCTTGGTGCACAAAATGAATCAGGACAAAGGCTAATAGAGTTTTGCCAAGAGAATGTGCTGATCATTGCAAACACGCTTTTCCAACAGCACAAGAGGCGACTCTACACATGGACATCACCAGATGGTCAATATCGAAATCAGATTGATGATGTCCTTTGCAGCCAAAGATGGAGAAGCTCTATACAGTCAGTAAAAACAAGACCTGGAGCTGACTGTGGCTCAGATCATGAGCTTCTTGTTGCAAAATTTTGGCTTAAATTGAAGAACGTCGGGAAAACCACTAAACCATTCAGGTATGACCTAAATCATATCCCTTATGAATATACAGTGGAGTTGACAAATATATTTCAGGGATTAGACCTGATAGACAGAGTGCCTGAGGAACTATGGGCGGAGGTCCGTAAGATTGTTCAGGAGGCAGCAACGAAATCCATCCCAAAGAAAAAGAAATGCAAGAAAGCCAAGTGGCTGTCTGATGAGGCTTTACAAGTCACTGAGGAAAGAAGGGAAGCAAAAAGCAAGGGAGAAAGGGGACGATATACCCAACTGAATGCAGAGTTCCAGAGAATAGCAAGGAGAGACAAGAAGGCCTTCTTAAATGAACAATACAAAGAAATCGAGGAAAACAACAGAATGGGGAAGACTAGAGATCTCTTCAAGAAAATGGGAGATCTCAAGGGAACGTTTTGTGCAGAGACGGGCATGATAAAGGACAAAGAAGGCAGGGACCTAACAGAAGCAGAGGAGAGTAAGAAGAGGTGGCAAGAATACACAGAAGAACTATGCAGGAAAGATCTGAATGTCCCTGATAGCCATGATAGTGCGGTCACTGAACTTGAGCCGGACATCCTCGAGAGTGAAGTCAAGTGGGCCTTAGGCAGCATTACTAACAACAAAGCTAGCGGAGATGACAGTCTTCCAGCCGAGCTATTTAAAATCCTAAAAGATGATGCTGTTAAAGTGCTGCACTCAATATGCCAACAAATTTGGAACACTCAACAGTGGCCACAAGACTGGAAAAGGTCAGTTTACATTCCAATGCCAAAGAAGGACAACGCCAAAGAGTGTTCAAACTACCATACAATTGCGCTCATTTCACATGCCAGCAAGGTGATGCTCAAAATCCTACAAGCTAGACTTCAGCAGTATGTGAACCGAGAACTACCGGAAGTACAAGCTGGGTTTCGAAGAGGCAGAGGAACTAGAGATCAAATTGCCAACATTCACTGGATCATGGAGAAAGCAAGAGAATTCCAGAAAAACGTCTATTTCTGCTTCATTGACTACGCTAAAGCCTTTGATTGTGTGGATCACAACAAACTGTGGCAAATTCTGAAAGAGATGGGAGTACCAGACCACCTTACGTGTCTCCTGAGAAATCTGTATGAGGGTCAAGAAGCAACAGTAAGAACCAGACATGGAACAACCGATTGGTTCCAAATTGGGAAAGGAGTACGACCAAGCTGCATATTGTCGCCCTGCTTATTTAACTTATATGCAGAGTACATCATGAGAAACGCCGGGTCGGATGAATCAGAGGTCGGAATTGAGATTGCCGGGAGAATTATCAACAACCTCAGACACGCAGACGATACCACCCCAATGGCAGAAAGCAAAGAGGATCTAAAGAGCCTCTTGTTGAGGGTGAAAGAGGAGAGTGCAACAGCTGGTTTGAAACTCAACATTAAAAAAACTCAGATCATGGCATCTGGCCCCATCACTTCCTGGCATATGGAAGGGGAAGAAATGGAAGCAGTGACAGATTTTATTTTCTTGGGCTCCTACGGCAAACCTAGACAGCATAGTAAGAAGCAAGATATCACCTTGCCGACAAAGGTCCGTCTAATCAAAGCTATGGTTTTCCCAGTAGTAATGTATGGCTGTGAGAGCTGGACTATAAGGAAGGCTGAGCGCCGAAGAATTGATGCTTTCGAACTGTGGTGCTGGAGAAGACTCTTATGAGTCCTATGGATGGGGGAGAATTTCTCCCCGAAACTTCGGGGGGCCGAGTGCCAACGTATTCGGCCCCCCGAAGTAGTTTCAGGGAGAAATTCTCTGCCCCCCCCGCCCCCCCCGGGATGGGACTTACCTTTCCCGAATGTCGCTCCCGGTGGCGGGTCGCAGCGGCAGTTCGGCAGGGGTTCGACAGGGGCAGGGGCGGCAGCTGGTCTTTCAACCGGCTGCCGCCGCCGCCATTCCAAGAAAAGTTAAAAAAAAACCCACGCCCCCGTGATAGGCTAAGTGACGATTAATGTAGCCTATCACGGCTAGATTTGCAAAGTCAGCCGTGATAGGCTACGTAAATTGTCACGTAGCCTATCACGGGTGACTTTAAAAAAAAAAAAAAGCGCGTATGGCTAATGGCGGCCCCCATAGGGAGCTGCCATTCGCGTTCCTTATTTGGTCGCTGTAGTCTACGTAAAGATTACATAGACTACGGCGAAAATTAGGGCAACGTAAAAAGATTTACGAAGACTACAGCGACCAAATAAGGAACACAAATGGCGGCTCCCTATGGGGGCCGCCATTTGCGTATGAGCTTTTTTTTTTTTAAAGTCACCCGTGATAGGCTACGTGACGATTAACGTAGCCTATCACGGCTGACTTTGCAGATCTAGCTGTGATAGGCTACGTAAATCGTCACGTAGCCTATCACGGGGGCGTGTTTTTGTGGTTTTTTTACTTTTTATTTCGCGGCCGGGCGAGGCGAGGCGCTTCCTCCCCGGCCTGAATTTCGGCCGGGCGAGGTGGGAAGCCTCCCCCCCGGCCTGAATTTCGGCCGGGCGAGGAGGGAAGCCTCCCCCCCGGCCTGAACTTCGGGGGGAGCAGCGAAGCGCCTCCCCCCCACCGCGAAGCAAGCTGCGAGACCAGGTAAGTGACTTTCGTGCACCCCAACGAGTCCCCTGGACTGCAAGGAGGTCAAATCAGTCTATCTTCAAGGAAATGAGGGGCCAGGGGAGTTGCAGTGGGTGAGGAGACAAAGGAGACAGAAGCTAAGAGGTAAGTGGGTTGCAGGAAGCCAGGGGGCTGCCCTTTCTCCTTCTGAGTGGCTGTGAGCTCACCAGGTGCTTCTGAGAGCTCCAGCTGAATTGGGGGGGGTGGCCTGAGTACTCCCAGCAGCTGAGTAGGCGGGAAGCTTCAGTCTGTTTCCCACCTCCCAGCTGAGCAGAGCAGAGCAGAGCAGAGGAAGCTGCTCCAGCTGGTCCAGGGACTACAGAAGCAGACAAGCTCCCAGAGAGCGAGCGAACAGGGGGAGCAAACAGGAGTTGGCCAGGGGAGTTCGGCAGGGGAGGTCAAGGGGGAGGCCCCTAACATTTATTTAATTTAATTTTAATTTTTTAACTAACTTTTTTCCATTTATTTGTCTTGTAACACACACTTCCACACCAGTGGGACTCTGCTTTTAACCTCTACTGAGTAGAGGAGCAGGCACAGGCTAGTCTAGAACAATCACAAAGCTAGACACAAAAAGGGAAAAGGGGCTATGGAAGGACAAGACTCTCCAGTGGTGGTGACCTGCAAGGTGTGTGCCATGTTTGTTTTCTTGCCTGAGAACAACATGGCCTACACCTGCAACAAGTGCAAGTTGATCACGCTGCTGGAGGAAAAAGTAAGTGGACTGGAGCGGCGACTGTCGACCCTCTGGGGAATAAAAGAACACAAAGAGTTCTTGGACGGAATGGGGGAACTACAGCAGCAAAGGGCAGACCAGAAGCTTGAAGAGCAACAGCAAGATGAGGCAGTGGGAAATGCTGAGGTGAAGAAAAATGGAATAGAGGATACTCCTTGGAAAAGGGTGACAGTTAGGAGAAGAAGAACTAGACGCCACTCTGCACCAGTGGAAGCAGTGGAGCTGTGGAACCGATTCCAGGTACTTGCGGATGAGACTGGAGGACAGCCTGCAGAGGAAGAATCACAGGGGAACCTGCATGAGCGTGAGCAAGAGGCTGAAGGTCAGTCAAACAGAGGCGATGAAACCCAGGCCTACAAGAAGAAGAAGAGAAGAGTGGTAGTAGTGGGAGCCTCCTTGCTGCGTGGGATCGAGACCCAAGTATGTCGCGAAGACCCATGGACTCGCCAGGTATGTTGTCTCCCGGGAGGCCAGATTAGAGACGTGACTGAAAGGTTGCCTGCACTCATAAAGCCCACTGACAGGTATCCCTTTCTTCTCATCCATGTGGGAACAAATGATACCGCCAAGCGGAGCTACGAAGAGATCATGTCAGACTTTGAAGCTTTGGGAAGGAAACTCAAGAACTTTGGGGCCCAGATAGTTTTCTCATCCATCCTTCCAGTAGTTAGAAGAGGGACAGAAAGGGAACGAAAAATACTCCGGGTGAATGACTGGCTACGAAGGTGGTGCCGACGAGAGAGATTTGGATTCTGGGACCACGGGCTATACTTCCTGGAAGATGGGCTGTTGGCTAGGGATGGGTTGCACCTCACAAAGGCTGGGAAGAATGTGTTTGGCCACAGCATGAAGAACTTCATCAGGAGGGCTTTAAACTGAATCCTACGGGGAAGGGAGATGTAATGTTGGGGGTAACGATGGACATAGGCGCATGCACTGCAATGGAGAGAACAGCTCTGATAGCGCCCAATAATAGTCTTCAGACACATGTAGGAAGAAAGCCAGACTATGAAGCACATGGTCTTCGATGTCTATATACTAATGCCCAGAGTATGGGAAACAAACAGAACGAACTTGAACTCTTAATACAGGAGGGAAATTATGACTTGATAGGTATAACTGAGACTTGGTGGGATGACTCTCATGACTGGAATACAGCAATTGAAGGATATAACTTGTTCAAAAAGAACAGGAGGAACAGAAAGGGAGGTAGGGTTGCACTGTATGTGAAAAATACATATCTCTGCACAGAAATACAGGAGGAGGAGCTTGGTAGCCCCATCGAGAGCATCTGGGTTGAAATAAATGGAGCAAAGAATAAAAGGAACCTGGTGGTCGGAGTCTACTACCGGCCACCCAATCAAGGAGAAGACAAGGATGAAACTTTTGAAAAGCAAATAGCCAATGTTTTAAGGAAGCATGATATAGTAGTAATGGGGGACTTCAATTTCCCCGATATCTGTTGGGAGACAAATTCTGCAAAACATGGCCCCTCCAGGAAATTCCTGACTTGTGTGGCGGATAACTTCCTCCTACAGAAAGTAGAGGAAGGAACTAGAGGATCGGCTATCCTTGACTTGATCTTAACCAACAGAGATGACTTAGTGGATAAAGTAGCAGTTACAGGAACTCTGGGAGAAAGCGACCATGTTGTACTTGAGTTCTTGGTTCTAAGGGAAGCAAAAGCCGAGTGTAGTCAAACGCGTACCCTGGATTTTAGGAAAGCTGATTTTAATAAACTCAGAACAATGATCAGTAAGGTCCCATGGCAAGCAATGCTAGCGAGAAAAGGAGTCCAAGATGGGTGGGAGCTTTTAAAAAAGGAAATTCTCAAGGCACAATCACAGACAATTCCAACAAGAAGAAAAGGTGGAAGACAACAGAAGAAGCCAATGTGGCTTCACAAAAAGCTTAGGGATGACCTGAAAACAAAAAAGGACACATATAGGAAGTGGAAAGAAGGCCAAGTAACAAAGGAAGAGTACAGGCAGGTAGCACAGAATTGCAGGGATGGCGTCAGGAAGGCTAAAGCGGAGAACGAGGTGAGGTTAGCGAGGGATGCTAAAAACAACAAAAAGGCTTTCTTCAGCTACGTGCATAGTAAAAGGCAGAGGAAAGAAATGGTGGTTCAGCTATTAAATAAGGATGGCAAAATGATAACAGATGACAAAGAAAAGGCAGAGGTGCTCAATTCCTACTTTGGCTCAGTCTTCTCCCAAAAGAGGGTCTATGACCCCCCTGGCAAAGGCGAAGTACAGGCTGAAGGGGCAGGATTGCAGCTTGAGATCGACAGGCATATGGTCAAGGAACACCTCATTACTTTGAATGAGTTCAAATCTCCAGGGCCAGATGAACTGCATCCTAGAGTCATAAAGGAACTGGCAAAAGAACTCTCAGAACCGCTGTCTATTCTCTTTGAGAAATCATGGAGGACGGGGGAAGTGCCAGATGACCGGAGGAGGGTGAATGTTGTCCCTATCTTCAAAAAGGGTAAAAAGGAGGAACCTGGGAACTACAGAGCAGTCAGTCTGACATCAATCCCTGGGAAAATTCTGGAGCAGATGATAAGCAATCCATCTGGAAGCACCTTGACAACAATGCCGTGATTACTCGAAGCCAACTTGGATTTGTCAAAAACAAGTCCTGCCAGACAAATCTGATCTCATTTTTTGATCAAGTCACCTCCCTTGTAGACCGTGGGAATGCTGTAGATATCATATACCTTGACTTCAGCAAAGCTTTCGACAAAGTGCCCCATGATATCCTGATGAGCAAACTAGCTCAAAGTGGGCGAGATGAAACAACGATCCGGTGGATCCACAGTTGGCTACAGAATCGGACTCAAGGAGTGCTTATCAATGGGACCTTCTCAAGCTGGGGAGAGGGAACGAGTGGGGCACCGCAGGGCTCAGTCCTGAGCCTAGTGCTCTCCAACATTTTTATGAATGACGTGGAGAAGGAGGTGCAGGGAATGCTGATCAAATTTGCAGATGACACAAAATTCAGCGGGATAGCGAATACTTTGGAAGACAGAAACAAAATTCAAATTGATCTGGATAGACTGGAGCGCTGGGCAGAAAGCAACAGAATGACATTGAATAGGGATCAATGCCAAGTTCTGCACCTAGGAAAAAGAAACCAAATGCACAGTTACAAGATGGGGGATACGTGGCTCAACAACACTACAAGCGAGAAGGATCTTGGTATTGTTGTCAATCACAAGCTGAATATGGGCCAACAATGTGATGTGGCTGCAAAAAAGGCCAATGCTCTTTTGGGCTGCATTAATAGCAGCATAGCTTCCTAATCCTGGGAAGTACTAGTTCCCCTCTACTCAGCACTGGTTAGGCCTCATCTGGAGTACTGTGTCCAGTTCTGGGCACCACACTTTAAGAAGGATGCAGACAAACTGTAGAGAGTTCAGAGGAGGGCAACAAAGATGATCAGGGGACTGGAAACAAAGCCCTATGAAGAGAGACTGAAAGAACTGGGCATGTTTAGCCTTGAGAAGAGAAGACTGAGGGGAGATATGATAGCACTCTTCAAGTACTTGAAAGGTTGTCCCAGAGAGGAAGGCCAGGATCTCTTCCTGAGCATCCCAGAGTGCAGGACACGGAATAATGGGCTCAAGTTACAGGAAGCCAGATTCCGGCTGAACATCAGGAAAAACTTCCTGACCGTAAGAGCAATACGACAATGGAACCCATGACCTGGGGAGGCGGTGGGCTCTCCCACCCTGGAGGCCTTCAAGACGAGGCTGGACAGCCATTTGTCAGGGATGCTCTGACTTGGATTCCTGCATTGAGCAGGGGGTTGGACTCGATGGCCTTGTAGGCCCCTTCCAACCCTACTATTCTATGATTCTATGAAATCAACCCTGACTGCTCATTGGAAGGACAGATCCTGAAGCTGAAGGTCAAATATTTGGGCCACCTAATGCGAAGAGAAAACTCACTGGAAAAGACCTTGATGCTGGGAAAGACTGAAGGCAAAAGGAGAAGGGGATGGCAGAGAATGAGATGGCTGGATAGCATCACCGATGTAATGAATATGGACCTGAGCATGCTCCGGGAGAGAGCGCAGGACAGGAAGGCCTGGCGTGCTGTGGTCCATGGGGTCACGAAGAGTCGGACACGACTCAGCGACTGAACAACAGCAACAACCCCCACCTCAATGTATCCAGAATAGCAACACAGAGAAAGCAATTTTTTCCCAGTCATGGTGGGTGGGTGGGTGGGCTGGGGGGGGGGAGAAGGAGAGAGAAACTGAGAGCGAGAGCGAGAGAGAGAGAGACAGAGACAGAGAGAGAGAGAGATGGTGTAAACAAGATGGGAACAAAGATTTTTGTTGCATTTTACCACCCAGCACCACCTATGGATTTCTCCTGGAAAGGTTTTTAAATGAAGAACGTACTGGTATAAATGTGAAAACAATAAACAATGGTGGTCTGCTCTGGTCTGGTCTCTGTCCCCTCCCCTCCCCTTCTACATGTGCAGTAGGGCAGAGCGGTTTAATTTCCACTTACAAAACATGAAAAAATGCCCTGATTACCACCCCAAATGGGAGTGTGAGCAGGAGAACGTGCTCTCCCAAAACATTCACAACTTCTTGAATGGGTGCTCACTTTCGAAAATACATGCTTTTGGAAGAGAAAACAGTTTGCAATTGCAAATGCACCATTTCACCCTTTAGTCTATGGAGGACATTTGTGCAACTTTAGAGATATATGCAAATGCGAGCTTTATTATTCTTTTTTTTGCACAAGTTTCCCGGTCATGCAAAATCAAAGGCGAGCACAAATCAAGGAGAGGCGAATATCGGGCTTATGCTGGTGAATTCCCACATCACTTGTTCCCCCATCCCGACACTGGACAAGTATGTTTTTACAGTTAGTGGCCTAGAAAGGGTGCGTTGGAGCAAGAAGGAACCAACCAAGCCCCCGAAAACACTGGGTAAGCAGCTTCTCACAGCTAGTGCCCAGTGAAGAACCATCCTAAGCATTAAACCAAACAGCAGAATACAGAACCAAGCAATCCCCAACCTGAATGGCAGGCACAGTACGTGAGAAGACTTCAGACCTCCCTCACAGTCCCAAGAACCAGTCACCCCATTTTCTAAGCACCTCTTACATTTCAGATTCTTGGCTCTTTGAAGGCCGTCCGCTTTAACAACAGCGCTGGAGATGAAGTCCATTTCACCGATAATTCTGAGATGTCCTCTAGTTACGATATTGTGAACTGGATTTTCCTTCCAAATCACACTTTTGCCCCTGCGAAAGTGGGATGGCTGCATCCAGACGCTCCCCCAGGACAAGACTTCACCATTAATTCTGATGCAATCATCTGGCCTGCAGAGGTGGAGCTGAATCTTCTGGGGTCATGGGAGAAGTAAGGGATGTTGCAGTCTGTTCTTTGAGAACAGAAGTCTTTCTAGATGAGACCAACATCTTTTGGAGTCCAGGGTGCAGGGTGCCGGTATCGCCCAATGGTCAAACACGATCTTTGGAGGCAGGAAGTTCCAGCTTTAGTCCCTACGTCTTCACATAGGCTGGAGAAAGGCCTCTGTCTAAAACCCTGGAGAGCTGCTGGAATTCATGCAGACTATACCAGACTAGGTGGACCAAGTGTCTGACTCGCTAGAAAGCAGCTTCCAACTTAGATGGGTGTGTGTATGCATGCTCTCTCTCTCTCTCTGTGAATATATATAATCAGCCTTGAATACGACAGTTCTAAGTCACTTCAACCCTCCTCAATTGGTGAAATATCCGTCATGTAATGGGAACTTGAGTCATTCTGAATCTAGCTTGGTGCAATTTCTGTCATCTGGATGTCCTGAATTATTTGTCTTCTGCTTTTTAGGAGCCCCCCTTTGCGAGGTGTGTGCAGAGGTGCCGTCCAGGACACTGGAAAAAAGATCCAGAGGAGAAGCCGGTTTGCTGCTACAGATGTGATCGTTGCCCAGAAGGGACGATTTCTACCTGGACAGGTAGCTCAAAGTCTGGGAGCCATGTAGGATGTACTGGGGCAAGAACCATGTAGGATGTACAGGATGTACTGGGGCAAGAGTGGAGCTGGGAGAAGAGCGTAACCTAGACAAGGAGTCTGCCATTTCCCCCGGAATGGATTTTTTTCGGTTAATTCCATTCCAGGTTGCATATTTCTGTGGTTTCCTTGTTTGCAAAGTATTCAGAATTTCCTGAAGAAATCTTCTATTTCTATGTCTACTAATGCTCGCAAAAACAGTATCTGGAACTTCCTCATTGCCATTGGCTCACCTTTCCAGGGGTACGTTGTTTTGGCATCAGGCCTGAAGCTGTTTGGGCGGCACACTGATCCGGGCAGAGGGCTGGTCATCCTTTTAACAACTGGAGCTCGTAACCCCAGTGTCAGACAGATAGCCCCTTTTTCTGTAGTGTTTTCCAGAACCTGCTTCCCATCTTCTACCCCAACCAATGTCCTCAGCCCTCAATCTAAAGAAAATGTTGGTTGGTTGGTTGGTTGGTTGGTTGGTTGGTTGGTTGGTTTATCGGTGCATTCAGAAGGCGCTGCAGGTGACAGGTTGTGGCTCAGTTGTTACTTCCCAGATTTTCATTTCTGCTTACAGAATTTGGGTTTTCCTTCATTGCACGCTATTGAGCATGAGTCTGATATCAGGGAGTGTCATGTGAAAAGAAGGCATTTTGCACCTTTTCTGACTCGGTTCGTATAAAATATGTTGCCAAAGCTTACAGAGAGGGCCAGGAAAGGGAGTTTCTGCACTTTGGGGTACAATAAACTTCCGAAAGGAGAATTCAATCGACTCCCTTGTGGGCTGATCTGGCACCAGCATCTGTGTCATGTTCACGGTGCTTCACTCCTCGTTATTCATTGCAGATGCAGTTCACTGTACTCCATGCCCAGAAGATCAACTCCCTAATGAGAACCAAGATCAGTGTATCCCCAGAACTATGCACTTCCTTTCGTATCAAGAGACACTCAGATTCATTTTAGCAACTCTTGCTGCTTTCCTCACTCTGATCACTGTCCTAGTGCTGGCAACATCATGAAACATCACGACACACCGATCGTCAAAGCAAACAACCGAGACCTCACCAATGTCCTCCTCATTGTCCTCTGCTTCCTCTGCTCCTTCTTGTTCATCGGTCAACCCACAAACATCACTTGTCTTCTCCGACAAGCAGCTTTCGGCATAATTTTCTCTTTGGCCGTTTCTTCCATGTTGGCCAAAACTGTCACCGTGGTTCTGGCCTTCATGGCCACCAAGCCAGGAAACGTGGCCAGAAAACTCTTGGGGAGACAATTGACCAGCTCCATTGTCCTATTCTGTCCCCTTGTGCAAGGTGTGATCTGTGCTGTGTGGCTGGCAACCTCTCCCCCGTTCCCAAACCTGGACTTCCATTCCCTGGCTGGAGAGATCATCATGGAATGTCAGGAAGGCTCGGTCACCATGTTTATCAGTGTCTTGGCTTACATGGGTTTCCTGGCTCTCATCAGCTTCACAGTGGCTTTCCTCGCAAGGAAATTGCCAGACAGCTTTAATGAAGCCCAGTTGATCACCTTCAGCATGCTTGTGTTTTGCAGCGTGTGAGTCTCCTTCGTGCCAACTTACCTGAGCACCAAGGGGAAGTCCATGGTGGCCGTGGAGATCTTCTCCATCTTGGCCTCTGCGGCTGGTCTCCTGGGTTGCATCTTTCTCCCCAAATGCTACATTATTCTCCTGAGGCCCAATCTAAATTCCAAGGATCATCTAATAAGGAGAAAGATTCTGTGATTTTTACTACTGTAGAGAAGTCACGGTGAATTCATTGTCCAGTCCCTCTGTCACATTTCCCCATGCTATGTGTCCTTACAGGAGTCATTGTACTTTATTTTATTTAAAAATACATCTATCCAACCAAGTCTATTATTTCTGTACATGGTTTATTTACTGGTCATATATTTGTTTGTTTGTGTGTTTCAGGTGTGGTGTAGTGGTTAGAGCATTGGACTGGAACCTGGGAGATGTGGGTTCCAGTTCCCACTCGGTCTTGAAGCTCCCTGGATGGCTTTGGGCCACTCACTAACTCTGCGCCTAACCTACCTCACATAGTTCTTGTGAAGATGAAATGGAGGAGGAGATAGATGCCCATGGAAGCTGCCTTGGGTTACCAGCAAGAGGAAAGAGCGCAGGATATAAATGTAAGAATAACAAACGTAATAGTAGTAGTAGTAGGAATACTGACAGTAATAATCCAAATATCTGGGACTAGGACTAAGCAGCAGGGTGACCAAGCTTGCTGATTATACCAAATTATTTAGTATAATTTAATTTTTGTGAACCGTGCAGAGAGCTTCGGCTATTGGGCGGTATAGAAATGAAAATGAAAATGAAATGAAATGAAAAAATAAATAAATAAATAAGTTGGTATCATTAAACAATGTGGTATAGTTGAAACAAAGAGGGATTGCGAAGAGCTCCAGAAGGGTCACTCCATAGTGGGAAAATGGACATCAACATGGCAAATGCAGTTCTATGCAAGGAAGTGTAAAGTGATGCACATTGGGGTGGGGATGTGGGGGGCAATTCCAACATCCCCACCCCAACAACGTGGCTCAACAACACTACAAGCGAGAAGGATCTTGGTATTGTTGTCAATCACAAGCTGAATATGAGCCAACAATGTGATGTGGCTGCAAAAAAGGCAAATGCTCTTTTGGGCTGCGTTAATAGAAGCATCGCTTCCAAATCCCAGGAAGTACTAGTTCCCCTCTACTAAGCACTGGTTAGGCCTCATCTGGAGTACTGTGTCCAGTTCTGGGCACCACACTTTAAGAAGGATGCAGACAAGCTGGAGAGGGTTCAAAGGAGGGCAACTAAGATGATCAGGGGACTGGAAACAAAGCCCTATGAAGAGAGACTGAAAGAACTGGGCCTGTTTAGCCTTGAGAAGAGAAGACTGAGGGGAGACAGGATAGCGCTCTTCAAGTCCTTGAAAGGTTGTCCCAGAGAGGAAGGCCAGGATCTCTTCTTGATCATCCCAGAGTGCAGGACACGGAATAATGGGCTCAAGTTACAGGAAGCCAGATTCCAGCTGAACATCAGGAAAAACTTCCTGAGTGTCAGAGCAATATGGCAATGGAACCAATTACCTGGGGAGGTGGTAGGCTCTCCCACACTGGAGGCCTTCAAGACGAAGCTGGACAGCCATTTGTCAGGGATGCTCTGACTTGGATTCCTGCATTGAGCAGGGGGTTGGACTCGATGGCCTTGTAGGCCCCTTCCAACTCTTCTGTTCTATGGGTCTATATGGCCCCATAAAGAGAAAACAAGCTTCCCGTCCTCATTTCCATTCATTTATTTATTCCAGCTTACGAGTTGCTGAAGCTCTCAGGCTGACGTATTTAAGAACGGCAGATAGGCTCAGCTGAACGATAAAACTCACCAGCAGCTTTAAGATGAGGAACAATAATTTGAAATGATTTTTAAAGAGAGACCCATCCCAAGCAGCAAACACGTGAAAAGGCTGATTTCAAAGCATGGCATCCATTGCATCCTTACAAGTGGGGAAACACAGCACTTTCAAATTATTTTACAAGGCCCGGAAGAATGGAAAAGAAAGGGCTTTGCTTGGTTCCTAAAAGTCGACAAAGGAAGAACTAGGAGGAACTAGCTAGGGAGGATATCCCACAATGTGGGGCCAGCACAAAAAAGGCCCCACATAGCCAGCTGTGCGATCTCAGTGTGGGAGGGCACTGGAGCGCCTGGCACATCCCCGGTCACCATTTCCCCGCCAGGCGTCGCCCTTTCTCTTCGCTCATCATCGAATCACAGTCATGCCGCCCTGTGATGCTACGATCCTTCCAGGGTTTGTACGGCCACTTTGAACTGACGTCTGCTTTGTACGCATACATTCCGTGCTGCGCTTTAAAATAACCCTTTCCCATGTTTCCGCGGCCTGGATATTGATCTCATCTTTCCGCGCTATTTTCAATCATCGCGGCTGTCTTGTTTTTGTGTCTAACATTCCAAGTTCTTTTAGTAGGGGTTCTTGTCGGGTGTTTTGTATTTGCTGTTGTTACTCTGACAGCTTTGGCTGTAGGGTGAGTCATAAATTGGATGGAGGGATGGATGGATGGATGGAAGGATGGAAGGAGAACTATCAACTTATTTTACCTTCATGGGGCTATTGCTCAGTGATGGAGCACCTCCTTTGCCTGGTGGAGGTCCTTGGAAGCCGCTGCCAGTCAGAGGAGACCATCCTGAACTAGATGGATGGGCTATAAGGCAGCATCCCAGTTCTGCTCGGCACACACTTTGGTTGAGCCTCTGTTATTCTAGCTGCAGATTGCCGGGAGCAATTTGGCGCCCCAAACCGGTGGCTCTGTTCGCCATGCAATGGTAAACTCCACAGACTAACGCCCAGCCCTGTTTCCCTCCATTTCCATCGTGTAGGAGACCCCAACTATTTCTCACTCCCCTTTTAGGTGCCTCCCTCGGTGAGGTGCGCGGAGAGGTGCTCTCCGGGACACCAGAGGAAAGTTCCGGAGGGGAAGCCGGCTTGCTGCTACGAATGTGTCCCTTGTTCGGAAGGGACCTTTTCTGACCGGACAGGTCGCGGAGACTTTCAGAGCCTTATTTAAGGAGGAAACACAGGGGACAAGGACGGGATAGGAAAGGTGCAGATCCTGGATGAGGAGCAGAGGATGCCATGTTCTCCATGGATGAAGTCTGGCTTTGGCTTGTGGATGTTCGCAGCTTGACCGGCTTGCAAGGAATACCCTTTTCTGAAGAAACGTTCCATGTTCTTATTCTTCTTATAGCCATCATCATCGTCAATGAGTCCAGGGCACAATCCTATATGGAGAGGCATCAGCCTCCAAAATCGGACCTTGCCGAGCAGCCCGTGCAGGGCGGCTGGAGCACAGGGGTGGCCCTTGCCTCCATGCTCCAGCCGCCCTGCATTTCTGGCTAGATGCCCAATTTCAGCGGTCTAGCCACTGCTTCGGGGAGGGGGAGCGAGGGAGGCCACATGGTTCAGACAAAGCTGTGCCGCGCGGCTTCCGTGGTCCCCTCCCCACTCCAGGGATTGGCTCCCTTACCCTGTCGCCGTGCTCCGTTTCCGAGCGTGAGGACACAGCTGGCAGAGGGAGAACCACGCTGGCTATGGGGGCTCGGGGAGGGGGTGGGGAGCATGCGTCTTGGCCCCGACCTCGGAGCCCAGAAACCGCAAAATCCTATGGCCCCCTAGACAGTGCGTCGCGGCCAGAGGACAACTCTCTCGGCAAGACATTAAGACCTTTGTGCAAGGACTCCCGGCCCTGTATGTGTCAGCTTTTCGTCCGTATTCGCCTAGGCAATACTTCTCTTGCATTTGCTCACACATCTCTGCTCATTGAAAGGCTGTCACAGAGAGGAAGGCCAGGATCTCTTCTCCATCATCCCAGAATGCCAGACACGGAATCTTGGCTCCAGCTACAGGAAGCCAGATTCCGGCTGGACATCAGCAAGAACGTCCTGACTCTTAGAGCAATACGACAGTGGAACCCAGGACCTGGGGAGGTGGTGGGCTCTCCCACCCAAGTCGAGGCAGGACAGCCACCTGTCAGGGATGCTCTGACTTGGAGTCCTGCATTGAGCAGGGGGTTGGACTCGATGGTCCTATAGGCCCCTTCCAACCCTACTATTCTAGGATTCCATGGATTATGTTCCACCAGCAAGGCACACTAGAGCAACTCCAGAGATGAGCCAGAATGCCCTTTCCCAGAACGGAGTTCCCTCCCGCGAGCTCGGCTGACCTGCTCCCTCTCTCAAAGGGAGTCTTTCCTCTCATTCCAGTCACTTTGGGGAGCGCTGGGTCCCCGTTGCGCCAGCTGGAGCACAGTCAGCATGGATAGGGCTCATGGGTTTGGCCCAGAATTGGCCATCCTTCAATGTGTCTGGTCCAAGGTGTATAACTGGAGCGGACCCCATGAGTCCAACTAGGGATGTTGTGAGCGTCCATTCAGGGGCTCGAGCTCCGCGGGTTCCTGCCAGTTTGGCCCCTGGACACCAGCCCGCGACTTCCCGCTCTGGCCCGACTCGGCGCATGTGGAGTCGGAGGGGCGCAGCGGCCCGTTCCTTGCCCGAGCGGCGAAGGCAGGATGGGAAGCCTTCCCATCCTGCCGCCGAGAGTGACTGCGTCCCTCCCTGCCGGTGCTGAGCAGAGAGAGACACAGAGGCCCTCTCCCATCACCGCCATGAGCGACTGCACCCCTTCCTGCCGGTGCACGGCAGAGAGGGACACCGTTGCTTGCGGCGGCGCTGGCGGCGAGAGCACTCGCAGGGCCCCGCAAAGCACCAGCCGGGTCGCATCCCAGCGTGATTCGGGTCCAGCAGTGGGCCAGGTTCTGGCGATTGGCTCGCAGGGCGGACTCAGCTGAGTTCGCACAACCCTACTGCCAACCTCAGTTGTTTGGGTATCCGGCCCCAAAGCTTTGGGGGCAGTTTTGATGAAAGGCGCAGAACCCTGATCAGGCCAGCGTTCAGGGGAACAATCGGAACATGGTCCCCCGTTCCCATTGAATTCCCCCTTTCCCCTGCAATGTCTTCTGTCGCCTGTCCCTTCGCCTCTGGACTGAGGCACGCCCTGTGGGGTGGGGCGTTGCTCCTAATCTGAAGAACATGCCCAGGATTCATTTCTTTATTTGCTCTTTCAGAGGGGGCCGGAGATATAGGCTCATTCTCTAGTTACAGAATTTGGTCTTTTCCCCCTTTGCAGGCTATTGAAGATGGGGCTGGCACAGGGGGCTGTCACGATCCTTTGTTTTTAAAGCCTCCTGCGCTTTTTCAGGCTGTCTTCTTAAGAAATAGGTGGCTGAAGCTGAAAAAGGGGGGAATGGAAGGGCAGCGGTACTCTGGGATGTACAGCCAATGGCAGGATGGCCAACTGCCTCTCTTTCTTTGCGCTCTGTGCTGGCAGTCAAATCTGGGCCACATTTCAGACTGTAGCAACTGTTACAGAAACGGATCACTTTTTGAGATCATCCCTTTTGTAACCTGTTCCCCAGCCTTTCTCCCAGGGCCTTTTCTGAGGGGATAGTCCACATTCCGGAGGAAAGGATATTTCGGGATACATTCTTCATTCACTGTGGCATTAACCGGCTACCACGGTCATAAAATCGGTCTCATCTTTGAGATGCTTCAGGAGCTATTTTCATTCCAGATGCAGATGGCTGTGCCTCATGTCCGGAAGATCAACATCCAAACAGGAACCAAGATCAGTGTATCCCACAAAAGATCCACTTCCTTTCCCATCAGGAGACATTCAGTTCCATGCTAGTTTCTCTAGCACTTCTCCTCTCTCTTGCCACGTCTCTAGTGCTGGCAACCATCATTCAACACCATGACACACCAATCGTCAAAGCCAACTATCGAGACCTCACCTACGTCCTCCTCTTCTCCCTGCTGCTCTGCTTCCTCTGCTCCTTCCTGTTCATCGGCCAATCAATGAAGGCCACCTGTCTTCTCAGACAAGCTGCCTTTGGCATCACCTCCTCTCATGCCATTTCATCTGTTCTGGCCAAAACGGTCACCATGGTTCTGGCCTTCATGGCCACCAAGCCAGGAAACATGGCCAGAAAACTCTTGGGGAGACAACTGACAACCTCCATTGTCCTGGCCTGTCCCCTCATCCAAGCTGTGATCTGTGCTGTCTGGTTGCTGACCCCTCCCCCATTCCCAAACTTGGACTTCCGTTCTCTGCCCGGCGAGATCGTAGTGGAATGTCATGAAGGCTCAGTCACCATGCTTTACACTGCCTTGGGCTACATGGGTTTGCTGGCCCTTGTTAGCTTCACGGTGGCTTTCCTAGCGAGGAAGTTGCCTGACAGCTTCAACGAAGCCACGTTTGTCACCTTCGGCATGCTGGTGGGTCTCCTTTGTGCCTACCTACCAGAGCAGCAAGGGGTAGTCCAGGGTGGCCGTGGAGGTCTTCTCCATCTTGGCCTCTGGGGCTGGTCTCGTCGGATGCATCTTTCTCCCCTAATGTTACATTATCCCCCTGAGGCCCAATCTCAGTTGCTGAGCTCATCTCATAAGGAAGACATAATCTGTGAATTGTATCCTCCAGAACATTCCCTGCTCGTTCATTTCCCAATCAATCCTATTTATCAGTACAGGTGCTAATGAGATCCTGTTAGTTTCCTTTAAAACAAACGGACAAAATTGTGCTTCCAGTATGTTTCTGTTTTGCCTCGTGCCATTATTTTGGCTAGGCAGTTCTAAAAATCCAGTCAGAGACACCTTGCAGACTGCTCTCACATATGTACTGAAAGTCATCAGGAGGTTGTTATGGCCACGTTCCTTCATCCCCCCCTTCACAGTCAAGTATCCCTCCAGGATTCCAGGCTTCAGGCTCTCTATTTTAGTAGTGAACGACTAGCTTCCTAGTCCTAGCTTCCTTGTTGTCAAGGTGCTTCCAGATGGATTCCTTTATCATCTGCTCCAGAATTTTCTCTGGGATTGATGTCAAACTGACTGGTCTGTAGTTCCCAGGTTCCCCCTTTTTACCCTTTTTGAAGATAGGGACAACGTTAGCCCTCCTCCAGTCATCTGGCACTTCCCCGGTCCTCCATGATTTCTCAAAGAGAATAGACAGCGGTTCTGAGAGTTCTTCTGCCAGTTCCTTTATGACTCTAGGATGCAGTTCATCTGGCCCTGGAGATTTGAACTCATTCAAAGTTATTAGGTGTTCCTTGACCATATGCCTATTGATCTCAAGCTGCAATCCTGCCCCTTATAAATAAATAAATAAATAAATAAATAAATGTATTTATTTATTTATTTATTTATTTCATTTCTATACCGCCCAATAGCCGAAGCTCTCTGGGTGGTTCACAAAAATTAACTTATTATACTAAATAATTTGGTACAATCAGCAAGCTTGGCCACCTTGCTGCTTAGTCCTAGTCCGAGATATTTGGATTATTACTGTCAGTATTCCTACTACTATTCCTACTACTAATACTTAGGGATGGCTGAGAATTTCTCCCCAAAACTTTGGGGGGCCGAGTGCCAATGCATTCGGCCCCCCGAAATTGGTGGGGAAATTCGTGGCCAAATGTCCCTCTCGGCGGCGGGTCTGGGCGGCGGTCCGGCGGCATTTCATCGGGGGCGGGGGCGGCGGCCGGTCTCCCACCCGGCTACCGCCACCGCCATTCCCCCCAAAAAAAAGTAAAGTAAAAAAAAAACCAAACACCCCCGTGATAGGCTATGTAACAATTTACGTAGCCTATCATGGCTAGATTTCCAAAGTCAGCCGTGATAGGCTACGTAAATCGTCATGTAGCCTATCACGGGTGACTTTGAAAAAAAAGGGGAAAAAAGCACGTACGCAAATGGCGTCAGCCCATGGGCCGCGGCCATTTGCGTAAGCGCTTTTTTTTTTCAAAGTCACCCTTGATAGGCTACGTGACAATTTACGTAGCCTATCATGGCTGACTTTGGAAATCTAGCCATGATAGGCTACGTAAATTGTTACGTAGCCTATCAAGGGTGTGTGTGTGTGTGTTTTTACTTTTTTTTCATGGCTGGGAAGATGGGGCGCTTCTACCCGGCCTGAATTTCACTGTCGAGGGATGGGGCGCCTCCCCCCCGGCCTGAATTTTGGCCGGGCGAGGCAGGGCGCCTCCCCCCCCTCTCCTGAACTTCGGGGGGAGAAGCGAAGTGCCTCCCCCCCACCGCGAAGCAAGCTTCGAGGACAGGTAAGAGACTTTCGCCCATCCCTACTACTACTATTACATTTGTTATTCTTACATTTATATCATGCACTTTTTCCTCTTGCAGGTAACCCAAGGCAGCTTCCATGGGAATCTATCTCCTCCTCCATTTCATTTTCACAACAACCGTGTGAGGTAGGTTAGGCGCAGAGTCAGTGAGTGGCCCAAAGCCACCCAGGGAGCTTCATGGCCGAGTGGGGACTGGAACCCACATCTCCCAGGTTCCAGTCCAATGCTCTAACCACTACACCAGACTTGAATCAAACAAACAAACAAACAAACAAATATATGACCAGGAAATAAACCATGTACAGAAATAATGGACTTGATTGGATAGATGTATTTTTAAATAAAATAAAGTACAATGGCTCCTGTAAGGATACATAGCATGGGGAAATGTGACGGAGGGACTGGACAATGAATTCACCGTGACTTCTCTACAGTAGTAAAAATCACAGAATCTTTCTTCTTATTAGATGATCCTTGGAATTGAGATGGGGCCTCAGGAGAATAATGTAGCATTTGGGGAGAAAGATGCAACCCAGGAGACCAGCCGCAGAGGCCAAGATGGAGAAGATCTCCACGGCCACCATGGACTTCCCCTTGGTGCTCAGGTAAGTTGGCACGAAGGAGACCCACACGCTGCAAAACACAAGCATGCTGAAGGTGATCAACTGGGCTTCATTAAAGCTGTCCGGCAATTTCCTTGCGAGGAAAGCCACTGTGAAGCTGATGAGAGCCAGGAAACCCATGTAAGCCAAGACACTGATAAACATGGTGACCGAGCCTTCCTGACATTCCACGATGATCTCTCCAGCCAGGGAATGGAAGTCCAGGTTTGGGAACGGGGGAGAGGTTGCCAGCCACACAGCACAGATCACACCTTGCACAAGGGGACAGAACAGGACAATGGAACTGGTCAATTGTCTCCCCAAGAGTTTTCTGGCCAAATTTCCTGGCTTGGTGGCCATGAAGGCCAGAACCACGGTGACAGTTTTGGCCAACATGGAAGAAACGGCCAAAGAGAAAATTATGCCGAAAGCTGCTTGTCGGAGAAGACAAGTGATGTTTGTGGGTTGACCGATGAACAAGAAGGAGCAGAGGAAGCAGAGCAGGAGGGAGATGAGGACATAGGTGAGGTCTCGGTTGTTTGCTTTGACGATCGGTGTGTCGTGATGTTTCATGAACGTTGCCAGCACTAGGACAGTGATCAGAGCGAGGAAAGCAGCAAGAGTTGCTAAAATGAATCTGAGTGTCTCTTGATACGAAAGGAAGTGCATAGTTCTGGGGATACACTGATCTTGGTTCTCATTAGGGAGTTGATCTTCTGGGCATGGAGTACAGTGAACTGCATCTGCAATGAATAACGAGGAGTGAAGCACCGTGAACATGACACAGATGCTGGTGCCAGATCAGCCCACAAGGGAGTCGATTGAATTCTCCTTTCGGAAGTTTATTGTACCCTAAAGGGCAGAAACTCCCTTTCCTTGCCCTCTCTGTAAGCTTTGGCAACATATTTTATAAGAACCGAGTCAGAAAAGGTGCAAAATGCCTTCTTTTCATATGAAACTCCCTTATATCACTCATGCTCAATAGTGTGCAATGAAGGAAAACCCAAATTGTGTAAGCAGAAATGAAAATCTGGGAACTAACAGCTGAGCCACAATCTGTCACCTGCAGCGCCTGGCGATAGAAAAAGGGGCTATCTGTCTGACACCGGGGTTACGAGCTCCAGGTGTTAAAAGGATGACCAGCCATCTGCCCGGATCAGTGTGCCGCCCAAACAGCTTCAGGCCTGATGCCAAAAACACTGAGGATGGAAACAGGGTCTTTAACAACGTACCCCTGGAAAGGTGAGCCGGTGGGAATGAGGAAGTGCCAGATACTGTTTTTGCGAGCGTTAGTAGAAATAGAAACAGAAGATTTTTTTCAGGAAATTGTGAATACTTTGCAAACAAGGAAACCACAGAAATATGCAACCTGGAATGGAATTAACCAAAAAAAATCCATTCCTGGGGAAATGGAAGACTCCTTTTATATGTTACGCTCTTCTCCCAGCTCCACTCTTTCCCCAGTACATCCGGCACATCTATATGGCTCCCAGACTTTGAGCTACCTGTCCAGTTAGAAATCCAACCTTCTGGGCAACGATCACATCTGTAGCAACAAACCGGCTTCTCCTCTGGATCTTTTTTCCAGTGTCCTGGACGGCACCTCTGCACACACCTCGCAAAGGGGGGCTCCTAAAAGGCAGAAGACAAATAATTCAGGATATCCAGATGACAGAAATTGCACCAAGCTAGACTGAGAATGACTCAAGTTCCCATTACATGACGGATATTTCACCAATTGAGGAGGGTTGAAGTGACTTAGAACTGTCGTATTCAAGGCTGATTATATATATTCACAGAGAGAGAGAGAGAGAGAGAGATGTATGCATGTATGCATGCATGCATACACACACCCATCTAAGTTGGAAGCTGCTTCCTAGCGAGTCAGACACTTGGTCCACCTAGTCTGGCATAGTCTGCATGAATTCCAGCAGCTCTCCAGGGTTTTAGACAGAGGCCTTTCTCCAGCCTACATGCAGACGTGGGGACTAAAGCTGGAACTTCCTGCCTCCAAAGATTGTGTTTGGCCATTGGGCGATACCGGCACCCTGCACCCTGGACTCCAAAAGATGTTGGTCTCATCTAGAAAGACTTCTGTTCTCAAAGGACAGACTGCAACATCCCTTACTTCTCCCATGACCCCAGAAGGTTCAACTCCACCTCTGCAGGCCAGATGATTGCGTCAGAGTTAATGGTGAAGTCTTGTCCTGGGGGAGCGTCTGGATGCAGCCATCCCACTTTCGCAGGGGCAAAAGTGTGATTTGGAAGGAAAACCCAGTTCACAATATCATAAGTAGAGGACATCTCAGAATTATCGGTGAAATAGACTTCATCTCCAGCGCTGTTGTTAAAGCGGACGGCCTTCAAAGAGCCAAGAATCTGAAATGTAAGAGGTGCTTAGAAAATGGGGTGACTGGTTCTTGGGACTGTGAGGGGGGTCTGAAGTCTTCTCACGTACTGTGCCTGCCATTCAGGTTGGGGATTGCTTGGTTCTGTATTCTGTTGTTTGGTTTAATGCGTAAGATGCTTCTTCATTGGGCACTGGCCGTGAGAAGCTGCTTACCCAGTGTTTTTGGGGGGTTGCTTGGCTCCTTCTTGCTGCAACGCACCCTTTCTAGGCCACTAACTGTAAAAATATACATGTGCAGTGTAGGGATGGGGGAACAAGTGATGTGGGAATTCACCCGCACAAGCCCAATATTTTCCTCTCCTTGGTTTGCGCTCGCCTTTGATTTTGCATGAACGGGAAACTTGTGCAAAAAAAAAAGGAATGAATCTCGCATTTGCATACATTTCTAAAGTTGCACAAATGTCCTCCATAGACTAAAGGGTGAAATGGTGCATTTGCAAAGTTGTGCAATTGCAAACTATTGTCTCTTCCAAAAGCATGTATTTTCGAAAGTGAGCACCAGTTCGAGAAGCTGTGAATGTTTTGGGAGAGCACGTTCTCCTGCTCACACTCCCGTTTGGGCTGGTAATCAGGGCATTTTTTCATGTTTTGTAAGTGGAAATTAAATTCTCCTATAGCCCTTGGAACTTTTTGGCTTGTGTCTGCTTGCTTCAACACATCCTACTATCTCTGTGTGGGCACGAGAAGGAGCAGGACTCTTATGAGCAAAGACAACAACGTCTGAGTTTCAGCTGCTGGCTGGGAAAAAGGAGCGTGGGGGGGGGAATCCTGCTGTCTGATACTGCAAAGTTTGGGAGCGGGATCAGTACTGCTTTAGAGACCAGCGCTGTGTGTCATGGGGGCTTGCTTGAATCCTCCCTCCTCGTTCCCAAATACCTACACACCTTCTTAGTACAGAAGTACAAAAAGTCTCTGCTACTGTTTACTCTCTTCCTAATCTCGCTCCAGGGAAATGGTGTCCCTGCAAGGATATCTATGGGGAATCTTTTCCTTAGGAACATTAGTGTGAACTAATACAGCATCTCCCAGACTCACCATTTGCTTCCAGTACCTGATGGTAAAACCACTTCCAGTCCTGAATGGTGAAAATTCAACCAGGCACTTTAAGTGAGAGAACCAGTTCTGAAGGAGGATGTTACCTGCCATGCCTGGATGTTTAGAAGCCTCCTGCCATCCCCCATCCATGCATGTTGAGATTCAGGTGAAGCCATGGCATGCAACGCGTGTGCCACGGAATAGACGGCATTGTAGATACTGTAGCTGCGACCGGTCATGCTCATATCAAACATGGGGCCTGGCAGGTCCTCCCATTTCTCTTCCCCTGTACACCTCTTGTGTCCCCAGTTGAAAGGTTGGCCTGGTTTCAGGAACCGACAGGCAAATTCATATTCCCACCATTTATGGAGAAAGACGTCTCCTTGTGGTCGGAGTGGATCTATATCCCAGAATAAATGTTTGAATGCTGGCACATTCCTTCTGTGGACCATGAAGTGCAAAGCACCATGGAAAGGTGTCAGATCAACATGGGCCAAGAGGGATGCTCTTCCAGCAATTTCCAAATGTGGTGTGAAGATCCAAACCTTCCTAAATGAGGTCTTGGTAAAATATTCATTTTCTCCCATTGCCCATCCAACATTTTCAATGGTGTTAGATTCCCCGAAGAGAATCATCACTTGCAGCTCATCCCAAGCATCAGAATATATCAGTTCTGATAGAAGAGGAACAAACGCTGCTTGGATCGTATGGATGAAGGCCACACAGATGTCATTCTGTTTGAGCATTGGTGTCAGTGTCTGGATGAAATGTTCACCACGGTCATCCTTGGGAGCAAACAGCCCAATCCAGTTCCAATGGAAATGCAGGAGCAGCCTGACGATGCCCTCAAATTGAGGCACTTCATTGGGATCAATGCGAAAGAAGGAAGGAAAGACCGTTTTCTCCCTCTGGACAGGTTCAAAGATGCCAAACGTGAGCTGTAGGAAGGAATTTCCGGGGGGTGGGGGGCTGTGTTAGTCCATAGCAGCAAGAAGAATGAAGAGGTTTGTGGCATTTCGAGGACTAGCCCTTTCTAACAGTGTAAGCTTGCATGGACTAAGGCCTACATCAGAGGCCTGAAGTGTTACCTTGGAGGAAGATGGTCATTTCAAAAATGGACTACTCAAGGTAAGCTGGAGCTCTGCGATCCCTCTAAGACTCCCCCGGGTGTGGTTTTCATCCAAATGTCAGGGCTGCCAACACACTTCTTACCATTGCAATGAATGGGCCTTCGTGAGTATGGCAAAAATAAAGATCCTTCACAAGCAACTTGGGGACTTTTGAGCACCTCCCAAATCCCTCAGAATTATCTCAGGAGGCACAACTCAAGTATATCAACACATGGCAGCTGCGTGGGTCAGTTGCACCCAGAGCAACAAAGTGACCTGGAAACCTTGTTCATGAAATGGTTGGGGAGACACAGAATACAACACAGGACACAAAGTTTGTGAGGCTGAATCAGACACCTCCAACGTGCCCCCACTCCAAAACCCTTCTGCTAACAGCCTAGGGCACATGGCTGAAAATAGTTGTATTGTGTTTCGAAATGTGTCCCCATACCTAAAACACTCACCGGTTTTTGATGGTGTGTGTGTGGGCGGTCTGTGTGTGCCGAGTTGGTCTTGGCAGCCAGAGCAACACAGAGGTTTGGAAACCTTGTTCATTTCCGAGTCTTTAAGGGGTCACCACACTCTTTGTCTCTCCCAATCCAAATCGTATTGTTCTAAAGAAATCCCAGTGCTGGCTGGGATTAGCCATGTCACAGTGACCTAAGATGAATGGCTTCCGCCAAGGGTACTATATGGCAGGTGGACCGAAGTTGGAAGGTCACCTCCTCCTGCCAGGAAACACAGCGGCGCCACACACCCACTGCATGGGCAAGAGACTGTTGTCAGAGACCGGGTTTTGCATCTCTGCGTTCCTGAGTTCTGCAGAACCCGCTTACCTGAGGGATCTTGAAGATGCCCATTAGAGACGCCACCTGCCGTGAGGATGTGGATTCGAGACCCCCAATGACAGAGAGCAGTTTATCCCGTCTGTTGCATTTATAATTCGGGACAGCTTGGCCCCGTGTGGAGAGCAGGGTCAGGGTGTTCACGTAGATCCATCTCCCATTGTTGCTGTGGTCATAGATGCGGAAGCCGAGGGTCACATTAGGTAGGAGAGCTGGGTTCTCGTTGAGCTCCTTGATGGCAAATGCCAGGGCAAGGTACTGCAGGTTGTTAGTGTCTACTGGCCTGCAGTGAGAGGGACAATGAGTGTCGGTGGGATCCCAATGACACTTCTGAGAGCAGAAGGAGATAAAGTCGTCCTCGTTCCACCATCGCTGAATAAAGGCCAGTGCTTCAGGCCAAAACCCAAGAATTCACAATCTCTCTCTCTCTCTCTCTCTCTCTCTCTCTCTCACAGACACACACACACACACACACACACACACACACACACGTCTTTGTTACTGCCAGATCCTTCACATGGAACAGATTATTGCCTAGCTCTGCCTGCCCCCCTTACACCAAACGGCCTCGAGAGGCAAGTCAGTTGTTCTCCAGGTTTGCAAAGATGTGGATCTGTATTGGCAAAGTCTCCCCAGGTCCCCAGCCCAGCTTACTCCGAAGAGGACTCTGCAAAGCAGGTTTGAGGCTCCTGAAAGAGAAGCAGGCAGACATCTGCCCCAGATTCATTTTTTAGAAACTCACAGTGGATGATCGACCATCTGCGATGGCCCTAGAATCAATACTTCCCCTGTGACACTAGGATAAACCACGCCAAGCGGTAGATTCCCACCAACGATGAAGTCTCCTGGCTGGTAATAGTCTTCTCGCACTTCATAAGGCCTGGCCAAGAGGCAGGTGGTCCTCAGCATCGCCTGCGTGGCCTGAGTCCGGTTCCAAAACAGCAGCAGCAGCAGCAGCAGCTGAACCATCCTCGGTAGGAAGAGGCTTTTCCTCCCAGGCCAGCGTCCAAGCAGAACCTGAAGGAGAGCCGGCTAGACAGGCTCCAGCAGGGGAATGAGGTCTTGGCAAGCAATGAGCAGATGCTGAGCGGTCCGACTTCAACCCAGGCCCCCATGGAAGGGCTCAGGGCGTATTCATGTGAAGCAAGTGTTGGCCTGGAGTTCTCTGTTGTTGACGTGCTGGATGGAAATCCATGGGGGCTTCCTGCAGAATTACTGTCATTACCCTGGTAACACCAGGGGAGAGGAAGAAGCAGGGCCCCGCAGCGCTGGGCTCCCTTTGCACCTCGAACGGTGAAAAACATGTTTGCATCCCTCTTTGGCTCTCTGTGCGGCAGGTGGAGTTCACGTTAGTCATCAGGTTCGGCCCTTCGGTCTGGGTAAAATTGAGCATCGTAATCCAAGATGGAGCCCAGGCACGTGCGAAGTTCTTTCCCCAGACAGATGGCTGGGGAAAGGGAGGAACTGTGGTGGCAGAGTTGTATCCCGTGCATGAGTCTGCATGATTGCGTTGCCCACACTGCCACCATGCTGCTCCGCTCCTTGTTCTGCCCCGAGAGTTGTGTTTTCCTCGGTTGTGGGGGGTTCATGGACGCAGTCTCCATAAAAACTACGATGGAGACCCTCTCTGGGCTCTTCCTCAGCCAGGCCATGGGGTTACACTGTGTCTTGGTAGAATCATGGCCTCATCCAGCTGATCTGGAAGCAAGGAATGTCTCTGTCATGGCCACTGCAGGTCTCTTGCCTGCAGAAATTCACCTCCCACCTCAGTCTGATTTGCTTTCTGGTCCTTCCTGGTGGACCACGGTGTGGCCCCCAGGCTCGCCCCAGCTTGCGTGACGGGGTGGGGGCTGGTGTGGATCTTGGCCCATCCCCAGGAAGGGATCCCCTCAGCCAAAGGGATAGCAAGCAACCGATTTGCAGGAGGTCCTCCCAGGCCGGGGACCTTGGAAGGGAGAAGGCCTCGAAGGGGATCTGGGAGACGTTTGGCTTGCTCAGCCTGGCGAAGTTGGCCCGGTATGGTAGGTGATGCCACTCAAGATCCAGAGACCCTCCTCCCTCAGCAAGTCACGCCAGCCGTGGTGCATGAGCTCACCCTGGCCTTCTCCTTTTCCCCATGCACTGCTCTCAGGCCAAGGGATCCACTTCTCAGCGGCGCCGCACCCTCCCGAGGGAGTCGGGAGACAAGTCGGCACAAGCCTTGTCTTCTCCTCCTCACCTGGATGGTCCCACTGAGCGCTAGGACTGCGCCTTGAACGTGAGACTGTGGAAGGTCACCTGGTGATGTCGACCGGCTGCTCTCCAGACGTATTCTCTGGGAACGATGGGACATGCGGTCCAAGCCATCTGTGGGCCAACCAGGGTTGACACGTTGCCTGCCATGACATGCTCCTTTCCAGAATCCCCAGAATCCTTTGCTCCCTTTGACCTGCCCTCTTGATCCCTTTACCAATGAAAGGGGTGCAGGGCCTGTGTTGGGTTTGCCAGATGTCAGGACTGGGGCATGGGGCATCATCTGGAAGGGCACGAATGGGGAGCCAGGCCCAAAAAGCCGTCAGGGTCTGAGGGCAAATGAGAAGAAAGGGGCAGAGAACAAGGCAGGAGTTAGGCAGAAGAGCAGTAAGGATCACAGGACAGACACAGATGCTGAAACGAGAAGAAGTCAATAAATGTGTGAGCTGAAGGAGACCGTGTTACTCCAGCAAGGCGCAGCTGGAAGAGCAAGTCCTGAATACTCCTTCCTGCCCGGGAGTGGCCAGTGGCCAACGTGGACTGGGGTGTGCAGAGAGTTCTAGCCAGCACCTGTCTTGTTCTGGGGAATGCGGGGAGCCATTTTTCCCCGTTTTCATGCCATGGCTGTGCCCACAAGTGGCAGATCTGTGACTTCTCTGGTTCAGTCTGTGGAGGCAGATGTACTCTACGGCTGGATGGCAGTTTGGGGGATGTGCTCTGCAGAAATGGAACCAAATCAAGAGGATCCCTGCCAAGGATCCCTGTTTTTGGACCTTGGCTGCAGCCACGAGTGGGAGAGCCATGATTTTTCTGGTTCAGAAATGGTCCCGAGAAGATGTGGAATTCCTGTCCTTATACAGTATTGGCCTGACTTGAACCAGAAAGCCATGGATCGGGGCGGGGGGGGGGGCTTGAGTGTGTGTGTTTTCCCATCCCCATAGCCAAGTCAATCCCTTTCCTATTTATGCCTTGGGAAACGTGGGATGTGTCTTTTTCCGTAGCAGCTGCACTCTGGGCTGACCTTGTCATCAAACTGTCGACCACATGCCCAAGATCTCTGCCTTGGCCAGTCATGAGCATGCAAGTGAAGTTGGGCTTGCCCCCCACATCCCCACCCCAATGTGCATCACGTTACACTTGCTGACATAGACCTGCATTTACCATGTTGATGTCCATTTTCCCACTATGGAGGGACGCTTTTGGGGTGGAGCTCTTTGCAATACCCGGAGATGGAGCTGTATTTTCCCGTTTCCTCACAGTGCTTTGATAAAGGGAGATCTGGCTGGGTCGGATAGATCCTAATGGAGCCTTTCTCCAAATGGCATTGTGGGCGAATGGGGGAGAAACGACGAGATGACACAAACAGGTTTGGGATAAAACAGGGCCACATTTATTAACTCATTACAATCTGCGAATTGTGATAAGTACCCGGTACGGGTATGTGACTGGGCAAAAGGAGAAATCAGACGATGCTCTTTAAGCGATGCTGCTCCCACTTGCAGTGTGAAGTAGGCAAAAAAACCCATAGCCCGGCCAAGCTGGCTAAGAACTGAAATTCCTACTCGGCCCCCAATAGGGCGACTACTACAACCCATACTGCATGTTGGGCGGCAGGGAGGGAGCTAGAAAAGCCGGAATGAAGGAGGAAAGGGGGGCGTTGAGGCCTAAAAATCGGCTTGCTCGCCCCTGCCCCAACGGGACGTCGCGAGCAAAGGCCAATGGCATTCAGCCTCGTCCTGCCCTTGCCCCCCACCAGGGCAAGCCAGGGGTGGGGTGAGGGCACTTTACCCTGGAATCATGAAGTGGGGTGAGGTCAGCTGCAACCGACAGTTCCCTGGGACTCACCCATTGGCTGGAGAACTGAGGGCCTCGGGGAGTCTGCACCCTCAGCCTCCCGGGAAGAACATCATCACGGGGGGAGACCAACCTGGTCCTACCAGGTTCATAGGATTAGTTAGTTAGCAACAAACTACCTTTATTAGAGCAATACGACAATGGCACCCATGACCTAGGGAGGTGGTGGGCTCTCCCACACTGGAGGCCTTCAAGATGAGGCTGGACAGGGATGCTCTGACTTGGATCCCTGCACTGAGCAGGCGGTTGGACTCGATGGCCTTATAGGCCCCTTCCAACCCTACTTTCCATGATTCTATTCTATGACTCTGTGGTAGCCATCAGCCGGAGAGGGAGGTCCTACACCTCCCTGCGAGAAAGGTCACAGGGCTTTCGGTCCACCCTGAGAGGCTTGCAACTTGGGGGAACCACTCGGTGGGCCACAAGGGAGCAGAGGGCCTCGGCCAGGGCTGAATGTGGCCCAGCAGACTTCAGTCAGTGACAGTAGTAGAGGACAGGGGCGGTAGAATCGTAGAATCATAGAATCACAGACTAGTAGGGTTGGGAGGGGCCTCCAAGGCCATCGAGTCCAACCCCCTGCTCAATGCAGGAATCCAAGTCAGATGGGTGGTGGGATACTGGTGTTAACTTTTTGGAGAGATCAGCCTCTGTTTGCTCCTTGTGAGAGAGGCGGTGTTAGGGTTCCGGATGTTATCGGGCTCCTCTGCTTCTTTCCCATTCTATGTCTTCCCGTCGTAGATGCTTTACTGTAAAAACCAAATATTTAGTACTTAGTTAGTTGTCCACCCTGGGTCTTTGGGACAAGCGACTCCTGCAAAAATAACGTTTTGGGCTCACGCGACTCCTCCGGAAATGACGTTAGGGAAGCGTCACCCTAGCCCGAAATCCTTCTAAGCATTGTGAAGCCCTGGGGCACGTACATACACGTCACATCATTTTCAGTTTCTATCCCAGCACTGCAAAGCACATTTGGAGTCCACTGAGGAATCCGAACACTGCCTCGAGGCTTCTGAGAGCGAGGGGTGCTGGAGAAACCCAGATGGGCTCGGATGGGTCTGGACTGGTCTGCCATTTCCTTGGCTTTTAGGATTTTATTTCCCAAGGCAGTGGCTTCTTCACCAGTTTAACGTGGGTGTGGGTGTGCAGGATCGCGCTCCCCAGTGATGTCGTGAATGGTGTGGGTGTTCTTTCCCCCCCGTTTAAATCCTGGTTTGCCGAAATGTCTTCCATGTTGGGGAACTCCCTGGAATTCCATAAAAGGACTTTAGCTGCTCTCATGGGTATTCCAGAAGGTCTCCTGTGAGGTTGCCTGCAGGGAAAAGTGGCCTGCCCGGAGGGGAAGTGCCCACTGATAGCATTCTTGCCTTCAGTCTTAGCCACACTTCCCTGAGGGTAACTGTCATTGAAACCAGCAGGACTTGCTTCTGAGTAAGTCTACGCACGGTAAGTCTACTAAGTCAGTAGACTTGAGTAAGTAAGTAGAGTTGACTAAGCCTACTGGGCGAAGGCTGGAGCTGAAAATTCATTAACTATCCCCAATGCTTCTCTGAGATCCCACTGGACACAGCAAGGCTCCCCCCTTTTTGGAGGGGGGTCAGGGCACAGGGAGGTCTTGCCTTTCTGGACAAACCTTGGCCTTTCCTGCTCCAGTCCTCAACGTGCTCCAAACCCAGCGTTAGTTCCAATCACGATCCACATTGAAACCAGGGAGTTGGGCCGGGCTGGCTTGCAGATTGGATTGGACGCGTGGCTTCATAAACACGCCTGACCCATTCCTTTCCTTGGAGGAAGGGCCGTTGAATTCAGTGGGGCTTGCGTCTGAGTAGACTTGCCTAGGAGTACCAGCCTTAAGATCCCGCATCCCCTTCAATGCATTTCCTCGGAACCTCCCCCTCCATTGACTTCAGTGGACCTTTTATCTCAGAGAGGCAGGCTGTCATCCTCTTCTCCCTTTGCTCACCAGGTTGATGGACAGGGGGCTGTTCAGAGTGCCTCTCCCCCCTCCCGGAATGAATGCATCCTGCAGAGCTTGCCACGGTCCTTTCAAATTGCTTTGGAAGGAGTCGCTTTAGATACGGCACTTCTGCTTGGGCGGGAAAGGGGGTCCCCGTGGCATCCAAACCAGAAAGACCCCCGAAAGGCAGTTGGCTTTCAGTGAGATTCCTCTCCCTCACTGGAAAGACGCAGCCAACCCTGCCTCTGGAAGGAGGCAGCACCCATCGGTCCGGCTCTGGAAGAGGCCCCAACGTCCCCGCAGGCGGGCCGGCAGCAGGGGCGAGCAGAAGGCCAGGAGTGCCGCCGGAACTCCGGCGAGCTCTCCATCTCTCACCCCCAAGTGGCTTCGGCAGGCCACCGTGGAGGAGGTGGGGCAGGGGAAGCGTGGGTCCACCGGGTGGAGGTTCCCGCAGCTGGACTCGACGTCCCCCCCCCCAGCTTGCTGTGTCGTGCTGCCTTTGTCGGGCAAGACAGCTGAGTGCCCGCAGTCGTGGCCGTGATCCTGAATAGGGAAGTACGAGGGGGAAGCATGTTCCGATTGGCAGTCTTCCTGTCTGCCTCCGGCCAAACTATGTTCAGACTGAGTCCAAAACCCGCTGTTTCCTGTCCGCACCTCGAAGGCATGTACACGGGGGGCTGCAGGGCCAAGGCCCAGGGCCCAGCGGCTCTGGGGTCCCAAAGTGGCCATCCAGAGCGCGACCGGTGACCAGGGCAGCACAAAGAGCCCCAATGCCTGGGCCAGCGTGAGCCTGGCTGGGGCTCACCATAGTCCCGTTTTCTTCCGAGTTGTGAAGGGATTCCAAAGCCGGGAGGCGGAGGGCGGGCGCCACGTGGGTGCAGGTGCCCACGGCATCGTTGCTACTGTCCTGCAAGCACACGGCGCTCCTTCCCAAGGAAAGCGCTCTTCGCGTCAGGGAAGGGAGTGCAGGCTCCAGCTAGCTTCCCTGGTCGCGATGGTGCCGTGCTTTAATGACTCGTCAAATGCAATGCTGCACGCGCTCAGGGGACGTGTCTTCGTTCAGAGCGAGCTCCCCATTTCCCCTCGCTCCTCTGCTCCGGCACAGGGGCGGGGAACCTCATGCCTGGGTCCCGATTCGGCCCACCTGGGGTCCCAATCCGGGGTCCCCCAGATCGCCCCTGCCCCCTTCCTCTGACCCACGGATGGTTTGGTGGCTTCCCGGATGTGCACCTTTCTCCCCATCCTTAAAAGTTGAAATGCCTCTGAGTAGACGGCAGGAAGAACGCGAAGCTACAAAGGCTGAGTGGGTGTTTGGGGGGTGAGGGTGGGGTCTCCCCCTCCCGCCCAACACACACATATACATCCATACATACAGGGATGCTCTGACTTGGATTCCTGCACTGAGCAGGGGGTTGGACTTGATGGCCTTGCAGGCCCCTTCCAACCCTACTCTTCTATGATTCTATGATTCTACACATGTTTCTCCTTTGGTCCCATCCGCTACAGGAATGTGGCCCCCAAGAGCTTCTCTGAGCCCAAAGGACCAACCCTTTTGCACGGTATGGCGCTCCTGGAAAACGTGTTCGCTGCTCCCTGCAACCCACCACACGAGGACTGTGCGAACTGCGCGTTATTTCCGGCCCTCCATTTCCAAATAGTTGACGGTGACTCGGAACTCTGTTGTCATGTTGTGTTTCGCCGGCCGGTTTCTGTCGCCACAGCCTCTTTACGAAAACAACATTTAAAGGCGCGAGTCTTACGAGAGAGGAGATGCAACTGTTGCCACATTTCAGCTTCTGCTTTCCCACTGCCGTTTAGCGGCCAAACGGCCTGGCAAAGTCAAAACGGAAAAGCTGGGGCAGGAGGGAAGGACTCGAAAAAAGCAAAGGCTCCAAGTGTGTTTCCGGCAATTGAGAGGAAGAGTGCATCTAATGCAAAGGGAACATTAGAAGTATTGAGCTATTTTATTTATCAGACACAAGTCAGAATAATCCCAACGTATCACATGCATTGGCAAAGGATGAGATGGCTGGATAGCCTCACCGATGCAATGAGTATGGACTTGAGCACGCTCCGGGAGGGAGCGCAGGACAGGAAGGCCTGGCGTGCTGTGGTCCACGGGGTCACGAAGAGTCGGACATGGCTGAACCACTGAACAACAACATTACATGTATTATATGTTAAGTTGAAGAATGAGACTTAAGCTACAATCGTATGCCCACTTTCTTGGCAGTACGTCACATGAAACTCAATGGGATTTACTTCTGAGTAGACATTTATACGATTAATTTGTTCCCCCGCCAAAATAATAATAATAAAAGTACCCAAGCTTTTTTGGGGGAGGGGGGATCTGTTATACTCTTGCCTCTCCCCTCCACCTAATTATCCCGTTTTGTCACGATAGCGTACTTATCCATTTGGCACTGCCACCCCATAAATATGGAGCTAACCCACATTTTGCGAAGAGAAAACTCTCTGGGAAAGACTGAAGGCAAACGGAGAAGGGGGCGGCAGAGGATGAGATGGCTGGAGAGCATCACTGATGCAATGAATATGGACTTGAGTGCACTCCGGGAGAGAGCGCAGGACAGGAAGGCCTGGCGTGCTGTGGTCCACAGGGTCACGAAGAGTTGGGCACGACTGAATGACTGAACAACAACAACCCCCCCCATTTCCCATAGTTAAGCATGCGCTACTCTAGGTGCGGGTATCAGCCCCTCTAACAGCGATCCCAGGTAGCGAGAGCCAGCGGAATCCGAGACGAGATACGGCTTCACTGAATCCCCAGAGGAGCAGCTGTGGAAGCCATTTGCATCAGGAGCAACAAGGTGAGTCTTTGAGCATTTCTGCACCAGGCAAAACTCTGGCAACTTGACCAGGGCTCTCTGCTTCTGCTTAAAATGCAGGATCACAGCCGGCTCCATAACCTGTGCGAAATCATGGAGGATGGGTGAGGTGCCGGATGACTGGAGGAGGGCTAATGAGGAGCCGCCGGGGTCGCCACAGGTTCCCTCAGGTATTCCTCGTTGAGGGATTTCTAAAAAAGACCCAACGGCGAGCGCAACACCGCGCATCCATCTGCATGCGTGAAAACGCGCATTTTCGCAATCGCGCATGCTCCCCTGTGTGGCGTGTGCATTTCTGCGTGTGCGCACGCCTGCGCATTGTTGTGATCGCGACTGCATTTCTCCGGAAGTGTCGACCGCGGAGCTCGGCAAGGCTGCTGGGGTGAGTGCAGGCCCTTTCTGCGTAACATTTCTTGGCCTGATGGGCTCCATTCTGGGCACCGGAACATGACCCACACCAGCACCCCACCCTGTTCCTCAAACTGGGGGGATCCTCATAGCCAAATGGGGACTGAGGGGGAGGGTAGATTTCCATAGGCACCTGAAAAAAAGACATACAACAAGTGATCTTGTTTGGCCCTGCAACGTTCAAGGCGGCAGCAATCAAAACAGGTCAGGCACAACAGGATATCCAGATTTTGGATACAGCTATGGGGAGACTGAGAAGCATGTGAGAGGAAGGAGTTGCAAGATTCTGGGATCTATTAGTGTTCAGAGCTGACAGGATGTCCCAAGAATAGGAGGCCCAAATTATGAGAGAAAGACGGGAAGAACACGCCAAACAAATCCTTAATTGTAGAGAAGTACAGGAATTCATAATACCTCCACAGCTAGAAGTCCCTCAACTTAAAGAAACTGTGACACTAACTGAATGGCCCCCTCTGGAATTAAAAAGCTTCGAAGGAGGCTGCCCTTGCTGTGTGAGACCCTTGGTCCATGGAGCTCAGCATTGCCTTCGGCAGGAGTAGGTATATTTGGCCATTTGGGTCACTGTCCTGGGCACCGTGACAAAAGGGGCACCCCGGAGATGAAAGCAATGGCCTGTGGCTACCCGCCATCTTAATTTCCTAGGAATATCTCCAATTCCTATTTGGGAGGAGGGAAAGAAGGTGGCAGGAACTAGAGGCCTTCATTTGGCTTGGGAAGGATCCCAGATGCCACGAAGAAAAATTGCTATTTAAAACATTAATAAAAAGTATGGGGGTTCTTGAACCTCAGCAGGGACCATACACAGAGGCTCATGGATGCCACGTTTCCTGCCTAGCCCTGGTCTGCACTGCCAGGCCGTGGCTCTCCAGGGTTTCAGAGGAGAGACTTTCCCAACCCTAGCTGGGAATGCTGCAGGTGGACCCCGGGACTTTCTGTGTGCAACATGTCTGCTCCACAACTGAACTATGGCCATTCCATGCCCACCTGTCCTCCATGCTCAGCTCCTCTGTCCTCCCTCCTATATCAGGGAATGCTGATCAAATCTGCCAATGACACAAAATTGGCCGGGATACCTAATACCTTGGAAGACAGAAACAAAATTCAAAGTGCTCTGGATAGACTGGAGCGCTGGGCAGGAAACAACAGAATGACATTGAATAGGGATCAATGCCAAGTTCTGCACCTCGGAAAAAGAAGAAGCATCATA
The DNA here is from genome assembly GCF_057233095.1 of Heloderma suspectum. NCBI lineage: Eukaryota > Metazoa > Chordata > Lepidosauria > Squamata > Helodermatidae > Heloderma > Heloderma suspectum. Next base: position 19,109,711 of record NC_139476.1, read on the forward strand.
GAATTCATAGAAGCATCACTTCCAAATCCCGGGAAGTACTAGTTCCCCTCTACTCAGGACTGGATAGGTCTCATCTGGAGTACTGTGTCCAGTTCTGGGCACCACACTTGAAGAAGGATGCAGACAAGCTGGAGAGGGTTCAGAGGAGGGCAGAGAAGATGGTCAGGGGACTGGAAACAAAGCCCTATGAGGAGAGACTGAAAGAACTGGGCATGTTTAGCCTGGAGAAGAGAAGACTGAGGGGAGATATGATAGCGCTCTTCAGGGAGGTTGTCCCAGAGAGGAAGGCCAGGATCTCTTCTCCATCATCCCAGAGTGCAGGACACGGAAGAATGGGCTAAAGTGACAGGAAGCCAGATTCCAGCTGAACGTCAGGAAAAATGTCCTGACTGTTAGAGCAATATGACCATGGAACCAGTTCCTCAGGGAGGTGGTGGGATCTCTCAAGGCCTTCAAGATGAGGCTGGACAGCCATCTGTCAGGGATGCTCTGACTTGGATGCCTGCACTGAGCAGGGAGTTGGACTTGATGGTCTTGTAGGCGCCTCCCAACCCTACTCTTCTATGATTCTATGATCGCCAGAGGTTGATATCAGAGTAAATTGGGGGGAGGGCAAATGGAGGCACATCGGAGTTATGTGTTTGAATGACTGCTGCGCCAAAAAATGATCCCACGTTTTTCTGACCCTTCTCATTCAATTTGATAGAAAAGAAACCGATGGCCTTGTAGGCCCCTTCCAACCCTACTATTCTATGATTCTATGATTTCCAAAAGCAATTCAAAGGAGAAGAAATTTTGAAGAATTACTCATGGGTCGGGTTTGGGGTTCTATGATTCTATGATTTCCAAAAGCAATTCAAAGGAGAAGAAATTTTGGAGAATTACTCATGGGTTGGGTTGGGGGTTCTTGTGCTTACCTTACTTATGGGGTGGCCGAGGAGTGGGCATGAGTGCCTTGTCCACCATCGTACCATATGTGGCACCCTGTTGCCTCCTCGGCTTCCTGCACTTCAGTTAAAGCCACCATGAGGAAGACCTCAGGAGGCAATTCCTCCCATGGGGCTTTTTCAGCTCCGGAAGTGCAGGTGGCCCGGGAGGCTGCAGAGCATGGAAAGATGTGTAACAGAGAGAGAAAACACACGCAGCCCCCTCGGCCACCTCGCAGGGATCAGGGGAGCTCAAAAAGACCACCAAAAGGCATGTAAAATTTAAAATTCACTCAAAACCCTTAGGATAAAGGAAGAAGCCTGCCAGTAGTGAGCCCTGTCCGTGAGCAACTGTCGGAGAATTTCTCCTCCCGTAGGAGAAATTTGGTGAAATTGCCCCCCAGCTTCTCTGTCTACAATTAGGCTAGAATATTTTGAGAGGCCGTTGGTCCGAATGCACCGCAGACCAACCCTCCAGGCTTTGACACCAGCATGACCCGCATGGGGGTTGGACTCGATGGCCTTGTAGGCCCCTTCCAACCCTACTATTCTATGATTCTGTGAAGCTGGACAGCCATCTGTCAGGGATGCTCTGATTTGGATTCCTGCATTGAGCAGGGGGGGGGGTGGACTTGAGGGTCTTGTAGGCCCCTTCCAACCCCACTCTTCTGTGATTCTATGACCAGATCTCTCCGTTGGCTTTTGGAAGGGTCGATCATCCCTGATGGTCACACATCTTGCGTCAACTCTTGGACAGGGACCTGTACTTGTACCTGGACATGATTTGCATCCCAGGTATATCATCATATCCCTCGACTTCTTTGACATCTTATATGACACACTGGAGGCATTCAAGGCGAGGCTGGACAGCCATCTGTCAGCGATGCTCTGACTTGGATTCCTGCATTGAGCAGGGGGTTGGACTCGATGGCCTTGTAGGCCCCTTCCAGCCCTACTCTTCTATGATTCTATAGGGCTGCTCTGACTTGGAGTCCTGCACTGAGCAGGGGGTTGGACTCGATGGCCTTGGAGGCCCCTTCCAACCCTACCATTCTATGATTCTATGATTCTATGGTGTAGACCTGTCTTCCCTCACCTGGTGTCTTCCAGAACTGTTGGACTGCAAGTCCCATAGTCCCTAGCCACCAAAACCAATGGCCAAACATTTTAGGAATGATGGGAGTTCCAGTCCAAAACCTCTGGAGCGCACAGGTTGGGGAATGCTAGAACACAAATTGCGATCTCCATTCTGAGGGATGGCCAAGAAGCCTGGGTCATCTGAGACAGGGTTAAGGGAACATGTCATCCTAGGTCTGAGGGTTCCCTCAGGGAACCTTCTTCAGGATCCAACTTGGGCTGCAGTGCTAGCTCCCCAAAACTTTCAGAAATCCCTGGATTCCATAGGTCTTTGGGGTGGACCATCCTGATAGGTCCTCTGCCCCTGCAGGATTTTTTTCACTGCAGACAGACCAGGCAACTGCTATAACCAGATGCCAACTCCTCCCTTTCCCAGCCATCAGTCTACTCCAGCGAAGGTTGGCCAAGGCCCAGACTAGTGAATGTTGGCCAAGGCCTGGACGCCATCTTGGACTGGCAGAACTGTTTTCCTCCCTCCAAAGTGCAAAGGGAGCCCAGCAATCTGGGTCTGCGGTTATTTCGCTACCCTGTTATTATGAAGATAGCAGTAATTTTTGATGAAGCCCCTGTGGATTTCCGTCCACCAAATCGATAACAAAGAAACCCAGGAGAAAACATGCTTAAGGTAAATGTGCCCTGAGGCCTTTCATATGCGGCTGGAGTGGTGTTTCTGTCTGGTCATTTATTCCTGTGATTTAATCACCCTGCCGGGGACTGAATCGTTGACTGTCTCTCAGGTTCTCTTTGTTGCTGACTGAGAATGGAAAGTCGCTCTCTGACCCTGATGGTTTGGCTGTGGCTACTGCTCATATTTTGTCCCCTGTGTCAGGCCACCTGGAAGATGCCAAGAAGCGAGTGTCTCTTGACCAGGACGTACGAACTGAAAGAAGATTACTACCAACTGGGAGACCTCATTGTTGGTGGCAATTTACCACTTGGCAGTTGTTATCCCAACAAGGCACAAGACTTTAGAAGATTATCCCTAGAACCATTCTCCCATATTCTTCTGTAAGAAGATCCACAAGAGGGATCTGGGATAGATGCTTGCTTGCTTTGCTCTTGGACGGCAGGTCTATGTCCAGTGATACGCATCTGTTATGCAGCTAACACCTGAACTTTCCTGGTTTGAAATGCGACCTGCAGATACTTGTTATGATCGCCTTCAACCCATGATAAGAGTCAGAGACTTGACGGTTCTTCTTTGGCTTCATTCTGAGCCAGGGGAGAATCCCAGTTTCTCTCACTGGCATGATCAATGGTGCTCCGGTATTCTCGCAGGCTGCCTGGGAATTAAACTTTGGAGACAGTGAGGGGGTCAAGTGCCGCTGTTGCATCTCCTGCTGCATGGCAAGATATGTGGAAAAGGGGTGCGCGCGCGCGCGTGTGTGTGTGTGTGTGTGTGTGTGAGAGGCAGAGTACAGGAACATGAAGACAAGTGTCAGGGGACTTAACTAAGAACTTGGGAGGACACTTCGGACTTTGTTCCAGAAGGCTGTCTGCTTGTGGTTGAGTTCAGAATAAACGGTTTTCAGATTTTTGGTCCAAATCTGGCTTTGCAAAATCATGCCTTAAATCAATTTGGACTGGAGAGGTCATCGGTGGAGAGTTTGCCATCACAAATCCACTTCCTTGCCGACGGGGAGAACAGCTGATCTACCTCTTGAGGCTCTTCGCTGCAAGGAAGGCAGAGTTAAAACAATAATGTCATGGAATCATAGAATCTTAGAATGGTAGGGTTGGAAGGGGCCTGCAAGGCCATCGAGTCCAACCCCCTGCTCCATGCAGGAATCCAAGTCAGAGCATCCCTGACAGATGGCTGTCCAGCCTCATCTTGAAGGCCTCCAGTGTGTGTGTGTGTGTGTGTGTGTAAGAGAGAGGGGGGGAGGGTCAACATACTAACCATATGAATTTCTCTATGAATCCTTGGTTTATGGACTGAAGGTAGCTTTGATCTAGAAGGTTTTGTATCTTTTTGAGGAGGGCTGAACCAGAAAGACTGCATCACCCTTCACTTCTTGGTAGTCCAGCTGGAATCCCCACACACTTCCCAATGTTGTTCTCATTGCAGGATGGAATTTATTTATTACCAGCACATCTTGGCCTTGGTGTTCACCGCCAACGAGCTCAACAAGGACCCAACTCTCCTCCCCAACACCACGTTCGGCTTCCGCATCTATGACCCCAGGGACATTGTGAAATGGATCTATGTGAGCACCCTGTCTCTGCTCTCCACACGGGGAAGAATGGTTCCCAATTATAAATGTGACAGGGAGGCTAAAATAAGCAGGGCGATAATATACAGCCTTGTCATACTCCTTTCCCAATATTCAACCAATCGGTTGTTCCATGTCTGGTTCTTACTGTTGCTTTGTAACCCTTGTACAGGTTTCTCAGGAGACAGGTAAGGTGGTCTGGTACCCCCATCTCTTTAAGTATTTGCCACAGTTTGTTGTGATCCACACAATCAAAGGCTTTAGCGTAGTCAATGAAGCAGAAATAGACGTTTTTCTGGAAGTCTCTTGTTTTCTACATGATCCAGCAAATGCTGGCGATTTGATCTCTAGTTCCTCTGCCTCTTTGAAACCCAGCTTGTACTTCCGGTAGTTCTCGGTTCACATACTGCTGAAGCCTAACTTGTAGGATTTGGAGTATAACCTTGCTGGCATGTGAAATGAGCACAATTGTGCGGTAGTTTGAACACTCTTTGGCGTTGCCCTTCTTTGGAATTGGAATGTTAACTGACCTTTTCCAGTCTTGCGGCCACTGTTGAGTGTTCCAAATTTGTTGGCATATTGAGTGCAGCACTTTAACAGCATCATCTTTTAGGATCTTAAATAGCTCGGCTGGAATACTGTCATCTCCGCTAGCTTTGTTGTTACTAATGCTTCCTAAGGCCCACTTGACTTCACTCTCTAGGATGTCCGGCTCAAGTTCAGTGACCGCACTATCATGGCTATCAGGGACATTCAGATCTTTCCTGTATAGTTCTTCTGTGTATTCTTGCCACCTCTTCTTAATCTCATCTGCTTCTGTTAGGTCCCTGCCTTCTTTGTCCTTTATCATGCCCGTCTTTGCACAAAACGTTCCCTTGAGATCTCCAGTTTTCTTGAAGAGATCTCTAGTCTTTCCCATTCTGTTGTTTTCCTTGATTTCTTTGTATTGTTCATTTAAGAAGGCCTTCTTGTCTCTCCTTGCTATTCTCTGGAACTCTGCATTCAGTTGGATATATCTTCCCCTTTCTCCCTTGCTTTTCGCTTCCCTTCTTTCCTCAGCGACTTGTAAAGCCTCCTCAGACAGCCAGTTTGCTTTCTTGCATTTCTTTTTCTTTGGGATGGATTGAGTTGCTGCCTCCTGAACAATGTTACAGACCTCCGTCCATATTTCTTCAGGCACTCTGTCTATCAGGTCTAATCCCTGAAATCTATTCCTCACCTCCACTGTGTATTCATAAGGGATATGATTTAGGTCATACCTGAATGGTTTAGTGGTTTTCCCTACGTTCTTCAATTTAAGCCAAAATTTTGCAATAAGAAGCTCATGATCTGAGCCACAGTCAGCTCCAGGTCTTGTTTTTACTGACTGTATGGAGCTTCTCCATCTTTTGCTGCAAAGGACATAATCAATCTGATTTCGATATTGACCATCTGGTGACGTCCATGTGTAGAGTCGCCTCTTGTGCTGTTGGAAAAGAGTGTTTGCTATGATCAGCATGTTCTCTTGGCAAAACTCTATTAGCCTTTGTCCTGATTCATTTTGTGCACCAAGGCCATGCTTGCCTGTTATCCCGGTGATTTCTTGACTCCCTACTTTAGCATTCCATCCCCTATGATGAAGACATCTTTTTTTGGTGTTAGTTCTAGGAGGTGTTGTAGGTCTTCATAGAACCGATCAACCTCAGCTTCTTCGGCATCAGTGGTTGGGGCATAGACTTGAATTACTGTGATGTTGAATGGTTTGCCTTGGATTCGTACTGAGATCATTCTATCATTTTTAAGATTGTACCCCAGTACTGCTTTCCCCACCCTTTTGTTGACTATGAGTGCTACTCCATTTCTTCTAAGGGATTCTTGCCCACAGTGGTAGATATGATGGTCACCTGAATTAAATTCTCCCATGCCTGTCCATTTTAGTTCGCTGATTCCCAAGATGTCGATGTTCAATCTTGCCATCTCATGTTTGACCACCTCCAGCTTACCTTGATTCATTGATCTGACATTCCAGGTTCCTAAACAATATTGTTCTTTACAGCATCAGATTTTCTTTTCACCACCAGACACATCCACAGCTGAGTGTCGTTTCGGCTCTGGCTCAGCCGCTTCACTCTTTCTGGCGCTACTTGGAAATACCCTCTGCTCTTCCCCAGTAGCATATTGGACACCTTCCGACCTGAGGGGCTCATCTTCCGGCATCATATCTTTTAGCCTTGTGATACGTTCCATGGGGTTTTCTTGGCAGGAATACTGGAGTGGGTTGCCATTTCCTTCTCCAGCGGACCACATTTTGTCAGAATTCTCTGCCATGACCTGTCCGTCTTGGGTTTCCCTGCATGGCATAGCTTATGGCTTCACTGAGTTATGCAAGCTCCTTCACCACAACAAGGCAGTGATCCATGAAGGGGCTTGTAGCAAGTAAACACCAGCTAACCCCCACCCTGAAAACCAGTGGGGAGGATTCATGAAATGGTTACTGCCCGAAGAAGATGCATCTCAGATTTCAGCTAAACCAAGGGTTCAGGATCTTTGTCTGAATCTTTGTCCTTTTTTTAGGATCTTGGTCAAAGATCCTTTGTCTGGATCTTCAGGAGGTCTGGGGATCATTTTGACACCGGACCCCCAGGAGGTGGAACAGACCCCTCCATAAGTGCTGAAAAATACAAATAGGAAAGAAATATTTCATGGTACCTGTAGTGACTATGGAGCCTAAACAAGGCAAACAAGGTAATTTTGACCCTTTCAGTTCGTAGCCCCTATGGACACCTTTTCTTTTTGAAAAGAATTTTTTTTTTTTACTGAATTTGGTGGGTGTTCAGGGGCTGCATATGGCTCCTTGTCCAAATGTTGCCCACCCCTGAATAAAACGATGAAGTACAGATGAAAACCATCTCATTCCTTAATAACCTTCACAGTACAGTCGGAGACACCAGACCCTACTCACGGTCACAACCCTGTTTGCTCAGCATCTCTCTCATTTCAGATGCTTGTCTCCTTGAGGAACGTCCGGTTCAACAACAGTGCTGGAGATGAAGTCGCTTTCACGGGAAATGGCCGGAGATATGACATCCTGAACTGGATCTTCTTCCCAAATGGGTCTTTTAATCCTGTGGAAGTCGGATTGATAGACCCAGGAGCTCCCCCGGGCCAAGACTTCAGCATTCGCTCAGAAGGGATCATGTGGGCTACAGAGGTGGGCTGGAAGTGAATGTTCCGAGGTCATGGGAGAACTGCAGAAGGTTGCACTTCTGCCTAGGTGTCCTTCTAGTCCAGTTCTGGGCTCCACACTTGAAGAAGGATGCAGAGAATCTGGAGAGGGTTCAGAGGAGGGCAACAAAGATGATCAGAGGACTGGAAACAAAGCCGTATGAAGAGAGACTGAAAGGACTGGGCATGTTTGGCCTTGAGAAGAGAAGACTGGGGGGAGATAGGATGGCGCTGTTCAAGTCCTTGAAAGGGTGTCACAGAGAGGAAGGCCAGGATCTCGTCTCAAGCATCCCAGAGTGCAGGACACGGAATAATGGGCTCAAGTGACAGGAAGCCCGATTCCGGCTGAACATCAGGAAAAACTTCCTGACTGTTAGAAAAATACGACAATGGAACCAATGACCTAGGGAGGTGGTGGGCTCTCCCACACTGGAGGCGTTCAAGACGAGGCTGGACAGCTATCTGTCAGGGATGCTCTTTCTTGGATTCCTGCACTGAGCAGGGGGTTGGACTCGATGGCCTTGCAGGCCCCTTCCAACCCTACTATTCTATGATTCTATGATTCTACTCAGGATCCCTCTGCCTGCACCATGATTGCCATGTTGCAAAAAACCCATGGCGATCGCAAGAATGTGCACATGGACTTATACGCAAAGGTCAGCTGTGAATTCATAGAATCATAGAATAGCAGGGTTGGAAGGGGCCTGTAAGACCATCAAGTCCAACCCCCTGCTCCATGCAGGAAGCCAAGTCAGAGCATCCCTATAGAATCATAGAATAGTAGGGTTAGAAGGGGTCTGTAAGACCATCTAGTCCAACCCACTGCTCCATGCAGGAAGCCAAGTCAGAGCATCCCGATGGAATCATAGAATAGTAGGGGTTGGAAGGGGCCTGTAAGACCATCGGGTCCAACCCACTGCTCCATGCAGGAAGCCTAGTCAGAGCATCCCGATGGAATCACAGAAGAGTAGGGTTAGAAGGGGCCTGTAAGACCATCTAGTCCAACCCACTGCTCCATGCAGGAATCCAAGTCAGAGCATCCCTATGGAATCATAGAATAGTAGGGTTGGAAGGGGCCTACAAGAACATAGAGTCCAACCCCCTGCTCAGTGCCCATGCATGCAAGATTACAGGTGTAAATGGGTAGCTTGGCAAGAGGGGGCAGGGAGTTGAGCAGGGGCAGGGCTCAGCAGGAATGGCTCGGGGGTGCAGGGACTCCTGGACCAAAACAGGTGCCAGCACTGTCCCTAACGCTTCAGGCTACGCTTAAAAATAGCATTTTTCATGTTTTAACTGCTTGGGATCTGTCTCTTCTTTTCAAAGTATTTTAAATTATGGCTTCCGCTCTTGAAACGTTTGATGTGTTTTATCATTGACTGCATCGCGTTTGATTTTCTCATATGTGTTGCGCCGAGAGCATCAGAGACGCAGACATTAAATTAAATGAATAAATTAAGGGGAGGGCTGCAAGCTTGTTTTCTCTTTATGGGGCCATGACTCCGTGATGGAGCACCGGCTTTGCATGCCGAAGGTCCCGGGTCCATCTTCAGCCTCTCCAGCTAACATTGGGACAGCTTGTTGTTTATTCGGTCAGTCGCTTCCGACTCTCTGTGACTTCATGGACCAGCCCACCCCAGAGCTTCCTGTCGGCCGTCGCCATACCCAGCACCCCAAGGCTGAGTCCGTCACCTCCAGAACATCATCCATCCACCTTGCCCTTGGTCGGCCCCTCTTCCTTCGGCCTTCCGCCGTCCCTAGCATCAGCATCTTCTCCAGGGTGTCCTGTCTTCTCACTATGTGGCCACAGTCCTTCAGTTCTGTCTTTAAGATCATTCCCTCAAGTGAGCAGTCCGGCTTGATTTCCTGCAGTACGGACTGGTTTGATCTTCTCACAGTCCAAGGCATGCTCAGAATTTTCCTCCAGCACCACAGCTCAAAAGCATCGATCTTCCTTCGCTCAGCCTTCCTTATGGTCCAGTTCTCTCAGCCATCGGTTACCATGGGGAATACCGCTGCTTGAACTATGCGGACCGTTGTTGTCAGCGTGATGTCCCTGCTCTTCACTATTTCATCAAGATCCGTCATTGCTCTCCTCCCAAGCAGTAAACGCCTTCTGATTTCCTGGCTGCACTCAGCGTCCGCAGCGTCTGAAAGACAACGTCTGTCACTGCCTCCACGTTTTCTCCCTCTATTTGCCAGTTCTCAGTCAAGCTGGTTGCCATAACCTTGGCTTTTTTGAGGTCGAACTGCAACCCAGCTTTTGCACTTTCTTCTTTCACCATCGTCATGAGGTTCCTCAGCTCCTCCTTGCTCTCAGCCATCAAAGTGGTGTCATCTGCGGATCTGAGATTGTTAATGGTTCTTGTCTAAAACCCTGGAAGCCGCTGCCGGTCAGAGACAAGCCTGAACGTGATGGACTTGCTGTAAGAGTGGCTGGTTGACCAGCCAGATGGGCGAGTAATAAATTTAATAGTAAGTAATAAATAAATAATAAATAAGGCCGTGTCCAATATGCCTATTTGTGTCGTCGGAGGCAGCAACGAAATCCGTCCCAAAGAAAAAGAAATGCAAGAAAGCAAACTGGCTGTCTGATGAGGCTTTACAAGTAGCTCAAGAAAGAAGGGAAGCGAAAAGCAAGGGAGAAAGGGGAAGATATATCCAACTGAATGCAGAGTTCCAGAGAATAGCAAGGAGAGACAAGAAGGCCTTCTTAAATGAACAATGCAAAGAAATCGAGGAAAACAACAGAATGGGAAAGACTAGAGATCTCTTCAAGAAAATTGGAGATCTCAAGGGAACGTTTTGTGCAAAGACGGGCATGATAAAGGACAAAGAAGGCAGGGACCTAACAGAAGCAGATGAGATTAAGAAGAGATTATTCCAGCCGAGCTATTTAAAATCCTAAAAGATGATGCTGTTAAAGTGCTGCATTCAATATGCCAACAAATCTGGAACACTCAACAGTGGCCACAAGACTGGAAAAGGTCAGTTTACATTCCAATTCCAAAGAAGGGCAACGCCAAAGAGTGTTCAAACTACCGCACAATTGCGCTCATTTCACATGCCAGCAAGGTGATGCTCAAAATCCTACAAGCTAGGCTTCAGCAGTATGCGAACCGAGAACTACCGGAAGTACAAGCTGGGTTTCGAAGAAGCAGAGGAACTAGAGATCAAATCGCCAACATTTGCTGCATCATGGAGAAAGCAAGAGAATTCCAGAAAAACGTCTATTTCTGCTTCATTGACTACGCTAAAGCCTTTGATTGTGTGGATCACAACAAACTGTGGCAAATTCTTAAAGTGATGGGAGTACCAGACCACCTTACCTGTCTCCTGAGAAACCTGTACCAGGGTCAAGAAGCAACAGTAAGAACCAGACATGGAACAACCAATTGGTTCAAAATTGGGAAAGGAGTACGACAAGGCTGCATATTGTCACCCTGCTTATTTAACTTATATGCAGAGTACATCATGAGAAATGCCGGGTTGGATGAATCACAGGTCGGAATTAAGATTGCCAGGAGAATTCTCAACAACCTCTGATATGCAGACGATACCACCCTAATGGCAGAAAGCGAAGAGGATCTCAAGAGCCTCTTGTTGAGGGTGAAAGAGGAGAGTGCAAAAGCTGGTTTAAAACTCAACATTAAAAAAACTCAGATCATGTCATCTGGCCCCATCACTTCCTGGCATATAGAAGGGGAAGAAATGGAAGCAGTGACAGATTTTACTTTCTTGGGCTCCAAGATCACCGCAGATGGTGACTGTAGCCATGAAATTAAAAGACGCTTGCTCCTTGGGAGGAAAGCTATGGCCAACCTAGACAGCATAGTAAGAAGCAGAGACATCACCTTGCCGACAAAGGTCCGTCTAATCAAAGCTATGGTTTTCCCAGTAGTAATGTATGGCTGTGAGAGCTGGACTATAAGGAAGGCTGAGCGCCGAAGAATTGATGCTTTCGAACTGTGGTGCTGGAGAAGACTCTTACGAGTTCCCTGGACTGCAAGGAGGTCAAATCAGTCCATCCTAAAGGAAATCAACCCTGAGTGCTCATTGGAAGGACAGATCCTGAAGCTGAAGCTCCAATATTTTGGCCACCTAATGCAAAGAGAAAACTCCCTGGAAAAGACCCTGATGCTGGGAAAGACTGAAGGCAAAAGGAGAAGGGGACGGCAGAGGATGAGATGGCTAGATAGCATCACAGATGCAATGAATATGAACTTGAGCACGCTCCGGGAGAGAGCGCAGGACAGGAAGGCCTGGCGTGCTATAGTCCATGGGGTCACGAAGAGTCGGACACGACTGAACGACTGAACAACAACAACAACAACATACATTATATACTCCGGGAGAGAGCGGAGGACAGGAAGGCCTGGTGTGCTAAGGTCTATGGGGTCACGAAGATTGACTTTGCAAATCTAGCCGTGATAGGCTACATTAATCTTCACGTAGCCTATCACGGGGGTGTTTTTTCTTTTCTTTTATTGGAATGGCGGCTGCCGCTCCCGCCTCGCTCGAACACCCGCCGAACCGCCGGCCGGACCCGCTGCCGGGAGGGACATTCGGCGAAGGTAAGTCCCGTCCCGGGGGGGGGTGCGGGGGGCGTGCGGAGGATTTCTCCCTGAGACGTGTTCGGGGGGCCAAACACGTTGGCGCTCGGCCCCCCGAAGTTTCAGGGAGAAATTCTCCGCCATCCCTAGTTTTGGCTGAACATCACTGTTAGAGCAATACGACTGTGGAACCCATTACCTGGGGAGGTGGCGGGCTCTCCCACACTGGAGGCGTTCAGGACGAGGCTGGACATCCCCCTGTCGGGGATGCTCTGACTTGGATTCCTGCACAGAGCAAGGGGTTCAACTTGATGGTCTTATAGGCCCCTTCCAACCCTACTATTCTATGATTCTATGAGCCTCTATGATTATATTTGCAGATCTCCAAAAGAGATTTGGCCCTCCAAACTGGTGAACCTATTCACTATACAAAGGGAAAGTCCACTGACTACCTCCAAGTCCTGTTTTCTTCCATGTCTGTCATGTGGGAAAGCTCGACTATTCCCCCCTTCCCTTTCAGAAGTCACCCTCGGCGAGGTGTGTGGAGGAGTGCTCTCTGGGGCACCAGAAGAAAGTTCCAGAGGGGAAGCCGCTCTGTTGCTACGAATGTGTCCGTTGTCCAGAAGGGACCTTTTCTAACCGGACAGGTAGCGGAAACTTCATGAGCCTTATTTAAGTGCAGAAGACACTGGGGCAAGGACAGGACAGGAAATGGTGCAGATCTTGAATGAGGGGCAATGGCTGGAGTTTTCTCAGTGGATGAATTTCAGTGCTGGTTTGCAAATCTGTGCAGTTGAACTTGCTTGCAGAGTATCCACAGGCGTTGTTTTACATTTATATTTATTTATTACATTTCCGAATCACCCAACAGCCGAAGCTCTGTGGGCAGATCACAACGACTGAGCCACAAAAAGCACCGTCAAATACAAGACGGAATGCCAACTCTTGAAACTGCGTGTGAAATGTCTGCGCTTAAAACTACGTGCCCCCTCCAAAACTAGCAGCGCTGTAGAGATTTAAAATACAATGACGGCTTTAAAACAACAGCACGGAAAGTCTGAAATGCCTGGGGAGTGCTTGTCTTCTGAAAAGCGGAGCGCAGATAATGAGAATGAATAAGAAATGAATGAATTAGAAATGTACTAGAACAGATCTCGGATCCAGCAGGGCTCTTCTGATGTTCCCATGAGAAGCGTCCAGTAAGACTTTGCGTCCCTTTGTATCGATAGAACCACCTGGATTTTTGTGAGGAATGTGTGTAGGTGTCTTCTGAAGGGATGTTTGATGTTGTATGGCCGGCGTTCAGGACCATCAGGGCACAGTACCCCAGTCCCAAACCGATTGCCCCTTTTCCTGCACGGTCTTCTATAACCTGCCCCTCAGCCTCTGCGCCAGCACTTATCCGGGGCGTGTGCAAGTTTATAACCTGAAAAAAGGCTGATATTTCTTTTTGCGCCCATTCAGAGAGCACTGGCGATATCGGTCCATTTCCCAGGGTAAAAACCTTGCCTATTCCCCCCTTGCAGAAGGGACTGGCAAAGGGGACCGTCCTGTCAGCTTGTTTTCGAAGCGGGCTGCCCCTTTTCTGGCTGCCTTCTTAAGAAACAAGCTACTGAAGCTGGGCGAGAAGGCGGCCGAAGGACAGCTGTCCTCTGGGGAGCAGAAGCTGCAGAATGGATAATTCCATCGTTTTCTTTGGGGGCTGAACTGGCCACCACAAAGAGGACGTCTGCGTCAGGTGTGAGGGACTTCACAAGGCGATGAATCGCCCTTGTAACAAACCCGTGGCATAACACCCCTCTCCGGTCCCAGATAGATGGCTTTCTGTGATGGCTGCTTTTTGCACCTTGCCCCTCAGCCTTTCTCCCAACGCCTGTCCTGAGGGGAGGTATGAGGGGAGTCAATATTCCGAAGGAAATGATAGGTCTGCACTTACTTGCTCATTCATCGTGGCATGAACCGGCTTCCAGAAAAACATAACCTGTGTCATCTTTGAGATGCTTCAGTAACTATTGTGTATTCCAGATGCAGATCTCTGTGCCTCATGTCCAGCAGATCAGCACCCAAACAGGAACCAAGACCAGTGCATTCCCAAGAAGATCCACTTCCTTTCTCATCAGGAGACACCGGGGTCCATTTTGGCGTCTCTGACACTTTTCCTCTGTCTGATCGCATCTCTAGTACTGGCCACTTTCATTCAACACCGTGACACGCCCATCGTCAAAGCCAACAACAGAGCCCTCACCTACGTCCTCCTCATCTCCCTCCTGCTCTGCTTCCTCTGCTCCTTCCTGTTCATCGGTCAGCCCACAAAGTCCACCTGTCTTCTCCGACAAGCTGCTTTCAGCATCACCTTCTCTGCCGCTGTGTCTTCCATTTTGGCCAAAACGGTCACCGTGGTTCTGGCCTTCATGGCCACCAAGCCAGGAAACGTGGCTAGAAAACTCTTGAGGGGACAACTGACAAATGCCATTGTCCTGGCCTGTCCACTCATCCAAGCTGTGATCTGTGCTGTCTGGCTGGTGACTTCTCCCCCATTCCCAGACTTGGACTTCCATTCCCTGGACGGAGAAATCATAGTGGGATGTAATGAAGGCTCGGTCACCATGTTTTACACTGTCCTGGGTTACCTGGGTTTTCTGGCTCTCATCAGCTTCACGGTGGCTTTCCTAGCAAGGAAGTTGCCTGACAGCTTCAATGAAGCCAAGTTTATCACCTTCAGCATGTTGGTGTTTTGCAGCGTTTGGGTCTCCTTTGTGCCAAGCTACTTAAGTACCAAGGGGAAGTCCATGGTGGCTGTGGAGGTCTTCTCCATCTCGGCCTCTGGAGCTGGTCTCCTGGGTTTCATCTTTCTCCCCAAATGTTACATTCTCCTCCTGAGGCCCCATCTCAACTGCAGAGATCATCTCAGAAGGGAAAAATAATCTGTGAGTGGTATCCTTCAGAAACCCCCCTGCTTATTAATTTCCCAGCCAATCCATCCCATTTCCCCGTCACATTTATCAGTAGAGAAGTTAATGTGATCTTGTTTGTTTTCCTTGAAAATAAAAGTACCCGGTCCAATCCATTCTTTCTCTTTGTTCCTTTTTTGTCTGATGCAGCTATTTTGGCTGAGCAGTTCTAAAAATTCAGACTGTGACATCTTGCAAACAGTTCTCATGTGGGTATTGAAAGTTGTTAGGAGGTAGTCATTAGTCACAGATTTTGGATGAAAGAAGCAGTATAGTCATTGATAAATTGTACACTTTGACAGTATTTATTGTCAGCCTGTGGACAGGCCCCTTCTTCTGTTTTGTGTTACATGAAGTACCTCGATAATCCTGAATTCGTGAACAATTTGCCATTATTTGGATGGGGACTTTCTCAAATCCATGCTCCTCTTTCTATCGCCAACCCCCTGAGCTAATGGAGAATTCTCGCGTCAAACAACTTTTGTTTCAAGGTTCAAAGTACAGGGGACTGTCACACATCTAGAAGTTATGTGTTGATTTTATCGCAAATAAATAGCAACCATGGTGTGAATAGATCTGGGCCATGGCAGAGGGGAGGGTGACCTCTTCATCCTATGTCTTGTCCCAATTGGGGCCCCCATGGCTTTTCTTTGCCATGCAATGGAATCATAGAATCATAGAATAGTAGGGTTGGAAGGGGCCTACAAGGCCATCGAGTCCGACCCCCTGCTCAGTGCAGGAATCCAAGTCAGAAGCTCCTGTTGGCGCCAGTGAGAGCTTCCCTTCTGGTGCAAACAGCAGTTTGGGGGGGATGGCTTCGTCAGGGCCCCTGGACATGAGAAAAGAGCCACGCCCCTTCTTGCACAGTGCGGTCCCAAACTTACTTGGTCCCCCTCCTATCCATGGTTCCAACGTGGAAGGAATGCTGTTGAAGATCACGCCTAGTTCGACCCTGACATCTTCCTCTCACGATGAAACCCGCTTGTCCTTCCACACGCAGGAATGCTAGAGGCATCACAGCCATCTTTCCAAATGTAGCTTCTCGGTCCCCAAAGGACACTGAAGTGGCGAAAAAGTCCGGTGCGCTTTGAACAAAGGGTGTTGATGTGTTCGGTCCATCACAAGGCTGTTGAGGTCCCAGTCAAAGCCTCCTAAATTTCTTTACAAACTTAGCCACAGGAATGGGCAGGTGAGGAGAGGGCCTTTTCTCTAGTGGCCCCCGAACTGTGTGATATCCTAAAGCCTCCTAAATTTCTTTACAGACTTAGCCACAGGAATGGGTAGGTAAGGAGAGGACCTTTTCTCTAGTGGCCCCCAAACTGTGTGATATCCTCCCCAGTTCAGTCCTCCTGGCACCTACCATGCTGACTTTTTGACAGCAAGCACGGTGCTTTTTTAAGTTTCCTTTTAATGGCACAGTCCTATGGGATCCATCCTCGATCCTTGTAAGCCTCCGGAACTCAGAGGCTTATGGGCATCCAGTGCAAAGTGGTGGGTTCAGCAGAGGCGATGCTTGCCTCTGCCATGCCTCCTGCTCTGCATTTACGCTAGATGAGCTTTCCCCCCTTTCCAGTGGAGGTGTTGCAGGGAAGGGGAGGGAGGACATGGCATAAGCTGGCCTCTCCGGTCCCCTCCCCGCCCATGGGAACGCACCCTTTATCGTCATAGGATCATAGAACCACAGAATCATAGAATAGTAAGGTTGGAAGGGGCCTACAAGGCCATCGAGTCCAACGGATGGACTTCCCTCCAAGGCCACTTTTGCCGCCTCGGAGATGCAGCCGGTGCAGTTCTCTCTTGCACCAGCTGCGAGGGGGAGGGAGCTCGGATTCCTGGGGCCAAGGCTGGACAGGAATCTAAAATACCCTATGACCCCCAGCCCAGACTCTGTCTAGGGGCCATGGGATCGCTCCCTCCAAGCATCACAAACTGCAGCTTGTTTTAATGCGAAGGATATAATGAATGCTATGCTTTGCAATCACCCTGTTTCATGTTTTAGCTGCTTCGGATTTGTCTCTTGTTATAGCAACGGCGTTGGAAATGATTGTTTCTTCCCTTCAAACGCTCAGTGTGCTTTCCCCTTGGTTTTATGATATTTGATTTTCTCATATAAGTTGCCCTCAGTTCTTCAGGGACTCCAAAGTTTAATTCATGGAATAAATAAGGACGAGGACGAGTAGAGTCTTGATGTATCTTTACGGGTCCGCAGCTCCGTCACGGAGCAACCGCTCTGCCTGCAGAAGGCTCCTGCGTTCGTCATCAGCATCTCCAGCTAACGTCGGGAGAGACTTTTGTCTAAAGCCCTGGTAGTCAGAGGATGGAATCCAGAACTAGATAGACTTGCTATAAGGCCATGGGGGTGTCTCCATGAGGGACATGGAAGAATGGGCTCAAGTGACAGGAAGCCAGATTCCGGCTGAACATCAGGACAAACGTCCTGGCTGTTGCAGCAATATGACCATGGACCCAATGACCCAGGGAGGCGGTGGGCTCTCCCACACTGGAGGCGCTCAAGACAAGGCTGGACAGCCATCTGTCAGGGATGCTCTGACTTGGACTCCAGCATTGAGCAGGGGGTTGGACTCGATGGCCTTGCAGGCCCCTTCCAGCCCTACTATTCTATGATTCTATGATCTATGATTCTATGATTTACTTGCTTTTTGATCCGCTGACTCCCTTAAACTTTCCTGCCTTCTCATTGGCCCTTTTCCTTCTTCCCAGGGGGGTGTCTCCACCAGTGATTTACTCCGAGCTGGCTCCGTTTGGACGTTGTTAGGGATACATGATGTTGTGGCCGTCCAGCAGCACCCCAGAGCTTATCAGGGGAAACCTGGATTTCCTGAGACGGCTTAAAGTCCGATTCTTTTCCTCAAGTCGAGTTCTCCCCAGCATAGCTGCTGTGTGCCCCAAAGGAGTACGACAAGGCTGCATATTGTCGCCCTGCTTATTTAACTTACATGCAGAGTACATCATGAGAAACGCCGGGCTGGATGAATCACAGGTCGGAATTCAGATTGCCAGGAGGATTCTCAACAACCTCAGATATGCAGGCGATACCACCCTAATGGCAGAAAGCGGAGCAGATCTCAAGAGCCTCTTGTTGAGGGTGAAAGAGGAGAGTGCAAAAGCTGGTCTGAAACTCGACATTAACAAAACGAAGATCGTGGCATCTGGCCCCATCACTTCCTGGCATATGGAAGGGGAAGAACTGGAAGCAGTGACGCCGGGTTGGATAAATCACAGCTGACTTCTGTTGCATGAAGTCCTATCCAGAAAGAAGATGTCTATTTTAATAAATGGATATCTAAGTATAAAGTGAAGTTCTGTGATGTCTTTAAGGTTGTCTTCCCACACACACACCCTTAGTGTAGTTATCCCCTTTTGCCTATATCCAAGAAATGTGACTTTGTACAGATATCGGGGGCAGAACTGTGGTGCTGGAGAAGACTCTTATGAGTCCCCTGGACTGCAAGGAGGTCCAATCAGTCCATCCTCAAGGAAATCAACCCTGAGTGCTCCTTGGAAGGACAGATACTGAAGCTGAAGCTCAGATAATTTGGCCACCTAATGCGAAGAGAAAAGTCACTGGAAAAGACCCTGATGCTGGGAAAGACTGAAGGCAAAAGGAGAAGGGGACGGCAGAGGATGAGATGGCTAGATAGCATCACCGATGCAATGAATATGGACTTGAGCACGCTCCGGGAGAGAGCGCAGGACAGGAAGGCCTGGCGTGCTATGGTCCACGGGGTCACGAAGAGTCGGACACGACTGAACAACTGAACAACAACAACAACAACATACATTATATACTCAAGAAGTGTGACTTTGTACAGATATCGGGGGCTTTCTGGCTTTAGGGTCTGTCCCAAATATGAGAATTTGGTCCAATTGGTTCCATTATGCATCAATGCACCAGGATACACAAAATGTGATCCAGTGGACACCAGTTTGGATGGCTTTTTTTAAAAAAGGGTTGGACAAATTCAAGGAGGAGAAAAATAGCAATGGCTACGAGTCCTGATGGCTATATGCTGACTCCAGTATCAGAGGCAGAATGGCTGTGGATACCAACTGGTGGGAACCAGGGATGGTGCGGGCATCCATTTCGGTCCGCAAATCTGCTGTGCCAGCTGGTCCCTCCTCCCCACTCACTGGTCCCCAGGCCACCCTCCCACACTCAGCCACCAGCCCTCAACTTACCCAGGCTTGTCCGCCTCCGTGCCGATCACCATTTTTTTAAAAACATGATGATCAGCAGTCTATGCCCATAGACTTATATGCGAAATAGCCCCATGGATCTGAGTATATGGGAGATTCACAGCACTTTTGACATGCAAGTCTATGTGCCCACATAGACTTACACCCCAAAAGCGCCGTAAATCATCATATACCTAAGATTCATGGCACTATTTTGCATATACGTCTATGGGCACAGACTGCCGATCTCCATGTGTTTTAAAAACGTGGAGATCGGCACAGAGGAGAATGGGTCTACGTAAGTTGCGGGCCAGTCACCGAGCACAGGAGGGGCTCGAATGCAGCCTGGGGACTGTCAAGCAGGGACAGGGGCTGGGTGGGCACCCCGAGAACCCGGAAGGGGAGGGCGCCTATCCATCCTTAGTGGGAACTTGACTGGAAGAGTGCTGTTGTCCTCATGTCCTCATTGTACATTTCACATTGGCACAGCTGGTTAGCCACTGTATGTATGTATGTATGTATTTTTTATTTTTATTTATTTATTATTAAATTTATTAATTGCCCATCTGGCTGGTCACCCAGCCACTCTGGGCGATGTACAACATACAATAAAAACAGTTTAAAACAATAAAATTCTACAATAAAAACATTTTCTAAAATACCCTAACCCACCCCAAATGCCTGCCTGCACAACAACGTTTTTAATGCATGACAGAAGCTCATTAAAGAGGGGGCATGACGGAGTTCCCTAGGGAGGGAGTTCCACAGAGTGGGGGCCACCACAGAAAAGGCCCTCTCCCTCATCCCCACCAGTCTAGCTGTCCTGGCTGATGGGACAGAGAGAAGGCCATCCGAGGCTGATCTTGTTAAGCGGCCTGTCTGGTGCTGCTGGAGGCGCTCCTTAAGATACGCTGGGCCGGAACCATATAGGGTTTTAAAGGTCAAAACCAACACCTTGAATTTGGCCCGGAAAACAACTGGTAACCAATGCAACTCCTTCAGCACTGGAGTGATGTGATCATGCCTGCAGCTGCCTTTAATCAGGCGAGCAGCCGCGTTCTGTACCAGCTGCAGCTTCCGAACCATCTTCAAGGGTAACCCCACGTAAAGTGCATTACAGTAGTCTAAACGAGAGGAGACCAGGGCATGTACTACCGATGGGAGCAGATGGTCGAGAAGGAAGGGGCGCAGCTGCCGTATCAGATGGAGTTGATACAGCACTGTCCGGCTCACAGCTGACACCTGAGCCTCCATGGACAGCTGGGAGTCCAAAATGACCCCCAGGCTGCGGAACTGGTCTTTCAAGGGTAGCCATACCCCATTCAACACCAGGTCAACATCCCCCAGCCTCCTCTTGTCTCCCACCAAAAGTACCTCGGTCTTGTCAGGGTTCAGCTTCAGCCTATTCCTCCCCATGCAGCCACTCACCGTCTCCAGACATTTGGACAGGGATTCTACGGCCAACCTTGGTGAAGATTTAAACGAGAGGTAGAGCTGCGTGTCATCCGCATATTGATGACACTGCACCCCAAACCTCCTGATGATAGCCCCCAGCGGCTTCACATAGATGTTAAATAGCACTGGGGAGAGGATGGAACCCTGTGGCACCCTACAAGTAAGTGGCCACAGGTCCGAAACCTCATCTCCCAGTGCTACCCTCTGGTACCTGCCAGAGAGGAAGGACCGGAACCACCGCAATACGGTGTCCCCAATGCCCAACCCCTCCAGGCGGTCCAGGAGGATACCGTGGTCAACGGTATCGAAAGCCGCTGAGAGGTTGAGGAGAACAAGGAAGGAGCATTCACCCCTATCCAGAGCCCTCCAGATGGCTCTGTATGTATGTATGGGTGTATTTCATTTCTATCCCGCCCAATAGCTGAAGCTCTCTGGTGATCAAAAGCAAATTTGTTACTTGTATGAAGAGCCTGCTGCATGAGATGGACCTTGGTCTGATCCAGCAGGGCTCTTTTCTGTTCTTAGGGTCTTACAGTGTTAGTGTGGCATCCCTGAAGTGCCCCCACTCATAGAATAGTAGGGTTGGAAGGGGCCTACAAGGCCATCGAGTCCAACCCCCTCCAAACACTTTCTGTTTAGATTCTAAGACCTGTGCCTAAAACATCACCTATTTTATATGGACATAAGTACATCAGAAGACCCTTGCTGAATCAGAACCAGGGACCTCAGATTCCAGAACATTGCTCGTACAGTGGCCAAACAGCAGTGGCTTGTGGGAAACCCACCAGCAGGACCTGGTTTTCATGGGACCCTCCCAGTCGTATTCTCCGCCAACTAATGTACATCGGCATACTGCCTCTGAAGCTCCTACAGGAAGCGTATGGTCATCCTGACCACTAGCCATTGATACCCCAATGCATAGAAGACTCTCAAATATTATATTGTTGGGATGGGGGGTTCCCCCAGTCCCTGTTAGCCAACTGCAGTAAGAACAGCCAGGAATCCTGTAGCACCTTGTCTGTCCATGAGTCTTTCGAGTGTCACAAGACCCCTTATTTTTCCCAATCAGTACACTTGTCTTACATATCAGACCCCTTGCTGGCTGGGATAACCATGCCATAACCACCTGAGATTCCTGGCTACTACCCAGGTTATCATATGGCAGCTTAGCCAAGGCCAGAAGGCCCCTACTCCTGCCACCCATAATCAAGGCAACATACCCACGGCAAGGGCAAATCTGTTTTCAGAGATAACCCTTTTCCACCTGAGAGATCCTGAGCTCTGAAGTTCCCCCACAATCCATCCCCTTACCTGTGGGACCTTATATGTGCCCATTAAGGATGCGATCTCTCTTGAGGATGTGGAGTCAAGACCCCCAATAAGAGAGAGGACTTTATCCTTCCCGTCACATTTATAAACCTTTCCCCCTGGGTGGAGAGCAGGGAGAGGCTGTTCACGTGCATCCATTTGACAGTGTCCATGTGCTCGTAGATGCGGAATCCGGGTGTCGTGTTCGGAAGGAGAGCCAGATCTTTGTTGAACTCCGTGATGGCCAATACCAAGGCCAGGAAGCGCTGGTAGTTCTTGATGACTGTCCTGCAGGGATGAGAGAGACACTGGGCGGTGGGTCAGGATCCCAACAGAACTGCCCTGAAGTGGAGGATTAAAAAGTCCATCTGGTTCACCCCCCTTTGAACAAAGGCACAACCTTCTGGACCAAAGACATCTACATGCATTATTCACAAAAATGCAGGTTGTTCGATCAACACAAAGCCTTACTAGATGCTCCTCACAGGAATGTCAGAAGAGCCCTGCTGGATCCGAGGTCTCTTTTAGAACATTTCTAATTTATTCATGTCTTATTTATTTTCATTATTTACGTTCCGCTTTCCAGAATACAAACGCTTCCCAGGTGGCTTACGGGTAAAAGCAGCGCACAAGAATACAATCAAAACCAGACAACACTCATCCAAAGTCAACGTTTTCCAGGATCCTTCTCACAGAGCAGCTCTATCAGGATTTACAATGGCTTCTCACTCTTGACTGGACCAAGAACGGCGAAAAACAGTGTAATAAGAAAATCCGATGAGCCCTTCTGGATCAGGCCAAGCTGGTTCCACCTAGCTCTGCATCTGGCTTCCACCTGTGGGCAGCCAAGTGTTGTTCTGGGAACCCCAGGAGAAAGAGATGAAGACAACAGGCTCCCTTTCTTCTTCTCCCCCACATAACAACTCCCGTTCAGTGGTAGACTGCCTCCCATCATGGAACCCCTGCTTAGCTGCCATGTTTAAGACTGGCCAGTGGACCTGTCCTGCAGGAACGTGTCTGATCCTTTAAAGCAAAGTTAAGCCAGCAGCCGGCAATACATCTCCAAGATCTTCCTGTGGTGAAGTGAGCTTTTGCACATGTGATTCCGAACGATCTAGGGGAAGGACCTCAGCTCAGTCGCAGAGGCCCTGATGTGCATGCAGAATGTCCCAGACCCAATCCCTAGCATCTCCAGGCAGGGCTGGGAAAGAAACCTATCAGAAGAAACCCTGGAGATCTGTGCCCATTCCATGCAGGCAAGAGGGACTTGTTTGCCCCAAAGCTGTGACATGCTATAAAGCAGCATCATTCTTAAATCAGCCCGTTATCCAGAACCATGAGGGCCAGAAACCGTTTTATTTGTAGGGTAACACCCATAGTTCAATGAGAGAGCACCTCCGAAGAGTGCAGCTGACTAGAGATCCATCCTTGGCATATGCCGGCAGCCCTGGGTGAGAGAGACCCTGGCTAACGCCCTGCAGAGCTTCAGCTAGATATTGACCTGGAGAGGATCTGAATACGAGACAGCTCCCAGCATCCCTGTTGAAAACAGCCCTTTATTCAGGGCCATGAGGGCCGGCATCTTACTTTAGTTCCATCCAAAGGACCAACAGAGCACCTCCTTTGACACGGAAGCCCCCAGGTTCAATCCCTGGCAGGATTTCTAGGTAGGGCAGGGAGGGGAAGCCATTGCCAGTCAACACAGAGGAAGCCGAAACAGGTGGTCTGTCTTGGTAGGAGGAAGCTTTCTGGGTTGCTCAGTCAAGTTTCTTTGCTCCCTCTACAGAGCACGAACAGAGGAACTGATGATCCTTTTGTGGTTCAAAACGTATCTTCGTTTAAACTTCAAACAATACAAATTGATCATGACGATGGTGATGAACATTTCTATACTGCCCCATCGCCAAAGCTCTCCGGGCGGCTCACAAAGACGAAAAGCCATCAGAAATGCCATATGCAAAGTGTAAAAGCATTTAGGTCAAAACACACGCGCAGAGTGCAACAGAGACAACGTAACGAAACTCTGATGCCCCCCCAAAGTGCCCCCCTTTAAAGGGGGGGCACTTGGCTGCTCGAGTCATGAGAAGAAGACGGTGAGAAGCGTGCAAGTGTAACCGGAGCTTTTCCTCACTCTTCCCTTCGTGGGGCTTCTTGGTCAGTGGCGCTAATCCGTCAGCGTTGAAGCCGACGCATGGTTCGGTGTAGCAGCCATATCGGGGGGTCAGACTAAGTGGTCTCATATTCTTGCTGAGCTACCATAGTTTAGCAAGAATAACAGTGTGGAAACTTCCTGAGTCAAATTGTATATCACGTCCCTGGTTTTTGTTTATTGCATACTATGTTCCTGTTCTTTACTTATCGCGCCCTATGACCCAATTCCTGTACCATAAACAACTGAGCTAACTGCAAAACCACAAGAGAAGGGGTGGGGGAGAGAAAGTCGTCTGTGTGTCACCATATCTATAAAAGCAATGTGTTGATATAAATTGGGGCTTCTGGCTCTTTGGAAATGATTCCAGCCTTAAGCCCGCGCATTAAATAAACAAGACCTCCTTTTCCTTCACTCCGTGGTCTCTCTGACTCTGATTTCTGCAACATCGGCATCCCAAAGAACATGGGGTCCTTTGCTGGGTCAGGACCTACAGATTTGCTGACGCTCATTTCTGCTAGGGATGGCGGAGAAATCCGCCACGGGCTCCGACGAGGCCGGATGGAGTCCGTGGCCTTCCCGGACGGACCCTCCCTGCTGCCAGCCGGTCCGGCTCCGTCCGCTGCTGCCGGACTGAAGCCGCAATTGCAAACGGCGTCCAGCGTAGGGGATGCCATTTGCGCCCCTGCTCTTGCCAGTGATAGGCTGCGTAAATATTCACACAGCCTATCACGGCAAACAGCAGGGACGCAGATGGCACAGCAGACTGGCCGCGGACGGACGTCCAGCTGCGGACGGGCCCGGCCCGCGGCTCTGCAGACGTGCCGCGGAGCAGAGCCGGCCGGGCGGGATGCCAGGTGGAGGGACGGGTCGCCTGCCCCCCGCCGCGGGTGCCCCCGATCGGAACAGTGAGTGGGTTTGGTACCCCCCTAATTTCTCCGTGCGGCGGGGCTCGCCCACCCCACCCCTACTAATGCGGCGTCACTTCCCATGTCCGCTTCCAAAGCGGAGGAATGCAGCACTGGTGTACCGTGGGAAGAGCTGACCCGATTCGGTGAAGATGTGGATTTTGCCCAAATCGCTTCACTAAGCATTTCCATCTCGGTGCCCCCCTGGACGCAACGTCCCTCGGCGGGCTTCCCGTTTCCACGACAGAAGGAGAGGCTGCCCCATTGGCAGGCCGGCACCAGCCTCCTCAGACAGGGACCTCCGGGTGCTGTGACTGGCCTCAGCACTCTGCTGCCCCAGTAAAAAAGGACGCCCCACCCGGACCGGGGAGAGCCCGCTGGCCTGCCAGTGC
The DNA here is from genome assembly GCF_057233095.1 of Heloderma suspectum. NCBI lineage: Eukaryota > Metazoa > Chordata > Lepidosauria > Squamata > Helodermatidae > Heloderma > Heloderma suspectum. The sequence goes on from NC_139476.1 coordinate 19,135,101, forward strand.
TGCTAGTCCCAGCAGCACCTCGGCCACCTCTGCCCCTGCCAAGGCCCCGAAGATGCTGCATAGTGGGTTTGCTTCGCCACACTGTGTACCATACCGTGTAGTATTAAAGTTAACGTGGCAAAACGACCACAGAGGACAAAGGAAAGGCAGAGGTGCTCAATTCCTACTTTGACTCAGCCTTCTCCCAAAAGAGGGTCTATGACCGCCCTGGCAAGGGAGAAGTCCAGGCTGAAGGGGCAGGATTGCGGCTTGAGATCGATGGGCATATGGTCAAGGAATGCCGAATTACTTGGAATGAGTTCAAATCTCCAGGGCCAGATGAACTGCATCCTAGAGTCATAAAGGAACTGGCAGAAGAACTCTCAGAACCGCCGTCTATTCTCTTCGAGAAATCATGGAGGACGGGGGAAGTGCCGGATGACTGGAGGAGGGCTAACGTTGTCCCTCTCTTCAAAAAGGGTAAAAAGGAGGAACCTGGGAAATACAGACCAGTCAGTCTGACATCAATCCCTGGGAAAATTCTGGAGCAGATGATAAAGCAATCCATCTGGAAGCACCTTGAAAACAAGGCAGTGATTACTCAAAGCCAACATGGATTTGTCAAGAACAAGTCCTGCCAAACGAATCTGATCTCACTTTTTGATCAAGTCACCTCCCTTGTGGACCATGGGAATGCTGTAGACATCATATACCTTGACGTCAGCAAAGCTTTCGACAAAGTGCCCCATGATCTCCTGACGAGCAAACTAGCTCAAAGTGGGCTAGAGGAAACAACGATCCGGTGGATCCACAGTTGGCTACAGAATCGGACTCAAGGAGTGCTTATCAATGGGACCTTCTCAAACTGGGGAGAGGGAAAGAGTGGGTTACCGCAGGGCTCAGTCCTGGGCCCAGTGCTCTTCCACATTTTCATTAATGACTTGGAGGAGGAGGTGCAGGGAATGCTGATCAAATTTGCAGATGACACAAAATTGGGTGGGATAGCTAATACTTTGGAAGAGGCAGGCGGTCCTCAGCATCGCCTGCGTGGCCTGAGTCTGGTTCCAAAACAGCAGCAGCAGCAGCAGCTGAACCATCCTCGGTAGGAAGAGGCTTTTCCTCCCAGGCCAGCGTCCAAGCAGAACCTGAAGGAGAGCCGGCTAGACAGGCTCCAGCAGGGGAATGAGGTCTTGGCAAGCAATGAGCAGATGCTGAGCGGTCCGACTTCAACCCAGGCCCCCATGGAAGGGCTCAGGGCGTATTCATGTGAAGCAAGTGTTGACCTGGAGTTCTCTGTTGTTGACTTGCTGGATGGAAATCCATGGGGGCTTCCTGCAGAATTACTGTCATTACCCTGGTAACACCAGGGGAGAGGAAGAAGCAGGGCCCCACAGCGCTGGGCTCCCTTTGCACCTCGAACGGTGAAAAACATGTTTGCATCCCTCTTTGGCTCTCTGTGCGGCAGGTGGAGTTCACGTTAGTCATCACGTTCTGCCCTTCGGTCTCGGTGAAGTTGAGCACCGGAATCCAAGGTGGAGCCCAGGCACGTGTAAAGTTCTTTCCCCAGACAGATGGCTGGGGAAAGGGAGGAATTGTGGTGGCAGAGTTGTACCCCGTGCATATGTCTGCATGATTGCATTGCCCACACTGCCACCATGCTGCTCTGCTCCTTGTTCTGCCCCGAGAGTTGTGTTTTCCTCGGTCGTGGGGGGTTCAGGGACGCAGTCTCCATAAAAACTACGATGGAGACCCTCTCTGGGCTCTTCCTCAGCCAGGCCATGGGCTCACAGTGTATCTGGGAGAATCATGGCCTCATCCAGCTGATCTGGAAGCAAGGAACGTCTCTGTCATGGCCACTGCAGGTCCTGCAGAAATTGACCTCCCACCTCAGTCTGGTTTGCTTTCTGGGCATTCCTGGTGGACCACGGTGTGGCCCCCAGGCTCGCCCCAGCTTGCATGTCGGGGTGGGGGCTGGTGTGGGTTTTGGCCCATCCCCAGGAAGGTATCCCCTCAGCCAAAGAGATAGCAAGCAACCGTTTTGCAGGAGGCCCCCCCAGGCCGGGGGCATTGGAAGGGAGAAGGCCCTGAAGGGGAGCTGGAAGTTGTTTGGTCACTCAGCCTGGAGAAGTTGGTCCTGCCCTCGCTGTGCCCTGGTGCCTTCCTGATCCGCATCGCTGGCAGAACCATTGCATCAGACAGCTATGGACAGTGTGTGGCCCATCCCGCTTGCACCCAGGGGCCACCGAGCATGGTAGGTGATGCCACTCAATATCCTGAGACCCTCCTCCCTCAGTGAGTCATGCCAGCCATGGCGCATGAGCTCACTCCGGCCTTCTCCTTTTCCCCATGCACTGCTCTCATGCCAAGGGATCCGCTTCTCAGCGGCGCCGCACCCTCCCGAGGGAGTCGGGTGACAAGTCGGCACAAGCCTTGTCTTCTCCTCCTCACCTGGATGGTCCCACTGAGCGCTAGAACTGCGCCTTGAACGTGAGACTGTGGAAGGTCACCTGGTGATGTCGACCGACCACTGTCCAGATGTATTCTCTGGGAACGATGGGACATGCGGCCCAGCCCATCTGTGGGCCAACCGGGGTTGACACGTTGCCTGCCATGACATGCTCCTTTCCAGAATCCCCAGAATCCTTTGCTCCCTTTGAAGGCGGCATGGAGGCTCCCCTGCCACCCCCAGACAGATGTTCTGGTTGAGTGCTAGAGCTGCACATGGAGACTGATCCTGTGGAAGGTTCCCTGGGAGAACCCTCTGACCTAGGAGGACATGTTGCCTAGGCCCTGTCTCAGATGCCCCACCTCTCGACCATCGTGGATGTCTGGTGGTCCATCTTCCTTGTGTTCCCCGAGACTGCAGATGCTGTTGTCTCCACCAGCCTTCACCAACCTGGTGCCATCCAGACATTGGGGCCGCTGTTCCAAAAATTCCCGCGATTTCTATCCCATGTTTTGAGCTTGGGATTTACAAACACAAACAAACTGGGAAGCTTGCCTTTAAAGTCCTGCAAATCCCCGCACTGCCTCCCCGAAGAAGGTCAATGGCTGCCTGAAGAATGCAAGTATAAGGCGATGCCCATCACCCCCCAGCATCCCGAGTTTCGGCACTTTGCTTCCATGCACCAGGTTGAGGGAGAAGAGAAGAAAAGAGGGGTGTGTGGGTGTGATATTGTCAATCCCTGGCTAGCTTGTCTAGTGACAGATAGTCCCGTGAGCTTTTCCCCTGACTTCGCCATGCAGGTTGAAACTGGCTTGTAGCTTTACGTTCACCTTTGCAAAAGAGGGGGAATCATAGTCAATTAGCTCCTTCTCTCCTTGTAAAAGAGGAAGTTTTGTTGCTTTTAATGTTTTCGAAATAGCTTAAATTGAGATTTCGGCGTCGACCCGTTGAAAACTCAGAAGCACTGGCAACGTGTTTACAAGCTCCCTAGTTCAGACAGTCGCTTCCCCTCTGCAGTCTCTGCGCAACCGAGCCAAGACAGATGGAGAAGGGGGGAAAGGAGGAGGAGGAGGCAGGAGGCAAAGAGGAAGAACATTTGTGGAGAGTCTGGCAGGCATGCCGGCCCTGCCAAAGATGCGCCCTCCTCGAAAAGATGAGGATCCAGACCCGCCTGTTGCCCCCCGGTTGAGAAGTACTGACAGTGGAGCCCAAACCTTGCTCCCCTTGAGACAGATAACCCAGTTAGAAGCCAATCCAGATCTAAGTGCGGAAGAACGCTATGTACCTGTTCAGGCTCACACGTACGCACCTTTCACGACTTCTGGTTTACTGAATTGGAAAACCCACTGTGCCTCATATACGGAGAAGCCTCATGAGCTAGTAGAGCTATGCTCCAGTATCATGGCATTGCATATCCCGAATTGGCAAGATGGCCAACAGTTGCTGTTGGTTTTGTTCCCCGCTGAAGAGAGGCGCCGGATCCTTCAGCAGGCGGAGCAGATTGCTCTGGAAAGGGCTCCCCAGACTTACGTAAATGCACAGAAATGGATGAGGGAGAGCGTTCCCCTCGAAAATCCTCGCTGGGATCCCAACGCACCAACGGGGTTAAAGCGCCTCACCCAGTATCAAACCCTGCTGTTAGAAGCCACGAGGGCAGGTATGAAGAAGTCAGTTAATATGAGCAAGGTGTCTGAAGCGCTGCAAGGTGCCCCCGAGGCCCCCGGAGCGTACTTAGGGCATCTTTTAGATGCTTATCGCCAGCATACTCCCCTCGACCCAGAGGCCCCAGACAATATGAAGATGGTCAATATGCCCTCTGTAGCTCAAAGCTACTCAGATATTCAGAGAAAACTACAGAAGCTCGACGGCTTTGCAGGAAAGAATCTGACGGAAGTATTGGAAGCAGCTCAGAAGGCATACGTGAATAGAGATCAGGAAGAAGAAGAAAAAGGGTCGAAGAATGGCCAAAAAGGTGGAATTGCTCGCTGCAGCGTTAGTGGAGGAAAACGAGGAAGTGGAGGAAGACGAGGAAGAGGTAGAGGCCCCAAAGGATGTGGACGAGGAAATGAGAGAGGACCTGGCAGAGGCAGGGGATTCCTAGGAAGGAACCAGTGTGCCCAGTGCGGACAGGATGGACATTGGTGGCGTGAATGCCCAAATGGAATGAATCAAATGCGCCAAGGAGAGAACCAAAGAGGCCAGAATGGGCGAGGGAGGGGACAGCTTGGATGGCCACCAAACTGGCAAGAACAGGCGTCTGTAGAAATGTATGAAGAAGCCCCCTTTATTAGAATGGCTGGAGCCAAAAGTCTCAAATTAAACAAACCAGGCCCCTTAATCTCGGCCCCGGAGAGCCCCTAGGCACTGCCACTATGCGGGGCCGTGACACTGACGTCATGATTGATGCTGGAGCGGCATCAAGAGCAAGCAAACGTCAGCCTTAGACAAGAGGTCCAAGCACTGGGCAAAGTCCTTCAAGCCCAGCGTCGCTTTGTCTTAGAAAACAGGCCCCCATTCCCATCACAGAAGTTCATCCTTTCCAACCGGGACATGAAGCATGGGTGAAAGAGTGGGAAAATGACCCTTCAACTCCCAGGTGGAGAGGACCAAAAAAACTGTCATACTTTCCACCCCCACAGCCGTGAAGGTAGCTGGAATCAAACCCTGGATACATTCGACACGAGTCAAGGGAGCAAAGGGGGGAGTAGTGTGCAGCTAAAAATCCTTTAAAAGTCATTCTGAAGGAACAGTCAGAAAACTCAGGCTAGACCCTACTGTGGGCGCACCCGGAGACCGCCTACCCGGCGTACGGTCAGACCTGCAACTGGAGAAAATTAAAGAAGGGGACTAGACCCTGCTGCAGCTAGCCAGGTGATAGCTGCCCAGCATACGGTCAGATCCCCAAGAAAGCCAGACACTTTGATCAGAGCTGGTGGATGGCATGAAAATTCACAAGTTCACGCCTTAGTCAAAAGCGTGAACGCCACCTCACGAGCATCGCCGTTATTAAACAGAAAGTTGCGTGACCTGAGAGGTGCCAATGGAAAATGGGGCCAGTATAGATGATCTCTTTCTCCTCCGTCATCTGGGCTGTGAGGTACACCAGGCGCTCCATTGTTTCGATGTGGCCGATAACAGTAACGCTGCAAATGTTCAGATCGATAATCTGCATAATATAGTAGCTGACGTAACAATGGGACAAAACAATTGGCTAGATTGGTTGACCTCTTGGCTCCCAAATTGTAGCTGGCTGAAGGCATTGGACATCCTCATTCTACTAGCGTCGTTCACAAGGGCGCTGTTATGCCTCTGCGCTCCTCGTTTTATGCGCTGTTTAGCCAACCTGTCTTATGTCTCGGCTGGTAAAACTGCTGCCCTCTGCGCTCTTATCGCCCAACAGGAGGTTAAGTGATATGTCTGCTACAAAAAGTTTTGTATTCTGCTTCGCTGACTATTACGAGCATTCGCTTCTCAGAAATGCTATAATTGTGATGAAATGATGCATTTCAGGGGGAAAACGTAGTAGCGACGGAGAGGGTCGGACCAAGTCGCCTCACGCCTCAGGTCCTTGCTGAGCTCTTTCTCTCTTGAATATATTTTGGGAAGTGGGTGAGACGCAGGGATTCCTGATCTTGTCAACGAGGCTAAGGCCAGAGGGGTTTATCATGTTCCCTGCTTATCAAGCCCTATAACCCATTTCCTGGGCTATGACCCATGGTGCTAGAAGAGGAAATGCTGAATGCTGCAAAACTACCCGGGAAGGGGCGGGGGAGAGGTTGCCTATGTGTCACAATATCTATAAGATCGATTTGCTGACGTACTTCGGGGCTTTTGGGCGCTTTGGAAGTGATTCCAGCCGTAAAGCCCGCCCGTCAAATAAAGAAAAACCCTTTTTCCTTCGCTCCATGGCCTCTCTGACTCTGATTTCTGCAACAGCACACCCAGGACCGATCCAAAGCTCAACAGGTGCTGCCAAATGCCTGGGAGAAGAGAGAGGCCTCAGCCTGGTGCCGAGAAGATGCCAATGCTGCCGCCTCATCGGGGAGCTCGTTCCACAGATGGGGGGCCACCACTGAGAAGGCCCTCCCCCTCATTGCTGCCTCCTGAGCTTGCCTCGGCGGTGCTGAGCGTAGCGCATGCATGGGCTCGTCCCGGGAGAGGCGTGCCGTCAGGTCTGGCGGCCCCGAGCCACGTAGGGCTTTCGAGGGCAAAGCCAGCTGCTCCGTCTTTCCCTCCTGAACAGGTTGTCTTCTGCGGAAAGGAAAAGGAATCGGAGGACCGGAGAAGAGCAGGGATTTTCTGCTTAATGCAGGAATCCAAGTCAGAGCATCCCTACAGAATCATAGAACAGTAGGGTTGGAAGGGGCCTACAAGGCCATCGAGTCCACCCCCCTGCTCAAGGCAGGAACCCGAGTCACAGCATCCGGAGCCGGAATCCGAGTCAGAGCAGGAAGATGGGGAAAGCGGCGAAGACGGGAAGAGGGGAAAGAGGTGGGGAAGCCAGGGCCTACAAGCAGGCGCTTGTGCGCGGGGCTAGGGGCAGAACTCCCACTGCCCGTGATGTGACTGGGCCATGGCTGGGTCAGCGAGCATCTCTGCCTCGCCCATTCAGTGCCTGTCACACAGCAGCCGCCAGTCGGCGGGCTGCAGGGCCAACATCCAGGCCCCTGCAGCTCCGGGGAACGGCAGATGTCCACCCAGTTGGCAGCGCAAAGGGCCCTAATGCCTGGGCCAGTGGAGGCCTGCGGGGCTGGCTGGGGCTCAGTGCGCTCCCTGCCGCCTCTGCCCCTCCCATGTTCCACCGAGATTGCAAAGCCGGGAGGTGGAGGGCGGGCGCCACGGGGATGTGGGCGCCGTTCGCTGTTTTCGCTGCTCTGCAGCCACATGGCGCTCCTCCTCAAGGAGAGCGCGCTTGGCTTCGGGGAGCAGACTCTGCTTTACTTCTCTGGCCATGAGGGGGCCAAGAGGGACTGACCTGTGCAATGCAATGCCGCACATACTCAGAGGGCATCTCTTTTTTCCAGCCGGGCACACGGTTGCCCCTCGTTCCCTTTGCTCCGACACAGGGCTGGGGGACCTCAGGCCCGGGTCCCAACCGGCTCTCCTGGGGTCCCAGTCCAGGGTTCCCCAGGTCATGCCTGCCCCCTTCCTCTGGCCCATGGATGGTTTGGGGGATCCCGGCGTTGGCACCTTCCCCCCCATTCTAAAAGCGGAAATGCCTCTCCTAGGGCTGAATTCACGGCAGGAAGGACTTTAAGCTAAAAGAAATGCTGCGTTTCATTCTGTTTTTTGATACTCCCCCCCCCCCGGCCTGCCACATTTCTCCTTTGGCCCTGTCTGCTCCTGGAACTCAGCCCCCAAGGGCTTCTCTGAGCCAGAAGCACCGAACCTTTGGCATGGTATGAGGCCACCTCCCCTGCTCTTGGGAAGGTCACTCCGCTCCTGGAAACAGTGTTAGCCCCCCACAGCCCACCTTGTGATGACTGTAGGGTGCTTGTAAACTCCTGTCATCCCTTTCCAGATCATGGATGGTGACGCGAATCTCTGTTGCCGTGTTGCTTCTCGTTGACCCGTTCTTGTGCTCACAGGCTTTCTACAAAAATCACATTTAAACATGCAAAAACGACATTTAAATGTGCACGTTTTAAGGAAGCATGACACCATAGTAATGGGGGACTTCCATTTCCCCGATATTTGTTGGGAGACCAATTCTGCAAAACATGGAAATCCCTGGCTTGCGTGGCGGATAACTTCCCCCTACAGAAAGCAGAGGAAGGAACTAGAGGATCGGCGATCCTTGGCTTGATCCTGGCCAACAGAGATGACTTAGTGGATGAAGTAGCAGTTATGGGAACTCTGGGGGAAAGCGACCATGTTGCACTTGAGTTCTTGGTTCTAAACGAAGCAAAAGGTGAGTGTAGCCAAACACGTACCCTGGATTTTAGGAAAGCCAATTTTAATAAATGCGGAACAATGATCAGGAAGGTCCCATGGCGAGTGACGCCGATGAGAAAAGGAGTCCGAGATGAGTGGGAGCTTTTAAAAAAGGAAATGCTCAAGGCACAATCACAAACCATTCCAACAAGAAAAGGTGGAAGACAGAAGAAGAAGCCAACGTGGCTTCACAAAAAGCTAAGAGAAGACCTGAAAACAAAACAGGACACATATAGGAAGTGGAAAGAAGGACAAACAACAAAGGAAGAGTGCAGGCAGGTAGCACAGAATTGCAGGGACCGCGTCAGGAAGGCTAAAGCTGAGAATGAGCTGAGGTTAGCGAGGGAGGCTAAAAGCCACAAAAAGGCTTTCTTCAGCTACGTGCATAGTAAAAGGCAGAGGAAAAAAATGATGGTTCAGCTATTAAACAAGGATGGAAAAACAATCACATGACAAAGAAAAGGCAGAGGTGCTCAATTCCTACTTTGGCTCAGCCTTCTCCCAAAAGAGGGTCTATGACCCCCCTGGCAAAGGCGAAGTCCAGGCTGAAGGGGCAGGATTGCAGCTTGAGATCAAAAGGCATATGGTCAAGCAACACCTCATTACTTTGAATGAGTTCAAACCTCCAGGGCCAGATGAACTGCATCCTAGAGTCATAAAGGAACTGGCAGAAGAACTCTCAGAACCGCTGTCTATTCTCTTTGAGAAATCATGGAGGACACGGGAAGGTCCAGATGGCTGGAGGAGGGCTAACGTTGTCCCTCTCTTCAAAAGGGCAAAAAGGAGGAACCTGGGAACTACAGAGCAGTCAGTCTGACATCAATCCCTGGGAAAATTCTGGAGCAGATGATCAAGCAATCCATCTGGAAGCACCTTGACAACAATGCCGTGATGACTCGACGCCAACAGGGATTTGTCAAGAACAAGTCCTGCCAGACGAATCTGATCTCATTTTTGGATCAAGTCACCTCCCTTGTGGACCGTGGGAATGCTGTGGACATCATATCCCTCGACTTCAGCAAAGCTTTCTACAAAGTGCCCCATGATATCCTGATGAACTAGCTCAACGTGGGCTAGATGAAACAACGCTCCGGTGGAGCCACAGTTGGCTACAGAATCGGACTCAAAGAGTGCTTATCAATGGGACCTTCTCAAACTGGGGAGAGGGAACGAGTGGGGCACCGCAGGGCTCAGTCCTGGGCCCAGTGCTCTTCAACATTTTTATGAATGACTTGGAGGAGGAGGTGCAGGGAATGCTGATCACATGTGCAGATGACACACAATTGGGCGGGATAGCTGATACTTCGGAAGACAGAAACAAAATTCAAAGTGATCTGGACAGACTGGAGCGCTGGGCAGAAAACAACAGAATGACATTGAATAGGGATTAATGCCAAGTTATGCAACTAGGAAAAATAAACCAAATGTACAGTTACAAGATGGGGGATATGTGGCTCAACCACACTACAAGCGACAAGGATCTTGGAATTGTTGTCGCTCACCAGCTGAATATGAGCCCACAATGGGATGTGGCTGCAAAAAAGGCCAATGCTCTTTTGGGCTGCATTAATAGAAGCATAGCTTCCAAATCCCAGGAAGTACTAGTTCCCCTCTACTCAGCACTGGTTCGGCCTCATCTGGAGTCCTGTGTCCAGTTCTGGGCACCACACTTGAAGAAGGATGCGGACAAACTGGAGAGGGTTCAGAGGAGGGCAACAAAGATGATCAGGGGACTGGGAACAAAGCCCTGTGAGGAGAGACTGAAAGAACTGGGCATGTTTCACCTTGAGAAGAGAAGACTGAGGGGAGATAGGATAGCGCTCTTCAAGTCCTTGAAAGGCTGTCCCAGAGAGGAAGGCCAGGATCTCTTCTCGATCCCCCAGAGTGCAGGACACGGAAGAATGGGCTCAAGTTACAGGAAGCCAGATTCCGGCTGAACATCAGGAAAAATACGACAGTGGAGCCAATTCCCTAGGGAGGTGGGGGGCTCTCCCACGCCAGAGGCGTTCAAGACGAGGCTGGACAGCCATCTGTCAGGGATGCTCTGACCTGGATTCCTGCGTTGAGCAGGGGGTTGGACTCGATGGCCTTGTAGGCCCCTTCCAACCCTGCTGTTTTATGGTTCTGTAGGGATGCTCTGACTCCGATTCCTGCATTGAGCAGGGGGTTGGACTAGATGGTCTTGTGGGTCCCTTCCAACCCTACTGTTCTATGATTCTGTAGGGATGCTCTGGCTTGGATTCCTGCATTGAGCAGGGGGTTGGACTAGATGGTCTTGTGGGTCCCTCCCAACCCCACTATTCTATGATTCTGTAGGGATGCTCTGGCTTGGATTCCTGCATTGAGCAGGGGGTTGGACTAGATGGTCTGGTGGGTCCCTTCCAACCCCACTGTTCTATGATTCTGTAGGGATGCTCTGGCTTGGATTCCTGCACCGAGCAGGGGGTTGGACTGGATGGCCTTGCAGGCCCCTCCCAACCCCACTATTCTATGATTCTGTGATTCTAAGTCTTACGAGAAAGGAGATGCCACTGTTGCCACATATTAGCTTCTGCTTTTCCACTGCTCTCCGGGGGCCGAGATGTATGGCAAAGTCAGAACGGAAAAAGCTGGGGCAGGAAGGAAGGAACTGAAGCGAAGCAAAGGCACAGAGGCTGTTTCTGGCCATTGAAATAAAGAGTGCGTACAATGCAAAGGGAATATTAGCATTATTGAGCTGGTTTATTTATCAAACACAAGTCACAATAATTCGGACGTATGGCACGTATAGCTGAAGAGTGAGACTTAAGCTACCATCTTCTCCCCACCGTCTTGGCCGTAAGCCACACGGAACTCAATTGTGTCTATTTCCGCGTAGACACATAGGATTATATTGGCTTCCCCACCATAATATGGGCTTTAGTTTCTGTGAACGGCCCAGAGCGCTTCGGCTATTGGGCTGTATAGAAATGAAACAAAGAACAAAACAAGCAACATTCAACGAAAGGATCCTCGTGTGTTTTTTCTGGGGGGGAGGGTGTCAGTTATGACTCCTCCCTCCACCGAATTATCCCGTTTTGTCCCGGTAGCATACCTCTTTGTTTTGCATTGCCACCCCATAAATATGGAGGCAACCCCCATTTCCCATAGTTCAGCATGAGCTATTCCGGCTGCGGGTATCAGTCCCTCTCACCACGATCCCAGGCGGCGAGTGCCAGCAGAATCCAAGACGAGATCCGGCCGCAGAGGAACGGGAGCGGGGTTTCCGCCTGTCTGGAGGAAGCCGGAGCTCTCAGAATCGGGTTTGCCGGTGTGCCGACAGACTCCGGATCCCACCGCAGTGAGGACGGCACGGGCAGGGAGCCCTCTCGAAGAGGGGGTGCGCAAGGTGATGCGGCATCTGCTGAAGGCCTTGTGGGTTCTTTTCTTTGCCATTTGCAGCCGCGTTGCACCCATTCCAGCCCCACAGAGGCATCCCGGTCCCCTCCGGGGCATCTGAGGGTGTCGGGCAGCAGTTCACGTTTAGAGCCTTTTCTGGATAGCCTTAGGGAGCTTTTCCTAAGGTCCAGCTGAAATCCGCCTTCCTGGAACTGACGTCTGTCGCCTCGTGCCCCACCGCGCGGGAGGGTGGGGAAGCGGTTGCCACGCCCCCCTGCGTGGTGACCCTTTGTGGGAGGTTTGGCAAGCATTCCCCCCACCCCTTCCTCTAAGTTCTTAACGGGAATGCCGAAGAGCGCAGGCTGAGCCCTGCGGCACCCCGCTTGATCCCTCCCTCCGACTTGAGGAGGAGCCATTGGTGAGCACGCACTGAGAATGGGCCTCCAGAGGGACAGACCTCACGTGGTTGTGGGGCAGAGGGGCTCCACCGAATCCCCAGCGGAGCAGCTGTGGAAGCCCCTGGTGTCAGGAGCGGCAAGGAGCCCCTTGGCGACTGGTTAGCTCGTGAGTCTTCGGGCGTTTCTGCGCCAGGATCGAACCCTGCACCTTAACCGGGGCTCTCTGCCTCTGTTTGAAAGGCAGGATCACGACAGGCTCCCTTTACAAGTGCTTCCCTTCCCCGCTCCCCCATCTGCAGTTCCCAGATGTTTCAATATGCAGCCACGAGATGGCCCTGTGGTCCAGCTCCCTGTGCCGCGGGGTCGCCTCTTTTCACAAGGGAACACAACGCAACATCACATGACAGCGCATTATTGCCCTCCATGCGTGCGCACTGCACCATCCAGTGTGTCGGCTAATTTTGAGCTCCCGTTCGAGCCCCCCCTCCACATCCCCCCACCCCAGGAGAGCAGGCAAGGTCTGCCTCCAGCACTCCTTCGCTCGTGTTTTCACGAGCTTGTGCTTTCCTGATATGAGGTGTGGGGGGGGGGTCCCGCAGTCCCTCCCCAGCCTTTTCTGCTCTGCTTGGGAACACAGACCCCCGCTTTCTCTAGGGCTCAGGACAAGAAATGCCCCGAGGAGCTGCCTGATGGTGACGCCTAACCGGGGTCTTAACAGGATGGCTGCCATCAGCAGCTGGACGTCCATCGCTCTGACCTCCAGCGGGGACCCCAGTAGAAGGGCTCAGGTCGGAGCGGGGCAGTGGAGATGAGCGGGCGGCAGTGCTTGGAGCTGGCCACCGCAGCAGAAGCATGGAGGTCTAGCAGGCCTTCTGAGACCGGCAGGTGGAAGGCCGGAGACTGGATCGGCGCTTTCGGGAGAGCCACCAGGACTGGAGATTTGCCTCTGCCCTGGAAGGTCACTTTCAGAGCGCATGATTTCCATGCAGACCAGCCCTGTTTGACCCGGGGCCTCTCCAGCTAGGGCTAGGAAGGGCCCTCGCCCGAAGCCACGGCCGGTCAGCCCGCAGAGAATCCCGCCGAGGGGGACCCACCTTTCGCCCCAGCGCAGAGCTGCTTCCCTGTTCCTAACAGGATGATCCGCTCCTGCAAGCAGTGTCAGCCCCGACCCACCCGAGGAAGACCGTGACGTGCGTCTCCCCCTTCACCAGCCATTTCCAGATTTTGCCTGATGGGACGCAAAAGCCGGCCCTTCTATTGGTCTTTATTAGCCAGGCTTGGCTTAGAAGTCCCCACAAAAATACTTTTTAACATGCAAGCCTTGAAAGAGAAGTACAGCCTTCTCTTTTTTCCCGGCTGTCTCCTGGCCCCCCGGTATCGCAAGGTCAAAACTGGAAAGGGGGGAAATGGTGACAGCAAACAGATGAAAGGCGTTCCCGGCGTTTAAAATAAATACGGAGAAAGTGTAATGCAGAAGGAATATTACAATTCTTAAGCGACGGCTCTGATCATGCCCAAGTCATACCAAGGGCAACATATTTGTATAGTTAAGGAATGAGACGCCAGTTGCAATAGTTGGAGTCAGCAACATGGAAATCAATGGGAATGACTTCCGAGTATGCGATTATACTCAGGTGTAGGAGTAGACTATACTATACTGAGTATACTATACTGAGTATAGGGCATATAGGATTGCGTTGTTATTTTTCTATCAATAAAAAGTCCCTAATTTTGAAGGAAGCTGTTCCACTGTCGTCCCTTCTCTCGACCCAGTTTCCCCCCTTTCTATGACAGCAGGCTCATGCGTTTCGCATTCCCACTCTGCAAATGTGAGTGTCACCGACACGTCTCATAATTTCGCATAATATATTCCGGCCGCTACCATCACTCCCTCTAACAGGGAGCTCACCTGGCACATGCCAACAAAAACCGAGCCACAACGGGGCGTCCGAGGAACAAGAGAGAAGCATATGCGTTCTTGAAGGAAACGGGTCTGGAGAAGTCCTGGAAAGCAATTTATTTTCTTTATTATTACATCGACGTCCTGCCGTTTTCCTCTCGGAAGGGACCCGACTTGCAAATGCAACGACTTTTTAGCAAAGGCTTGCCAAATCCAGCGAATCGTCGCAGGTGTAATGCAGTCAGTGCTTCTTTGGTTCCTATGCTTTGGAAATGCCAATGGCCACCTCCTTTTGGGAGGAGGTTATTGTACGGATAAACCTTGTATTGGAAAGCTCCTTAATATTTACTGATGTAAATGTTCTTTTAAGCTACTTACCGGCTTCTTGGAACGTAACACATGGCCAGCATGAATGGATTTTCCGTGCCCTTTTGGTTGCTAAAAGACGGACCCTATGATATCGGAAGCACAAAAGCTCACCGCCTATAACACAATGGGCTGAAGATTTAACAACGCCAGCAATATTTGAAAGAGTGGTATTAGGTGCAACTTGCAAATGGACGTAGATGCGGATATTTGGTCTGCTTTTACTGAAGTTCATGTGTCACCTTTCCCCCCCTTCCCCCCCCCCGCTCGAATATTGCCGTGTTAGAAACTGAGGATTTTGAACAAGTTGTTGTATTTTTTAAAAAAAAAATCATTCTTTTTTCTTGTAGGTTTTGTCAGGTTTTCAGCTTGCTTTGCTTTGTAAAAATGTACAATAAAAGATTAATTTGAAAACGTTGCACATGCCTCAGCAGTGGGCGAAAAAATGAAACAAAACCTCCCCTCCCCAAAACCAATCCAGTGAGGTGAGCTGAGAATGGCATGGGGGAGAGAAGGATGTTCTCCTTATAGGGAAATTGAGACCCACACCACTTGGGGTGTCTCAGAAGCAGGCGGAACAGGCTGACAGGAACCCTGAACCATGCTGCAACTTTTTGTTGGAGATGCAATGCAACTCATTCCTCATAGTGTGATGGCATGTTTTTTGTAACAATACTTCTATGATTGAAGGGTGTCTATGGGAATATAATGCCGTACAGACAGCCGTTTAAGCCCACTTCCAGTTGATTGGGAAAGAGCAAAAGCCACAGAACTAGAGCAAAGGTGCCACTATGGAAAGGACCCCGTGATTTAAGACATACCTCAGCACGTTTTTATGATGTTATTGGCCTTCTTATAGATGTACTTGATAGGAAACTAGAGTAGCACGGCATGTTCTGAAGACACCTTAATAGACACCTTAATTCTTTCTCCTCATTAGATTGTCTTTACAATTGAGACCGGGCCTCAGCACTATAATGTAGCATTTGGGGAGAAAGATGCAGCCCAGAAGACCGGCTCCAGAGGCCAAGATGGAGAAGACCTCCACGGCCACCATGGACTTCCCCTTGGTGCTCAGGTAGGTGGGCACAAAGGAGACCCAAACGCTGCAAAACACCAGCATGCTGAAGGTGATAAACTTGGCTTCGTTGAAGCTGTCGGGCAACTTCCTTGCTAGGAAAGCCACCGTGAAGCTGACGACAGCCAGAAAACCCATGTAACCCAGGACAGTGTAAAACATGGGGACCGAGCCTTCTTTACACTCCACTACGATCTCTCCGGGCAGAGAATAGAAGTCCAAGTTTTGGAATGGGGGAGAGGTGACCAGCCAGACAGCACAGATCACAGCTTGGATGAGGGGACAGGCCAGGACAATGGAGTTCGTCACTTGTCTCCCCAAGAGTTTTCTGGCCATGTTTCCTGGCTTGGCGGCCATGAAGGCCAGAACCACGGTGGCAGTTTTTGCTAAAATGGAGGAAATGGCGACAGAGAAGGTGATGCCGAAAGCAGCTTGTCGGAGAAGACAGGTGACGTTCCTGGGCCGTCCAATGAACAGGAAGGAGCAGAGGAAGCAGAGCAGGAGGGAGAGGAGGAGGACGTAGGTGAGGTCTCGGTTGTTGGCTTTGACGATGGGTGTGTCACGGTGTTGAATGAAGATTGCCAGAACGACCGCTGTGGTCAGGGAGAGGAAAAGCACCAGAGAAGCTAAAACGGAGCCCAGTGTCTCTTGATACGAAAGGAAGTGGATCTCCTTGGGGACGCACTGGTCTCGGTTCCTGTTTGGGTGTTGATCTTCTGGGCACGGGGCACATCGATCGGCATCTGGAACGAGCAACTACTGTTGAAGTATCTCAGTCATAATACAAAGATTCGTTCTGTGGGGGCCAGTTCAGCCCACAAAGGAGATAAAAACATCCATTCTCTAGCTTACTGCACTCCTAACTGTCTAACGTCTGTTTGACTGCTATCTGTTTAAGCTTTGGAAATGTACTGAATAAGACCACAGATGGAAAAGTCACATACTTCTTTTTTTACGTGGTGACCCGTTCTGCCAGACTGAAGTTCTACCTTCGGCAAGGAGGAAAAACCCATGTTCATTGACCAAGAACGAGAGCTAGTCAACTATAAGAACTGAACTTTAACCTGCGGCTCCTTCTGAAGGAGCAAATAAATAAAGGGATTCCCTTCTGTCATTTTCTTCAGGTTATGGACTGAATTTCCTCAGGTCATTTCCTTGCCCTGATCAGTGTAGGCAACTGTAAGAACGGAATTGCGGCTCCTTTGGAATGAACATCTATCTGTCATCTGTCGGTCATTTTCTTCAGGTTATGGACTGTCCTCTGAGATGTGTTGGTCCAGAGGCTGGGAACAGGTTACAGAAATCACCATAGATAATGGAGCAACCGGCTTGACTTTGCGGTGACATGCTCCAATCCTTACAAGGACGACCAACCATCTGCCCTGATCAGTGTACTGCCAAGAAGCTTCAGGCCGGACGCCAAAACAACCCTTCTAGAAAACGGCACGTGAGCGTTATTATTCTATTATTTACACAGCAGATTTCTTCCAGCAATTTTGTATAGTTTGCAAGCAAATAAACAGCAGCAGCAGACAGTCCGATTACAGGGGAAAAAAAATTCCTGGGGGAAACGGCAGACTCTTCTCCTGGCCTATGACCTTCCCTTTGCCCCCGCTCCACTCTGCCCCCAGGACGTTCTGCACTTTTGTGTGGCTCTCAGAGTTTGAGGTACCTGCCGTGTTGGAAATCATCCCATCTGGACAACGATCGCATCTGTAGCAGCAAACTGGCTTCCCTTCTGGAACTTTTCTCCGGTGCCCTGGAGAGCACCGCTCCACACACCTGGCGAAGGGCGGCTTCTGAAAGGGAAGAGGCAAACAGTTGAGGATGTTCGGTGACAAAAATTGCACTAAACTGAGTTACTCAGCAGAGTTTCCCACTACGTGATGGATAGGATCACCACTTGAGGAGAGCCAAATCTTTTCTGGATGTCTGCAGGTTACTTAGAAACATCACAGAGGAGGCTCAAAGGGGAGAGCGAAACTGTAACACTGGAACCCCACCTACTATTCCGGGACCAAACCTGGGATTTATATGCAAAGGTTGCTTTTTACCGCAGGATGATGACTCAATGGGCCTTTGGTCTCATCTAGAAAGACAGCCTTTGTTCTCAAGGGAGAGGACTGCAACGCTCTTAAGTTCTACCGTGACCCTTGAACAGGGGCAGGCAACCGTTGTGGACCCATTGCCACCTTTGCTGTCGAAGACTGAGGGTGCATTCCCCCACAGCCATTTGGGCCCCTGGGCATGTATGTCTTTCCTCCCCACCCAGCTTGGATTCCCACCTTTCTTCAGCCCCCAGCTTGGATTCCCTCTGCCTTATTTCTTCTCTCCACTGCAGCTGCCACTTCCAGGGGGTTGGGGGGTGGGAATGGGGAGAGGCCATGAGGAAAGGGGATGGTGGGTGTATTCAGTTGTCATTATGGGTCAACGGCTGCCCTAGAACCTTCACTTCAGCCCCACCTCTGTAGCCCACACGATCCCATCCGATTGAATGGTGAAGTCTTGTCCTGAGGGAGCCCCTGAATCCACTCTTCCAACTTTCACCGGAGATAAAGATCCGTTTGGGAAGAAGACCCAGTTCAGGATATCGTATCTCCTGCCGTTTTCCGTGAAAGAGACTTCATCTCCAGCGCTGTTGTTAAACCGGATGTTCCTCAAGGAAGCAAGGATCTGAAATGGAAGAGATGCTCAGAGAACAGCGTGGCTGTGAGTGAGACTGGGCATCTTCTAGCAAACGGTGACCGCCATCAAGTTAGGAGACAGGTTTCCCCTGCTCTACTCTGCTGTTTTGTTTCATGCTCAACCTTCATCTTCGTTGCTTGAATAGTCATGACCTGTAGTTTGGGTTTGGGCTGCTGTCTACAGGCTACAACAGTGCAATATATCTTGAGTGGGAGCTGGAGGGAGTTTGCTCATAGCAGCAAAGAGACCAATGTCTGGGGGTCTTCAGTTGGCTGTCAAAAAGGGACATGAGGTGGGAACCCCATTTGGGGGATAGAGTCCTGCCTGATTCCTCCCTCCTCAATATCCACAGTGGTAAATATATAATTCTTACAGAAGCACAAGTCTCCACTGCTCCTTACTTACTTCTTAATGCTCTTTAAGGGAAATGACAGACATGGGAGAGTATCCGCATGCAATGTCTTTCTTAGGATTTGTAGAATGGGCTAATAGCCCTTCTCAGAGACTCACTCTTTGCCTCCGGGATGTGACCTTTAAAAAATGCCCAAGGCATCTTTATACCCTCACCAAATCTTCATGAGAACGTTACCTGCCATGGCTGGACATTCAGGAGCCGCTTGGCTTCCGTCGTCATTGCACGCTTGGATCCTGATACGTACACGGCATGTAAGGCGTGTGCCACGGAATAGACGGCGTTGTAGATGTTGTAGCTGTGACTGGACATCCTCATCTCATACAAGGAGTCTTGCTGGTCTTCTAGCTTTTCTTTCCCGGTACAGATCCTCCAAAACCTTCGAGAGGTTTGGCCTCGGTTCAGAAAACGACATTGAAATACCGTTTCCCACGTGTGACGGAGAACGGCGTCTCCGTGCGGTTGGAGTGGGTCTAAAGCCCGAACAAAATGCTTGAATCCTGGCACATCCCTTCTGTGGACTGTGACATGCAGAGCTCCCTGGATGGATTTTAGAACTCGCCCACTCAAGGGTCTTGTCACAGCAACTTCCCAGTGGGAGGTCATGATCCATACCTTCCTAAAAGGAATCTCGGTCTTTTTTTCATGAACACCCAATAAACTTGCTATTTGAACAATAACAATGGAGTCCCCAAACACAAGCATCACTTGGGGCTCAAACCAAGAACTAGGAATAGTGCCAGATCGTACCTGAATCACATAGCGCTGGTCCTCTGACTTGAACATCTCAGTGAAGGCCACACAGATGTCCTTCCGCTCGAGCATTGTTGTCAGCGTCTGGATGAAATTCTCGCCACTGTCATCACTGGTAGCAACCAGCCCAATCCAGTTCCAGTGGAAATGCAGGAGAAGCCGGACTACACTCGCATACTCGGCAAGTTCGTTGGGATCGATCCGGAAGAAGGAAGGGAATGCCCATTTCTCTCCCTGAACAGGGCTGAGCAAGCCGTAACCAAGCTCAAGGAAGGAATGTCCTGTTAGTCGGCTGCAGCAGAATTCTGGGGCATTTTCAATACTAGCACATTTCGTTTTATGGCACGAGCTTCCCTGGGCTGCTCCAGATGACCTCAAATGCACCAAGAGCCGCCAAGAAGGAAGACACCCATTTCAGAAACATATCTAACTGCAAACTGAAGTCCTGTGACGTCTTTAAGACTCCCCCTGTGTGGGTATCGCCCCCAAAGTCAGGTCCACCATGAAGACAAGCCTGACAAAGTTGGTCCCTAACCATCGCAATGAGGTACCTGTGTTTATATTCCAGAACATCCACTCTTTGTATGCATTTGGGGGGTATTCTAGCTATAGGGCCCCTCCCCAAAGACAATATTCATAGCCCAATACATCAAAGACTGACAAATGTTATATTGTTGCGGGAGGGGGGGTGTCTTCCCCAGAGGGGTAGCTGCATTATTGAACCGCAGCAAGAAGAACAAGGAATCCTGCAGCAACGACTTTGTTTCTGAGTCTTTACGGCGTCACAAGGCTCCTTGTTATTCTGCCCCATCCAAAACCCTTTCCGACAAAACGGACCCATTCCTGTTGCTGGCTACCACCAAGCGTATAGCGTGGCAGGTTAGCCAAAGTGAGCACTGAGCAGGGGGCTGGACTCGATGGCCTTGTAGGCCCCTGCCAACCCTACTATTTCATGATTCTAGGATTCCAGGAAGCCCTCTACTCCTGCCATCCAGGACCAAGGCGACACGCCCGCTGCATCAGCAAGTCAGTTTTCAGAAATCAGCATGTCTACCCCAGTGTTCCTGAGCTCTGCATGTCCCCCACATCTCTCCCCAGAGGAATCCCCTTACCTGTGGGATCTTGTAGATGCCCATTACGGACGCAATCTCCCTTGAGGATTTCGAGTCGAGGCCCCCGATGACAGAGAGCAGTTGATCTTGGCTGCCACATTTAAAATTGGGAGTGATTTGGTCCTGAGAGGAAAGCATAGAGATGCTGTTCTGATGCATCCATCTGACAAGGCCCATGTGTGTGTAGACGTTGACGCCGAGGGTGGTATTTCGGAGGAGAGTCGGATCTTTGTTGAGCTCAGCGATGGCGAACGCCAAGGACAGGAAGAGCTGGTAGTTTGTCAGTACTGCCCTGCAGGGATGAGAGAGACTTTGGGCAGTGGGTGAGGATCCCAACAGAACTGGAGGATTAAAAAGTCTACCTGGCCGAACCCTCTCTGAACAAAGGCAAAGCCTTCCAGGCCAAAGGCAATGGAAGATCACAGACAAATGTCGATAGTTCTGTTCACCTGGAGAGACACCAAGTTGTGCGAGACGCATTTTGTTACATGCGCCGTGGTAGTTCAAACTAGGGTGGTTCTTTCCTGTTCCTGACTGTGGCCAGCCAAGACAGCTTGCCGGGAGACCAAAGGAGGAGATGAAGGCAACAGCCCTCCTTCTCCACCGCATGACGACTCCAGCTCAGTGGTAGACCGCCTCTCATAATGGAGTCTCTGTTGCGCTGTCTTGGTTCAGAGCTGCCAATAGACCCCTCCTCCAGGAATTGGTCTGATCCTTTTTGTCAGAAAGCTGCTGCCATTCAGTGCAGAAGAGACTGATCTAGATGGACCGATGGTCTCCCTCAGCTGACGGAAGCTTTCCAGGGGGCTGATCCGCTTTTGTTTTGCTCCCTTTACGGAGCACCTATAGGGGAACTGCTGCGTCTTTTGTGGTCCAGAATATATCTTCACATATATGTCCAATGATACGGTTATATGCGTAATTTTGAAAGGGGGCCCACTTTGTTCTTTTAGCGCTGAAAGGACTTTGTGCCTAGAAATGGAGTATAGAGCTTTTCGTTCCCCTTCTTGCATTTCCTTCTTGGAGGCGGGAGCTCATCTGTCATTGCTGAATGTAAATTATGTTTGAGTAGCTTGAAGTTGTTGTGCGGAACTGTATTTCTTGCATTAAATATACTGCCGACTAACTGTTAAGTATTTCAGCCTTTGATGATCAGAGCCCTTATTTCTGGGGCTGCGAAGAAGGACGCCGTCATTGCATGCTATTTATTTATTATTATTTATTATTAAATTTATGAATCGCCCATCTGGCTGGTCGCCCAGCCCCTCTGCTACAGAATCCCCTTCGCACCCTGCAAAACGTCTGATGCATCCAGCCGCCGGGATGCCTTCGGTGCTTCCCAGCCTTGGATCCCCAGTACACCTCCCATTGTCCCATGCATTTGAGCATGGATGATGGGAGCCGTGTGCCAAACCATATCTGGGAGTGCCTGATTGGGAGCCTGATGGGGACCGGGCAGCCTTCAAGCTTGCAGGATCCATTTCCGATTGGAATACCCCCCAAGATTCTCCCAGCCAAAGCCTGCACGCTGAATTAAAGACATGCACTTCGAGTTAAAATAGTCTGAGCTCAGGACTTTGTTCTGAGTACTAAAACTTAATGTTGCCCACAGGCTTGGACGCAAAACCCCATTCCTGGGGACACCCAGTTTTCTCCAATTCAGCGGTGCTGTTTGGGGCACGAGGGAATCCTTTCTCGCTGCTGTCCGTACGCAATTGGGAGTCAGCAGTGCATTCTGACCCACGGCAGATATCTGCCAGGGGATCCAGACCCACCTTCCCCTCCCCTGTCCTAGACGAAGTCTGCTTGGGGCAGGGGCATTTCTTAGTTATGACGAGATGGTCAAGGTGAAGCCAAACCATCGGTTAGCTCTGCCTATGTTCCCTGCACAAACCCCCTCAGAATGAAGCCAGAGAAGGACCTCCAAGTCTCTGACCATCTTTGCAGGGGAAAACCACTCGTGGCAAGCCTCTGGGACATCCAGCTAGGCAAGGTGGGACACCAGCAGCATCGCTGATGTGTCTCCCTGGAAGGAGCCTTGTGATCTGGGAGCAAAGCAGGCAAGCGTCCACCCCAGGTCCCTCTCGGGGAAGCTTACTGTGGAATGACGGAGAACTCGGACGTGTCGAAACGACGGAAGTCTTCGGACTTGGTATAATAATAAGTGCCAAGGGGCAGATTCCCGCTGACAATGAGGTCTCCCGGACTGTAATAGTCGCTTGGCCGGAGATACATCCAGCTCAGGAGGCACACCGTCCTCTGCATCCTCCGGTTGCTTGAGACAGGAGCCGAAATATCAGCAGCAGCCAGATGCACAGCGGCGTGGAGATGCCTTCCCTGCAAGGGCAGCGACCCGACAGGACGTGAAGGGAAGCGGAGTGCACAGGCTCAGCAGGGGAATTGAGTCTTGGCAAGAAATGATCTCACAAAGGGATCAGCCCCACACGGAAGGGCTCTGGGCCTACTTATGGTGAGGACATTTCCTCCTGGGTGGCACTGCTGTTGGCCTCCCGGCTGGAAACCCCCGGGGCTTCCCCATGAATTGCTGTCATTTGGATAATTTCATCCTGGGAAAGACCCGCAGCCCCAGAGCGCTGCGGTCCCTTCGCACCTCCGAGGGAGAAAAACAGGGTTGCGTCAGCCTCTGCTCCTCGACGGGCCGTCGTCAGGTTCTGCCCTTTGGCCTCTGTAAATCTCAGCTCCTGGATCTAGACGGGGTCCAGGCCTGCGACGAAGGGTGCTAGCCCAGACAGGTTCCTCGAGAAAGGGAGGAGCTGGCCCTGGCTACAGCCGTGCGGGGCTGGGCATAGAGGCACTGCTGGCCGAAAGGGCTGGTCTGCCCGCCGTCCGAACGTCTTGGAAGAGGCGGGGGCCGTGTTGCGATGGCCGACGCCTGCCTTCTCCATCCCATTTACTCTGGGGTGGATGTCCCAGAGGAGCATACTGCTCCTGATACTTCCAGGGGTTGCATATTTCCTCCAGGATGAGTAGCTATCAATAGCCCGATACATTACAGATGGGCAAATATTATATTATATATTGTGTGTGTGTGTGTGTGTGTGTGTGTGTCCCCAAGTATCGGCAACTTCGTTGCAATCACTCTGGAAGAAGGAAGGAAATGCCCTTTTCTCTCCCCCAACATAACCAAGCAGAAGGGAGGAATTTCCAGTTAGTTTGCAGCAGCAGAATTCTGTGGCTATTTAAAGGCTTGCACATTTTTACAGCAGAAGCTTCCCCGGACAACTCCTGCCGACTTCGGATGCCTGCCAAGAAGGAAGAGATCCATTTTAAAAAATTGATGTCTACATGACTTCTCCTGTGTGGACACAGAATCCTAGGATCCCAGAATAGTAGGGTTGGAAGAGGCCTACAAGGCCACCGAGTCCAACCCCCTGCTCAGTGCAGGAATCCAAGTCAGAGCATCCACGACAGATGGCTGCCCAGCCTCGTCTTGAATGCCTCCGGTGTGGGAGAGCCCACTGTGACCACCAAAAGTCAGGTCTGCCACGCAGGTAACCCTGACACAGTTTCTAACTATTGTAATGAATAGGCCCGTGGGTCAAGATGTATGAGGCCATATATGCATACTGGGGGCTTTCTAGCCATAGAGCCCTTCCCAGTTTATTTATTTATTTATTTCATTTATTCCATTTCTATACCGCCCAATAGCCGAAGCTCTCTCCCAAGGCAATATGGATAGCCCAATACATAAAAGACAGGCACAGTGTTGCGGAAGGGTCTTCCCCCAGTCACCCGAGGGGAAGATGTGTTCATTGATCGCAGTAGGGACAAGGAGGAGTCTTGCAGGGCCTCATCCGTTTCTGAGTCTTTACGGTGTCACAAGGCTCCTCTTTATTTCTCCAAATCTGAATCATTTTTATAAATAACAGATCCATCATTGGCTGGGATTAGCAATGGCCACCTGAGATCCCTGGCTGCCACCAAGATTTTCATGTGTCAGGTTAGGTTAGCCAATGTCAGGGGACCCCCTGCTCCTGCCATCCAGCATGGGCAAATCCATCTTCAGAGATTGGCCTACCTGTCTTAGTGTTCCTGAGCTCAGCAGGTCCCCTACGTCCATACCCAGAAGAGTCCCCTTACCTGGGGGATCTTGTAGATGCCCATTAAGGATGTGATCACCCTAGGGGACTGGGAGTCAAGACCCCCAATAATGGAGAGCAGTTTATCCTGCCTGTCACATTTATAATTGGGAATCATTTGCCCCCGAGTGGGAAGAAGAGAGAGGCTGTTCACATGCATCCATCTGGCCAGGCCCTTGTGTCACAGATTCAGAAGCCAAGTGTCATGTTGGGAAGGAGAGCCGGATCCTGGTTGATGGAGAACGCCAAGGCCAGGAAGGGTTGATAGTTCCTGACCATTGTCCTGCAGTGGTGAGAGTGACATTGGGAGGTGGATGAGGATCACAACGGACCTGTTGAGAAGTGGAGCGTTAGAAAGTCAATCTGGTTCAACCCTCTCTGAAGGAAAAAAAGAAAATCAAGACTAAAGACCTCTCCATGAAGGTTCAGAGTGAAATTCAGATTGTCCTATTTTCACACAGAGTCACACAGTCCTGCTAGCTGGATTTTAGAAGGACATCTGAAGAGCTCCTCTAGATCAGAGACTGAATTGAGCACATTTACAATGTCTTAGAGGGTGAGATGGCTAGATAACATCACTGATGCAACGAATATGGACTTGAATATGGATGAGATGGCTAGATAGCATCACCAATGCAATGAATATGGACTTGAATATGGATGAGATGGCTAGATAGCATCACCAATGCAATGAATATGGACTTGAATATGGATGAGATGGCTAGATAGCATCACCGATGCAATGCATATGGACTTGAATATGGATGCGATGGCTAGATAGCATCACCGATGCAATGCATATGGACTTGCATATGGATGCGATGGCTAGATAGCATCACTGATGCAATGAATATGGACTTGAATATGGATGAGACGGCTAGATAGCATCACTGATGCAGTGAATATGGATCAGAATATGGATGAGATGGCTAGATAGCATCACTGATGCAGTGAATATGGATCAGAATATGGATGAGATGGCTGGATAGCAGCACTGAAGCAATGAATATGGATCAGAATATGGATGAGATGGCTGGATAGCACCACTGATGCAATGAATATGGATCAGAATATGGATGAGATGGCTGGATAGCACCACTGAAGCAATGAATATGGACTTGAATATGGATGAGATGGCTAGATAGCATCACCGATGCAATGCATATGGACTTGAATATGGATGAGATGGCTAGATAGCATCACCGATGCAATGCATATGGACTTGAATATGGATGAGATGGCTAGATAGCATCACCAATGCAATGCATATGGACTTGAATATGGATGTGATGGCTAGATAGCATCACCATGCAATGCATATGGACTTGAATATGGATGCGATGGCTAGATAGCATCACCGATGCAATGCATATGGACTTGGATATGGATGCGATGGCTAGATAGCATCACTGATGCAATGAATATGGACTTGAATATGGATGAGACGGCTAGATAGCATCACTGATGCAGTGAATATGGACTTGAATATGGATGCGATGGCTAGATAGCATCACTGATGCAGTGAATATGGACTTGAATATGGATGCGATGGCTAGATAGCATCACTGATGCAGTGAATATGGACTTGAATATGGATGAGATGGCTAGATAGCATCACCGATGCAATGAATATGGACTTGAATATGGATGAGATGGCTAGATAGCATCACCGATGCAATGCATATGGATTTGAATATGGATGCGATGGCTAGATAGCATCACTGATGCAATGAATATGGACTTGAATATGGATGAGACGGCTAGATAGCATCACTGATGCAGTGAATATGGACTTGAATATGGATGCGATGGCTAGATAGCATCATTGATGCAGTGAATATGGACTTGAATATGGATGCGATGGCTAGATAGCATCACTGATGCAGTGAATATGGACTTGAATATGGATGAGATGGCAAGATAGCATCACCGATGCAATTCATATGGACTTGAATATGGATGAGATGGCTAGATAGCATCACTGATGCAATGAATATGGACTTGAATATGGATGAGACGGCTAGATAGCATCACTGATGCAGTGAATATGGACTTGAATATGGATGCGATGGCTAGATAGCATCATTGATGCAGTGAATATGGACTTGAATATGGATGCGATGGCTAGATAGCATCACTGATGCAGTGAATATGGACTTGAATATGGATGAGATGGCAAGATAGCATCACCGATGCAATGCATATGGACTTGAATATGGATGAGATGGCTAGATAGCATCACCGATGCAATGAATATGGACTTGAATATGGATGAGATGGCTAGATAGCATCACCGATGCAATGAATATGGACTTGAATGTGGATGAGACGGCTAGATAGCATCACCGATGCAATGAATATGGACTTGAGCACCCTCCGGGAGAGAGCGCAGGACAGGAAGGCCTGGTGTGCTGTGGTCCATGGGGTCACGAAGAGCCGGACTGAACGACTGAACAACAACAACAACTTTATTGCCTATTTTCATTGTTTGAGTTCCCCTTTTCTGGACAGAAACGTTTCCAATGTGGGTTACAGGTAAAGCCAAAATGCAACACTAAAATCTAAATAAGGCCATTTTTAAAAAATTGCCAGGATCCTTCCCAGGGAGCAGCTCTATACTGCATCAGCCTCCTCCATTACATTGTTAGAGAGGAATATACGAAGAACATCTGATGAGCCCCTGTTCCATCAGGACAAGGTGGTTCCATCTAGCTCAGCATCCTGCCTCTGGCGGTGGTCAGCCCAGGGTCTTCCTGGAAGCCCCTCATGAAGCCAACAGGCCTCCTTTCTTCTTCTCCCTCACATAAGTGTTGGGAATATGGCAGCCCCATCTGCAAGTTTCTGGAAGGGGGAAGCGTCGCCGTTAGTTAGTTCATGGAAATGTGACCACAGCTGGCCTCAGGATCTCTATCGCCTACCATGTGGTTTCTTGCGATTTCTTCCTTTTGCTCCCCCCCTTCCTTCCTTCCTTCCTTCCTTCCTTCCTTCCTTCCTTCCTTCCCTCCCTCTCTCTCTGACTTCCGCCATTGCTGGGAGCGCACGTCTTTGCTCTCTTGCCCTTGCTGATGCAGAAAGCCCTAGGTTCAATCCCCAGCATCTCCGGGTAGGGTGGGGAAAGAGCCCACTTTGAAACCCGGGAGGGCTGCCTCCCATCAGTGCAGGCAGCAAAGACCGAATGGCACCAAAGCTCTTGCACGCTCTGAAGCAGCTTCTGTCTTGATCAGCTCTTCGCTCACTACAATGAGGACTGGGAAGTTGTTTTCTGTTTAGAGGGAGGGCCGCAGTTCATTGACGGAACGCGTCCTTCGAACGCAACAGGTTTCAGTGTCGACCCTTCACGTATACAGGCAATCCTGGGAGAGAGAGATGGAGAGATGGAGAGAGATGGAGAGAGAGAGAGAGAGAGAGAGAGCCTTTCTACCACCCAGGAGAGCTAGATATTGAGCTGGAGAGAACGGCGTGTTTGACTCAGCAGTCAGCCTGCCAGTACTCCTGACCTCCAGGAACGTGTCTGATTCCTTTTGCAGCAAACTTAAGCCATCCGCCAACCTGTGCAGGCAGTATTGAGCTCCTGGCACCAAGGCTCTCACATGACTTAAAGCGGCTACCTGCTTAAATCGTCCCTTTATTCAGAACCATGAGGGCTGGAAATGTGCTTTCGCTGTAGCTAAAGGACCCAAAGGGCATCCGCTCTGCACACGGAAGCCCCCAGGTTCAGCGCCCTGCAGGATTTCTAGGTGGGACAGGGAAGGAAAGACCCTGCCATGCAGAGCAGGAGAGAATGGACTAGAGGGACCTTTGGCCTGTCTCAGGAGAAGGACACTTCCTGAGTTGCTCCACCAGTTCCGCTTTCCTCTGTTTGCGGAGGAGATGCTGAGACGTTTGTGGTCCAGATACGTCTTCCCATCTGTGTCACATGATGCAGATAGATGTGTAATTTTTACAAGTGGCCCACTCTGGTGTGGCAAGAACACGTTGTGCACAGGAATGAAGAGCGTGAAGGTGATCGAGCATTGACGTTCTACTAACTTTCCCCTTCGCGGGATTTCTTCTTGGAGAGGGGAGCTTCTCTCTCCTGGTTGCATTTAATGTATACTTTGGTACGTCTGAAGTCAAACCAATGGTTCTGGATCATGGGGGTTGGGCACGATGGCCTTGTAGGCCCCTTCCAACCCGACTATACCATTCTATGATCTCCCGAAAAAGGATGTGGCCCACAGGACTTAATGAGGATTTAGATTTCTCCGGGTGTAGATGAAGGTAGCAAAGGATATGGGATCCATCGATAGATGCATGAAATTGTACAATAATACAAGATGAATGTGGAAAAGTGCAAGGACATGGAACACACGGAAGAGGGGACCCCGCTGATGGACGTTCCACCAGAGGGGTCTGATGTTCTCAGTGTGGTGGATGGTCAGGAGGAGGAGATCCTCCAGGGTGTGGGGGAGGACGAGGGGCAGGCAGAGGCCCCGTCTCCAGCGCCCGACTCCTCTTCCATTGCTCCCTCTGCTTGTGTGGTCACCCGGAGTCTCAAGGCAGGCCATCTCCATCTCTGCAGGGCAGCATTGTCTGGGACCATTTGAGGTGGGGATAGATCCCAGAACTGCTGTCTACTGCCACTCCAAGGCATCTCTGAGCAAGGGGGGAAAGCCGGGGCACTATGCCAGGAAGAGCCAGCAACTTCTGGACTGGAAGCGCCCGATCTCATCTGATCTTGGAAGCCAAGCAGGGTCAGCCCTGGTTCATACTTGGATGGGAGGCTGCCTGGGAATCAGGCTTCCTGCATGGAGCTGGGGGTTGGGCTTGATGGTCTCATAGGCCCCTTCCCACCATATGATCCTATTATCCTGTGACCCTGCTCCTGCATGCAAGAAGGCAGCACCAGTGGGTCTGGCTCGTGGAAGAGGCACCCTGATAACCACAGCGAGCTAATCCCAGCCCGCTCCCAGAACTGGGTCGGCCCACCACACGTGGTTCAGAAGACGTCCTGGTGCGCTGGCGTGGCTTTTGAAAGGCCTGTGCTAGGAAGGTACGGGCCTGCTTGCCTTGACTGGGTCTTGGGATATGGAGCAGCATAATCTACCAGCATGAGGATGACTCTATGGCGCTGAGGCATGAGTGGGGCAGGCCCCACTATACCCATAGCTCTTTGATCAAACAGTTCTGGCTGCAGAGGGGTTCAGGAAGCTGCAAGGTCATAAGCAGGGCAGGACCAATTTTACCAGGCTGAGGCTAGTCAAAGCTCTTCCTAATTCACTTCGGAGTCTTCTCCCTTCCAAGGTCCCTGGCCAAAAAGTGGCCTCCTCTAAGATGGCGGCTTGCTCTCTCTTTGGTTCAAGGGATCCCTTCCTGGGGATGGGCCAAGACCCATTGACCCCGTTACTCAAACTGGTGTAAGCCTCAGGGCTGCACACGGCTCCACCAGCAACACACTGAAAGCAAATCAGACTGAGATGGCAGGTTCATTTCTGTAGGCCAGAGACAACTCCTGCTGCAGTGGCCATGACAGAGAAGATCCTTGCCTCCAAGGCACCTCAGATCAGCTGGAAGAGGCCATGATTCGTCCTCAGTCATCCTATGAGCCCACTGCCTGGCTGAGGAACAACCTGGAAAGGGTCTTCGTAGCCATTTTTGTGGAGTCTGCGTCCTGGGACCACCTGGGACCCAGGAAAAGGAAAATGTCAGGGCAGAAGAAGGACCAAAGCAGCATGGTGGCAGTGTGGGCAACCCAATCATTCAAACTTATGCACGGAGTACAACTCTGCCACCGCAATTCCTCCCTTTCCCCAGCCATCTGTCTGGCGAAAGAACTTTGCACGTGCCTGGGCTCCATCTTGGATTCCGGTGCTCAACTTTACCCAGACCGAAGGGCCAAACCTGATGACTAACGTGAACTCCACCTGCCCCACAGAGAGCCAAAGAGGGATGCAAACATGTTTTTCACCATTCGAGGTGCAAAGGGGTCCAGTTACCAGGGTAATGACAGTAATTCTGCAGGAAGCCCCCATGGATTTCCATCCAGCATGTCAACAACAGAGAACTCCACGCCGACACTTGCTTCACATGAATACGCCCTGAGCCCTTCCATGGGGGGCTGGGGTGAAGTCGGACCGCTCAGCATCTGCTCATTGCTTGCCAAGACCTCATTCCCCTGCTGGAGCCTGTCTAGCCGGCTCTCCTTCAGGTTCTGCTTGGACGCTGGCCTGGGAGGAAAAGCCTCTTCCTACCGAGGATGGTTCAGCTGCTGCTGCTGTTGCTGTTTTGGAACCGGACTCAGGCCACGCAGGCAATGCTGAGGACCACCTGCCTCTTGGCCAGGCCTTAGAAGTGCGAGAAGACTATTACCAGCCAGGAGACTTCATTGTTGGTGGGAATCTACCGCTTGGCGAGGATTATCCTAGCTTCACAGGGGAAGAATTGATTCTAAGGCCATCGCAGGTGGTCAATCATCCACTGTGAGTTTCAACAAGATGAATCTGGGGCAGATGTCTGCCTGCTTCTCTTTCAGGAGCCTCAAACCTGCTTTGCAGAGTCCTCTTCGGAGTCAGGCTGGGCTGGGGACCTGGGGAGACTTTGCCATTCCAGATCCACATCTTCGCAAACCTGGAGAACAACTGACTTGCCTCTCGAGGCCGTTTGGTGTAAGGGGGGCAGGCAGAGCTAGGCAATAGTCTGGTTCCGTGTGAAGGATCTGGCAGTGACAAAGACGTGTGTGTGTGTGTGTGTGTCTGTGTGTGTGTGTGTGAGAGAGAGTGAGAGAGAGAGAGAGATTGTGAATTCTTGGATTTTGGCCTGAAGGGATGGTCTTTATTCAGAGACAGTGGAACCAGAAGGACTTTATCTCCTTCTGCTTCTCACAAGTGCCATTGGGATCCCACTGACACTCATTATCAATCTCACTGCAGGTCAGTAAACAGTAACAACCTGCAGTACCTTGCCTTGGCATTTGCCATCCAGGAGCTCAATGAGAACCCAGCTCTCCTACCCAAAGTGACCCTCGGCTTCCGCATCTATGACCACAGCAACAATGGGAGATGGATCTATGTGAACACCCTGACCCTGCTCTCCACACGGGGCCAAGCTTTCCCGAATTATAAATGCAACAGATGGGATAAACTGCTGTCTGTTATCGGGGGTCTCGAATCCACATCCTCACGGCAGATGGCGTCTCTAATGGGCATCTTCAAGATCCCTCAGGTAAGCGGGGTCTGCAGAACTCAGGAACACAGAGATGCAAAACCCGGTCTCTGACAACAGTCTCTTGCCCATGCAGTGGGTGTGTGGCGCCGCTGTGTTTCCTGGCAGGAGGAGGTGACCTTCCAACTTTGGTCAACCTGCCATATAGTACCCTTGGCGGTAGCCATTCATCTTAGGTCACTGTGACATGGCTACTCCCAGCCAGGACTGGGATTTCTTTAGAACAATACGATTTGGATTGGGAGACACAAAGAGTGTGGTGACCCCTTAAAGACTCGGAAATGAACAAGGTTTCCAAAACTCTGTGTTGCTCTGGCTGCCAAGACCAACTCGGCACACACAGACCGCCCACACACACCCCATCTAAAACTGGTCAGTGTTTTAGGTATGGGGACACATTTCCATACACAATAGCATTATTTTCATCCATGTGCCTTAGGCTGTTAGCAAAAGGGTTTTGGAGTGGGGGCACTTTGAAGGTGTCTGATTCAGCCCCACAAACATTGTGTCACGTGTTGTATTCTGTGTCTCCCCAACCATTTCACGAACAAGGTTTCCAAGTCGCTTTGTTGCTCTGGATGCAACTGACCCCCACAGCTGCCATGTGTTGATATACTTGAGTAATACCTCCTGAGATAATTCTGAGGAATTTGGGAGGTGCTCAAAAGACCCCAAGTTGCTTGTGAAGGATCTTTATTTTTGCGATACTCACCAAGGCCCATTCATTGCCATGGTAAGAAGTGTGTTGGGCCTACATCCACAGCAGCCCTGACATTTGGATGAAAACAATACCCAGGGGAGTCTTAGAGGGATTGTAGAGCTCCAGCTTACCTTGAGAAGTCCATTTTTGAAATGACCGTCCTCCTCCAAGGTAACACTTCAGGCCTCTGACGTAGGCAATAGTCCATGCAAGCTTACACTGTTAGAAAGTGCTAGTCCTCGAAATGCCACAAACCTCTTTGTTGTTTTTACTGCCATGGACTAACACAGCCACCCCCCTGGACATTCCTTCCTACAGCTCATGTTTGGCGTCTTTGAACCTATCCAGGGGGAGAAAACGGTCTTTCCTTCCTTCTTCTGCATTGATCCCAATGAAATGCCTCAATTTGAGGGCATTGTCAGGCTGCTCCTGCATTTCCATTGGAACTGGATTGGGCTGTTTGCTCCCAAGGATGACCGTGGTGAACGTTTCATCCAGACACTGACACCACTGCTCAAGCAGAATGACATCTGTGTGGCCTTCACCCGTATGATCCACATGGCATTTGTTCTTCTTCTATCAGAACTGATTGATTCCGATACTTGGGCTGAGTTGCAAGTGATGATTCTCTTCGGGGACTCCAAGATCTTTGAAAATGTTGGATGGGCAATGGCAGACAATGAATATTTTACCAGGACCTCATTTAGGAAGGTTTGGATCTTCACACCACATTTGGAAATTGCTGAAAGAGCATCCAGCGTCGGCCGACTTGGTCTGACACCTTTTCATGGTGCTTTGCACTTCATGGTTCACAGAAGGAATGTGCCAGCGTTCAAACATTTCTTATGGGCTTTAGATCCCTTCCGACCACAAGGAGACGTCTTTCTCCATAAATGGTGGGAATATGAATTTGGCTGTATGTTCCTGAAACCAGGCCAACCCTTCCTCTGGGGATACAAGATGTGTAGAGGGGAAGAGAAATGAGAGGACCTGCCAGGCCCCATGTTTGATCCGAGCATGACCGGTCGCAGCTACCGCATCTACAATACCGTCTATTCTGTGGCACACGCGTTACATGCCATGTCTTCATCTGAATCTCAACATGCATGGATGGGGGATGGCAGGAGGCTTCTGAACGTCCAACCATGGCAGGTAACATCCTCCTTCAGAACTGGTTCTCTCATATAAAGTGCCTGGTTGATTTTTTACCATCAGGGACTGGAAGCAAATGGTGAGTCTGGGAGAAGTTGTATTAGTTAATCCTAAAGTTCCTAAGGAAACGATTCCCCATAGATATTCTTTCAGGGCCTCCATTTCCCTGAGATAGCACCAGGAAGAGAGTTTAGGAAGAGGGTAGACAGTAGCAGAGACCTATTGTACTTCTGTACTAACAATGAATGTTGGCATGTAGATACGTGGTACAGTTCCCAGATTTCCATTTCTGCTTGCACAATTTGGGTTTTCCTTCAGTGCACACTATTGAGCATGAGTCTGATATAAGGGAGTGTTATATGAAAAAGGCATTTGTACTTTTTCTGACTGAGGTGGGAGATGAATTTCTGTAGGCTTGGTTGATTTTTTACCATCCGAGACTGGAAGTGGTTTTACCATCAGGTACCAGAAGCAAAAGGCAAGTCTGGGAGAAGGCATAGGGATGTATGAAAGTTTCATCACGAATCTCAGGGAGGCCGAATGCCAGTGCATTCTTCCCCCCGAAATCGGTGGCGAAATGGCCCTCCACCCCCCAGCGCACCTCCCGGGATGTGACTTACCTTGGGCGGATCTTCCTGGCGGCGGCGGCTCCGGCAGCGGGTAAATGACTTTCGTACATCCCTACGTAAGCATTAAACCAAACAACACTATACAAAACCAAGCAATCCCCAACCTGAATGGCACCACAGAATGTGAGAAGACTTCAGACCCCCCTCAAAGTCCCAAGAACCAGTCACCCCATTTTCTAAGCACCTCTTACATTTCAGATTCTTGGCTCTTTGAAGGCTGTCCGCTTTAACAACAGCGCTGGAGATGAAGTCTATTTCACCGATAATTCTGAGGTGTCCACTACTTACGATATTGTGAACTGGATTTTCCTTCCAAATCACACTTTTGCCCCCACGATAGTTGGATGGCTGCATCCGGACGCTCCCCCAGGACAAGACTTCATCATTAACTCTGACACAATCATCTGGCCTGCAGAGGTGGAGTTGAATCTTCTGGGGTCATGGGAGAAGTAAGGAATGTTGCAGTCTGTCCTTTGAGAACAGAAGTCTTTCTAGATGAGGCCAACGTCTTTTTGAGTCCAGGGTTCAGGGTACCGGTATCGCCCAATGGCCAAACACAATCTTTGGAGGCAGGAAGGTCCAGCTTTAGTCTCCACGTCTGCACATAGGCTGGGGAAAGGCCTCTGTCTAAAACCCCAGAGAGCTGCTGGAATTCATGCAGACTATGCCAGACTAGGTGGACCAAGTGTCTGACTTGCTAGAAAGCAGCTTCCAACATATATGTGTGTGTGTATGCATGTATGCATACATGCATACATGCATACATCTCTCTCTCTCTCTCTCTCTCTCTCTCTCTGTGAATATATATAATCAGCCTTGAATACGATAGTTGTAAGTCACTTCGACCCCCCTCAATTGGTGAAATATCCGTCATGTAATGGGAACTTGAGTCATTCTGAATCTAGCTTGGTGCAATTTCTGTCATCTGGATATCCTGAATTATTTGTCTTCTGCCTTTTAGGAGCCTCCCTTTGCGAGGTGTGTGCAGAGGTGCCGTCCAGGACACTGGAAAAAAGATCCAGAGGAGAAGCCGGTTTGCTGCTACAGATGTGATCGTTGCCCAGAAGGGACGATTTCTACCTGGACAGGTAGCTCAAAGTCTGGGTGCCATGTAGATGTGCAGGATGTACTGGGGCAAGAGTGGAGCTGGGAGAAGAGCGTAACATATAAAAGGAGTCTTCCATTTCCCCAGGAATGGATTTTTTTTGGTTAATTCCATTCCAGGTTGCATATTTCTGTGGTTTCCTTGTTTGCAAAGTATTCACAATTTCCTGAAGAAATCTTCTGTTTCTATTTCTACTAACGCTCGCAAAAACAGTATCTGGCACTTCCTCATTCCCACCGGCTCACCTTTCCAGGGGTACGTTGTTAAAGACCCTGTTTCCATCCTCAGTGTTTTTGGCATCAGGCCTGAAGCTGTTTGGGCGGCACACTGATCCGGGCAGATGGCTGGTCATCCTTTTAACAACTGGAGCTTGTAACCCCGGTGTCAGACAGATAGCCCCTTTTTCTGTAGTGTTTTCCAGAACTTGCTTCCCATCTTCTACCCCAAGTAATATCCTCAGTCCTCAATCTAAAGAAAATGACAGATGTTGGTTGGTTGGTTGGTTGGATGGTTGGTTGGTTGGTTGGTTTATCGGTGCATTCAGAAGGCGCTGCAGGTGACAGATTGTGGCTCAGTTGTAGTTCCCATATTTTCATTTCTGCTTACAGCATTTAGGTTTTCCTTCACTGCACACTATTGAGCAAGAGTCTGATATAAGGGAGTGTCATATGAAAAGAAGGCATTTTGTGCCTTTTCTGACTCTGTTTATTTATTTATTTATTTATTAAATTTATTAATCGCCCATCTGACTGGTCACCCAGCCACTCTGGGCGATGTACAACCCACCATAAACAATTTAAAACAATAAAATTTTACCATGTTCTTCTTAAATATGTTGCCAAAGCTTACAGAGAGGGCCAGGAAAGGGAGTTTCTGCACTTTGGGGTACAATAAACTTCCGAAAGGAGAATTCCATCGACTCCCTTGTGGGCTGATCTGGCGCCAGCATCAGGATTCTTTGGGAAACTGGATCAGAAGTATGCCTTATCATGCACTCAGGAATTTCCTTTAATTCTTTTTTTTTATCACAGAAGCTTCCACACTGCTACACTTTCTCCTGAGCAGTCCAGTCCTTACTTCCTACAAGTAAGGTGTGCATTATCTGGGCCCTGTCTACGTGGCACCGCTTTCAGCCTTCACTCCGTCACAACTGCGCAGCATCTCAGCTCCGAACTAGCTTCTGCTGGGTTACACTCGCGATTGACTGCGGGCTTCCCTAACAGACTCTGCTGTGCCCTTGGTTAGCTATTATCGTTTAATGCGCAGCCATGCAGTCCAGTGCAACACTTCTGTGGCTGTTTTGTACTTTGGGGGTCCTGTTGTGTCTGTCCATCCCTTCTTAGCTAAAACGTGGGCGTTCTGTGCTCCTTCATTTCCACCCCATCTGTTTGCCAGTTCCCCAGCCTGAAGCTCTCGCGATGGTTCCCACTCACAAGGTGTGAGCGGTACGTGCCTCCCCATCACTCCGAAATGGTGGCTGGAGTGAAGCTGGTCCTCCCCCAAGCCCCCCCTCCAGCCCTTGGGCACTGAGTCTGAAAGCAACCACTGAGAAGCTACGGAGCTGCCAAAATGCGCAAAAGTGTGATCAAATAAATGAGAATGCCTCTCCGTCCCCTGGAACTGTGCAGCTGCGAAGGGATGGGGGGAGTAAAGGGGCATTGCAGGCCAATGCAAGCACTACGCATGCCCACAACACTCCCCCCGCAAAATGCGACGTCGGTTTGGGGAAGGGACAGATGGCTCGCAACCGCGGGGAACCCGCAGCAGATTGAAAACATCACCGCAAAGCGCTTCCATTAGGGGTGGACAAAAGACCCTTACCTGTTGTTGAAGGATGTTCGCGGTGGGGGGGAGGTGCTTCGCTGCTCCCCCCGCGAAGTTCAGGCCGGGGGAGAGGTTCCGCCTCGCCCCGGCTGAAATTCAGGCCGGGGAGGAGGCTTCCCGCCTCGCCTGGCCGCGAATGTGAAAGTTTAAAAAAAAAACAAACACGCCCCCTGATAGGCTACGTGATGATTCACATAGCCTATCACGGCTAGATCTGCAAAGTCAGCCATGATAGGCTACGTCAATCATCACGTAGCCTATCACGGGTGACTTTAAAAAAAAAAAAGCGCGTACGGATAATGGCGGCCCCCATAGGGAGCCGCCATTCCCGTTCCTTATTTGGTTGCCGTAGTCTACATAAATGTTTACGTAGACTACGGTGAAAATAAGGGCAACGCTATTGACGTATTGACGTAGCCTATCACGGCTGACTTTGCAAATAAGCACTCTTTGAGTCCGATTCTGTAGCCAACTGTGGATCCACCGGATCATTGTTTCATCTAGCCCGCTTTGAGCTAGTTTGCTACTCAGGAGATCATGGGGCACTTTGTCGAAAGCTTTGCTGAAGTCGAGGGATATGATGTCTCCAGCATTCCCACGGTGTACAAGGCAGGTGACTTGATCAAAAAATGAGATCAGATTCATCTGGCAGGACTTGTTCTTGACAAATCCATGTTGGCTTTGAGTCATCACGGCATTGTTTTCAAGGTGCTTCCAGATGGATTGCTTTATCATCTGCTCCAGAATTTACCCTTGGATTGATGTCAGACTGACTGGTCTGTAGTTCCCAGGTTCCTCCTTTTTACCCTTTTTGAAGATAGGGACAAC
The DNA here is from genome assembly GCF_057233095.1 of Heloderma suspectum. Taxonomy (NCBI): domain Eukaryota; kingdom Metazoa; phylum Chordata; class Lepidosauria; order Squamata; family Helodermatidae; genus Heloderma; species Heloderma suspectum. The sequence goes on from NC_139476.1 coordinate 19,173,059, forward strand.
ATTAGCCAGAGAGCTTCAGCTATTGGGCGGTAGAGAAATGAAATAAATAAATACATACATACATACATACATACATACATAAATTAGCCCTCCTCCAGTCCTCTGGCACTTCCCCCGTCCTCCATGATTTCTCAAAGAGAATAGACAGTGGTTCTGAGCGTTGTCCTGCCAGTTCCTTTATTGCTCTAGGGTGCAGCTCATCTGGCCCTGGAGATTTGAACTCATTCCAAGTCATTCGGTGTTCCTTGACCATATGCCTATCGATCTCAAGCTGCAATCCTGTCCCTCCAGCCTGTACTTTGCCTTTGCCAGGGGGGTCATAGACCCTCTTTTGGGAGAAGACTGAGCCAAAGAAGGAATTGAGCACCTCTGCCTTTTTGTTGTCCTCTGTTACCATTTTGCCATCCTTATTTAATAGCTGAACCACCTTTTCTTTCCTCTGCCTTTTACTATGCACGTAGCTGAAGAAAACCTTTCTGTTGCTTTTAGCCTCCCTCGCTAACCTCCGCTCATTCTCAGCTTTAGCCTTCCTGACGCCATCCCTGCAATTCTCTGCTACCTGCCTGTACTCTTCCTTTGTTGCTTGTCCTTCTTTCCACTTCCTATACGTGTCCTTTTTTGTTTTCAGGTCATCTCTAAGCTTCTTGTGAAGCCACATTGGCTTTTTCTGTTGTCTTCTCCATACACATTCTCCACCCCATGCATAATGTTATGCACCTCTCTCATGTCTCCCCTTACTCTCCTTTTTCCCAAGCTAAACAATCCCAGCTGTTATAACCTTCCCTCATAGGGAAGATGTCCCAGCCCTTGATCATTTTAGCTGGCCTTTTCCGCATTTTTTCCAGCTCTAAATATCCCGTGCCGGCAGTTTTATTCTCAATTCCTTTTCTAATTATGCCAAGCGTCAAGTTTGCGTCTTCTTTTTTTTACCGCGAGTGCACACTTGGTCGATATTTTCATTGAGCTGGACACCACAGACCCTAGATATTTTTCTTGTTTGTTCACCACTCGCTCAGAGCTGATCAGGTTATACTTGAAGCTGGGATTTTTTGACCCCAACGTGCATCGCTTTGCACTTCCCAAGATCGAACCTCATTTGCCATTTGTATGCCTGTTCTCCCAGTTTGGAGAGATCCTTTTGGAGCTCCTCACAATCTCTTTTTGTTTTGTTTTAACCACCCTAAATAATTTGGTGTCACTGGCAAACGGGGCCACTTCAGTGCACACTCCTAATTCCAGATCATTTACCAACAAGTTAAGCAACAGTCCCAATGGGGCCCCATTATTTACTTCCCTCCACTGGGAGAATTTACCATGTATTCCTACTTTCTCCTTTATGTTCTTTAACCAGTTACTGATCCATAAGAAGACCTCTCCTCTCATTCCATGACTGCTAACTTTGCTCAGGAGTTTTTGGTGAGGGACTTTGTCAAAAGCTTTTTGCGAGTTCATGTAGATCTACCAGATCGCCCCTGTCTGCATGTATATCGACACACTCGAAGAACTCTAAAAGGTTAGTGAGACAGGACTTACCTTTGCGTGCTGATTCTTTTCCAGCAGGGCTTGTCTTTCAATATGCTGCTAATTTTACCTTTAATAATACTGTCGACCAATTTGTCCAGAATAAACATTATGCTAACAGGCTTGCAATTTCCTGGATCCCCGCCTTGGATCCCTTTTACACAAACCTGGTGTTACATTGGCCTTCTTCCAGTCCTCTCGGGTAGAGGCTGATCTTAGGTACATGTTATCTGTACACTGCCCCAAGATCTTAATGATATAAGGTGGGATACAAATGTTTTAAATAAAGAACTAAATAAAGAACTTCATCTTTGGTCACCACGATTTGCCTCTGATCCTCAGACTCCCTTCCTGAACACATCAGTTCAGGGACAGGTATTAGTCATAGAATCATAGAATAGTAGTAGGGTTGGAAGGGCCTACAAGGCCATCGAGTCCAACCCCCTGCTCAATGCAGGAATCCAAGTCAGAGCATCCCTGACAAATGGCTGTCCAGCCTCGTCTTGAATCCTATATCTTCTGCAGTGAAGACTGAGGAGAAGAATTCATTCTGCTTCTCTGCAATCTCCTTATCCTCCTTTGCTACTGCTTTAGGAGGAGGTTTGTTTGTTAATCTTTAAGGTGTTGCAAGACTCCATTTTACTTCTCCCAATCCAAAATGTTTTCTTGCATAACAGACCCATTGCTGGCTGGGAACAGTCACACAATAGCCCCCTGAGATTTCTGGCTACCATCAAGGTTGTCATGTGGCAGGTTAACCAAGGTCAGAAGGCCCCCTGAGATTTCTGGCTACCATCAAGGTTGTCATGTGGTAGGTGAGCCAAGGTCAGAAGGCCCCCCTGAGATTTCTGGCTACCATCAAGGTTGTCATGTGGCAGGTTAGCCAAGGTCAGAAGGCCCCCTGAGATTTCTGGCTACCATCAAGGTTGTCATGTGGCAGGTTAGCCAAGGTCAGAAGGCCCCCTGAGATTTCTGGCTACCATCAAGGTTGTCATGTGGCAGGTTAGCCAAGGTCAGAAGGCCCCCTGAGATTTCTGGCTACCATCAAGGTTGTCATGTGGCAGGTTAGCCAAGGTCAGAAGGCCCCCTGAGATTTCTGGCTACCATCAAGGTTGTCATGTGGCAGGTGAGCCAAGGTCAGAAGGCCCCCTGAGATTTCTGGCTACCATCAAGGTTGTCATGTGGCAGGTTAGCCAAGGTCAGAAGGCCCCCTGAGATTTCTGGCTACCATCAAGGTTGTCATGTGGCAGGTGAGCCAAGGTCAGAAGGCCCCCTGAGATTTCTGGCTACCATCAAGGTTGTCATGTGGCAGGTTAGCCAAGGTCAGAAGGCCCCCTGAGATTTCTGGCTACCATCAAGGTTGTCATGTGGCAGGTTAGCCAAGGTCAGAAGGCCCCCTGAGATTTCTGGCTACCATCAAGGTTGTCATGTGGCAGGTTAGCCAAGGTCAGAAGGCCCCCTGAGATTTCTGGCTACCATCAAGGTTGTCATGTGGCAGGTTAGCCAAGGTCAGAAGGCCCCCTGAGATTTCTGGCTACCATCAAGGTTGTCATGTGGCAGGTTAGCCAAGGTCAGAAGGCCCCTGACTCTTGCCATCCAGAATCAAGGCAGCACACCCGCTGCATGGGGAAAAAATGGCTTCAGAGATGGGCCTGTCCAACGTAGAGCTCCTGAGTTCTGCAGGTCCCCACATCTCTCCCCAGAGGAATCCCCTTACCTGTGGGATCTTGTAGAGGCCCATTAAGGAGGCAATCTCCCTTGAGGATTTGGAATCGAGTCCTCCAGTAACGGAGAGCAGTTGATCATGTCTGTGACATTCACAATTAGGAAACAGCCGCTCCTGCGTGGACAGCAGAGACAGACTGGTCAAGTGGATCCATCTGGCGACGTCGCTGTGGTCATAGATGCGGAAACCAAGGGTGTGGTTGGGTAGGAGAATGGTGTCCTTGTTGAGCTCCATGATGGTGAATGCCAAGGCCAGGACTTGTTGGTAGTTCTTGAATATCATCCTGTAATGATGGCGGTTATGTTGGGAGGTGAGTGATTATGTGATGTAATGATACAAGGTGATTATATATGATCGAAGGTGGGAAGGAGACTTGCCTCTGGTCATGCTTTCCTAGTGGCACAGTTTTGCCGCCAGTTTGAAGGACCAGTCCCTCCCACTCCCACTGCTGGGCTGGATCTGGGCCCACCATCGTCTCTCTAGCACCAGTTGCCCCACGGTACTGAACGAAAGACTGACGGCAAATGGAGAAGGGGACGGCAGAGGATGAGATGGCTGGATAGCATCACCGATGGAATGAGCCTGGACTTGGGCACGCTCTGGGAGAGAGCGCAGGACAGGAAGGAAGGCCTGGCGTGCGATGGTCCACGGGGTCACGACGAGACGGACACGACTGAACGACTGAGCAAGAACTGAATGAAAGGAAGGCGCCAACGGCCGGAGCGGCAGCCCTGGGTCAGGGCCTCAGTCCACGGCGCGTGGCCAACTAGGGCTGGACACACAGATGAAACCCTCCTGCAGCTGTGATGCAGCTCCTCCATTCTCTAGCCCGGCTGAGAGCTTGAGGCCCCGGCTCACCCGAGGGTCCACAGCAGCCATTCAGGGGGCCGGGGGCCTTTCTCACAAGCTTCCTGACACATTTCCACAGCAGGATCCACACCCGCCTGCATTTCCGGGGCGCAACTCCTTGCGGCTTCCGATGAGACACACGTATGCTTGCGCTGGGAAAGGGGGGACGCAGGGATGGGAGACCAGCCCCCTTTCCAACCCAACGGGGAGCAGGACCTCTGGAACCGAGGGGCGTCGCTTCACTTCCGAAGGCGACGAACCAAACGGCGGGTAATCGGGGCCTGGTGACCATGTTTTAGAGCATTTCGGGGATGTGCTTCACGCTCAGCCATTTCAGTAGAGGGGGGTCTCTGTAAGTGCTGACGTGGCGTTCCGGGGACAAGCCTCGCGGAGCACAGTGGGAGTGACTTCTGAGGAGACGCTGCTGCATTTGTGCCGGGATGGGAACACGCAGGGAACGCCCTTGGCTGGGGTCACGGTGAAAGGCGCCCCCCTGGGCAGGGCTGGCATTGCTGTCGTTCGGTCGTGTCCGACTCTTTGTGACCCCATGGACCACAGCACGCCAGGCCTTCCTGTTCTGCGCCCTCTCCCGGAGCGTGCTCAAGTCCATATTCATTGCATCAGTGATGCTCTCTAGCTATCTCATCCATATTCAAGTCCATATTCATTGCATCGGTGATGCTCTCCAGCCATCTCATCCTCTGCCGTCCCCTTCTCCTTTTGTCTTCAGTCTTTCCCAGCATCAGGGTCTTTCCCAGGGAGTTTCCTCTTCGCATTAGGTGGCCAAAATACTTGAGCTTCAGCTTCAGAATCTGTCCTTCCAGTGAGAGGTCAGGGTTGATTTCCTTTAGGATGGACTGATTGGACCTCCTTGCAGTCCAGGGGACTCGTAAGAGTCTTCTCCAGCACCACAGTTCGAAAGCAGCAATTCTTCGGCACTCAGCCTTCCTTATAGTCCAGCTCTCACGGCCATACGTTGCTACTGGGGAAACCATAGCTTCGATTATGTGGACCTTTGTCGGCAAGGTGATGTCTCCACTTCTTACTATGCTGTCTAGGTTTGCCATAGCTTTCCTCCCCAGGAGCAAGCGTCTTTTAATTTCCTGGCTACAGGCACCGTCTGCGGTGATCTTGGAGCCCAAGAAAGTAAAATCTGTCCCTGCTTCCATTTCTTCCCCTTCTATAAGCCAGAAAGTGATGGGGCCAGATGGCACGATCTTCGTTTTGTTAATGTCGAGTTTCAAACCAGCTTTTGCACTCTCCTCTTTCACCCTCAACAAGAGGCACTTGAGATCCGCTCCGCTTTCTGCCATTAGGGTGGTATCGCCTGCGTACCTGAGGTGGTGGAGAATTCTGCCGGCAATCTGAATTCCGACCTGTGATTCATCCAACCCGGCGTTCCTCATGATGTACTCTGCATATAAGTTAAATAAGCAGGGTGACAACATGCAGCCTTGTCGTCCTCCTTTGGGGCACACAGCAACTATGCTGGGGAGAACCCGACTTGAGGAAAAGAATCGGACTGTAAGCCATCTCAGGAAATCCAGGTTTCCCCTGATAAGCTCTGGGGTGCTGCTGGATGGCCACAACATCATGTATCCCTAACAACCTCCAAACGGAGCCAGCTCGGAGTGGATCACTGGCGGAGACACCCCCCTGGGAAGAAGGAAAAAGGCCAGTGAGAAGGCAGGAAAGTTTAAGGGAGTCAGTGGATCAAAAAGCAAGTAAATCATACAATCATAGAATAGTAGGGTTGGAAGGGGCCTGCAAGGCCATCGAGTCCAACCCCCTGCTCAATGCAGGAAGCCAAGTCAGAGCATCCCTGACAGATGGCTGTCCAGCCTCGTCTTGAGCGCCTCCAGTGTGGGAGAGCCCACCACCTCCCTGGGTCATTGGGTCCATGGTCGTATTGCTCCAACAAGGAGGACGTTTTTCCTGATGTTCAGCCGGAATCTGGCTTCCTGTCACTTGAGCCCATTCTTCCATGTCCCTCATGGAGACACCCCCATGGCCTTATAGCAAGTCTATCTAGTTCTGGATTCCATCCTCTGACTACCAGGGCTTTAGACAAAAGTCTCTCCCGACGTTAGCTGGAGATGCTGATGACGAACGCAGGAGCCTTCTGCAGGCAGAGCGGTTGCTCCGTGATGGAGCTGCGGCCCCCTAAAGATACATCAAGACTCTACTCATCCTCGTCCTTATTTATTCCATGAATTAAACTTTGGAGTCCCTGAAGAACTGAGGGCAACTTATATGAGAAAATCAAATATCATAAAACCAAGGGGAAAGCACACTGAGCGTTTGAAGGGAAGAAACAATCATTTCCAACGCCGTTGCTATAACAAGAGACAAATCCGAAGCAGCTAAAACATGAAACAGGGTGATTGCAAAGCATAGCATTCATTATATCCTTCGCATTAAAACAAGCTGCAGTTTGTGATGCTTGGAGGGAGCGATCCCATGGCCCCTAGACAGAGTCTGGGCTGGGGGGCATAGGATATTTTAGATTCCTGTCCAGCCTTGGTCCCAGGAATCCGAGCTCCCTCCCCCTCGCAGCTGGTGCAAGAGAGAACTGCACCGGCTGCATCTCCGAGGCGGCAAAAGTGGCCTTGGAGGGAAGTCCATCCGTTGGACTCGATGGCCTTGTAGGCCCCTTCCAACCTTACTATTCTATGATTCTGTGGTTCTATGATCCTATGACGATAAAGGGTGCGTTCCCATGGGCGGGGAGGGGACCGGAGAGGCCAGCTTATGCCATGTCCTCCCTCCCCTTCCCTGCAACACCTCCACTGGAAAGGGGGGGAAAGCTCATCTAGCGTAAATGCAGAGCAGGAGGCATGGCAGAGGCAAGCATCGCCTCTGCTGAACCCACCACTTTGCACTGGATGCCCATAAGCCTCTGAGTTCAGAGGCTTACGAGGATCGAGGATGGATCCCATAGGACTGTGCCATTAAAAGGAAACTTAAAAAAGCACCTTCCTTGCTGCCAAAAAGTCAGTATGGTATGTGCCAGGAGGACTGAACTGGGGAGGATATCACACAGTTTGGGGGCCACTGGAGAAAAGGCACTCTCCTCACCTGCCCATTCCTGTGGCTAAGTTTGTAAAGAAATTTAGGAGGCTTTGACTGGGACCTCAACAGCCTCATGATGGACCGAACACGACAACACCCTTTGTTCAAAGCGCACCGGGCTTTTTCACCACTTCCTTGTCCTTTGGGGACTGAGAAACTATATTTGGAAAGATGGCTGTGATGCCTCTAGCGTTTCTGCGTGTGGAAGGACAAGCGGGTTTCATCGTGAGAGGAAGATGTCAGGGTCGAACTAGGCCTGATCTTCAACAGCATTCCTTCCACGTTGGAACCATGGATAGGAGGGGGACCAAGTAAGTTTGGGACCGCACTGTGCAAGAAGGGGCATGGCTCTTTTCTCATGCTCCAGAGGCCCTGATGAAGCCATCCCCCCCAAACTGCTGTTTGCACCAGAAGGGAAGCTCTCACTGGCGCCAACAGGAGCTTCTGACTTGGATTCCTGCATTGAGCAGGGGGTTGGACTCGATTGCCTTGTAGGCCCCTTCCAACCCTACTATTCTATGATTCTATGATTCCATTGCATGGCAAAGAAAAGCCATGGGGGCCCCAATTGGGACAAGACATAGGATGAAGAGGTCACCCTCCCCTCTGCCATGGCCCAGATCTATTCACACCATGGTTGCTATTTATTTGCGATAATATCAACACACAACTTCTAGATGTGTGACCGTCCCCTGTACTTTGAACCTTGAAACAAAAGTTGTTTGACCGGAGAATTCTCCATCAGCTCAGGGGGTCGGTGATAGAAAGAGGAGCATGGATTTGAGAAAGTCCCCATCCAAATAATGCCAAATTGTTCATGAATTCAGGATTATCGAGGTACTTCATGTAACACAAAACAGAAGAAGGGGCCTGTCCACAGGCTGACAATAAATACTGTCAAACTGTACAATTTATCAGTGACTATACTGCTTCTTTCATCCAAAATCTGTGACTAATGACTACTTTCTAACAACTTTCAATACACACATGAGAACCGTTTGCCAGATGTCACAGTCTGGATTTTTAGAACTGCTCTGCCAAAATAGCTGCACCAGACAAAAAAGAAACAAAGAGAAAGAATGGATTGGACCGGGTACTTTTATTTTCAAAGAAAACAAACAAGATCACATTAACTTCTCTACTGATAAATGTGATGGGGAAATGTGATGGATTGGCTGGGAAAATAATGAGCAGGGGGTTTTCTAAAGGGTACCACTCACAGATTATTTGTTCCTTCTGAGATGATCTCTGCAATTGAGATCAGGCCTCAGGAGGAGAATGTAACATTTGGGGAGAAAGATGAAACCCAGGAGACCTGCCCCAGAGGCCAAGATGGAGAAGACCTCCACAGCCACCATGGACTTCCCCTTGGTACCTAAGTAGGTTGGCACAAAGGAGACCCAAACGCTGCAAAACACTAACATGCTGAAGGTGATAAACTTGGCTTCATTGAAGCTGTCAGGCAACTTCCTTGCTAGGAAAGCCACCGTGAAGCTGATGAGAGCCAGAAAACCCAGGTAGCCCAGGACAGTGTAAAACATGGTGACCGAGCCTTCATTACATCCCACTATGATTTCTCCATCCAGGGAATGGAAGTCCAAGTTTGGGAATGGGGGAGAAGTCACCAGCCAGACAGCACAGATCACAGCTTGGATGAGTGGACAGGCCAGGACAATGGCGTTTGTCAGTTGTGCCCTCAAGAGTTTTCTAGCCACGTTTCCTGGCTTGGTGGCCATGAAGGCCAGAACCACGGTGACCGTTTTGGCCAAAATGGAAGACACAGCGGCAGAGAAGGTGATGCTGAAAGCAGCTTGTCGGAGAAGACAGGTGGACTTTGTGGGCTGACCGATGAACAGGAAGGAGCAGAGGAAGCAGAGCAGGAGGGAGATGAGGAGGACGTAGGTGAGGGCTCTGTTGTTGGCTTTGACGATGGGCGTGTCACGGTGTTGAATGAAAGTGGCCAGTACTAGAGATGCGATCAGACAGAGGAAAAGTGTCAGAGATGCCAAAATGGACCCCAGTGTCTCCTGATGAGAAAGGAAGTGGATCTTCTTGGGAATGCACTGGTCTTGGTTCCTGTTTGGGTGCTGATCAGCTGGACATGAGGCACAGAGATCTGCATCTGGAACACACAAGCGTTACTGAAGTATCTCAAAGATGACACAGGTTATGTTTTTCTGGAAGCCAGTTCATGCCACGATGAATGAGCAAGTAAGTGCAGACCTATCATTTTCTTCGGAATATTGACTCCCCTCATATCTGCCCTCAGGACAGGCGTTGGGAGAAAGGCTGGGGGGCAAGGTGCAAAAAGCAGCCATCACAGAAAGCCATCTATCCGGGACTGGAGAGGGGTGTTACGCCACATGCTTGTTACAAGGGCAATTCATCGCCTCCTGAAGTCCCTCACACCTGCCGCAGACGTCCTTTTTGTGGTGGCCAGTTCAGCCCCCCAAGAAAGCAATGGATTTATCCATTCTGCAGCTTCTGCTCCCCAGAGGACAGCCGTCCTTCGGCCGCCTTCTCGCCCAGCTTCAGTAGCTTGTTTCTTAAGAAGGCAGCCAGAAAAGGGGCAGCCCGCTTCAAAAACAAGCCGACGGGACGGTCCCCTTTGCCAGTCCCTTCTGCAAGGGGGGAATAGGCTAGGTTTTTACCCTGGGAAATGGACCGATATCGCCAGTGCTCTCTGAATGGGCACATAAAGAAATATCAGCCTTTTTTCAGGTTATAAACTCGCACACGCCCCGGATAAGTGCTGGTGCAGAGGCTGAGGGGCAGGTTATAGAAGACCGTGCAGGAAAAGGGGCAATCGGTTTGGGACTGGGGTACTGTACCCTGATGGTTCTCCTGAATGCGGCATACAACATCAAACATCCCTTCAGAAGACATCTACACACATCCTTCACAAAAATCCAGGTGGTTCTATTGATACAAAGGGACACAAAGTCTTACTAGACGCTTCTCATGGGAACGTCGGAAGAGCCCTGCTGGATCCGAGATCTATTCTAGTACATTTCTAATTTATTAATTTCTTATTTATTCTCATTATTTATGCTCCGCTTTTCAGAAGACAAACGCTCCCCAGGCATTTCAGACTTTCCGTGCTGTTGTTTTAAAGCCGTCATTGTATTTTAAATCTCTACAGCGCTGCTAGGTTTGGAGGGGGCACGTAGTTTTAAGCGCTGACATTTCGCACGCAGTTTTAAGCGCTGGCATTCCATCTTGTATTTGACGGTGCTTTTTGTGGCTCAGTCATCGTGATCTGCCCACAGAGCGTCGGCTGCTGGGTGATTTGGAAATGTAATAAATAAATATACATTTAAAACAACGCCTGTGGATACTCTGCAAGCAAGTTCAGCTGCACAGATTTGCAAAGCAACACTGAAATTCATCCACTGAGAAAACTCCAGTCATTGCCCCTAATTCAAGATCTGCACCATGTCCTGTCCTGTCCTTGCCCCAGTATCTTCAGCACTTAAATAAGGCTCATGAAGTTTCCACTACCTGTCCGGTTAGAAAAGGTCCCTTCTGGACAACGGACACATTCATAGCAACAGAGCGGCTTCCCCTCTGGAACTTTCTTCTGGTGCCCCGGAGAGCACTCCTCCACACACCTCGCCGAGGGCGACATCTGAAAGGGAAGGGGGGAATAGTCGAGGTTTCCCACATGACAGACATGGAAGAAAACAGGACTTGGAGGTAGTCAGTGGACTTTCCCATTGTATAGTGTATAGGTTCACCCGTTTGGAGGGCCAAATCTCTTCTGGAGATCTGCAAATATAATCATAGAGGCTCATAGAATCATAGAATAGTAGGGTTGGAAGGGGCCTATAAGACCATCAAGTCGAACCCCTTGCTCAGTGCAGGAATCCAAGTCAGAGCATCCCCGACAGGGGGATGTCCAGCCTCGTCCTGAACGCCTCCAGTGTGGGAGAGCCCACCGCCTCCCCAGGTAATGGGTTCCACAGTCGTATTGCTCTAACAGTCAGGAGGTTTTCCTGATGTTCAGCCAAAACAGCATGGGCCTTTTTTGCAGCCACATCACATTGTTCATATATGACGTATGGTTGTTCAGTCATTCAGTCGTGTCCTACTCTTTGTGACCCCATAGACCTTAGCACGCCAGGCCTTCCTGTCCTCCGCTCTCTCCCGGAGTATATAATGTATACGATGACACAAATAGGCATATTGGACACGGCCTTATTTATTATTTATTTATTGTTTATTATTAAATGTATTACTCGCCCATCTGGCTGGTCACCCAGCCACTCTTACAGCAAGTCCATCAAGTTCAGGCTTGCCTCTGACCAGCAGTGGATTCCAGGGTTTTGGACAAGAACCATTAACAATCTCAGATCCGCAGATGACACCACTTTGATGGCTGAGAGCAAGGAGGAGCTGAGGAACCTCATGACGACGGTGACAGAAGAAAGTGCAAAAGCTGGGTTGCAGTTCAACCTCAAAAAAGCCAAGGTTACGGCAACCAGCTTGACTGAGAACTGGCAAATAGAGGGAGAAAACGTGGAGGCAGTGACAGACGTTGTCTTTCAGACGCTGCGGACGCTGAGTGCAGCCAGGAAATCAGAAGGCGTTTACTGCTTGGGAGGAGAGCAATGACGGATCTTGATGAAATAGTGAAGAGCAGGGACATCACGCTGACAACAACGGTCCGCATAGTTCAAGCAGCGGTATTCCCCATGGTAACCGATGGCTGAGAGAACTGGACCATAAGGAAGGCTGAGCGAAGGAAGATCGATGCTTTTGAGCTGTGGTGCTGGAGGAAAATTCTGAGCATGCCTTGGACTGTGAGAAGATCAAACCAGTCCGTACTGCAGGAAATCAAGCTGGACTGCTCACTTGAGGGAATGATCTTAAAGGCAGAACTGAAGGACTTTGGCCACATAGTGAGAAGACAGGACACCCTGGAGAAGATGCTGATGCTAGGGAAGGCGGAAGGCCGAAGGAAGAGGGGCCGACCAAGTTCAAGGTGGATGGATGATGTTCTGGAGGTGACGGACTCGACCTTGGGGAGCTGGGGGTGGCGACAGCCGACAGGAAGCTCTGGGGTGGGCTGGTCCATGAAGTCATGAGGAGTCGGAAGCGACTGACCGAATAAACAAAAAGCTGTCCCAATGTCAGCTAGAGAGGCTGCAGATGGACCCGGGACCTTCGGCATGCAACACAGGTGCTCCATCACGGAGTCATGGCCCCATAAAGGGAAAACAAGGTTGCAGCCCTCCCCTTAATTTATTCATTTAATTAAATGTCTGTGTCTCTGACGCTCTCGGCGCAACATATATGAGGAAATCAAACGCAATGCAACCAATGATAAAAGACATCAAACGTTTCAAGAGCGGAAGCCATAATTTAAAATACTTTGAAAAGAAGAGACAGATCCCAAGCAGCTAAAACATGAAAAGTGCTATTTTTAAGCATAGCCTGAAGCGTTAGGGACAGTGCGGGCACCTGTTTTGGTCCTGGAGTCCCTGCACCCCTGAGCCATTCCTGCTGAGCCCTGCCCCTGCTCAACTCCCTGCCCCCTCTTGCCAACCTACCCATTTACACCTGTAATCTTGCATGTATGGGCATTGAGCAGGGGGTTGGACTCTGTGTTCTTGTAGGCCCCTTCCAACCCTACTATTCTATGATTCTATAGGGATACTTTGACTTGGCTTCCTGCATAGAGCAGTGGGTTGGATTCGATGGTCTTACAGGCCCCTTCCAACCCTACTATTCTATGATTCTATAGGGATGCTCTGACTTGGCTTCCTGCATAGAGCAGTGGGTTGGACTCAGTGATCTTACAGGCCCCTTCCAACTCTAGTATTCTATGATTCCATAGGGATGCTCTGACTTGGTTTCCTGCATAGAGCAGTGGGTTGGACTCGATGGTCTTACAGGCTCCTTCCAAGCCTGCTATTCTATGAATTCACAGCTGCACTTTGCGTATAAGTCCATGTGCACATTCTTGCGATCGCCATGGGTTTTTTGCAACATGGCAATCGTGGTGCAGGCAGAGGGATCCTGAGTAGAATCACAGAATCATAGAATAGTAGGGTTGGAAGGGGCCGACAAGGCCATTGAGTACAACCCCCTGCTCAGTGCAGGAATCCAAGTCAGAGCATCCCTGACAGATGGCTGTCCAGCCTCGTCTTGAACGCCTCCAGTGTGGGAGAGCCCACCACCTCCCTAGGTCATTGGTTCCATTGTCGTATTGCTCTAACAGTCAGGACTTTTTTCCTGATGTTCAGCCGGAATCTGGCTTCCTGTCACTTGAGCCCATTATTCCGTGTCCTGCACTCTGGGATGATCGAGACGAGATCCTGGACTTCCTCTCTGGGACACCCTTTCAAGGACTTGAAGAGTGCTATCCTATCTCCCCCCAGTCTTCTCTTCTCAAGGCCAAACATGCCCAGTTCTTTCAGTCTCTCTTCATAGGGCTTTGTTTCCAGTCCTCTGATCATCTTCGTTGCCCTCCTCTGAACCCTCTCCAGTTTGTCTGCATCCTTCTTCAAGTGTGGTGCCCACCACTGGACACAGTACAGTTGTGTCCACACTTGAATAAGTGTGGGCAGCTTGGCAAGGGGCATGGGGCTCAAGCATGGGTCCAAGGGTGCACAAGCAGAGGCAGGGGCTCAGTGGGGCCCTGGAGAACACAGACGGGGGCTGCCCGTCTACCCCTAGGAAGTGTATCCTTCAAAATAAAACAAGCAGTGACTTTATATTATTTTAAAAGACCTGGGAAAATCAAAATGACTTTGCTTGGTGCCCAAAGGACAACACAGTAGGCATCAGGAGGACCTAGCTAGAGAGGATATACCACAATCTGGGGGCTACTACAGAGAGGGCCCTGCTCATGAATAGCCACTGACCTATCTCAGTCTGTGAGGGCCCTTGGCGCAGGGCCTCAGGTGATGATCTCAGAGCACAGGCAGCAACATACGTGAAGAGGAGTTCATTCAGATACTGCGGCCTCATAGAGGGATCTTTCGATTCAGATTTGCGATAGGTCCAACAACCTATTGCAAAACAAGCTGAACAGAGATAATCCACCTGCCAGTAGCATCTCCATCTTATCTGGATTGAGCTAAAGTTGATTGGCCCCCATTCTGTCCATTAAAGCAGTGAGACTGTGGCTTTGAATAAAAGGCCAACGTAATAGGGAAAGGAAGGTAGCACCAGATCTCATCCCAGCCCTACTTGGAGATTCCAGGGACCCGGGATCTTTTGCATGCAAAGCCAGCACTTCACCACAGGGCAGCAGCCCCTCCCTGGCCTCAGTAGGCCCTGGTTCTATCTAGAAGGACATCTAGGCAGAAGTGCAACCTTCTGCAGTTCTCCCATGACCTCGGAACATTCACTTCCACCCCACCTCTGTAGCCCACACGATCCCTTCTGAGCGAATGCTGAAGTCTTGGCCCGGGGGAGCTCCTGGGTCTATCAATCCGACTTCCACAGGATTAAAAGACCCATTTGGGAAGAAGATCCAGTTCAGGATGTCATATCTCCGGCCATTTCCCATGAAAGCGACTTCATCTCCAGCACTGTTGTTAAACCGGACGTTCCTCAAGGAGACAAGCATCTGAAATGAGAGAGATGCTGAGCAAACAGGGTTGTGACCGTGAGTAGGGTCTGGTGTCTTCTACTGTACTGTGAAGGTTATCAAGGAAGGAGATGGTTTTCATCTGTTCTCCATCGTTTAATTCAGGGGTGGGCAACATTTGGACAAGGAGCCATATGCAGCCCCTGAACACCCACCAAATTCAGTAAAGAAATATATTCTTTTCAAAAAGAAAAGGTGTCCATAGGGGCTATGAACTGAAAGGGTCAAAATTACCTTGTTTGCCTTGTTTAGACTCCATAGTCACTATAGATACCATGAAATATTTCTTTCCTATTTGTATTTTTCAGCACTTATGGAGGGGTCTGTTCCACCTCCTGGGGGTCCGGTGTCAAAATGATCCCCAGACCTCCCAAAGAACCAGACAAATCTGAGATGCATCTTCTTCGGGCAGTAACCATTCCATGAATCCTCCCCACTGGTTTTCGCGGTGGGGGTGAGCTGGTGTTTACTTGCTACGAGACACTCTGACATCTTTGGGTGGGGGCTGGAGGAGGTCGGCTCATGTCATCAAAGAGCCAGCTGGACTACCAAGAAGTGAAGGGTGATGCAGTCTTTCTGGTTCAGCCCTCCTTAAAAAGATACAAAGCTTCTAGATCAAAGCTACCTTCAGTCCATAAACCAAGGATTCATAGAGAAATTCATATGGTTGGTATGTTAACCCCGCCCGTCTCTCTTCAACACACACACACACACACACACACACACTGGAGGCCTTCAAGACAAGGCTGGACAGCCATCTGTCAGGGATGCTCTGACTTGGATTCCTGCATGGACCAGGGGGTTGGACTCGATGGCCTTGCAGGCCCCTTCCAACCCCACTATTCTATGATTCTATAATTCTATGATTCCATGACTATTATTTAAAATTATTGCTTTAACTCTGCCTTCCTTGCAGTGAAGAGCAAACTCTCCACCGATGACCTCTCCAGTCCAAATTGATTTAAGGCATGATTCTGCAAAGCCAGATTTGGACCAAAAATCTGAAAATCGTTTATTCCAAACTCAACCACAAGCAGACAGCCTTCGGGAACAAAGTCCGAAGTGTCCTCCCAATTTCTTAGTTAAGTCCCCTGACACTTGTCTTCATGTTCCTGTACTCTGCCTCTCTCTCTCTCTCTCTCTCTCTCTCTCTCACACACACACACACACACACACAAGCACCCCTTTTCCACATATCTTGCCATGCAGCAGGAGATGCAACAGCAGCACTTGACCCCCTCACTGTCTCCAAAGTTTAATTTCCAGGCAGCCTGCGAGAAAACCATAGCACCATTGATCATGCCAGTGAGAGAAACTGGGATCATAACAAGTATCTGCAGATCACATTTCAAACCAGAAAAGAAGGAAATGGCAACCCACTCCAGTATTCTTGCCAAGAAAACCCCATGGAACGTATCACAAGGCTAAAAGAGATGACGCCGGAAGATGAGCCCCTCAGGTCGGAAGGTGTCCAATATACTACTGGGGAAGAGCAGAGGGCATTTCCAAGTAGCGCCAGAAAGAGTGAAGCGGCTGGGCCAAACCCGAAAGGACACTCAGCTGTGGATGTGTCTGGTGGTGAAAAGAAAATCCGATGCTGTAAAGAACAATATTGTTTAGGAACCTGGAATGTACGATCAATGAATCAAGGTAAGCTAGAGGTGGTCGAACATGAGATGGCAAGATTGAACATTGACATCTTGGGAATCAGCGAACGAAAATGGACAGGCATGGGAGAATTTAATTCAGGTGACCATCATATCTACTCCTGTGGGCAAGAATCCCTGAGAAGAAATGGAGTAGCACTCATAGTCAACAAAAGGGTGGGAAAAGCAGTCCTGAGGTACAATCTTAAAAACGATAGAATGATCTCAGTACGAATCCAAGGCAAACCATTCAACATCACAGTAATTCAAGTCTATGCCCCAACCACTGATGCCGAAGAAGCTGAGGTTGATCAGTTCTATGAAGACCTACAACACCTTCTAATACTAACACCAAAAAAAGATGTCCTCTTCATCATAGGGGATTGGAATGCTAAAGTAGGAAGTCAAGAAATCACCGGGATAACAGGCAGGCATGGCCTTGGTGTACAAAATGAAGCAGGACAAAAGCTAATAGAGTTTTGCCAAGAGAACACGCTGATCATAGCAAACACTCTTTTCCAACCGCACAAGAGGCGACTCTACACATGGACATCACCAGACGGTCAATATCGAAATCAGATTGATTATGTCCTTTGCAGTCAAAATGGAGATGCTCTATACAGTCAGTAAAAACAAGACCTGGAGCTGACTGTGGCTCAGATCATGAGGTGCTTCTTGCAAAATTTCGGCTTAAATTGAAGAACGTAGGGAAAACCACTAAACCATTCAGATATGACCTCAATCATATCCCTGATGAATATACAGTGGAGGTGAGGAATAGATTTAGGGGATTAGACCTGATAGACAGAGTGCCTGAGGAACTATGGACGGAGGTCCATAACATTGTTCAGGAGGCAGCAACGAAATCCATCCCAAAGAAAAAGAAATGCAAGAAAGCCAAGTGGCTGTCTGATGAGGCTTTACAAGTCACTGAGGTAAGAAGGGAAGCGAAAAGCAAGGGAGAAAGGGGAAGATACATCCAACTGAATGCAGATTTCCAGAGAATAGCAAGGAGAGACAAGAAGGCCTTCTTAAATGAACAATGCAAAGAAATCGAGGAAACCAACAGAATGGGAAAGACTAGAGATCTCTTCAAGAAAATTGGAGAAGTCAAGGGAACGTTTTGTGCAAAGACGGGCGTGATAAAGGACAAAGAAGGCAGGGACCTAACAGAAGCAGATGAGATTAAGAAGAGGTGGCAAGAATACACAGAAGAACTATACAGGAAAGATCTGAATGTCCCTGATAGCCATGATAATGCGGTCACTGAACTTGAGTTGGACCTCCTAGACAGTGAAGTCAAGTGGGCCTTAGGAAGCATTAGTAACAACAAAGCTAGCGGAGATGACAGTCTTCCAGCTGAGCTATTTAAAATCCTAAAAGATGATGCTGTTAAAGTGCTGCATTCAATATGCCAACAAATTTGGAACACTCAGCAATGGCCACAAGACTGGAAAAGGTCAGTTTACATTCCAATTCCAAAGAAAGGCAACGCCAAAGAGTGTTCAAACTACCGCACAATTGCGCTCATTTCACATGCCAGCAAGGTGATGCTCAAAATCCTACAAGCTAGGCTTCAGCAGTATGTGAACCGAGAACTACTGGAAGTACAAGCTGGGTTTCGAAGAGGCAGAGGAACTAGAGATCAAATCGCCAACGTTCGCTGGATCATGGAGAAAGCAAGAGAATTCCCGAAAAACGTCTATTTCTGCTTCATTGACTACGCTAAAGCCTTTGATTGTGTGGATCACAACAAATTGTGGCAAATTCTTAAAGTGATGGGAGTACCAGGCCACCTTACCTGTCTCCTGAGAAACCTGTACCAGGGTCAAGAAGCAACAGTAAGAACCAGACATGGAACAACCGATTGGTTCAAAATTGGGAAAGGAGTACGACAAGGCTGCATATTGTCACCCTGCTTATTTAACTTATACGCAGAGTACATCATGAGAAACGCCGGGTTGGATGAATCAGAGGTCGGAATTAAGATTGCCGGGAGAATTATCAACAACCTCCAATATGCAGATGATACCACCCTAATGGCAGAAAGCGAAGAGGATCTAAAGAGCCTCTTGTTGAGGGTGAAGGAGGAGAGTGCAAAAGCTGGTTTGAAACTCAACATTAAAAAAACTAAGATCATGGCATCTGTCCCCATCACTTCCTGGCATATAGAAGGGGAAGAAATGGAAGCAGTGAGAGATTTTACTTTCTTGGGCTCCAAGATCACCACAGACGGTGACTGTAGCCATGAAATTAAAAGACGCTTGCTCCTTGGGAGGAAAGCTATGGCAAACCTAGACAGCATAGTAAGAAGCAGAGACATCACCTTGCCAACAAAGGTCCATCTAATCAAAGCTATGGTTTTCCTAGTAGTAATGTATGGCTGTGAGAGCTGGACTATAAGGAAGGCTGAGCGCCGAAGAATTGATGCTTTCGAACTGTGGTGCTGGAGAAGACTTTTACGAGTCCCCTGGACTGCAAGGAGGTCAAATCAGTCAATCCTAGAGGAAATCAACCCTGAGTGCTCACTGGAAGGACAGATACTGAAGCTGAAGCTCCAATATTTTGGCCACCTAATGCGAAGAGAAAACTCTCTGCAAAAGACCCTGATGCTGGGAAAGACTGAAGGCAAAAGGAGAAGGGGACGGCAGAGGATGAGATGGCTAGATAGCATCACCGATGCAATGAATATGAACTTGAGCACACTCCGGGAGAGAGCGCAGGACAGGAAGGCCTGGCGTGCTATGGTCCATGGGATCACGAAGAGTCGGACACGACTGAACGACTGAACAACAACAACAAATCTGGATGAGAACATTACCTGCCATGGCTGGACTTTCAGAAGCCACTTGGCTTCCCCTGTCGTTGCACGTCTGGATCCTGAGATGTACATGGCATGTAACGTGTGTCCCACGGAATAGATAGCGTTGTAGATGCTGTAACTGTGACTCGTCATGCTCATTTCGAACCTGGGGCCTGGCAAGTCCTCCAGCTTCTCCTTCCCAGTACAACTCCTCTTTCCCCATTGAGAGGATTGGCCTGATTTCAAAATCTTACAGCCAAATGCCCATTCCCACCAGTCAGGGAGAAAGACGTCTCCTTGTGCTTTTAACGGATCTAAAGCCTGGAGAAAATGCTCGAATCCTGGCACATCCCTTCTGTGGACTCTGAAGTGCAAAGCGCCATGGAAAGGTTGTAGATATTGCCAGCCAAATGGGGATCCCTTCGCAGAAAAGTCAAGGTGGGATGTGACGATCCAAACTTTCCTTAATGAGGCCTTGGCCCTTTGAAGGAAAAATATGAATGTCAGGACTTCTCCGTTCGCAAAGAGAAGAATAACTGAGGACTCGAGCCAAGAACTAGGAGTATGAATAAGTATATCTCCTGGCAGTAAGATCTTGTCATCAGGCTCCAGAATTTTGGTGAAGGACACACAGATGTCCCTCTGCTTGAACAGTGTTGTCAGTGCCTGGATGAAATGTTCACCACCATCATCAGTGTAGGAAACCAGCCCAACCCAGTTCCAGCGGAAATGCAGGAGCAGCTGGACTAAGCCCACATACTGAGGAACTTCATCAGGATCAATCCGGAAGAAGGAAGGAAATGCCCTGTTCTCTCCCTGAATGCTGTTGGAAAAGCCAGAACCGAGCTGCAGGAAGGAATTCCCTGTTAGTCCGTTGCAACAGAATTTACCCTCTGCTTGAACAGTGTTGTCAGTGCCTGGATCAAATGTGTTCCTGAGTTCTGCTGAAGCCCCACGTCTCTTCCCACATGAATGCCCTTACCTGTGGGATCTTGAGTATGCCCAAGATGGAGGCCATCTGCCTTGAGGATTCAGAGTCGAGGCCCCCGATAACAGAGAGCAGTTTAGCCTCCCTGTCACATTTATAATTGGGAACCATTCCTCCCCGTGTGGAGAGCAGAGACAGGGTGCTCACATAGATCCATTTCACAATGTCCCTGGGGTCATAGATGCGGAAGCCGAGCGTGGTGTTGGGGAGGAGAGTTGGGTCCTTATTGAGCTCGTTGGCGGCGAACACCAAGGCCAAGATGTGCTGGTAATAAATAAATTCTATCCTGCAAGGAGAACAACGTTGGGAAGTGTGTGGGGATTCCAGCTGGACTACCAAGAAGTGAAGGGTGATGCAGTCTTTCTGGTTCAGCCCTCCTCAAAAAGATACAAAAGCTTCTAGATCAAAGCTATCTTCAGTCCATAAACTAAGGATTCATAGAGAAATTCATATGGTTGGTGTGTTCTCCCTCCCTCCCTCCCTCCCTCTCTCTCTCTCTCACTCTCTCTCTCTCTCACACACACACACAGTATCACCAGCTGCATTTCAGAAGAGCCCTGATGGATCATAGATCAACGGCCCATCAAGTTCTGCAAATGTATTATGATTTATCTCGTTTATTCATTGACGTCCCACAAATGCACGAGTCGTCATGCAAATCCTTTGAAGGAAGCGGTCAAGTAAAGTGAAAATGCAGTGATAACACTGCAATAAGACTATTATAAGACTATTATAACGAACGACAAATGAACAAATGATTCCCCAGAAGATGTGCCACAGGACAGCTTTACCAGGCTTAACAATCCTTGCACACACAAATCCACTCCTGCTTATCCCCACGCTTTCTTCCTTTCAGCAGTATCATATGGGGTGGGAAGGAGTCATTTGTTGGTGCGATTATTAAACAATGGAGAGTCAGATCCTTGCTGATCTGCTGTAAGTCACCAAGAGAGCAAGCCTCTCTTAGATGAAGACTTTTTTGGTGGCAGCATTTTTTAGTCATTCTCCAGCTCTTAACAGAGAAGCCTCCCACACTGGAGGCCTTCAAGACAAGGCTGGACAGCCACCTGTCAGGGATGCTCTGACTTGGATTCCTGCCTTGAGCAGGGGGTTGGACTCGATGGCCTTGCAGGCCCCTTCCAACCCTACCATTCTACGATTCTATGATTCCATGAAATTATTGTTTTAACTCTGCCTTCCTTGCAGCGAAGAGCCTCAAGAGGTAGATCAGCTGTTCTCCCCGTCAGCAAGGAAGTGGATTTGTGACAGCAAGCTCTCCACCAATGACCTCTCCAGTCCAAATTGATTTAAGGCATGATTCTGCAAAGCCAGATTTGGACCCCAAATCTGAAAACCGTTTATTCTGAACTCAACCACAAGCAGACAACCTTCTGGAACAAAGTCCGAAGTGTCCTCCCAAGTTCTTAGTTAAGTCCCCTGACACTTGTCTTCATGTTCTTGTACTCTGCCTCTCTCACACACACACGCGCACCCTTTTTCCACATATCTTGCCATGCAGCAGGAGATGCAACAGCGGCACTTGACCCCCTCACTGTCTCCAAAGTTGAATTCCCAGGCAGCCTGAAAGAATACCATAGCACCATTGATCATGCCAGTGAGAGAAACTGGGATTCTCCCCTGGCTCAGAATGAAGCCAAAGAAGAACCGTCAAGTCTCTGACTCTTATCATGGGTTGAAGGCGATCATAACAAGTATCTGCAGGTCGCATTTCAAACCAGGAAAGTTCAGGTGTCAGCTGCATAACAGATGCGTATCACTGGACATAGACCTGCCATCCAAGAGCAAAGCAAGCAAGCATCTATCCCAGATCCCTCTTGTGGATCTTCTTACAGAAGAATATGGGAGAATGGTTCTAGGGATAATCTTCTAAAGTCTTGTGCCTTGGTGGGATAACAACTGCCAAGTGGTAAATTGCCACCAACAATGAGGTCTCCCGGTTGGTAGTAATCTTCTTTCACTTCGTAAGTCCTGGTCAAGAGACACTCGCTTCTTGGCATCTTCCAGGTGGCCTGACACAGGGGACAAAATATGAGCAGTAGCCACAGCCAAACCATCAGGGTCAGAGAGCGACTTTCCATTCTCAGTCAGCAACAAAGAGAACCTGAGAGACAGTCAACGATTCAGTCCCCGGCAGGGTGATTAAATCACAGGAATAAATGACCAGACAGAAACACCACCCCAGCCCCATATGAAAGGGCTCAGGGCGCATTTATCTTAAGCATGTTTCCTCCTGGGTTTCTTTGTTATCGATTTGGTGGATGGAAATCCACAGGGGCTTCATCAAAAATTACTGCTATCTTCATAATAACAGGGTAGCGAAACAACCACCGACCCAGATTGCTGGGCTCCCTTTGCACTTTGGAGGGAGGAAAACAGTTCTGCCAGTCCAAGATGGCATCCAGGCCTTGGCCAGCATTCACTAGTCCAGGCCTTGGCCAACCTTCACTGGACTAGACTGATGGCTGGGAAAGGGAGGAGGTGGCATCTGGTTATAGCAGTTCAGAGCCAGGTATGTAGACATTGCCTGGTCTGTCTGCAGTGAAAAAAAATCCTGCAGTGGCAGAGGACCTATCGGGATGGTCCACTCCAAAGACCTATGGAATCCAGGGATTTCTGAAAGTTTTGGGGAGCTAGCACTGCAGCCCAAATTGGATCCTGCAGAAGGTTCCCTGAGGGAACCCTCAGACCTAGGATGACATGTTCCCTTAACCCTGTCTCAGATGACCCAGGCTTCTTGGCCATCCCTCAGAATGGAGATCACAATTTTTGTTCTAGCATTCCCCAACCTGTGCGCTCCAGAGGTTTTGGACTGGAACTCCCATCATTCCTAACCAGTTTGGCCATTGGTTTTGGTGGCTAGGGACTATGGAACTTGCAGCCCAACAGTTCTGGAAGACACCAGGTGGGGGAAGACAGGTCTACACCATAGAATCATAGAATCATAGAATAGTAGGGTTGGAAGGGGTCTCCAAGGCCATCGAGTCCAACCCCCTGCTCAGTGCAGGAATCCAAGTCAGAGCATCCACGACAGATGGCTAAGGTAAGCACAAGAACCCCCAACCCAACCCATGAGTAATTCTCCAAAATTTCTTCTCCTTTGAATTGCTTTTGGAAATCATAGAATCATAGAACCCCAAACCCGACCCATGAGTAATTCTTCAAAATTTCTTCTCCTTTGAATTGCTTTTGGAAATCATAGAATAGTAGGGTTGGAAGGGGCCTACAAGGCCATCAGTTTCTTTTCTATCAAATTGAATGAGAAGGGTCAGAAAAACGTGGGATCATTTTTTGGCACAGCAGTCATTCAAACACATAACTCCGATGTGCCTCCATTTGCCCTCCCCCCAATTCACTCTGATATCAACCTCTGGTGATCATAGGATCATAGAAGAGTAGGGTTGGGAGGGGCCTACAAGACCATCAAGTCCAACTCCCTGCTCAGTGCAGGCATCCAAGTCAGAGCATCGCTGACAGATGGCTGCCCAGCCTCATCTTGAAGGCCTCCAGTGTGAGAGATCCCACCACCTCCCTGAGGAACTGGTTCCATGGTCGTATTGCTCTAACAGTCAGGACATTTTTCCTGATGTTCAGCTGGAATCTGGCTTCCTGTCACTTGAGCCCATTCTTCCATGTCCTGCACTCTGGGATGAGTGGGAAGAGATCCTGGCCTTCCTCTCTGGGACAACCTCCCTGAAGAGCGCTATCATATCTCCCCTCAGTCTTCTCTTCTCCAGGCTAAACATGCCCAGTTCTTTCAGTCTCTCCTCATAGGGCTTTGTTTCCAGTCCCCTGACCATCTTCTCTGCCCTCCTCTGAACCCTCTCCAGCTTGTCTGCATCCTTCTTCAAGTGTGGTGCCCAGAACTGGACACAGTACTCCAGATGAGACCTATCCAGTCCTGAGTAGAGGGGAACTAGTACTTCCCGGGATTTGGAAGTGATGCTTCTATGAATTCTATGATGCTTCTTCTTTTTCCGAGGTGCAGAACTTGGCATTGATCCCTATTAAATGTCATTCCGTTGTTTCCTGCCCAGTGCTCCAGTCTATCGAGAGCACTTTGAATTTTGTTTCTGTCTTCCAAGGTATTAGCTACCCCGGCCAATTTTGTGTCATTGGCAGATTTGACCAGCATTCCCTGATATAGGAGGGAGGACAGAGGAGCTGAGCATGGAGGACAGGTGGGCATGGAATGGCCATAGTTCAGTTGTGGAGCAGACATGCTGCACACAGAAAGTCCCGGGGTCCACCAGCAGCATTTCCAGCTAGGGTTGGGAAAGTCTCTCCTCTGAAACCCTGGAGAGCCACGGCCTGGCAGTGCAGACCAGGGCTAGGCAGGAAATGTGGCAACCTCTGCTGAGGTTCAAGAACCCCCGTACTTTTTATTAATGTTTTAAATAGCAATTTTTCTTCGTGGCATCTGGGATCCTTTCCAAGCCAAATGAAGGCCTCTAGTTCCTGCCACCTTCTTTCCCTCCTCCCAAATAGGAATCGGAGATATTCCTAGGAAAGGAAATTAAGATGGCGGGTAGCCGCAGGCCAATGCTTTCATCTCCGGGGTGCCCCTTTTGTCATGGTGCCCAGGACAGTGTCCCAAATGGCCAAATATACCTACTCCTGCCAAAGGCAATGCTGAGCTCCATGGACCAAGGGTCTCACACAGCAAGGGCAGCCTCCTTCGAAGCTTTTTAATTCCAGAAGGGGCCATTCAGTTAGTGTCACAGTTTCTTTAAGCTGTGGGACTTCTACCTGCGGTCGTATTATGGGTTCCTGTACTTCTCTACAATTAAAGACTTGTTTGGCGTGTTCTTCCCGGCTTTCTCTCATAATTTGGGCCTCCTATTCTTGGGACATCCTGTCAGCTCTGAACACTAATAGATCCCAGAATCTTGCAACTCCTTCCTCTCACATGCTTCTAAGTCTCCCCATAGCTGTATCCAAAATCTGGATATCCTGTTGTGCCTCACCTGTTTCAATTGCTGCCGCCTTGAACGTTGCAGGGCCAAACAAGATCACTTGTTGTATGTCTCTTTTTTTCAGGTGCCTATGGAAATTCACCCTCCCCCTCAGTCTGATTGGCTTTGGGTGTCTTAATGATGCCCCCCCCATTTGGCTATGAGGATGCCCGCAGTTTGAGGAACAGGGTGGGGTGCTGGTGTGGGTCATGTTCCGGTGCCCAGAATGGAGCCCATCAGGCCAGGAAATGTTACGCAGAAAGGGCCTGCACTCACCCCAGCAGCCTTGCCGAGCTCCACGGTCAACACTTCCGGAGAAATGCAGTCGCGATCACAACAATGCGCAGGCATGCGCACACGCAGAAATGCACACGCCACACAGGAGAGCATGCGTGTTTGCGAAAATACGTGTTTTCACGCATGCAGACAGATGCGCGGTGTTGTGCTCGCCATTGGATCTTTTTTAGGAATCCCTCAACGAGGAATACCTGAGGGACCCTGTGGCGACCCCGGCAGCTCCTCATTAGCCCTCCTCCAGTCATCCGGCACCTCACCCATCCTCCATGATTTCTCACAGATTATGGAGCCAGCTGTGATCCTGCATTTTAAGCAGAAGCAGAGAGCCCTGGTCAAGTTGCCAGAGTTTTGCCTGGTGCAGAAATGCTCAAAGGCTCACCTTGCTGCTCCTGATGCAAATGGCTTCCACAGCTGCTCCTCTGGGGATTCGGTGAAGCCTCTCTGCCCTGCAACAATGTAAGGTCTGTCCACCTGGAGAACCATACTCAGCGCATGCTCGCCAATGGCTCCTCCTCAAGTCGGGGGGAGGGATCAAGCGGGGTGCCACAGGGCTCAGCCTGCGCTCTTCGGCATTCCCATTAACAACCTGGAGGACGGGGTGGGGGGGATGCTTGCCAAACACCCCGCAAAGGGTCGCCACGCAGGGGAGAGTGGCAACCGCTTCTCCATCCTCCAACGCTGTGGGACACGAGGCAACAGACGTCACCTCCAGGAAGGCGGCTTTCAGCTGAACTTCAGGACAAACTTCCTACGGATAATCGGAAAAGGTTCTCAAAGTGAATTGCTGCTAGGATGCCCCGCAGGGGACAGGGACTCCTTTCTGGACCTTTAATGGTGCAAATGGCGAAGAAAAGAACCAACGAGGCCTTCAGAAGATGCCGTATCACCTCGCGCACCCCCTCTTCTAGAGTGCTCCCTGCCTGTGCCGTCCTCCCTGTGGTGGGATCCTGAGTCTGTCGACACACCTGCAAACCCGATTCGGAGAGCTCCGGCTTTCTCCAGACAGGCGGAAACCCCGCTGCTGTTTCTCAGCAGCCGTATCTCGTCTCGGATTCCGCTGGCACTCGCCACCTGGGATCGCTGTTAGAGGGGCTGATACCCGCAGCCAGAATAGTGCATGCTTAACTATGGGCAATGGGGGGGGGTGTTGTTGTTCAGTCGTGCCTGACTCTTCGTGACCCCGTGGACCACGGCACGCCAGGCCTTCCTGTCCTGCGCTCTCTCCCGGAGTGCACTCAAGTCCATATTCATTGCATCGGTGATGCTATCCAGCCATCTCATCCTCTGCCGCCCCCTTCTCCATTTGCCTTCAGTCTTTCCCAGCATCAGGGTCTTTCCCAGGGAGTTTTCTCTTCGCAAAATGTGGGTTAGCTCCATATTTACGGGGTGGCAGTGCCAAATGAATAAGTACGCTATCGTGACAAAATGGGATAATTAGGTGGAGGGAAGAGACAAGAGTATAACAGATCCCGCCCCCCAAAAAAGCTCGGGTACTTTTATTATTATTATTTTGGCGGGGGAACAAATTAATCGTATCTATGTCTTCTCAGAAGTAAATCCCATTGGGTTTCATGTGACGTACTGCCAAGAAAGTGGGCATACGATTGTAGCTTAAGTCTCATTCTTCAACTAAACATACAATACACGTAATGTTGTTGTTGTTCAGTGGTTCAGCCGTGTCC
This sequence comes from Heloderma suspectum, assembly GCF_057233095.1. Lineage (NCBI taxonomy): Eukaryota > Metazoa > Chordata > Lepidosauria > Squamata > Helodermatidae > Heloderma > Heloderma suspectum. The sequence continues at coordinate 19,200,216 of NC_139476.1, forward strand.
AACACTTCGTGACCCCGTGGACCACAGCACGCCAGGCCTTCCTGTCCTGCGCTCTCTCCTGGAGCGTGCTCAAATCCATACTCATTGTATCGGTGATGCTATCCAGCCATCTCATCCTCTGCCAATGCATGTGATACGTTGGGATTATTCTGACTTGTGTCTGATAAATAAAATAGCTCAATACTTCTCATATTCCCTTTGTGTTAGATGCACTCTTCGTCTCAATGGCCGGAAACACACTTGGCGCCTTTGCTTTTTTCGAGTCCTTCCCTCCTGCCCCAGCTTTTCCATTTTGACTTTGCCGGGCCGTTTGGCCGCTAAACGGCAGTGGGAAAGCAGAAGCTGAAACGTGGCAGCAGTTGCATCTCCTCTCTCGTAAGACTCGCGCCTTTAAATGTTGTTTGCGTAAAGACGCTGTGGCGACAGAAGCCGGCCGGCGAAACACAACATGACAACGGAGTTCCGAGTCACCGTCAACTGTTGGGAAGCGGATGGCCGGAAATAACAGGCAGTTCGCAGTCCTCATGTGGTGGGTTGCAGGGAGCAGCGGACACTTTTTCCAGGAGCGTCATGCCATGCAAAAGGGTTGGTCCTTTGGGCTCAGAGAAGCTCTTGGGGGCCACGTTCCTGTAGCAGATGGGACCAAAGGAGAAACGTGTGTAGAATCATAGAATCATAGAAGAGTAGGGTTGGAAGGGGCCTGCAAGGCCATCCAGTCCAACCCCCTGCTTCATGCAGGAATCCAAGTCAGAGCATCCCTGTATGTATGGATGTGTATGTGTGCGTTGGGCGGGAGGGGGGAGGGGAGACCCCACCCTCGCCCCCCAAACACCCACTCAGCCTTTTTAGCTTCGCGTTCTTCCTGCCGTGAACTCAGAGGCATTTCAACTTTTAAGGATGGGGAGAAAGGTGCACATCCGCGAAGCCCCCAAACCATCCGTGGGCCAGAGGAAGGGGGCAGGGGCAATCTGGGGGACTCCGGATCGGGACCCCAGGTGGGCCAGATTGGGACCCAGGCCTGAGGCTCCCCACCCCTGTGCAGGGGCAGAGGGAGCGAGGGGAAATGGGGTGCCCACTCTGAAAGAAGAGACATCCCCTGAGCGCGTGCAGCATTGCATTTGACGAGTCATTAAAGCACGGCACCATCGCGACCAGGGAAGCGAGCTGGAGCCTGTGCTCCCTTCCCTCACGCGAAGAGCGCTTTCCTTGGGAAGGAGCACTGTGTGCTTGCAGGACAGTAGCAACGATGCCGTGGGCGCCTGCACACACGTGGTGCCCGCCCTCCGTCTCCCGGCTTTGGAATCCCTTCACAACTCGGAAGAAAATGGGTCTATGGTGAGCCCCAGCCAGGCCCACGCTGGCCCAGGCATTGGGGCTCTTTGTGCTTTCCTGGTCACCACTCGCGCTCTGGTTGGCCACTTTGGGACCCCAGAGCCGCTGGGCCCTGGGTGTTGGCCCTGCAGCCCCCCGTGTACGTGCCTTCGAGGTGCGGACAGGAAACAGTGGGGTTCGGACTCAGTCTGAACATGGTTTGGCCGGAGGCAGACGGGAAGAGTGCCAATCGGAACGTGCTTCCCCCTCGTGCTTCCCTATTCAGGATCACGGCCACGACAGCCAGCGCTCAGCTGTCTTGCCCAACAAAGGCAGCACTACACAGCAAGCCGGGGGGGGGGGGCGTCGGGTCCAGCTGCAGAAACCTCCACCTGGTGGACCCACGCTTCCCCCGCCCCACCTCCAACACGGTGGCCTGCCGAAGCCGCTTGGGGGCAAGAGGCGGAGAGCTCGCCGGAGTTCTGGCGGCACTCCCGGCCTTCCACTCGCCCCTGCTGCCGGCCCGCCTGCGGGCACATGGGGGCCTATTCCGGAGCCGGACCGATGGGTGCTGCCTCCTTCCGGAGGCGGGGTTGGCTGCGTCTTTCCAGGGAGAGAGAGGAATCTCACTGAAAGCCAACTGCCTTTCAGGGGTCTTTCTGGTTTGGATGCCACGGGGACCCCCTTTCCCGCCTGAGCAGAAATGCCGTATCTAAAGGGACTCCTTCCAAAGCTCTTTAAAAGGACCATGGCAGGCTCTGCAGGATGCATTCGTTCCGGGAGGGGGGAGAAGCACTCTGAACAGCCCCCCATCCATCAACCTGGCGAGCAAAAGGGAGAAGAGGATGACAGCCTGCCTCTCTGAAATAAAAGCTCCACTGAAGTCAATGGAGGGGGAGGTTCCGAGGAAATGCATTGAAGGGTATGCGGGACCTTCGGGCTGCTACTCCAAGTACTCCTAGGCAAGCCTACTCAGATGCAAGCCCCACTGAATTCAACGGCCCTTCCTCCCAGGAAAGGAACGGGTCAGGCGTGTTCATGAAGCTGCGCGTCCAATCCAATCTGCAAGCCAGCCTGGCCCAACTCCCTGGTTTCAATGTGGATCGCGATTGGAATTGACGCTGGGTTCGGAGCACGTTGAGGACTGGAGCAGGAAAGGCCAAGGTTTGTCCAGAAAGGCAAGACCTCCCTGTGCCCTGACCCCCCCCCCAAAAGGGGGGAGCCTTGCTGTGTTCAGTGGGATCTCAGAGAAGCATTGGGGATGGTTAACTAATTTTCAGCTCCAGCCTTCGCCCAGTAGGCTTAGTCAACTCTACTTACTTACTCAAGTCTACTGACTTAGTAGACTTACCGTGCATAGACTTACTCAGAAGCAAGTCCTGCTGGTTTCAATGACAGTTACCCTCAGGGACGTGTGTCTAAGACTGAAGGCAAGAATGCTATCAGTGGGCACTTTCCCTCTGGGCAGGCCACTTTTCCCTGCAGGCAACCTCACAGGAGACCTTCTGGAATACCCATGAGAGCAGCTAAAGTCCTTTTACGGAATTCCAGGGAGTTCCCCAACATGGAAGACATTTCGGCAAACTAGGATTTAAACGGGGGGAAAAGAACACCCACACCATTCAGGTCCGCGCAATCCTGCACACACCCACCCATATTAAACTGGTGAAGAAGCCACTGCCTTGGGAAATAAAATGCTAAAAGCCGAGGAAATGGCCGACCAGTCCAGACTCATCTGAGCCCATCTGGGTTTCTCCAGCACCCCTCGCTCTCAGAAGCCTCGAGGCAGTGTTCGGATTCCTCAGGAGACTCCAAATGTGCTTTGCAATGCCGGGATAGAAAGTGAAAATGATGGGACGTGTATGTACGTGCCCCAGGGCTTCACAATGCTTAGAAGGATGTCGGGCTAGGGTGACGCTTCCCTAACGTCATTTCCGGAGGAGTCGCGTGACCCCAAAATGTCATTTCTGCAGGAGTCGCTTGTCCCAAAGACCCAGGATGGACAACTAACTAAGTACTAAATGTTTGGTTTTTACAGTAAAGCATCTATGACGGGAAGACACAGAATGGGAAGGAGGCAGAGAAGCCAGATAACGTCCGGCATCCTAACACCGCCTCTCTCCCAAGGAGCAAACGGAGGCTGATCTCCCCAAAAAGTTAACACCAGTATCCCACCACCCATCTGACTTGGAGTCCTGCATTGAGCAGGGGGTTGGACTCAACGACCTTGTAGGCCCCTCCCAACCCTACTAGTCTATGATTCTATGATTCTATGATTCTACCACCCCTGTCCTCCACCACTGTCACTGACTGGAGTCTGCTGGGTCACATTCAGGCCTGGCCCAGGCCCTCTGCTCCCTTGTGGCCCCCCGAGTGGTTCCCCCAAGTTGCAAGCCTCTCAGGGTGGACCGAAAGCCCTGTGACCTTTCTCGCAGGGAGGTGTAGGACCTCCCTCTCCGGCTGATGGCTACCACAGAATCATAGAATAGAATCATGGAATAGTAGGGTTGGAAGGGGCCTACAAGGCCATCGACTCCAACCGCCTGCTCAGTGCAGGACTCCAAGTCAGAGCATCCCTGTCCAGCCTCTTCTTGAAGGCCTCCAGTGTGGGAGAGCCCACCAACGAGTGTTGTGACCCCTTAAAGACTCGGAAATGAGCAAGGTTTCCAAAGCTCTGTGTTGCTCTGGCTGCCAAGACCAACTCGGCACACACAGACCGCCCACACACACACCATCAAAAGTCGGTCAGTGTTTTAGGTATGGGGACACATTTCCATACAGAATAGCATTATTTTCAGCCAGGTGCCTTAGGCTGTTAGCAAAAGGGTTTTGGAGTGGGGGCACTTTGAAGGTGTCTGATTCAGCCCCACAAACATTGTGTCACGTGTTGTATTCTGTGTCTCCCCAACCATTTCATGTGCAGGGTTTCCAGGTCACTTTGTTGCTCTGGGTGGAACTGACCCAAACAGCTGCCATGTGTTGACGCACTTGAGTTGTGCCTCCTGAGATAATTCTGAGGAATTTGGGAGGTGCTCAAAAGACCCCAAGTTGCTTGTGAAGGATCTTTATTTTTGCGATACTCACCAAGGCCCATTCATTGCAATGGTAAGAAGTGTGTTGGGCCTACCTCCACAGCAGCCCTGACATTTGGATGAAAACCACACCCGGGGGGGTCTTAGGGGGATCGCAGAGCTCCAGCTTACCTTGAGAAGTCCGTTTTTGAAATGATGGTCTTCCTCCAAGGTAACACTTCAGGCCTCTGATGAAGGCAATAGTCCATGCAAGCTTACACTGTTAGAAAGGGCTAGTCCTCGAAATGCCACAAACCTCTTCATTGTTTTTGCTGCTATGGACTAACACAGCCACCCCCCTGGACATTCCTTCCTACAGCTCACGTTGGGTGTCTTTGAACCTATCCAGAGGGAGAAAACGGTCTTTCCTTCCTTCTTCCGCATTGATCCCAATGAAATGCCTCAATTTGAGGGCATCGTCAGGCTGCTCCTGCATTTCCATTGGAACTGGATTGGGCTGTTTGCTCCCAAGGATGACCGTGGTGAACATTTCATCCAGACACTGACACCACTGCTCAAGCAGAATGACATCTTTGTGGCCTTAACCCGTATGATCCACATGGCATTTGTTCTTCTTCTATCAGAACTGATCGATTCCGATACTCAGACTGAGTCGCAAGTGGTGATTCTCTTCGGGGACTCCAAGATCTTTGAAAATGTTGGATGGGCAATGGCAGACAATGAATATTTTACCAAGACCTCATTTAGGAAGGTTTGGATCTTCATACCACATTTGGAAATTGCTGGAAGAGCATCCAGCTTCGGCCGTCTTGGTCTGACACCTTTTCATGGTGCTTTGCACTTCATGGTCCACAGAAGGAATGTGCCAGCGTTCAAACATTTCTTCTGGGCTTTAAATCCCCTCCGACCACAAGGAGACATCTTTCTCCATAAATGGTGGGAAGATGAATTTGGCTGTATGTTCCTGAAACCAGGTCAACCCTTCCTCTGGGGATACAAGAGGTGTACAGGGGAAGAGAAATGGGAGGACCTGCCAGGCCCCATGTTTGATCCGAGCATGATCAGTTGCAGCTACCGCATCTACAATGCTGTCTATTCCGTGGCACACACGCTACATTCCGTGTCTTCATCTGAATCTCAACATGCATGGATGGGGGATGGCAGGAGACTTCTGAACGTCCAGCCATGGCAGGTAACATCCACCTTCAGAACTGGTTCCCTTCAATGAAGTGGCTGGTTGATTTTTTACCAACCGGGACTGGAAGTGGTTTTACCATCAGGTACCGGAAGCAAATGGCAAGTCTGGGAGAAGCTGTATTAGTTCATACTAAAGTTCCTAAGGAAAAGGTTCCCCATAGATATCCTGTCAGGGCCACCATTTCCCTGGAGCGAGTTTAGGAAGAGAGTAGACAGTAGCAGAGACTTTTTGTACTTCTGTACTAAGAAGGTGTGTAGGTATTTGGGAACGAGAAGGGAGGATTCAAGCAAGCCCCCACAACACACAGCGCTGGTCTCTAAAGCAGTACTGATCCCACTCCCAAACTTTGCGGTATCAGACAGCAGGATTCCCCCCACACACACACACGCTCCTTTTTGCCAGCCAGCAGCTGAAACTCAGATGTTGTTGTCTTTGCTGATAAGAGCCCTGCTCCTTCTCGTGCCCACACAGAGATAGCAGGATGTGTTGAAGCAAGCAGACATGAGCCAAAAAGCTCCAAGGGCTATAGGAGAATTTAATTTCTACTTACAAAACATGAAAAAATGCCCTGCTCACCACCCCAAACGGGAATGTGAGCAGGAGAACATGCTCTCCCAAAACATTCACAGCTTCTCGAACTAGTGCTCACTTTCGAAAATACATGCTTTTGGAAGGGAAAACAGTTTGCAATTGCGCAACTTTGCAAATGCACCATTTCACCCTTTAGTCTACGGAGGAAATTTGTGCAACTTTAGAAATGTATGCAAATGCAAGATTTACTCTCTTTTTTTTTTGCACAACTTTCCCATTCATTCAAAATCAAAGGCGAGCACAAATCAATTATTATTATTATTATTATTATTATTATTATTATTATATCTTTTAATCGCCCATCTGGCTGGTCACCCAGCCACTCTAGTCAATGTACAACATACAATAAAACAGTTTAAAACAATAAAATTCTACAATAAAACATTTTCTAAAATACCCTAACCCACCCCAACTGCCTGCCTGAACAACCACGTTTTTAATGGACGACGGAAGCTCATTAAAGAGGGGGCATGACATTAAAGCCAAAAAGCTCCAAGGGCTATAGGAGAATTTAATTTCTACTTACACAACATGAAAAAATGCCCTGCTCACCACCCCAAACGGGAGTGTGAGCAGGAGGAATCGGGAGATCCGGGTTCTAGTCCCCACTTGGCCATGGAAGCTCACTGGGTGACTTTGGGCCAGTCACAGACTCTCAGCCCAACCCACTTCACAGGGTTGTTGTTGTGAGGATAAAATGGAGAGGAGGTGGATAATGTAAGCCGCCTTGGGTTCCTTGCAAGAGGAAAAAAGGCGGGGTATAAATGCAATAAATAAATAAATAAAACATTCACAACTTCTCGAACTGGTGCTCACTTTCGAAAATACATGCTTTTGGAAGAGTTTGCAATTGCACAAGTTTGCAAATGCACCATTTCACCCTTTCGTCTACGGAGGAAATTTGTGCAACTTTAGAAATGTATGCAAATGCGAGATTCATTCCTTGTTTTGCACAACTTTCCTGTTCATGCCAAATCAAAGGCGAGCACAAACAAAGGAGAGGCAAATATCGGGCTTGGGCTGGTGAATTCCCACATCACTTGTTCCCCCATCCCAACACTGGACATGTATATTTTTACAGTTCGTGGCTGAGAAAGGGTGCGTTGGAGCAAGAAGGAACCAAGCAACCCCCCGAAAAAACTGAGTAAGCAGCTTCTCACGGCTAGTGCCCAGTGAAGAAGCATCCTAAGCATTAAACCAAACAACAGAATACAGAACCAAGCAATCCCCAACCTGAATGGCAGGCACAGTACATGAGAAGACTTCAGACCTCCCTCACAGTCCCAAGAACCAGTCACCCCATTTTCTAAGCACCTCTTACATTTCAGATTCTTGGCTCTTTGAAGGCCGTCCACTTTAACAACAGCGCTGGAGATGAAGTCTCTTTCACCGATAATTCTGAGGTGTCCTCTAATTATGATATTGTGAACTGGATTTTCCTTCCAAATCACACTTTTGCCCCTGCAAAAGTGGGATGGCTGCATCCAGACGCTCCCCCAGGACAAGACTTCACCATTAACTCTGACGCAATCATCTGGCCTGCAGAGATGGAGTTGAATCTTCTGAGGTTATGGGAGAAGGAAGGGATGTTTCAGTCTGTCCTTTGAGAACAGACGTCTTTCTAGATGAGACCAACGTCTTTTTCAGTCCAGGGTGCAGGGTGCTGGTATCGCCCAATGGCCAAACACAATCTTTGGAGGCAGGAAGGTCCAGCTTTAGTCCACACGTCTGCACATGGGCTGGGGAAAGGCCTCTGTCTAAAACCCTGGAGAGCTGCTGGAATTCATGCAGACTATGCCAGACTAGGTGGACCAAGTGTCTGACTCACTGGAAAGCAGCTTCCAACTTATATGGGTGTGTGTACTTGAGTCATTCTGAGTCTAGCTTGGTGCAATTTCTGTCATCTGGATATCCTGAATTATTTGTCTTCTGCCTCTTAGGAGCCCCCCTTTGCGAGGTATGTCCAGAGGTGCCGTCCAGGGCACTGGAAAAAAGATCCAGAGGAGAAGCTGGTTTGCTGCTACAGATGTGATCATTGCCCAGAAGGGACGATTTCTAACTGGACAGGTAGCTCAAAGTCTGGGAGCCATATAGATGTGCAGGATGTACTGGGGAAAGAGTGGAGATGGGAGAAGAGCGCAGCATAGACAAGGAGTCTGCCATTTCCCCAGGAATGGATTTGTTTCGGTTAATTCCATTCCAGATGGCACATTTCTGTGGTTTCCTCGTTTGCAACGTATTCACAATTTCCTGAAGAAATCTTCTGTTTCTATTTCTACGAATGCTCGCAAAAACAGTATCTGGCACTTCCTCATTGCCATTGGCTCCCCTTTCCAGGGGTACGTTGTTAAAGACCCTGTTTCCATCCTCACTGGTTTTGGCATCAGGCCTGAAGCTGTTTGGGCGGCACACTGATCTGGGCAGATGGCTGGTCATCCTTTTAACAACTGGAGCTCGTAACCCCAGTGTCAGACAGATAGCCCCTTTTTCTGTAGTGTTTTCCAGAACTTGCTTCCCATCTTCTACCCCAAGTAATATCCTCAGTCCTCAATCTAAAGAAAATGACAGATGTTGGTTGCTTGGTTTACTGGTGCATTCAGAAGGCGCTGCAGGTGACAGATTGTGGCTCAGTTGTAGTTCCCAGATTTTCATTTCTGCTTACAGAATTTGGGTTTTCCTTCATTGCACACTATTGAGCAAGAGTCTGATATAAGGGAGTGTCATATGAAAAGAAAGCATTTTGCACCTTTTCTGAGTCTGTTCTTCTTAAATATGTTGCCAAAGCTTACAGAGAGGGCCAGGAAAGGGAGTTTCTGCACTTTGGTGTACAGTAAACTTCAGAAAGGAGAATTCCATCGACTCCCTTGTGGGCTGATCTGGCACCAGCATCTGTGTCATGTTCAGGGTATTTCACTCGTTGTTATTCATTGCAGATGCAGTTCGCTGTACTCAGTGCCCAAAAGATCAACAACCTAATGAGAACCAAGACCAGTGTATCCCCAGAACTATTCACTTCCTTTCGTATCAAGAGACACTTGGATTCATTTTAGCAACTCTTGCTGCTTTCCTCGCTCTGATCACTGTCCTAGTGCTGGCAACGTTCATGAAACATCATGACACACCGATCGTCAAAGCAAACAACCGAGACCTCACCTATGTCCTCCTCATCTCCCTCCTGCTCTGCTTCCTCTGCTCCTTCTTGTTCATCGGCCAACCCACAAACATCACTTGTCTTCTCCGACAAGCAGCTTTCGGCATAATTTTCTCTTTTGGCCGTTTCTTCCATGTTGGCCAAAACTGTCACCGTGGTTCTGGCCTTCATGGCCACCAAGCCAGGAAACGTGGCAAGGAAACTCTTGGGGAGACAATGGACCAACTCCATTGTCCTGTTCTGTCCCCTTGTGCAAGGTGTGATCTGTGCTGTCTGGCTGGCAACCTCTCCCCCATTCCCAAACCTGGACTTCCATTCCCTGGCTGCAGAGATCATCGTGGAATCCTGCTGTCTGATACTGCAAAGTTTGGGAGCGGGATCAGTGCTGCTTTAGAGACCCGCACTGTGTGTCGTGGGGGCTTGCTTGAATCCTCCCTCCTCGTTCCCAAATACCTACACACATTCTTAGTACAGAAGTACAAAAAGTCTCTGCTACTGTCTACTCTCTTCCTAAACTCGCTCCAGGGAAATGGTGGCGTGCAAGGATATCTGTGGGGAATCTTTTCCTTAGGAACTTTAGGATTAACTAATACAGCTTCTCCCAGACTGGCCATTTGCTTCTGGTACCTGGTGGTAAAACCACTTCCAGGCCCGGATGGTAAAAAATCAACCAGGCAGTTTATATGAGAGAACCAGTTCTGAAGGTGGATGTTACCTGCAATGGCTGGACGTTCAGAAGCCTCCTGCCATCCCCCATCCATGCATGTTGAGTTTCAGATGAAGACCTTGCATGCAACGCATGTGCCATGGAATAGACAGCATTGTAGATACTGTAGCTGCAACCGGTCATGCTCGTATCAAACATGGGGTCTGGCAGGTCCTCCCATTTCTCTTCCCCTGTGCACCTCTTGTGTCCCCAGTTGAAGGGTTGGCCTGGTTTCAGGAACCGACAGGCAAATCCATATTCCCACCATTTATGGAGAAAGACATCTCCTTGTGGTCGGAGTGGATCTAAAGCCCAGAAGAAATGTTTGAACACTGGCACATTCCTTCTGTGGACCATGAAGTGCAAAGCACCATGGAAAGGTGTCAGATCAACTTGGGCCAAGTGGGATGCTCTTCCAGCAATTTCCAAATGTGGTGTGAAGATCCAAACCTTCCTAAATGAGGTCTTGGTACAATATTCATTTTCTGCCATTGCCCATCCAACATTTTCAATGATCTTGGATTCCCCGAAGAGAATCATCACTTGCAACTCAGTCCAAGCATCAGAATCGATCAGTTCTGAAAGAACAGGAGAATAGGCCGCGTGGATCGTATGGGCGAAGGCCACACAGATGTCATTCTGTTTGAGCAGTGGTGTCAGTGTCTGGATGAAACACATATATAAAAATGTGGTGAATAATGGGCAATGGGATCAATTCGCCTATATTGATGGTTGGTTGAATTGGTGCGGAAAGAATCCCCCTTAGTTACGGAAGTGTAAATGCGTAAATGTGTTACTGGCAAAGGATCACAGGGGCAAGAGACCCCGGGTGGTGTCTGAATCAAGTAGTAAGAGATAAATTTGCCTCAGGGAAGGTGAGGTTATCAGCATTTGGATGAGTGCCAACCAAAATCCACTGAAGGCGAGAAAAGGTTGAATATAAAGTTCAATATTGTAAAGTCATGATGGTATGCTCCGAGGTGAAGCCCAAAGCCCCTGTTCTCCCCGATTCATGCCCCGCGGGAGGAGCTTGAAGACTGGGAGACCCTGCCCAAGGTGCCCTGAGCTCCCCCCGGTCTGATTTGGTCTATTAGGTTGGGAGGAGAGGTTGTCGGGGGAGGGAGGGGGCCCTCCAGAGACACTTTGTCTGCCATCATATCCAAGTCTGATAGAAGAAGCAAAAGCAGTTGAAAAAGTTGCAACTTCTGAAGAAAGAGATTTGTTTGACTACTTAAAGACTGTGGCAAAATCAAGAAACAAAGACAGAGCAAGTTCTTAAAATATCAGGGTCTGTGTGAGCTTCTCTCTGTCAGCCTGCTCAGAGCAGAGCCAAGGGGGACTTGCCTAACCCCCCTTCGCCGTGGCTGGTTTAGCCTTAGCAAGCAGAGAGGCTGGAAGGTGTCTGTGAGGACCTGACAAAAGAGTGAGATTTGCAAAAAAAAAAAACAAGAAAAGCATCACAGCTGGAAAGCTGAGCAGCACTGCTCTGTTCTTATCTGTGGAGGAATCTAGAAGAGGTGTAAGGTTACACCTTCCCCATTCGAACTGATGAAGAGACACAGAGCTTTTGTTAAAAGCATCCCTTCTTTATGGCCCAAAGCCTTCTTTGTTAGAGGCACTCTGCACATGGACTGGAACTTTGGCCAGTTAAAGACTTGCCATAAAAAGTACTGTGAGGCTTGTCATAGCCTTAAACTCCCGTTGTTGTAGATTGTGTGTTTGTTTGTGATCAGCTCAGTGTACAGTTTGATTTGTGATTTCAACACTCAGATAAAAAGCTGCATTTGACTGAAAGAACTGGGTATATTTAGCCTTGAGAAGAGAAGACTGAGGGGAGATATGATAGCGCTTTTCAAGTACTTGAAAGGTTGTCCCAGAGAGGAAGGCCAGGATCTCTTCTGGATCATCCCAGAGTGCAGGACACAGAATCGTGGGCTCCAGTGACAAGAAGCTGGATTCCAGCTGAACATCAGGAGAAACGTCCTAACTGTTAGAGCAATACGACAATGGAACCAATTACCTGGGGAGGTGGCGGGCTCTCCCACCCTGGAGGCATTCAAGACGAGGCTGGACAGCCATCTGTCAGGGATGCTCTGATTTGGATTCCTGCACTGGGCAAGGGATTGGACTCGATGGCCCTTCCAACCCTACTCTTCTATGATTCTATGATTTCCAAGGCTTTGATTTCATTTACCCTAATGAAGCATACAGATACAAATTTCTAGAGATTCACAGACTACAAAGGAAACAGCCTTCAAAAAGTTCAAAGAGAAACTACGAAAGTTAGTTTCCCTTTAAAAAGGGGGGCAGCAAATTCTCTTAACTTAAGAGGTGAGAGAGAAAGAGTCCCCCACTCTCCCGTGATACTTCTAAGCCCAGCTGTGTTTCTGAAGCCTAAGAAAGTTCCTGCCCCATGTGTTCCAGCTCTTTCTCAAAATCTGAACTGTTCTGACGTTCCATTTGCTCAGAGGCAAACCTGACACTCTGCCAAAACTCATGCAGTGTGGAGTTGCCGATGCAAAAATGGTGGCTTGGAACTCTTTCCACATATGAGAACGCCCTTCCCTTGATTTTGATGGGCCCTGACCATGCAGTCAGAGGAGCAGTATAATGGTTAGATCTGCTCCACCATGCCCTACTATACAAAACAAATGTTTTCCAGTCATGGTGTTAGATTTTAATGATATGAAAAAGGTATAAAAGAAGGCAGAAGTAGCAGACAAAAAGGCTTAAAAAAAGAAAGAAAGCTTATCCCAAATGTGTGTCATTGAGATTAGTAAGAAGATCTAAGCAAGCGAGTCTCTGTCGAAGCAATGGCAAACAGCCTGACTTGCAGAGAAGACAAAGAGTTAAAACTGGTGCATGGCACAGAAAATTTGAAACATGATCTGCAGAACAGGCAAGCCGAAAGATAAGTGTGCCTGTTACAAGAGGGAGGCTATAGTAGCCATAAAAAGGGGCGAAGCCCCCGTATGAAGCTCTAACAAAAATATTACCCACTAGAAGTGGACAATTAAAATAAAAAAGGCTTTTCTTAAATTGAAGCAAGCCTTAATATCACCGCCTGCTTTAGCCTTATCAGACCCCAGATCATGAAGTTTTTAGAGCTATGGTGCACATGAGAGCACATGAAAAGAGTGCCATTCCTGGAAAAAGGAAAAGGCAATGCTGGCAGCCACCATGGGCGGAGATATAAACTGCAGCTTGAGAGCACAGAAGCGACCAGAGGGGAGGGGGGGGGGCAGAAAAGGAAAGGGCCGACCGGGGCTCAATAAATGTGCGTATTGCCGAGAGAAGAGACATTGGAAGAAAGATTGTCCAGAGCTGAAAGAAAAGAGAAAAGAGACTCACCCTGAAGGCTGCCAAATGCTGGCAGGGTCCTCCAGTGGGGGGGAGTCTAGCTGAAGGGCCACCACCCTACGAACAAACGCTCGGGAGAATCCCAAGGTAAAAGTAAGGGTTGGTGGCAAGGACTGTAAAGCCCTAGTAAGATACTGGAGCCACATTTTCTATGATCCCTGTGAAGCCCCCCGGCGAGAGAAAGTGGAAAGCATGTAACTATAAAAGGAATTAAAGGGAAGAAAAAAAACTAAATTGCCCATGTGTAAGCCCCTCCCCACGAAGATTGGAAATAACATACTGGAACATGCCTTTGTACTTTCACCTGCATGCCGGGTTGCCCTCTTGGGGCGGGACTTGTTAACAAAACTGCAAGCTAAAATCTTCTTCTGTGATAATCAGATTGTGGTACAGCTGCCAGCAATGCAGGGCTCAAATTAGCAGATGGCCCTTCAAGCAATCAAGATTGTGTCAGAGGCCAAAGGGACTGAGATTTTAGAGAATGTTGATCCATGTGTGTGGGCAGACAGAACCCCTGCCCGAGCAAATGCATAACACCAGTTAAAATCTTCTTTAAAAAGGGAGAGCCCTGTGTGCGTAGGGCAGTATCCTCTGAAGAAAGCCACCTGTGCAGGCTTGAAGCCGCTCATTGAGAAGTTCAAAAGTTATGGTTAGCTAATAAAGGGGTCATCCCCCTTTAACACCCTGATTTTGGGTGTGCCCGAGGTGGATAGCACCTCCTTCAGGTTAGACCAAGACCTGAGAACAGTGGCTGACTGCCCTTTGTGCCTCAAAAATGATTCAAAGATGTTTGAGCCCCCAGCTCAAATGAGAAGTCGCCCATGCGCTTACTATCCTTTTCAAAGATTTCAAGTTGACTTTTCAGAGTTGCCCCAGACTCATGGCTATCGGTACCTGCTAGTAATGATAAAAGCAATTGACTGCACCGCACAGACAGTAACCAAGATCCTGTTAAAAAGTAATCCCTAAGCTCTTGTTACCTAAAGAGAGTGAATCAAATCAAATCCCCATTTTGTTGGACAAGTGACGCAAGTAGTGGCCCAGGCATAACAAACTAACTAGAAGCTACACCCCCCTTGGAAACCTCAATCTACAAGTCAAGTTGAGAAGATGAACCGCACCTTAAAGACAATGCTCATTAAAATTTGTTTAAAGATTAAGTTGAAAGGCCACAGGCCTTGCCAATCACCTTGACTCGAGTATGGTGCGCCCCCAGGGGAAGTATTAAACTGACACCCTTTAAACGTTCCATAAGTGCCCACCTCGGATATTACCTATGCCTGATAGCTTAAATGTGAATTTAAAAGTAAAAGTTTTAAGATTCAAGGTTATGTTACTGCTTTGCAGTCTGTTTTGTTTTCACAGGTTTGCGACACCGCACCAATCCTGGCCTTTAGATGCTCCAGTGCATAATCTCAATCCCAGCGATTGGGTGCTAATCCAGTCCTAGAAAGATGAACCACCTACCAAGGAGCGGAAGGGTCTGTTTCAGATCCTACTTACCCTCCCATTGCTATGAAAGTCGCCAAAGAAAAGAGGTGGATTCATCACACTGAATAAAGGCATCACCTGCACCAGAGAGAGTCACACCGGAAGCTGACCCACCTGAAGGTCACCGTTGGAATAATGAACCCCTGAAAGGACTCAAGTAGCTCTGCAGAAAGGGGGTGCTCTCGTTTCAAGGGTTCCTGATGAACGGAACACAACTGAGTTCCAAAAGTTCAAAAAAAAGTGTTTTTGTTGTCAACATTCTAGTAGCTAGAACAAAGGCGTCCCAGGCCTCACTTGCTGTTTAGAGAAAAGCGTCAATGCCACAGCAATAATAGTTTGCGCCTTTAAGTGCATAGTCCACCGCGGGACCAAAGAGAGTATAAATTTGAGAAAAGCCTTTTGAGGGGGGAATTGTAGTAAAAATGTAACCTAAAAGCCATTGTATGTGTCTTAAGCAGCACATAGTATTGTAAGAGCTGCGCATGCCTGGAATGAGCAGACAGTAACCCTAAGACAAGGTTGCCAAGCAAACTGCTAGCAACCAATCAAAGTGACACGCTGGCTAAGGAATGCAAGCTGAGGTGATAAAACTGTAGCGCGGGGGTTGCCCAGGGTTGACTCTGCTTTTGAGCGTGAGCTCCTTTGTCCAACTGTTTGCAAACAATAAAATCGAGTTGGACCCAGCCTGAAGTTGACTCTCCTCTTTGGGGCAAATTGGACTAGCCTCCAGGGGGCGAAACTAGCATTTTGTGCAACAATAGCACCAAGAACAACGAAGAGGTTTGTGGCGTTTCAAGGACTAGCCCATTCTAACTGTGTAAGATTGCATAGACTAAGGCCTACATCAGAGGACTGAAGTGTTACCTTGGAGGAAGACAGTCATTTCAAAAATGGACAACTCAAGGTAAGCTGGAGCTCTGCGATCCCTCTAAGACTCCCCCGGGTGTGGTTTTCATCCAAATGTCAGGGCTGCCAGCAAACTTCTTACCATTGCAATGAATGGGCCTTGGTGAGTATAGCAAAAATAAAGATCCATCACAAGCAACTTGGGGTCTTTTGAGCACCTCCCAAATCCCTCAGAATTATCTCAGGAGGCACAACTCAAGTATATCAACACATGGCAGCTGTGTGGGTCAGTTGCACCCAGAGCAACAAAGCGACCTGGAAACCCAGCTCATGAAATGGTTGGGGGGACACAGAATACAACATGTGACACAATGTTTGTGGGGCTGAATCAGACACCTTCAAAGTGCCCCCACTCCAAAACCCTTCTGCTAACAGCCTAAGGCACATGGCTGAAAATAGTTGAATTGTGTATGGAAATGTGTCCCCATACCTAAAACACTGACTGGTTTGAGATGGTGTGTGTGTGGGCGGTCTGTGTGTGCCGAGTTGGTCTTGGCAGCCAGAGCAACACAGAGGTTTGGAAACCTTGTTCATTTCCGAGTCTTTAAGGGGTCACCACACTCTTTGTGTCTCCCAATCCAAATCGTATTGTTCTAAAGAAATCCCAGTGAGGGCTGGGAGTAGCCATGTCACAGTGACCTAAGATGAATGGCTTCCGCCAAGGGTACTATATGGCAGGTTGACCGAAGTTGGAAGGTCACCTCCTCCTGCCAGGAAACACAGCGGCGCCACACACCCACTGCATGGGCAAGAGACTGTTGTCAGAGACCGGGTTTTGCATCTCTGTGTTCCTGAGTTCTGCAGAACCCGCTTACCTGAGGGATCTTGAAGATGCCCATTAGAGACGCCACCTGCCGTGAGGATGTGGATTCGAGACCCCCAATAACAGAGAGCAGTTTATCCCCTCTGTTGCATTTATAATTCGGGAAAGCTTGGCCCCGTGTGGAGAGCAGGGTCAGGGTGTTCACGTAGATCCATCTCCCATTGTTGCTGTGGTCATAGATGCGGAAGCCGAGGGTCACATTGGGTAGGAGAGCTGGGTTCTCGTTGAGCTCCGGGATGGCAAATGCCAAGGCAAGGTACTGCAGGATGTTAGTGTTTACCGGCCTGCAGTGAGAGGGACAATGAGTGTCGGTGGGATCCCAATTACACTTCTGAGAGCAGAAGGAGATAAATTCCTCCTGGTTCCACCATCTTTGAATAAAGACTAGCCCTTCAGGCTAATACCCAAGAATTCACAATCTCTCTCCCTCCCTCCCTCCCTCCCTCCCTCCCTCTCTCTCTCTCTCTCTCTCACACACACACACACACGTCTTTGTCGCTGCCAGATCCTTCACATGGAACCAGATTATTGCCTAGCTCTGCCTGCCCCCCTTACACCAAGTGCCCTTGAGAGGCAAGTCAGTTGTTCTCCAGGTTTGCAAAGATGTGGATCTGGAATGGCAAAGTCTCCCCAGGTCCCCAGCCCAGCCTGACTCCAAAGAGGACTCTGGAAAGCAGGTTTGAGGCCCCTGAAAGAGAAGCAGGCAGACATCTGCCCCAGATTCATCTTGGAGAAACTCACAGTGGATGAACGACCATCTGCGATGGCCCTATAATCAATACTTCCCCTGTGATGCTAGGATAAACCTACTGCCAAGCAGTAGATTCCCACCAACAATGAAGTCTCCTGGCTGGTAATAGTCTTCTCGCACTTCATAAGGCCTGGCCAAGAGGCAGGTGGTCCTCAGCATCGCCTGCGTGGCCTGAGTCTGGTTCCAAAACAGCAGCAGCAGCAGCAGTTGAACCATCCTCAGTAGGAAGAGGCTTTTCCTCCCAGGCCAGTGTCCAAACAGAACCTGAAGGAGAGCCGGCTAGACAGGCTCCAGCAGGGGAATGAGGTCTTGGCAAGCAATGAGCAGATGCTGAGCGGTCCGACTTCAACCCAGGCCCCCATGGAAGGGCTCAGGGCATATTCATGTTAAGCAAGTGTTGACCTGGAGTTCTCTGTTGTTGACTTGCTGGATGGAAATCCATGGGGGCTTCCTGCAGAATTACTGTCATTACCCTGGTAACACCAGTGGAGAGGAAGAAGCAGAGCCCCACGGCGCTGGGCTCCCTTTGTACCTTGAACGGTGAAAACTACATGCTTGCATCCCTCTTTGGCTCTCTGTGGGGCAGGTGGAGTTCACATTAGTCATCAGGTTCTGCCCTTCGGTCTGCGTGAAGTTGAGCGCCAGAATCCAAGATGGAGCCCAGGCACGTGCGAAGTTCTTTCTCCAGACAGATGGCTGGGGAAAAGGAGGAATTGCAGTGGCAGAGTTGTACCCCATGCATAAGTCTGCATCATTGCGTTGCCCACACTGCCACCATGCTGCTCTGCTCCTTGTTCTGCCCCGAGAGTTGTGTTTTCCTCGGTCGTGGGGGGTTCAGGGATGCAGTCTCCATAAAACTATGATGGAGACCCTCTCTGGGCTCTTCCTCAGCCAGGCCATGGTCTCACAGTGTATCTCGGGAGAATCATGGCCTTGTCCAGCTGATCTGGAAGCAAGGAACGTCTCTGTCATGGCCACTGCAGGTCTCTGGTCTACAGAAATCCACCTCCCACCTCAGTCTGATTTGCTTTCTGGGCGTTCCTGATGGACCACTGTGTGGCCCCAGGCTCGCCCCAGCTTGCGTGACGGGGTGGGGGCTGGTGTGGATCTTGGCCCATCTCCAGGAAGGGATCCCCTCAGCCAAAGGGATAGCAAGCAACCGTTTTGCAGGAGGCCCCCCCTGGCCGGAGATCTTGGAAGGGAGAAGGCCCCGAAGGGGATCTGGAAGACGTTTGGCTCGCTCAGACTGGCAAAGTTGGCCCTGCCCTCGTTGTGCTCTGGTGGCTTCTTGAGCCTCACCGCTGGCAGAACCGTTGCATCAGACAGCTATGGACAGAGTGTGGCCCGTCCCTCTTGCACCCAGGGGCCACAGATTATGGTAGGTGATGCCACTCAATATCCTGAGACCCTCCTCCCTCGGTGAGTGATGCCATCCGTGGCACATGAGCTCACTCCGGCCTTCTCCTTTTCCCCATGCACTGCTCACAGGCCAAGGGATCCACTTCTCAGGAGCGCCGCACCCTCCCGAGGGAGTTGGGAGACAAGTTGGCACAAACCTTGTCTTCTCCTTCTCACCTGGATGGTCCCACTGAGGATCCCTGCCAAAATCAAGAGGATCCCTGCCAAAGATCCATGTTTTTGGATCTTGGCTGCAGCTGCGAGTGGGAGAGCCATGATTTTTCTGGGTCAGAAATGGTTCCGAGAAGACATGGAATTCCTGTCCTTATACAGTATTGGCCTGACTTGAACCAGAAAGCCATGGATCGGGGCGGGGGGGGGACACTTTGCGTATGTTGAAACATCAGTGCCCTGCAGCATTTTCCCATCCCCATAGCCAAGTCGATCCCTTTCCTATGTATCCCTTGGAAAACGTGGTATGTGCCTTTTTCCGTAGCAGATGCACTCTGGGTTGACCTTGTCATCAAACTGCCGACCACACACCCAAGATCTCTGCCTTGGCCAGTCATGAGCATGCAAGTGAAGTTGGGCTTGCCCCCCACATCCCCACCCCAATGTGCATCACGTTACACTTGCTGACATAGACCTGCATTTACCATGTTGATGTCCATTTTCCCACTATGGAGGGACGCTTTTGGGGTGGAGCTCTTCGCAATCCCTCTTTGTTTCCCCGGCACCAAATTGTTTAATGATACCAAGTTATTATACTAAATAATTTGGCATAATCAGCAAGCTTGGCCACCTTGCTGCTTAGTCCTAGTCCCAGATATTTGGATTATTACTGTCAGTATTCCTACTCCTATTCCTCCTCCTACTACTATTACATTAGTTATTCTTACATTTATATCCTGCGCTTTTTCCTCTGTGGGTAACCCAAGGCAGCTTCCATGGGCATCTATCTCCTCCTCCATTTCATCTTCACAACAACCGTGTGAGGTAGGTTAGGCGCAGAGTCAGTGAGTGGCCAAAAGCCACCCAGTGAGCTTCATGGCCGAGTGGGGACTGGAACCCACATCTCCCAGATTCCAGTCCAGTGCTCTAACCACTACACCACACTTGAAACAAACAAACAAACAAACAAATATATGACCAGTAAATAAACCATGTACAGAAATAATGGACTTGATTGGAAAGATGTCTTTTTAAATAAAATAAAGTACAATGACTCCTGTAAGTATGCAAAGCATAGGGAAATGTGATGGAGGGACTGGACAATGAATTCACAGTGAATTCCCTACAGTAATAAAAATCACAGAATCTTTCTCCTTATTAGATGATCCTGATTAGATAAAGATGCAACCCAGGAGACCAGCCACAGAGGCCAAGATGGAGAGGATCTCCACGGCCTCCATGGACTTTCCCTTGGTGCTCAGGTAAGTTGGCATGAAGGACACCCACACGCTGCAAAACACCAGCATACTGAAGGTGATCACCTGGGCTTCATTAAAGCTGTCCGGCAATTTCCTTGCTAGGAAAGCCACTGTGAAGCTGATGAGAGCCAGGAAACCCATGTAACCCAAGACACTGAAAAACATGGTGACCGAGCCTTCCTGACATTCCACGATGATCTCTGCTTACAGAATTTGGGTTTTCCTTCATTGCACACTATTGAGCAAGAGTCTGATATAAGGGAGTGTCATATGAAAAGAAGGCATTTTGCACCTTCTTTTGCACAGTGGACTTCCATTCCCTGGCTGGAGAGATCATAGTGGAATGTCAGGAAGGCTCGGTCACCATGTTTATCAGTGTCTTGGCTTACATGGGTTTCCTGGCTCTCATCAGCTTCACAGTGGCTTTCCTAGCAAGGAAATTGCCGGACAGCTTTAATGAAGCGCAGTTGATCACCTTCAGCATGCTGGTGTTTTGCAGCGTGTGGGTGTCCTTCGTGCCAACTTACCTGAGCACCAAGGGGAAGTTCATGGTGGCCGTGGAGATCCTCTCCATCTTGGCCTCTGCAGCTGGTCTCCTGGGTTGCATCTTTCTCCCCAAATGCTACATTATTCTCCTGAGGCCCAATCTCAGTTTCAAGGATCATCTAATAAGGAGAAGGATTCGGTGATTTTTACTACTGTAGAGAAGTCACTGTGAATTCATTGTCCAGTCCCTCCATCACATTTCCCCATGCTATGTATCCTTACAGGAGTCATTGTACTATATTTTATTTTAAAATACATCTATCCAATCAAGTCCATTATTTCTGTACATGGTTTATTTACTGGTCATATATTTGTTTGTTTGTTTCAAGTGTGGTGTAGTGGTTAGAGCACTGGACTGGAACCTGGGAGATGTGGGTTCCAGTCCCCACTCGGCCATGAAGCTCCCTGGGTGGCTTTGGGCCACTCACTGACTCTGCCCCTAACCTACCTCACACAGTTGTTGTGAAGATGAAATGGAGGAGGAGATAGATGCCCATGGAAGCTGCCTTGGGTTACCCACAGAGGAAAAAGTGCAGGATATAAATGTAAGAATAACCAATGTAATAGTAGTAGTAGGAGGAATAGGAGTAGGAATACTGACAGTAATAATCCAAATATCTGGGACTAGGACTAAGCAGCAAGGTGGCCAAGCTTGCTGATTGTACCAAATTATTTAGTATAATAAGTTAATTTTTGTGAACCACCCAGAGAGCTTCGGCTATTGGGCGGTATAGAAATGAAATGAATGAATGAATGAATAAATAAATAAATAAATAAATACTTTGGTATCATTAAACTATCTGGTATAGCTGAAACAAAGAGGGATTGCGAAGAGCTCCAGAAGGGTCACTCCATAGTGGGAAAATTGACATCAACATGGCAAATGCAGTTCTATGTAAGGAAGTGTAAAGTGATGCACATTGGGGTGGGATGTGGGGGGCAATCCCAACATCACTTGTATCCTCATGACTGGCCATGACAGAGATCTTGGGCTTATGGTCGACAGTTCGATGACAATGTCAACCCAGTGTGCAGCTGATATGAAAAAGTCCCATCCCACGTTTTCCAAGGCATAATTAGGAATGAGATTGACTTGGCTATGGGGATGGGAAAATGCTGCAGGGCATCGATGGTTCAACACACTCAAGCCCCCCCCCCGCCCCGATCCATGACTTTCTGGTTCAAGTCAGGCCAAGAGTGTATAAGGACAGTAATTCCACATCTTCTCAGGCAATGTCTGCCAATTCAAACAAAAAGGAAAGTACAAACTTCCCAGTTACACAAGACTCTTTGTGAAACTGGATCAGAAGTATGCCTTATCAGGCACTCGGGAATTTCCATCTATGCAGCACTACTTTCACCCTTCACTCCATCACAACTGCACAGCATTTCAGCTTCAGAGTAGCTTCTGCTGGGACACACTCGTGACTGATTGTGGGCATCCCTAAAAAACTCCGCTGTGCCCTTTGTTTCCAGTCCCTGATGGTAAAAAATCAAGCTGGCACTTTATATGAGGGAACCAGTTGTGAAGGAGGATGTTGCCTGCCTTGGCTGGACGTTCAGCAGCCTCCTGCCATCCCCCATCCATGCATCCTCCTAATCCACTTATGTGTCTTCTTCCTCCCAAGGTGCCCAGCCCAAGTATGGCCACCGCTAAGAGGGTTGCTTGGTGTCTCCTGGGCTCAGGGGATCTGTTCTGGGTGCTGAGCCAGGATCCACACTAACACCCCTCCTTGTCCCTTAGTCTGGGGGAGTCCTCATGGCTGCAAGGGGAGCACCGTCAAGAAACTAAACCCCACTCAGATTGAGACGGAGGGGCAATTGCTGTAGGCTCCTGTGAGAAAGGTCCGTGTGACGAGTGTTGCAGTCTGGCCCGGCAACAATCACGGTGGCAGCCATAGAAACAGTGGCTATGCAGAAACATCATCGGATATCAGATACAGTTATGGGCAGACTTGGAAGCCGCCATGTTAGAGAAAGATATTGCAAGATGGTGGATTTTTTTCCAGTGTACAGGACTGATAGTAGAGCTGAAGGATTAGAGGCCTGTATAATGGCAGAAAGGTGGGAAGCACAAGTCTTTAACTACAGAGATGAACTGGAACACATAAGATCTCCACAGCTGAAATCCCTCCAGAAGGCAAACCTGTGCAACCTACGCAGTTCCGCCCTCTGAGGTTTAATAAAAAGTCTTGAAGAAAGTGGTCTTACATGGGTAAGACCTTACATGGTCTTACATGATCTTACATGTCGATCATGGGTCTGCCAACCCCAGTGGTGTCTCCACCAGGGGTAGGTGACCTTCTGGGGGGCTGTGGGCAGACCTGGCTGTTTGAGAAAGTGCCCTGGGCCCTGCCAGAACATGGGCGTGTTGCCACTGGAAGCATCAGCTGGCTGCGACCTGCCACCCTCATTTCCTAAGAATGTCCCTAAGCCCCATATTCATGGAGGAAGAAGATGGGAGCAGTTAGAGCCCCTCACTCTGGTCGGAAGGGATCCCAGCTGCCCCTGAGAAGTCTTGTTCTTGGACACAAAAACCAATCCAAGCGCGGAAGGGTGGGGCACCTTGGCAGGCACCAGGAAAGGTGTCTTGGGGCACAACGTTGCCCACGGGTGTCCCATCGCCTGCCGCTGGCTGACACGGACTGGCACTGGCTCTCCAGGGTTTCTGGCAGGAATCATTCTGTCCTCCGCAGTCATTCTGTCCCCATTCCTATCATGCCCCCGGAACGCACAGACCGCTCCACCAGGTTGTGGCTCCAGCACAGTCAGGATTCCCCACTGGCTTTTGGATGGCTTAATAACCATCGGTGGTCACACATCGTGCAGCTCTTCTCAGTCAGGACCCCGTATTTTCTGGGGAGCGACCACAGTGGCGCCTGGACAGGTTTGGCATCCTTGGTAGAATTGCCATAGATCTGCCTTCCCCCACCGGGTGCACTCCAGATGTATGGAACTGCAGCTCCTACCATTCCCAGCCACAAGAGCCAATGGTGAAGCTGGTGAGGAATGATGGGGTTATGGGCCAAAGCATCTGGAGAGCACCAGTTGAGGAAGGCAGGGGAAGACAATGCCGTGTGTAGCCTCAGGGGTGGCCAAGAAGGCTGAATGCCAGGTGTCCATGGCAGGGGGGATGTCAGGCACCCGGACAGTGTGTCATCTGAAACAGGGCTCAGGCAACGTGGCATCCGAAGTCCAAGGGAGGGATGGGCACACTGGAGTCCATGTTCCACACCACTTGCTGGGCCCCGTTGGTCCCCCGCCATGGTGCGGCAAGACGTGCGAGCCGCCAGGCGGTCCATGGATGGCCAGCAAGTGACGTCCCCCCACCCTGCGAGCCACCCTTTGGTGTGAAAATGGAGGCTCTGCTTTTTATGTCAGCCACCATGTGCGAAGAGTGGAGGCCATTGGTAGCCCCACTGATGCAAGTTAGAGGCTTGACCGGTCTAATCAGACCACTTGCGGCTGCAATACTGAGGAAATGGGGCTGTTTCTGGCCACCGTTTTGCATGAGTGGCGAGTGACGTGAATGGCAGAGCCTCCATTTTCATGTGCAATGGCAGTCCGCGGACAAGAGGGCAAGTATAATAAGTTATTTTTGTGAACCACCCAGAGAGCTTCGGCTATTGGGCAGTATAGAAATGAAAATAAATAAATAAATAAATAAGTTTATTTATTTATTTATAAGGGGCAGGATTGCAGCTTGAGATCGATAGGCATATGGTCAAGGAACACCTAATTACTTTGAATGAGTTCAAATCTCCAGGGCCAGATGAGCTGCATCCTAGATCACATTTTTTGATCAAGTCACCTCCCTTGTAGACCATGGGAATGCTAGAGACATCATATACCTCGACTTCAGCAAAGCTTTCGACAAAGTGCCCCATGATCTCCTGATGAGCAAACTAGCTCAAAGTGGGCTAGATGAAACAACAACCCGGTGGATCCACAGTTGGCTACAGAATTGGACTCCAAGAGTGCTTATCAATGGGACCTTCTCAAACTGGGGAGAGGGAATGAGTGGGGTACCGCAGGGCTCAGTCCTGGGCCCAGTGCTCTTCAACATTTGTATTGATGACTTGGCGGAGGAGGTGCAGGGAATGCTAATCAAATTTGCAGATGACACAAAATTGGGCGGGATAGCTAATACTTTGGAAGACAGAAACAAAATCCAAAGTGATCTGGATAGACTGGGGCGCTGGGCAGAAAACAACAGAATGACATTGAATAGGGATAAATGCCAAGTTCTGCACCTTGGAAAAAGAAACCGAATGCACAGTTACAAGATGGGGGATACGTGGCTCAACAACACTACAAGCGAGAAAGGTCTTGGAATTGTTGTCGATCACAAGCTGAATATGAGCCCACAATGTGATGTGGCTGCAAAAAAGGCAAATGCTCTTTTGGGCTGCGTTAATAGAAGCATCGCTTCCAAATCCCAGGAAGTACTAGTTCCCCTCTACTCAGCACTGGTTAGGCCTCATCTGGAGTACTGTGTCCAGTTCTGGGCGCCACACTTTAAGAAGGATGCAGACAAACTGGAGAGGGTTCAGAGGAGGGCAACGAAGATGATCAGAGGACTGGAAACAAAGCCCTATGAAGAGAGACTGAAAGAACTGGGCCTGTTTAGCCTTGAGAAGAGAAGACTGAGGGGAGACAGGATAGCGCTCTTCAAGTCCTTGAAAGGTTGTCACAGAGAGGAAGGCCAGGATCTCTTCTTGATCACCCCAGAGTGCAGGACACGGAAGAATGGGCTCAAGTTGCAGGAAGCCAGATTCCGGCAGAACTCCAGGAGAACCTTCCTGACTGTTAGAGCAATACGACAATGGAACCAGTTCCCTAGGGAGGTGGGGAGCTCTCCCACACTGGAGGCCTTCAAGACGAGGCTGGACAGCCATCTGTCAGGGATGCTCTGACTTGGACTCCTGCATTGAGCAGGGCCTTGATGGCCTTGTAGGCCCCTTCCAACCCTACTATTCTATGATTCTATGAATAACACACACACCCCGCAATATGTTGAACAGCCATGTTGCTACATCACTGGAAGCGTTTGTCTCGATATTCACATCATGTGGAATAAGGTTGCACAAACTTTTCAGGGTCGTTTTGAGCATTGGGTCCTCTACTGGGGGCCAACCCATCACCCAACACTTGAATTATTGGGCCGCATGGGAAAAGGGGTGTGGCCTGACCTTTAGCAGGCGTCAGAGTGACATTATTCTCCTTCATGGTGCTTTCTCATTGAAATATCTCCCATCACAGTTCACCCCGAACAGTCACTTCAGCTTCATTTCATGCAAATGTGGCACTTCCCTCTTCCCTTTATTCCCCGTGGCTCCTCTTGGGAGATGTTTCAAAAGCCGAACCTCACCGTGCCTCCTGGAAGCCCTGCAGAAAACTGCCCCACCCCGCCTGGGATGGCTGTTGGCACCAGAAGGGATGCTCCCTCGGCCCTAACAGGACCTTCCATTGCACAGCAAAGAAACGCCATGGGGACTCCAATCTGGAACAGGCACAGGATGGAAAGATAACCCTGTCCCCCTGCCACGGGCCAGACCCACCACCTTCCCTGCGGCTATTTATTTGCAGTGTTATGGAGACACAGCTGCCAGCCGTGAGATTGTCCCATCTAGGCTGACCCTCAGAGCAAAGGTTGCCTACTCCAAGCATTCTCCATGACGGGAGAAGGAGGGTGGCAGTGAGAGGAGCAGGGATTTGGCAAAGTCCCCATCCAATAATGCCAAATTGTTCATAGAATCCTAGAATCCTGGAATAGTAGGGCTAAATCCCCTGAGTCCATGGGGGTTGGACTCGATGGTCTTGTAGGCCCCTTCCAACCCTACTATTCCATGATTCTTCCTCTTCAGCATCCACAGTTTTAAACGCATGATTATTGCAGAACATAAGACAAAACAGAAGAAGGGAACTGTCGGCAGGCTTACAAGAAATCTTGTGTGGTTGTACCATCTGACAACTATACTGCTTCTTTCCTCTAAAATCTGGGATTAATAACTGTCAGGAATGAATCTGAGCATGTGGAGATATTGAGTAGCTTGGATCCAGCATGGGAACAGCCAGAACAGGGGGAGGCTCCCTCCCTAGTGAGCGCAGCTATGGCAAAGCCTTCTCCCTGAGACCTTGACTCGCAGATGGCTCAGCCTGAACGCCCCCTCCTGCCACTTTCCTCCTCCATAAGAACCCAGGTTTCGAGGGAAGAGGAGGGCGTGGAGCATGACTTGAGAGATGCTAGGGTCCATCACAGAGTGAAGGGGGCAAAGTTCGGGGCAGAAGTCAGACGCTCCTCCAGGTTGGCTATGCGTGAAAGCCTACCTCGGAGGGAGCCACCGTAAGGGAGGGGCATCCCTGTGAAGCTCGTCTGGCTGAGTGACTCTTGTTCAGACTGCTGGCAACTTCTCTGAATCCCACTTCAGCTCCTCCTTTGATATTCGTAATAGTGTGGGGTAGCTGTTTCCATTGTAGTTTGAGAGTGTCCTGCAATTTGCATTTGTAAGGAAGCTAGTCGTTCACTACTAAAATAGAGAGCCTGAATCCTGGAATCCTGGAGGGATACTTGACTGTGAAGGGGGGGATGAAGGAACGTGGCCATAACAACCTCCTGATGACTTTCAGTACATATGTGAGAGCAGTCTGCAAGGTGTCTCTGACTGGATTTTTAGAACTGCCTAGCCAAAATAATGGCACGAGGCAAAACAGAAACATACTGGAAGCACAATTTTGTCCGTTTGTTTTAAAGGAAACTAACAGGATCTCATTAGCACCTGTACTGATAAATAGGATTGATTGGGAAATGAACGAGCAGGGAATGTTCTGGAGGATACAATTCACAGATTATGTCTTCCTTATGAGATGAGCTCAGCAACTGAGATTGGGCCTCAGGGGGATAATGTAACATTAGGGGAGAAAGATGCATCCGACGAGACCAGCCCCAGAGGCCAAGATGGAGAAGACCTCCACGGCCACCCTGGACTACCCCTTGCTGCTCTGGTAGGTAGGCACAAAGGAGACCCACCAGCATGCTGAAGGTGACAAACATGACTTCGTTGAAGCTGTCAGGCAACTTCCTCGCTAGGAAAGCCACCGTGAAGCTAACAAGGGCCAGCAAACCCATGTAGCCCAAGGCAGTGTAAAGCATGGTGACTGAGCCTTCATGACATTCCACTACGATCTCGCCGGGCAGAGAACGGAAGTCCAAGTTTGGGAATGGGGGAGGGGTCAGCAACCAGACAGCACAGATCACAGCTTGGATGAGGGGACAGGCCAGGACAATGGAGGTTGTCAGTTGTCTCCCCAAGAGTTTTCTGGCCATGTTTCCTGGCTTGGTGGCCATGAAGGCCAGAACCATGGTGACCGTTTTGGCCAGAACAGATGAAATGGCATGAGAGGAGGTGATGCCAAAGGCAGCTTGTCTGAGAAGACAGGTGGCCTTCATTGATTGGCCGATGAACAGGAAGGAGCAGAGGAAGCAGAGCAGCAGGGAGAAGAGGAGGACGTAGGTGAGGTCTCGATAGTTGGCTTTGACGATTGGTGTGTCATGGTGTTGAATGATGGTTGCCAGCACTAGAGACGTGGCAAGAGAGAGGAGAAGTGCTAGAGAAACTAGCATGGAACTGAATGTCTCCTGATGGGAAAGGAAGTGGATCTTTTGTGGGATACACTGATCTTGGTTCCTGTTTGGATGTTGATCTTCCGGACATGAGGCACAGCCATCTGCATCTGGAATGAAAATAGCTCCTGAAGCATCTCAAAGATGAGACCGATTTTATGACCGTGGTAGCCGGTTAATGCCACAGTGAATGAAGAATGTATCCCGAAATATCCTTTCCACCGGAATGTGGACTATCCCCTCAGAAAAGGCCCTGGGAGAAAGGCTGGGGAACAGGTTACAAAAGGGATGATCTCAAAAAGTGATCCGTTTCTGTAACAGTTGCTACAGTCTGAAATGTGGCCCAGATTTGACTGCCAGCACAGAGCGCAAAGAAAGAGAGGCAGTTGGCCATCCTGCCATTGGCTGTACATCCCAGAGTACCGCTGCCCTTCCATTCCCCCCTTTTTCAGCTTCAGCCACCTATTTCTTAAGAAGACAGCCTGAAAAAGCGCAGGATGCTTTAAAAACAAAGGATCGTGACAGCCCCCTGTGCCAGCCCCATCTTCAATAGCCTGCAAAGGGGGAAAAGACCAAATTCTGTAACTAGAGAATGAGCCTATATCTCCGGCCCCCTCTGAAAGAGCAAATAAAGAAATGAATCCTGGGCATGTTCTTCAGATTAGGAGCAACGCCCCACCCCACAGGGCGTGCCTCAGTCCAGAGGCGAAGGGACAGGCGACAGAAGACATTGCAGGGGAAAGGGGGAATTCAATGGGAACGGGGGACCATGTTCCGATTGTTCCCCTGAACGCTGGCCTGATCAGGGTTCTGCGCCTTTCATCAAAACTGCCCCCAAAGCTTTGGGGCCGGATACCCAAACAACTGAGGTTGGCAGTAGGGTTGTGCGAACTCAGCTGAGTCCGCCCTGCGAGCCAATCGCCAGAACCTGGCCCACTGCTGGACCCGAATCACGCTGGGATGCGACCCGGCTGGTGCTTTGCGGGGCCCTGCGAGTGCTCTCGCCGCCAGCGCCGCCGCAAGCAACGGTGTCCCTCTCTGCCGTGCACCAGCAGGAAGGGGTGCAGTCGCTCATGGCGGTGATGGGAGAGGGCCTCTGTGTCTCTCTCTGCTCAGCACCGGCAGGGAGGGACGCAGTCGCTCTCGGCAGCAGGATGGGAAGGCTTCTCATCCTGCCTTTGCTGCTCGGGCAAGGAACGGGCCGCTGCACCCCTCCAACTCCACATGCGCCGAGTCGGGCCAGAGCGGGAAGTCGCGGGCTGGTGTCCAGGGGCCAAACTGGCAGGAACCCGCGGAGCTCGAGCCCCCGAATGGACGCTCACAACATCCCTAGTTGGACTCATGGGGTCCGCTCCAGTTATACACCTTGGACCAGACACATTGAAGGATGGCCAATTCTGGGCCAAACCCATGAGCCCTATCCATGCTGACTGTGCTCCAGCTGGCGCAACGGGGACCCAGCACTCCCCAAAGTGACTGGAATGAGAGGAAAGACTCCCTTTGAGAGGGGGAGCAGGTCAGCCGAGCTCGCGGGAGGGAACTCCATTCTGGGAAAGGGCATTCTGGCTCGTCTCTGGCGTTGCTCTAGTGTGCCTTGCTGGTGGAACATAATCCATGGAATCCTAGAATAGTACGTTTGGAAGGGGCCTATAGGACCATCGACTCCAACCCCCTGCTCAATGCAGGACTCCAGGTCAGAGCATCCCTGACAGGTGGCTGTCCCGCCTCCACTTGGGTGGGAGAGCCCACCACCTCCCCAGGTCCTGGGTTCCACTGTCGTATTGCTCTAAGAGTCAGGACGTTCTTGCTGATGTCCAGCCGGAATCTGGCTTCCTGTAGCTGGAGCCAAGATTCCATGTCTGGCATTCTGGGATGATGGAGAAGAGATCCTGGCCTTCCTCTCTGTGACAGCCTTTCAATGAGCAGAGATGTGTGAGCAAATGCAAGAGAAGTATTGCCTAGGCGAATACGGACGAAAAGCTGACACATACAGGGCCGGGAGTCCTTGCACAAAGGTCTTAATGTCTTGCCGAGAGAGTTGTCCTCTGGCCGCGACGCACTGTCTAGGGGGCCATAGGATTTTGCGGTTTCTGGGCTCCGAGGTCGGGGCCAAGACGCATGCTCCCCACCCCCTCCCCGAGCCCCCATAGCCAGCGTGGTTCTCCCTCTGCCAGCTGTGTCCTCACGCTCGGAAACGGAGCACGGCGACAGGGTAAGGGAGCCGATCCCTGGAGTGGGGAGGGGACCACGGAAGCCGCGCGGCACAGCTTTGTCTGAACCATGTGGCCTCCCTCGCTCCCCCTCCCCGAAGCAGTGGCTAGACCGCTGAAATTGGGCATCTAGCCAGAAATGCAGGGCGGCTGGAGCATGGAGGCAAGGGCCACCCCTGTGCTCCAGCTGCCCTGAAAGGGCTGCTCGGCAAGGTCCGATTTCGGAGGCTGATGCCTCTCCGTATAGGATTGTGCCCTGGACTTGTTGACGATGATGATGGCTATAAGAAGAATAAGAACATGGAACGTTTCTTCAGAAAAGGGTATTCCTTGCAAGCAGGTCAAGCTGCGGACATCCACAAGCCAAAGCCAGACTTCATCCATGGAGAACATGGCATCCTCTGCTCCTCATCCAGGATCTGCACCTTTCCTATCCCGTCCTTGTCCCCTGTGTTTCCTCCTTAAATAAGGCTCTGAAAGTCTCCGCGACCTGTCCGGTCAGAAAAGGTCCCTTCCGAACAAGGGACACATTCGTAGCAGCAAGCCGGCTTCCCCTCCGGAACTTTCCTCTGGTGTCCCGGAGAGCACCTCTCCGCGCACCTCACCGAGGGAGGCACCTAAAAGGGGAGTGAGAAATAGTTGGGGTCTCCTACACGATGGAAATGGAGGGAAACAGGGCTGGGCGTTAGTCTGTGGAGTTTACCATTGCATGGCGAACAGAGCCACCGGTTTGGGGCGCCAAATTGCTCCCGGCAATCTGCAGCTAGAATAACAGAGGCTCAACCAAAGTGTGTGCCGAGCAGAACTGGGATGCTGCCTTATAGCCCATCCATCTAGTTCAGGATGGTCTCCTCTGACTGGCAGCGGCTTCCAAGGACCTCCACCAGGCAAAGGAGGTGCTCCATCACTGAGCAATAGCCCCATGAAGGTAAAATAAGTTGATAGTTCTCCTTCCATCCTTCCATCCATCCATCCATCCCTCCATCCAATTTATGACTCACCCTACAGCCAAAGCTGTCAGAGTAACAACAGCAAATACAAAACACCCGACAAGAACCCCTACTAAAAGAACTTGGAATGTTAGACACAAAAACAAGACAGCCGCGATGATTGAAAATAGCGCGGAAAGATGAGATCAATATCCAGGCCGCGGAAACATGGGAAAGGGTTATTTTAAAGCGCAGCACGGAATGTATGCGTACAAAGCAGACGTCAGTTCAAAGTGGCCGTACAAACCCTGGAAGGATCGTAGCATCACAGGGCGGCATGACTGTGATTCGATGATGAGCGAAGAGAAAGGGTGACGCCTGGCGGGGAAATGGTGACCGGGGATGTGCCAGGCGCTCCAGTGCCCTCCCACACTGAGATCGCACAGCTGGCTATGTGGGGCCTTTTTTGTGCTGGCCCCACATTGTGGGATATCCTCCCTAGCTAGTTCCTCCTAGTTCTTCCTTTGTCGACTTTTAGGAACCAAGCAAAGCCCTTTCTTTTCCATTCTTCCGGGCCTTGTAAAATAATTTGAAAGTGCTGTGTTTCCCCACTTGTAAGGATGCAATGGATGCCATGCTTTGAAATCAGCCTTTTCACGTGTTTGCTGCTTGGGATGGGTCTCTCTTTAAAAATCATTTCAAATTATTGTTCCGCATCTTAAAGCTGCTGGTGAGTTTTATCGTTCAGCTGAGCCTATCTGCCGTTCTTAAATACGTCAGCCTGAGAGCTTCAGCAACTCGTAAGCTGGAATAAATAAATGCATGGAAATGAGGACGGGAAGCTTGTTTTCTCTTTATGGGGCCATATAGACCCATAGAACAGAAGAGTTGGAAGGGGCCTACAAGGCCATCGAGTCCAACCCCCTGCTCAATGCAGGAATCCAAGTCAGAGCATCCCTGACAAATGGCTGTCCAGCTTCGTCTTGAAGGCCTCCAGTGTGGGAGAGCCTACCACCTCCCCAGGTAATTGGTTCCATTGCCATATTGCTCTGACACTCAGGAAGTTTTTCCTGATGTTCAGCCGGAATCTGGCTTCCTGTAACTTGAGCCCATTATTCCGTGTCCTGCACTCTGGGATGATCAAGAAGAGATCCTGGCCTTCCTCTCTGGGACAACCTTTCAAGGACTTGAAGAGCGCTATCCTGTCTCCCCTCAGTCTTCTCTTCTCAAGGCTAAACAGGCCCAGTTCTTTCAGTCTCTCTTCATAGGGCTTTGTTTCCAGTCCCCTGATCATCTTAGTTGCCCTCCTTTGAACCCTCTCCAGCTTGTCTGCATCCTTCTTAAAGTGTGGTGCCCAGAACTGGACACAGTACTCCAGATGAGGCCTAACCAGTGCTGAGTAGAGGGGAACTAGTACTTCCCGGGATTTGGAAGCGATGCTTCTATTAACGCAGCCCAAAAGAGCATTTGCCTTTTTTGCAGCCACATCACATTGTTGGCTCATATTCAGCTTGTGATCGACGACAATTCCAAGATCCTTCTCGCTCGTAGTGTGGTTGAGCCACGTATCCCCCATCTTGTAACTGTGCATTTGGTTCCTTTTTCCTAGGTGCAGAACTTGGCATTTGTCCCTATTAAATGCCATTCTGTTGTTTTCTGCCCAGCACCCCAGTCTATCCAGATCACTTTGAATTTTGTTTCTGTCTTCCAAAGTATTAGCTATCCCTCCCAATTTTGTGTCATCTGCAACTTTGATCAGCATTCCCTGCACCTTCTCCTCCAAGTCATTAATACAAATGTTGAAGAGCACTGGGCCCAGGACTGAGCCCTGTGGTACCCCACTCGTTACCTCTCCCCAGCTTGAGAAGGCCCCATTGATAAGCACAGTTTGAGTCCGATTCTGTAGCCAACTGTGGATCCACCGGATCGTTGTTTCATCTAGCCCACTTCGAGCTAGTTTGCTCATCAGGATATCATGGGGCACTTTGTCGAAAGCTTTGCTGAAGTCGAGGTATATGATGTCTACAGCACTCCCACGGTCCACAAGGGAGGTGACTTGATCAAAAAATGAGATCAGATTTGTCTGGCAGGACTTGTTCTTGACAAATCCATGTTGGCTTCGAGTAATCACGGCATTGTTGTCAAGGTGCTTCCAGATGGATTGCTTATCATCTGCTCCAGAATTTTCCCAGGGATTGATGTCAGACTGACTGGTCTGTAGTTCTCAGGTTCCTCCTTTTTACCCTTTTTGAAGATAGGGACAACATTCGCCCTCCTCCGGTCATCTGGCACTTCCCCCGTCCTCCATGATTTCTCAAAGAGAATAGACAGCGGTTCTGAGAGTTCTTCTGCCAGTTCCTTTATGACTCTAGGATGCAGTTCATCTGGCCCTGGAGATTTGAACTCATTCAAAGTAATGAAGTGTTCCTTGACCATATGCCTGTCGATCTCAAGCTGCAATCCTGCCCCTTCAGCCTGTACTTCGCCTTTGCCAGGGGGGTCATAGACCCTCTTTTGGGAGAAGACTGAGCCAAAGTAGGAATTGAGCACCTCTGCCTTTTCTTTGTCATCTGTTATCATTTTGCCATCCTTATTTAATAGCTGAACAACCATTTCTTTCCTCTGCCTTTTACTATGCACGTAGCTGAAGAAAGCCTTTTTGTTGTTTTTAGCATCCCTCGCTAACCTCACCTCGTTCTCCGCTTTAGCCTTCCTGACGCCATCCCTGCAATTCTGTGCTACCTGCCTGTACTCTTCCTTTGTTACTTGGCCTTCTTTCCACTTCCTATATGTGTCCTTTTTTGTTTTCAGGTCATCCCTAAGCTTTTTGTGAAGCCACATTGGCTTCTTCTGTTGTCTTCCACCTTTTCTTCTTGTTGGAATTGTCTGTGATTGTGCCTTGAGAATTTCCTTTTTTAAAAGTTCCCACCCATCTTGGACTCCTTTTCTCGCTAGCATTGTTTGCCATGGGACCTTACTGATCATTGTTCTGAGTTTATTAAAATCAGCTTTCCTAAAATCCAGGGTACGCGTTTGAGTACACTCGGCTTTTGCTTCCCTTAGAACCAAGAACTCAAGTACAACATGGTCGCTTTCCCCCAGAGTTCCTGTAACTGCTACTTTATCCACTAAGTCATCTCTGTTGGTTAGGATCAAGTCAAGGATAGCCGATCCTCTAGTTCCTTCCTCTACTTTCTGTAGGAGGAAGTTATCCGCCACACAAGTCAGGAATTTCCTGGAGGGGCCATGTTTTGCAGAATTTGTCTCCCAACAGATATCGGGGAAATTGAAGTCCCCCATTACT
Source organism: Heloderma suspectum (assembly GCF_057233095.1). Taxonomy (NCBI): domain Eukaryota; kingdom Metazoa; phylum Chordata; class Lepidosauria; order Squamata; family Helodermatidae; genus Heloderma; species Heloderma suspectum. The sequence goes on from NC_139476.1 coordinate 19,234,977, forward strand.
ACTACATCATGCTTCCTTAAAACATTGGCTATTTGCTTTTCAAAAGTTTCATCCTTGGCTTCTCCTTGATTGGGTGGCCGGTAGTAGACTCCGACCACCAGGTTCCTTTTATTCTTTGCTCCATTTATTTCAACCCAGATGCTCTCGATGGGGCTACTAAGCTCCTCCTCCTGTATTTCTGTGCAGAGATATGTATTTTTCACATACAGTGCAACCCCGCCTCCCTTTCTGTTCCTCCTGTTCTTTTTGAACAAGTTATATCCTTCAACTGCTGTATTCCAGTCATGAGAGTCATCCCACCAAGTCTCAGTTATACCTATCAAGTCATAATTTCCCTCCTGTATTAAGAGTTCAAGTTCGTTCTGTTTGTTTCCCATACTCTGGGCATTAGTATATAGACATCGAAGACCATGTGCTTCATAGTCTGGCTTTCTTCCTACATGTGTCTGAAGACTATTATTGGGCGCTATCAGCGCTGTTCTCTCCATTGCAGTGCATGCGCCTACGTCCATTGTTACCCCCAACATTACATCTCCCTTCCCCATAGGATTCAGTTTAAAGCCCTCCTGATGAAGTTCTTCATGCTGTGGCCAAACACATTCTTCCCAGCCTTTGTGAGGTGCAACCCATCCCTAGCCAACAGCCCATCTTCCAGGAAGTATAGCCCGTGGTCCCAGAATCCAAATCTCTCTCGTCGGCACCACCTTCGTAGCCAGTCATTCACCCGGAGTATTTTTCGTTCCCTTTCTATCCCTCTTCTAACTACTGGAAGGATGGATGAGAAAACTATCTGGGCCCCAAAGTTCTTGAGTTTCCTTCCCAAAGCTTCAAAGTCTGACGTGATCTCTTCGTAGCTCCGCTTGGCGGTATCATTTGTTCCCACATGGATGAGAAGAAAGGGATACCTGTCAGTGGGCTTTATGAGTGCAGGCAACCTTTCAGTCACGTCTCTAATCTGTCCTCCCGGGAGACAACATACCTGGCGAGTCCACGGGTCTTCGCGACATACTTGGGTCTCGATCCCACGCAGCATGGAGTCTCCCACTACTACCACTCTTCTCTTCTTCTTCTTGTAGGCCTGGGTTTCATCGCCTCTGTTTGACTGACCTTTAGCCTCTTGCTCACTCTCATGCAGGTTCCCCTGTGATTCTTCCTCTGCAGGCTGTCCTCCAGTCTCATCTGCAAGTACCTGGAATCGGTTCCACAGCTCCACCGCTTCCACTGGTGCAGAGTGGCGTCTAGTTCTTCTTCTCCTAACTGTCACCGTTTTCCAAGGAGTATCCTCTACTCCATTTTTCTTCTCCTCAGCATTTCCCACTTCTGCCTCATCTTGCTGTTGCTCTTCAAGCTTCTGGTCTGCCCTTTGCTGCTGTAGTTCCCCCATTCTGTCCAAGAACTCTTCGTGTTCTCTTATTCCCCGGAGGGTTGACAGTCGCCGCTCCAGTCCACTTACTTTTTCCTCCAGCAGCGTGATCAACTTGCACTTGTTGCAGGTGTAGGCCATGTTGTTCTCAGGCAAGAAAACAAACATGGCACACACCTTGCAGGTCACCACCACTGGAGAGTCTTGTCCTTCCATAGCCCCGTTTCCCTTTTTGTGTCTAGCTTTGTGATTGTTCTAGACTAGCCTGTGCCTGCTCCTCTACTCAGTAGAGGTTAAAAGCAGAGTCCCACTGGTGTGGAAGTGTGTGTTACAAGACAAATAAATGGGAAAAAGTTAGTTAAAAAAAAATGTTAGGGGCCTCCCCCTTGACCTCCCCTGCCGAACTCCCCTGGCCAACTCCTGTTTGCTCCCCCTGTCCGCTCGCTCTGGTCGCTCGCTCTCTGGGAGCTTGCCTGCTTCTGTAGTCCCTGGACCAGCTGGAGCAGCTTGCTCTGCTCTGCTCTTCTCAGCTGGGAGGCGGGAAACAGACTGAAGCTTCCCGCCCAGTCAGCTGCTGGGAGTACTCAGGCCACACCCCTCCAATTCAGTTGGAGCTCTCAGAAGCTCCTGGTGAGCTCACAGCCAGTCAGAAGGATAAAGGGCAGCGCCCTGGGCTTCCTGCAACCCACTTACCTCTTAGCCTCTGTCTCCTTTGTCTCCTTTGTCTCTTCAACCACTGCAACTCCCCTGGCCAACTCCTGTTTGCTCCCCCTGTCCCGCACTCCGGGACGATGGAGAAGAGCTCCTGGCTTTCCTCTCTGTGACCCCATTCCAAGGACTTGAAGAGAGCCATCACGACTGGAAATGGGGCATGTCAGATGGGGCATCAGCCTTCGCTTCCCATTTCCTGGCTGTGTGGAGTTTGGACCAACGTGACGTGGCCTTATGGTCTGGTCTTTTCAGCCGGCAGGTTTTTTGATGATTGAGTTGACTTGGTTCTTGCAAAGCAAATGTCTCCCCAAGGGGGGGGGGGTGTGAGTACACACACACACACACACACATACACACACACTGCTGTCTGTCTGTCTGTCTGTCTGTCTGTCTCTGTCTTCCTCTCTCTGTCTGTCTTTGCGATCGGAGGTACAGTGCTTCCGAACATTGAAGCCCCATCTCTAATATGAATATAAGAAGAGGCATGCCCGATCAGTCCAAGGGTCTAGCCTTCTATTCACATGGTGGTCAACCAGCCGCCCACGAGGAATTCACAAGCAGGACATGAGTGCAGGAGCACTCTCCTGCCCATGTTCCCCAGCAACCAATCCAAATAGGCAGGCTGACTCTGCTACCGGAGATAGATAGAACCATCATGGCTAGTCGCCTTTGATTCCATGGTCCTCCATGAAGTGGTCCAGGGCCCTTTAAAGGCATCCAAATTAGTGGCCGTCGTTCCCTCCTGCAGCAGCGAATTCCATAGTTTAACGGCGCGCTGCGTGGAGGACTTTTTCCTTTTCCCGGTCCCGGATCTCCCACCAATCAGCTTCGCAGGATGACCCCGTTGGGTTCTAGCTTTGGAGAGAGGGAGGACAGTGTCTTCCTATCCACTTTCTCTGACCATGCATAATTTGAAACACCACTGCTATGCAGTGGAGGCCGGTGGTTAGTCCGAAGGGTGGGGAGGGGGCATGTCAGCAGAGGCAGAAGCAAGAGGTCATGAGAGGTGGAGCCAAGGGGGATCTGTGGATAGGGAACAGTGTTTGAATCCCCAACCCATACCACAGAAGGAGAAAACTGAGGCACGAGGCATGCCAGGGGTGGGGGAGAGAAATCACATGACCACACAGAAGCACCCCTTTGCTTCCACCTTCTCTTGTTCTATCCATAGCTCCCATTTCACAGAGCCAGGTGACTTGAAGATAATGGACGGGAGCAGAGAGCCCACACAGCCATGCTAACAAGGGGAATAATTAAAATAAGATGTGATGGTCTCACAGCCACGGAGAAAAGCGGCCTTTGGAACGTAGGAACAAGTTCTGAAAGCTTCCCGACATCCGTGCTCCTGTTCTGAAAGCATCCAAAACTCCGTCACAAAGCATCTGCCAGAGCAGACTAAGTAGAGAAGCAGCACAGTAGACATGTATGTATGTATGATGTATGTATGTATGTATGTATGTATGTATTTATTTCTGTACTGCCCAATAGCCGAAGCTCTCCAAGGCCCCATCTACACAAGGATTTTACTCCGGGGCGGCTGCAAATCAAGGTCCCTCAGGACAGACAGCACAGTCGCCACTTCACAGCCATCCGTGGTTTTCTCCTGGGAAATGCGGATTTCCATGGAAGCGCTTTGCTGGGATGTTTTCAATCTGCTGCGGGTTCCCCACGGTTGCGAGCCGTCTGTCCCTTCCCCAAACCGACGTCGCATTTTGCGGGGGGAGTGTTGTGGGCATGCGTAGTGCTTGAGTTGGCCTGCGACGCCCCTTTACTCCCCCCGTCCCTTCGCAGCTGTGCAGTTCAAGGGGACGGAGAGGCATTCTCATTTATTTGATCACACTTTTGCACATTTTGGCAGCTCCGTAGCTTCGCAGTGGTTGCTTTCAGACTCAGTGCCAAGGGCTGGTGGGGGGGCTTGGGGGAGGACCAGTTTCGCTCCAGCCACCATTTCGGAGTGATGGGTAGGCATGTACCACTCACGCCTTGTGAGTGGGAACTGTCGCGAGAGTTTCAGGCTTGGGAACTGGCAAACAGATGGCATGGAAATGAAGGAGCACAGATCGCCCACGATTTATCTAACAAGGGATGGACAGACACAACAGAACCCTCAAAGTACAAAACAGCTACATAAGTGTTGCACCAGACTGCATGGCTGCGCATTAAAAGATAATAGCTAAAAAAGGGCACAGCAGAGTCTGTTAGGGAAGCCCGCAGTCAATCGTGAGTGGAACCCAGCAGAAGCTAGTTCAAAGCTGAGATGCTGCACAGTCGTGATGGAGTGAAGGCTGAAAGTGGTGCCACATAGACAGGGCCCAGATAATGCACACCTTACTTGTAGGAAGTAAGGACTGGACAGTTCAGGAGAAAGTATAGCAGTGTGGAAGCTTCTGTGATTAAAAAAAAAAGAATTAAAGGAAATTCCTGAGTGCATGATAAGGCATACTTCTGATCCAGTTTCCCAAAGAATCCTGTGTAACTGGGAAGTTTGCGCTTTCCTTTTTGTTTGAATCGGCAGAAATTGCCTGAGAAGATGTGGAATTACTGTCCTTATACACTCTTGGCCTGACTTGAACCGGAAAGTCATGGATCGAGGTGGGGGGGGGGGTTGAGTGTGTTGAAGCATCAATGCCCTGCAGCATTTCCCCATCCCCATAGCCAAGTCGATCCCATTCCTAATTATGCCTTGGAAAATGTGGGATGTGCCTTTTTTCATAGCAGCTGCACACTGGGTTGACATTGTTATCAAACTGTCGACCAGAAGCCCAAGATCTCTGTCTTTGTCAGTCACGAGCATACAAGTGAAGCTGGGATTACCCCCCCCATCTCCACCCCAATGTGCATCACTTTACACTTGCTTACATAGAACTGCATTTGCCATGTTGATGTCCATTTTCCCACTATGGAGTGACCCTTCTGGAGCTCTTTGCAATCCCTCTTTGTTTCAACTATACCAGATTGTTTAATGATAGCAACTTTTTATTTATTTATTTATTTATTTATTTATTTCTATACTGCCCAATAGCCGAAGCTCTCTGCGCGGTTCACAAAAATTAACTTATTATACTAAATAATTTGGTATAACCACCAAGCTTGGCCACCTTGCTGCTTAGTCCTAGTCCCAGATATTTGGATTATTACTGTCAGTATTCCTCCTACTATTCCTACTTCTACTACTACTACATTGGTTATTCTTACATTTATATCCTGCGCTTTTTCCTCTTGCAGGTAACCCGAGGCAGCTTCCATGGGCATCTATCTCCCCTCCATTTCATCTTCACAACAACCGTGTGAGGTAAGTTAGGCGCAGAGTCAGTGAGTGGCCCAAAGCCACCCAGGGAGCTTCATGGCCGAGTGGGGACTGGAACCCACATCTCCCAGGTTCCAGTCCGGTGCTCTAACCACTACACCACACTTGAAACAAACAAACAAACCAATATATGACCAGTAAATAAACCATGTACAGAAACAATGGACTTGATTGGATAGATGTATTTTTAAACAAGATAAAGTACAATAACTCCTGTAAGGATACATAGCATGGGGAAATGTGACGGAGGGACTGGACAATGAATTCACCGTGAATTCTCTACAGTAGTAAAAATCACAGAATCTTCCTCCTTATTAGATGATCCTTGGAATTGAGATTGGGCCTCAGGAGAATAATGTAGCATTTGGGGAGAAAGATGCAACCCAGGAGACCAGCCGCAGAGGCCAAGATGGAGAAGATCTCCACGGCCACCATAGACTTACCCTTGGTGCTCAGGTAAGTTGGCACGAAGGAGACCCACACGCTACAAAACACCAGCATGCTGAAGGTGATCAACTGGGCTTCATTAAAGCTGTCCGGCAATTTCCTTGCTAGGAAAGCCACTGTGAAGCTGATGAGAGCCAGGAAACCCATGTAAGCCAAGACACTGATAAACATGGTGACCGAGCCTTCCTGACATTCCACGATGATCTCTCCAGCCAGGGAATGGAAGTCCAGGTTTGGGAATGGGGGAGAGGTTGCCAGCCAGACAGCACAGATCACACCTTGCACAAGGGGACAGAACAGGACAATGGAGCTGGTCAATTGTCTCCCCAAGAGTTTTCTGGCCACATTTCCTGGCTTGGTAGCCATGAAGGCCAAAACCACGGTGACAGTTTTGGCCAACATGGAAGAAACGGCCAAAGAGAAAATTATGCCGAAAGCTGCTTGTCGGAGAAGACAAGTGATGTTTGTGGGTTGACCGATGAACAAGAAGGAGCAGAGGAAGCAGAGCAGGAGGGAGATGAGGAGGACATAGGTGAGGTCTCGGTTGTTTGCTTTGACTATTGGTGTGTCGTGATGTTTCATGAACGTTGCCAGCACTAGGACAGTGATCAGAGTGAGGAAAGCAGCAAGAGTTGCTAAAATGAATCCAAGTGTCTCTTGATACGAAAGGAAATGAATAGTTCTGGGAATACACTGGTCTTGGTTCTCATTAGGGTATTGATCTTCTGGGCAGTGAGTACAGCGAGCAGCATCTGCAATGAATAACAACGAATGAAGTATCTTGAACATGACACAGATGCTGGCGCCAGATCAGCCCACAAGGGAGTCGGTGGAATTCTCCTTTCGGAAGTTTATTGTACACCAAAGTGCAGAAACTCCCTTTCCTGGCCCTCTCTGTAAGCTTTGGCAACATATTTTATACGAACCGAGTCAGAAAAGGTGCAAAATGCCTTCTTTTCACATGACACTCCCTGATATCAGACTCATGCTCAATAGCGTGCAATGAAGGAAAACCCAAATTCTGTAAGCAAAAATGAAAATCTGGGAACGAACAAGTGAGCCACAATCTGTCACCTGCAGCGCCTTCTGAATGCACCAGTAAACCAAGCAACCAAGCAACCCACCCACCAACCAACCAACCAACCAACATCTGTCATTTTCTTTAGATTGAGGGCTGAGGACATGAGTTGGGGTAGAAGATGGGAAGCAGGTTCTGGAAAACACTACAGAAAAAGGGGCTATCTGTCTGACACTGGGGTTACAAGCTCCAGTTGTTAAAAGGATGACCAGCCCTCTGCCCGGATCAGTGTGCCACCCAAACAGCTTCAGACCTGATGCCAAAACAACGTACCCCTGGAAAGGTGAGCCAATGGCAATCAGGAAGTTCCAGATACTGTTTTTGCGAGCATTAGTAGACATAGACATAGAAGATTTCTTCAGGAAATTCTGAATACTTTGCAAACAAGGAAATCACAGAAATATGCAATCTGGAATGGAATTAACCGAAAAAAATCCATTCCTGGGGCAGACTCCTTGTCTAGATTACGCTCTTCTCCCAGCTCCACTCTTGCCCCAGTACATCCTGTACATCCTACATGGCTCTTGCCCCAGTACATCCTACATGGCTCCCAGACTTGGAGCTACCTGTCCAGGTAGAAATCGTCCCTTCTGGGCAACGATCACATCTGTAGCAGCAAACCGGCTTCTCCTCTGGATCTTTTTGCCAGTGTCCTGGATGGCACCTCTGCACACACCTCGCAAAGGGGGGCTCCTTAAAAGCAGAAGACAAATAATTCAGGATATCCAGATGACAGAAATTGCACCAAGCTAGATTCAGAATGACTCAAGTTCCCATTACATGACAGATGTTTCACCAATTGAGGAGGGTCGAAGTGACTCAGAACTATCGTATTCAAGGGTGATTATATATATTCACAGAGAGAGAGAGAGAGAGAGAGAGAGAGATGTATGCATGCATGCATGCATGCATACACACACACATCTAAGTTGGAAGCTGCTTTCTAACGAGTTAGACACTTGGTCCACCTAGTCTGGTAAAGTCTGCATGAATTCCAGCAGCTCTCCAGGGTTTTCGACAGAGGACTTTCTCCAGCCTATGTGCAGATGTGGGGACTAAAGCTGGACCTTCCTGCCTACAAAGATTGTGTTTGGCCATTGGGCGATACCAGCACCCTGCACCCTGGACTGAAAAAGACGTTGGTCTCATCTAGAAAGACTTCTGTTCTCAAAGGACAGACTGCAACATCCCTTACTTCTCCCATGACCCCAGAAGATTCAACTCCACCTCTGCAGGCCAGATGATTGCGTCAGAGTTAATGGTGAAGTCTTGTCCTGGGGGAGCGTCTGGATGCAGCCATCCGACTTTCGCAGGGGCAAAAGTGTGATTTGGAAGGAAAATCCAGTTCACAATATCGTAACTAGAGGACATCTCAGAATTATCGGTGAAATAGACTTCATCTCCAGCGCTGTTGTTAAAGCGGACGGTCTTCAAAGAGCCAAGAATCTGAAATGTAAGAGGTCCTTGGAAAATGGGCTGACTGGTTCTCGGGACGGTGAGGGGGGTCTGAAGTCTTCTAACGTACTGTGCCTGCCATTCAGCTTGGGGATTGCTTGGTTCTGTATTCTGTTGTGGGGTTTAATACTTAAGATGCTTCTTCACTGGGCACTAGCCGTGAGAAGCCGCTTACCCAGTGTTTTCGGGGGGTTGCTTGGCTCCTTCTTGCTCCAACGCACCCTTTCTCCGCCACTAACTGTAAAAATATACATGTCCAGCATAGGGATGGGGGAACAAGTGATGTGGGAATTCACCAGCCCAAGCCCGATATTTTCCTCTCCTTGGTTTGTGCTCGCTTTTGATTTTGCATGAACGGGAAAGTTGTGCAACAAAACAAGAAGAATGAATCTCGCATTTGCATACATTTCTAAAGTTGCACAAATTTCCTCTGTAGACTAAAGGGCGAAATGGTGCATTTGCAAAGTTGTGCAATTGCGAACTGTTTTCTCTTCCAAAAGCATGTATTTTCAAAAGTGAGCACCAGTTCGAGAAGTTGCAAATGTTTTGGGAGAGCACGTTCTCCTGCTCACACTCCCGTTTGGGGTGGTGAGCAGGGCATTTTTGCATGTTTTGTAAGTGGAAATTAAATTCTCCTATAGCCCTTGGAGCCTTTTGGCTCATGTCTGCTTGCTTCAACACATCCTGCTATCTCTGTGTGGGCACGAGAAGGAGCAGGGTCTTATCAGCAAAGACAACAAGATCTAAGTTTCAGCTGCTGGCTGGCAAAAAGGAGCGTGGGGGGGGGGAGAATCCTGCTGTCTGATACTGCAAAGTTTGGGAGCGGATCAGTGCTGCTTTAGAGACCTGCGCTGTATGTCATGGGGGCTTGCTTGAATCCTCCCTCCTTGTTCCCAAATACCTACACACATTCTTGGCACAGAAGTACAAAAAGTCTCTGCTACTGTCTACTCTCTTCCTAAACTCGCTCCAGGGAAATGGTGGCCCTGACAGGATATCTATGGGGAATCTTTTCCTTAGGAACATTAGTGTGAACTAATACAGCTTCTCCCAGACTGGCCATTTGCTTCCGGTACCTGATGGTAAAACCACTTCCAATCCCGGATGGTAAAAATTCAACCAGGCACTTTATATGAGAGATCCAGTTCTGAAGGAGGATGTTACCTGCCATGGCTGGACGTTCAGAAGTCTCCTGCCATCTCCCATCCATGCATGTTGAGATTCAGGTGAAGCCATGGCATGCAACGCGTGTGCCATGGAATAGACGGCATTGTAGATACTGTAGCTGCGACCGGTCATGCTCATGTCAAACATGGGGCCTGGCAGGTCCTCCCATTTCTCTTCCCCTGTGCACCTCTTGTCTGCCCAGTAGATGGGTTGGCCTGGTTTCAGGACCTGACAGTCAAATTCATATTCCCACCATTTATGGAGAAAGACGTCTCCTTGTGGTTGGAGTGGATGTAAATCCCAGAAGAAATGTTTGAAAGCTGGCACATTCCTTCTGTGGACCATGAAGTGCAAAGCACCATGGAAAGGTGTCAGATCAAGACGGCCGAAGCTGGATGCTCTCCCAGCAACCTCCAAATGTGGTGTGAAGATCCAAACCTTCCTAAATGAGGTCTTGGTAAAATATTCATTTCCTGCCATTGCCCATCCAAGATTTTTTAAGATCTTGGAGTTCCCAAAGAGAATCATCACTTGCAACTCATCCCAAGTATCGGAATCGATCAGTTCTGTAAAAAGAGGAGCATACGTCATAGGGACCGTACCAGTGAAAGCCACACAGATGTCATTCTGTATGAGCATTGGTGTCAGTGTCTGGATGAAATGTTCACCACGGTCATCCTCAGAAGCAAACAGCCCAATCCAGTTCCAATGGAAATGCAGGAGCAGCCTGACTAAGCCCTCAAATTGAGGCATTTCATTGGGATCAATGCGGAAGAAGGAAGGAAAGACCATTTTCTCCCTCTGGACAGGTTCAAAGACACCAAACATGAGCTGTGGGAAGGAATTTCCAGGGGGGTGGCTGTGTTAGTCCGTAGCAGCAAAAACAATGAAGAGGTTTGTGGCATTTCAAGGACTAGCCCATTCCAACTGTGTAAGCTTGCATGGACTAAGGCCTACGTCAGAGGCCTGAAGTGTTACCTTGGAGGAAGACGGTCATTTCAAAAATGGACTACTCAAGGTAAGCTGGAGCTCTGAGCTGACTCTATGCCCCCGTGGGTGTGGTTTTCATCCAAATGTCAGGGCTGCTGTGAAGGTAGGCCCAACACACTTCTTACCATTGCAATGAATGGGCCTTGGTGAGTATGGCAAAAATAAAGAACCTTCACAAGCAATTTGGGGACTTTTGAGCACCTCCCAAATTCCTCAGAATTATCTCAGGAGGCACAACTCAAGTATATCAACACATGGCAGCTGTGTGGGCCAGTTGCACCCAGAGCAACAAAGCGACCTGGAAACCCAGCTCATGAAATGGTTGGGGAGACACAGACTACAACACGGGACACAAAGTTTGTGAGGCTGAATCAGACACCTCCAACGTGCCCCCACTCCAAAACCCTTCTGCTAACAGCCTAAGGCACATGGCTGAAATGAATGCTATTGTGTATGGAAATGTGTCCCCATACCTAAAACACTGACTGATTTTAGATGGTGTGTGTGTGGGTGGTCTGTGTGTGCTGAGTCGGTTTTGGCCGCCAGAGCAACACAGAGTTTTGGAAACCTTGTTCATTTCCGAGTCTTTATGGGGTCACAACACTCTTTGTGTCTCCCAATCCAAATCGTATTGTTCTAAAGAAATCCCAGTGCTGGCTGGGATTCGTCATGTAGTAGTGACCTAAGATGAATGGCTACCGCTAAGGGTACTATATGGCAGGTTGACCAAAGTTGGAAGGTCACCTCCTCCTGCCAGGAAACACAGCGGTGCCACACACCCACTGCATGGGCAAGAGACTGTTGTCAGAGACCGGGTTTTGCATCTCTGTGTTCCTGAGTTCTGCAGAACCCGCTTACCTGAGGAATCTTGAAGGTGCCCATTAGAGACACCATCTGCCTTGATGATGTGGATTCGAGACCCCCAACAACAGACAGCAGTTTATCCCATCTGTTGCATTTATAATTCGGAAATGTTTGGCCCCGTGTGGAGAGCAAGGACAGGGTGTTCACGTAGATCCATCTTCCAACATCGCTGTGGTCATAGATGCGGAAGCCGAGGGTCACATTGGGTAGGAGAGCTGGGTTCTCGTTGAGCTCCTTGATGGCAAATGCCAAGGCAAGGTAGTGAAGGTTGTTGGCGGTTATTCGCCTGCAGTGAGAGTGACAATGAGTGTCGGTGGGATCCCAGTGGCACTTCTGAGAGCAGAAGAAGATAAAGTCCTTCTGGTTCCACCGTCTCTGAGTAAAGACCAATGCATCAGGCCAAAATCGAAGAATTCACAATCTCTCTCTCTCTCTCTCTCTCTCTCTCTCTCTCTCACACACACACACACACACACACACACAGAAATACACCACAGCATACCGAGCTATATTTCATAATATCATCACAAGAGCCCTGCTGGATCAAAGTGCCATCTAATTCAGCATTTCTGGTATTATTGCTTGTATATTTCAATTACTATTGTCCAGGCTTTCAGAGCTGAAGTACTGCCCAGGCGGCTTTCTAGTAAAACCTGTTTAGCATAATCAAAGCGAATGGAATGGAATGGAATGGAACGGAACGGAACGGAACGGAACGGAACAGAACAGAACAGAACAGAACAGAATAGAAGGGTTGGAAGGGGCCTACAAGGCCATCCAGTCCAACCCCCTGCTCAATGCAGAGCATCCCTGACAGGTGGGTGTCCAGCCTCGTCTTGAACGCCTCCAGTGTGGGAGAGCCCACCACCTCCCTAGGTAACGGGTTCCATTGCTGTATTGCTCTAACAGTCAGGAAGTTTCTCCTGGAGTTCAGCCGGAATCTGGCTTCCTGCAACTTGAGCCCATTCTTCCGTGTCCTGCACTCTGGGATGATCGAGAAGAGATCCTGGCCTTCCTCTCTGTGAGGAAGAGGACATGTTTTCTTTATTATTATTAGTTGTTTTCAAAGTTTGTTTTGTACTTGTATGATGGACTTTCCAGGTATACTCAAACTCCCAAATGTTGGGAAAATATTTCTTTTACGGGGCAGGCTTTTCACAGATGTGTTATGTAAGCAATAGGCGTGTGGTGTAACATCCTACACTGTGTTTCGTTCAGGCTTCACCACTACCTTGCAGTTGGATGGCTGTCAGTGGCAGAGTGGTGGACCGAAGTCCTCGGTTTGTCTGTTTGCTGGAGGAGAGACATGGAGTCCCTGCACTCTACCATGCAGCCTTGACTTCACAGGCAGACCTGCCTCTGAAGGTGGAGGTTCTACCATTCCACTTCTCTATTGTGCTGCTTCTCCTATCCTGTCTAGCACACACACACACACACACACACATACACACACACACATGCTGGGTGACTGAATTGCTTTGCAGCAAATCTATCCCATTTCAGCATACGCATTCCCCCCCCCAATTGTTCTCCCTTTTACCACTGAGAGGAAAAACATTTCTACAACAGAGGAAAAAGTTCTGAAGTTGTGCAAATCTCAAAAGTTGTGTGTTCCAAAAGTCATGAGTCTTTCGAAGTGCACATTTTGCAAACATGGATACGAGACTGGGGGTGTGCAAATGTTTCGGGAGAACGGACGTGCACTCCCGTTCGCAAACGGGGCATTTTCGAGCGAAGCGTGAACTGAAACACATTTCTCGGACATCCTAAATGTTTATTTATGTATTTATAGAACTTTTATTCTGCTTATTATCATAACATCTCCAAGCGATTCACAAGGCTTCAGTCTCAATCTCTTGTGAGCTGCTTCTATTGTCAGACTGCTTGTCTTCCTTATCAGGGATTTTATTATCAGTCCCCCTGTTCTGCTGCTGGAAAAACCACACAAAATACATTTATAGCAGAGAACGCCATCCTCACCCTGCAAGACGTCTGAAGCACCCAGCCGTGGGAATGCTTTCAGTCGGGTGGCACGCTCACGCTCACACACACACACACACACACACACACGGCTTTGTCACTGCCAGATCCTTCACACGGAACCAGACTATTGCCTAGCTCTGCCTGCCCCCCTTACACCAAACGGCCTCGAGAGGCAAGACAGTTGTTCTCCAGGTTTGCAAAGATGTGGATCTGGAATGGAAAAGTCTCCCCGGGTCCCCAGCCTATTCTAGCTCAGAATAAGACCCCTTCTTTGATTCCCATTACGCATTGGATCCATTCATGACACGACTCTGAGAATCTCATATACAGCCAGGAATTCAGAACTGAAGTGACATGGTGAATGCATACATGAGACATAGCCCTCGAATCAGAAGGAGAAGCAGGCAGACGTCTGCTCCGGATTCATCCTGTAGAAACTTACGGTGTATAATAGACGAACCGCGATGGCCCTAGAATCAATATTTCCCGGGAAAAGATAGGATAAACATCGCCAAGCGGTAGATTCCCACCCACAATGAAGTCTCCTGGCTGGTAATAGTCTTCTCGTACTTCATAAGGCCTGGCCAAGAGGCAGGTGGTCCTCAGCATCGCCTGCGTGGCCTGAGTCCGGTTCCAAAACAGCAGCAGCAGCAGCAGCTGAACCATCCTCGGTAGGAAGAGGCTTTTCCTCCCAGGCCAGTGTCCAAGCAGAACCTGAGGGAGAGCCAGCTAGACAGGCTCCAGCCGGGGAATGAGGTCTTGGCAAGCAATGAGCAGATGCTGAACGATCCGACTTCAACCCAGCCCCCCATGGAAGGGCTCAGGGCATATTCATGTGAAGCAAGTGTTGGCCTGGAGTTCTCTGTTGTTGACTTGCTGGATGGAAATCCATGGGGGCTTCCTGCAGATTTACTGTCATTACCCTGGTAACACCAGGGGAGAGGAAGAAGCAGGGCCCCACAGTGCTGGGCTCCCTTTGCACCTCGAACGGTGAAAAACATGTTTGCATTCCTCTTTGGCTCTCTGTGGGGCAGGTGGAGTTCACTTTAGTCATCAAGTTCTGCCCTTCGGTCTGCGTGAAATTGAGCGCCTGAATCCAAGATGGAGCCCAGGCATGTGCGAAGTTCTTTGTGGGCCGCATCCTTTTGAGGGAGATCATAGAATAGTATAGTAGGGTTGGAAGGAGCCTACAAGGCCATCAAGTCCAACCCCCATGATCCAGAACAGTGTGTTTGACCTGAAACGTACCAAAGTATTCATTAAATGCAACCATGAGAGAGAAGCTCCGCTCTCCAAGAAGAAATCCCACGAAGGGAAAAGTTAGGAAAAAGTCAATGCTCGATTACCTTCGCACTCTTCATTTCTGTGCACAACGTGTTCTTGCCACATGAGAGTGGGCCACTTGTAAAAATCACACATCCATCCGTATCATTTGACACAGATGTGAAGACCTATCTAGACCACAAACGTCTCAGCATCTCCTCTGCAGCTGCTCTGCAAACAGAGGAAAGCGAAACTGGCGGAGCAACTCGGAAAGCGTCCTTCTCCTGAGACAGACCAAAGGTCCATCTAGTCCATTCTCTCCTGCTCTGCGTGGCAGGGTCTTTCCTTCCCTGTCCCACCTAGAAATCCTGCGGGGCGCTGAACCTGGGGGCTTCCGTGTGCAGAGCGGATGCCCTTTGGCTCCTTTGGCTAATGCGAAAGCAAGTTTCCAGCCCTCATGGTTCTGAATAAAGGGACGATTTAAGCAGGTAGCTGCTTTAAGTCATGTGAGAGCCTTGGTGCCATGAGCTCAATACTGCCTGCACAGATTGGCTGATGTCTTACGTTTGCTGCAAAAGGAATCAGACACATTCCCAGAGGTCAGGAGTAATGGCAGGCTGACTGCTGAGTCAAACACGCTGTCCTCTCCAGCTCAATATCTAGCTCTTCTGGGTGGTAGAAAGGCGCTCTCTCTCTCTCTCTCTCTCTCTCTCTCCATCTCTCCATCTCTCTCTCCCAGGGTTGCCTGTATACGTGAATGATCAACACTGAAACCCATTGCGTTCGAAGAACGTGTTCCGTCAATGAACTGCGGCCCTTCCTCTAAATAGAAAACAATGTCCCGGTCCTCATTGTACTGAGTGAAGAGCTGATCAAGACAGAAGCTGCTTTAGAGCGTGCAAGAGCTATGGGGCCATTTGGTCTTTGCTGCCTGCACTGATGGGCAGCAGCCCTCCTGGGTTGCAAAGCGGGCTCTTTCCCCACCCTACCTGGAGATGCCGGGGATGGAACCTAGGGCTTTCTGCATCAGCAAGAGTAAGAGAGCAAAGACATGCGCTCCCAGCAATGGCAGAAGTCAGAGAGGGAGGGAGGGAGGGAGGGAGGGAGGGAGGGAGGGAGGGAAGGAAGGAAGGAAGGAAGGAAGGAAGGAAGGAAGGAAGGAAGGAAGGAAGGGGGGGAGCAAAAGGAAGAAATCACAAGAAACCACATGGTAGGCGATAGAGATCCTGAGGCCAGCTGTGGTCACATTTCCATGAACTAACTAACGGCGGCGCTTCCCCCTTCCAGAAACTTGCAGATGGGGCTGCCATATTCCCAACAGTTATGTGAGGGAGAAGAAGAAAGGAGGCCTGTTGGCTTCATGAGGGGCTTCCAGGAAGACCCTGGGCTGACCACCGCCAGAGGCGGGATGCTGAGCTAGATGGAACCACCTTGTCCCAATGGAATGGGGCTCATCGGATGTTCTTCTTCATATATTCCTCTCTGACAATGTAATGGATGAGGCTGATGCAGTATAGAGCTGCCCCCTGGGAAGGATCCTGGCAATTTTTTAAAAATGGCCTTATTTAGATTTTAGTGTTGCATTTTGGCTTTACCTGTAACCCACACTGGAAACGTTTCTGTCCAGAAAAGGGGAACTCAAACAATGAAAATAGGCAATAAAGTTGTTGTTGTTGTTCATTCGTTCAGTCCGGCTCTTCGTGACCCCATGGACCACACTAGGCCTCCCTGTCCTGCGCTCTCTCCCGGAGCGTGCTCAAGTCCATATTCATTGCATCAGTGATGCTATCTAGCCATCTCAGCCATATTCAAGTCCATATTCATTGCATCAGTGATGCTATCTAGCCGTCTCATCCATATTCAAGTCCATATTCATTGCATCAGTGATGCTGTCTAGCCATCTCATCCATATTCAAGTCCATATTCATTGCATCAGTGATGCTACCTAGCCATCTCATCCATATTCAAGTCCATATTCATTGCATCAGTGATGCTGTCTAGCCATCTCATCCATATTCAAGTCCATATTCATTGCATCAGTGATGCAATCTAGCCATCTCAGCCATATTCTAGTCCATATTCATTGCATCGGTGATGCTATCTAGCCATCTCACCCTCTAAGACATTGTAAATGTGCTGAATTCAGTCTCTGATCTAGCAGAGCTCTTCAGATGTCCTTCTAAAATGCAGCTAGCAGGACTGTGTGACTCTGTGTGAAAATAGGACAATCTGAATTTCACTCTGAACCTTCATGGAGAGCTCTTTAGTCTTTTTTTTTTTTTTTTCCTTCAGAGAGGGTTGAACCAGATTGACTTTCTAACGCTCCACTTCTCAACAGTTCGGTTGTGATCCTCACCTACCTCCCAATGTCGCTCTCACCATCGCAGGTCAATGGGCAGGAACTACCAGCCCTTCCTGGCCTTGGCGTTCGCAATCCCTGAGATCAACCAGGATCCGGCTCTCCTTCCCAACACGACACTTGGCTTCCGAATCTGTGACACAAGGGCCTGGCCAGATGGATGCATGTGAACAGCCTCTCTCTTCTTCCCACTCGGGGGCAAATGATTCCCAATTATAAATGTGACAGGCAGGATAAACTGCTCTCCATTATTGGGGGTCTTGACTCCCTGTCCCCTAGGGAGATCGCATCTTTAATGGGCATCTACAAGATCCCCCAGGTAAGGGGACTCTTCTGGGTATGGACGTAGGGGGCCTGCTGAGCTCAGTTACACTAAGACAGGTAGGCCAATCTCTGAAGACGGATTTGCCCATGCTGGACGGCAGGAGCAGGGGGTCCCCTGACATTGGCTAACCTGACCTGACACATGAAAATCTTGGTGGTAGACAGGGATCTCAGGCGGCCATTGCTAATCCCAGCCAAGGATGGATCTGTTATTTAGAAAAATGATTCAGATTCGGAGAAATAACGAGGAGCCTTGTGACACCGTAAAGACTCAGAAACGGATGAGGCCCTGCAAGACTCCTCCTTGTCCCTACTGCGATCAACGAACACATCTTCCCCTCGGGTGACTGGGGGAAGACCCTTCCCCAACACTGTGCCTGTCTTTTATGTATTGGGCTGTCCATATTGCCTTGGGAGAGAGCTTTGGCTATTGGGCGGTGTAGAAATGGAATACATGAAATAAATAAATAAATAAATTGGGAAGGGCTCTATGGCTAGAAAGCCCCCAATATGCATATAAGGCCTCATACATCTTGACTGTAGACCCACAGGAGTATTCATTACAATAGTTAGGAACTGTGTCAGGGTTACCTGCGTGGCAGACCTGACTTTTGGTGGTCACAGTGGGCTCTCCCACATGGGAGGCCTTCAAGATGAGGCCGGGCAGCCATCTGTCAGGGATGCTCTGACTTGGATTCCTGCACTGAGCAGAGGGTTGGACTCGGTGGCCTTGTAGGCCCCTTCCAACCCTACTATTCTATGATTCTGTAGGGATGCTCTGACTTGGATTCCTGCACTGAGCAGGGGGTTGGACTCGGTGGCCTTGTAGGCCTCTTCCAACCCTACTATTCTATGATTCTATGATTCCCCTCTGGTGACTGGGGGAAGACCCTTCCCCAACACTGTGCCTGTCTTTTATGTATTGGGCTATCCATATTGCCTTGGGAGAGAGCTTCGGCTATTGGGCGGTATAGAAATAAATAAATAAATAAATAAATTGGGAAGGGCTGTACGGCTAGAAAGCCCCCAATATGCATATAAGGCCTCATACATCTTGACTGTAGACCCACGGGCCTATTGATTACGATAGTTAGAAAATGTGTCAGGGTTACCTGTGTGGCAGACCTGACTTTTGGTGGTCACAGTGGGCTCTCCCACACTGGAGGCCTTCAAGACGAGGCCGGGCAGCCATCTGTCGGGGATGCTCTGACTTGGATTCCTGCACTGAGCAGGGGGTTGGACTCGGCGGCCTTGGAGGCCTCTTCCAACCCTACTATTCTGGGATCCTAGGATTCTGTGTCCACACAGGAGAAGTCATGTAGACATCTATTTTTTAAAATGGGCCTCTTCCTTCTTGGCAGGCATCCGAAGTCGGCAGGAGTTGTCCGGGGAAGCTTCTGCTGTAAAAATGTGCAAGCCTTTCAATAGCCACAGAATTCTGCTGCTGCAGACTAACCGGGAATCCCTCCCTTCTGCTTGGTTATGTTGAGGGAGAGAAAAGGGCATTTCCTTCCTTCTTCCAGAGTGATTGCAACGAAGTTGCCGATACTTGGGGACACACACACACACACACACACACACACAATATAATATTGGCCCATCTGTAATGTATCGGGCTATCGATAGCTACTCATCCTGGAGGAAATATGCAACCCCCGGAAGTATCAGGAGCAGTGTGCTCCTCTGGGACTGGACATCCACCCCAGAGTAAATGGGATGGAGAAGGCAGGCGTCGGCCATCGCAACACGGCCCCCGCCTCTTCCAAGACGTTCGGACGGCGGGCGGACCAGCCCTTTCGGCCAGCAGTGCCTCTGTGCCCAGCCCCGCACTGCTGTAGCCAGGGCCAGCTCCTCCCTTTCTCGAGGAACCTGTCTGGGCTAGCACCCTTCGCCGCAGGCCTGGACCCCGTCTAGATCCAGGAGCTGAGATTTACAGAGGCCAAAGGGCAGAACCTGACGACGGCCCATCGAGGAGCAGAGGCTGACGCAACCCTGTTTTTCTCCCTCGGAGGTGCGAAGGGACTCCAGCGCTCTGGGGCTGCGGGTCTTTCCCGGGATGAAATTATCCAAATGACAGCAATTCACGGGGAAACCGCGGGGGTTTCCAGCCGGGAGGCCAACAGCAGTGCCGCCCAGGAGGAAACGTCCTCCCCATAAGTAGGCCCAGAGCCCTTCCGTGTGGGGCTGATCCCTTTGTGAGATCATTTCTTGCCAAGACCCGATTCCCCTGCTGAGGCCTGTGCACTCCGCTTCCCTTCACATCCTGTCGGGTTGCTGCCCTTGCAGGGAAGGCATCTCCACGCCGCTGTGCATCTGGCTGCTGCTAATATTTCAGCTCCTGTCTCAAGCGACCAGAGGATGCAGAGGACGGTGTGCCTCCTGAGCTGGATGTATCTCCGGCCAAGTGACTATTACAGTCCGGGAGACCTCATTGTCAGCGGGAATCTGCCCCTTGGCACTTATTATTATACCAAGTCCGAAGAATTCTGTCGTTTCGACACGTCCGAGTTCTCCGTCATTCCACAGTAAGCTTCCCCAAGAGGGACCTGGGGGGGACGCTTGCCTGCTTTGCTCCCAGATCACAGGGCTCCTTCCAGGGAGATGCATCAGCGACACTGCTGGTGTCCCACCTTGCCTAGCTGGATGTCCCAGAGGCTTGCCACGAATGGTTTCCACCTGCAAAGGCAGTCAGAGACTTGGAGGTCCTTCTCTGGCTTCATTCTGAGGGGGTTTGTGCAGGGAACATAGGCAGAGCTAACCGGTCATTTGGCTTCACCTTGACCATCTCGTCATAACTAAGAAATGCCCCTGCCCCAAGCAGACTTCGTCTAGGACAGGGGAGGGGAAGGTGGGTCTGGATCCCCTGGCAGATATCTGCCGTGGGTCAGAATGCACTGCTGACTCCCAATTGTGTACGAACAGCAGCGAGAAAGGATTCCCTCGTGCCCCAAACAGCACCGCTGAATTGGAGAAAACTTGGGTGTCCCCAGGAATGGGGTTTTGCGTCCAAGCCTGTGGGCAACATTAAGTTTTAGTACTCAGAACAAAGTCCTGAGCTCAGACTATTTTAACTCGAAGTGCATGTCTTTAATTCAGCGTGCAGGCTTTGGCTGGGAGAATCTTGGGGGGTATTCCAATCGGAAATGGATCCTGCGAGCTTGAAGGCTGCCCGGTCCCCATCAGGCTCCCAATCAGGCATTCCCAGATATGGTTTGGCACACGGCTCCCATCATCCATGCTCAAATGCATGGGACAATCGGAGGTGTACTGGGGATCCAAGGCTGGGAAGCACCGAAGGCATCCTGGCGGCTGGATGCGTCAGACGTTTTGCAGGGTGCGAAGGGGATTCTGTAGCAGAGGGGCTGGGCGACCAGCCAGATGGGCGATTCATAAATTTAATAATAAATAATAATAAATAAATAGCATGCAATGACGGCGTCCTTCTTCGCAGCCCCAGAAATAAGGGCTCTGATCATCAAAGGCTGAAATACTTAACAGTTAGTCGGCAGTATATTTAATGCAAGAAATACAGTTCCGCACAACAACTTCAAGCTACTCAAACATAATTTACATTCAGCAATGACAGATGAGCTCCCGCCTCCAAGAAGGAAATGCAAGAAGGGGAACGAAAAGCTCTATACTCCATTTCTAGGCACAAAGTCCTTTCAGCGCTAAAAGAACAAAGTGGGCCCCCTTTCAAAATTACGCATATAACCGTATCATTGGACATATATGTGAAGATATATTCTGGACCACAAAAGACGCAGCAGTTCCCCTATAGGTGCTCCGTAAAGGGAGCAAAACAAAAGCGGATCAGCCCCCTGGAAAGCTTCCGTCAGCTGAGGGAGACCATCGGTCCATCTAGATCAGTCTCTTCTGCACTGAATGGCAGCAGCTTTCTGACAAAAAGGATCAGACCAATTCCTGGAGGAGGGGTCTGTTGGCAGCTCTGAACCGAGACAGCGCAACAGAGACTCCATTATGAGAGGTGGTCTACCACTGAGCTGGAGTCGTCATGCGGTGGAGAAGGAGGGCTGTTGCCTTCATCTCCTCCTTTGGTCTCCCGGCAAACTATCTTGGCTGGCCACAGTCAGGAACAGGAAAGAACCACCCTAGTTTGAACTACCACGGCGCATGTAACAAAATGCGGCTCGCACAACTTGGTGTCTCTCCAGGTGAACAGAACTATCGACATTTGTCTGTGATCTTCCATTGCCTTTGGCCTGGAAGGCTTTGCCTTTGTTCAGAGAGGGTTCGGCCAGATGGACTTTTTAATCCTCCAGTTCTGTTGGGATCCTCACCCACCGCCCAATGTCTCTCTCATCCCTGCAGGGCAGTACTGACAAACTACCAGCTCTTCCTGTCCTTGGCGTTCGCCATCACTGAGCTCAACAAAGATCCGGCTCTCCTCCGAAATACCACCCTCGGCGTCAACGTCTACACACACATGGGCCTTGTCAGATGGATGCATCAGAACAGCATCTCTATGCTTTCCTCTCAGGACCGAATCACTCCCAATTTTAAATGTGGCAGCCAAGATCAACTGCTCTCTGTCATCGGGGGCCTCGACTCGAAATCCTCAAGGGAGATTGCGTCCGTAATGGGCATCTACAAGATCCCACAGGTAAGGGGATTCCTCTGGGGAGAGATGTGGGGGACATGCAGAGCTCAGGAACACTGGGGTAGACATGCTGATTTCTGAAAACTGACTTGCTGATGCAGCGGGCGTGTCACCTTGGTCCTGGATGGCAGGAGTAGAGGGCCTCCTAGAATCCTAGAATCATGGAATAGTAGGGTTGGCAGGGGCCTACAAGGCCATCGAGTCCAGCCCCCTGCTCAGTGCTCACTTTGGCTAACCTGCCACGCTATACGCTTGGTGGTAGCCAGCAACAGGAATGGGTCCGTTTTGTCGGAAAGGGTTTTGGATGGGGCGGAATGACAAGGAGCCTTGTGACACCGTAAAGACTCAGAAACAAAGTCGTTGCTGCAGGATTCCTTGTTCTTCTTGCTGCGGCTCAATAATGCAGCTACCCCTCTGGGGACTGGGGAAGACACCCCCCCTCCCGCAACAATATAACATTTGTCAGTCTTTGATGTATTGGGCTATGAATATTGTCTTTGGGGAGGGGCCCTATAGCTAGAATACCCCCCAAATGCATACAAAGAGTGGATGTTCTGGAATATAAACACAGGTACCTCATTGCGATGGTTAGGGACCAACTTTGTCAGGCTTGTCTTCATGGCGGACCTGACTTTGGGGGCGATACCCACACAGGGGGAGTCTTAAAGATGTCACAGGACTTCAGTTTGCAGTTAGATATCTGTTTCTGAAATGGGTGTCTTCCTTCTTGGCGGCTCTTGGTGCATTTGAGGTCATCTGGAGCAGCCCAGGGAAGCTCGTGCCATAAAACGAAATGTGCTAGTATTGAAAATGCCACAGAATTCTGCTGCAGCCGACTAACAGGACATTCCTTCCTTGAGCTTGGTTACGGCTTACTCAGCCCTGTTCAGGGAGAGAAAGGGGCATTCCCTTCCTTCTTCCGGATCAATCCCAACGAACTTGCCGAGTATGCGAGTGTAGTCCGGCTTCTCCTGCATTTCCACTGGAACTGGATTGGGCTGGTTGCTACCAGTGATGACAGTGGCGAGAATTTCATCCAGATGCTGACAACAATGCTCGAGCGGAAGGACATCTGTGTGGCCTTCACTGAGATGTTCAAGTCAGAGGACCAGCGCTATGTGATTCAGGTACGATCTGGCACTATTCCTAGTTCTTGGTTTGAGCCCCAAGTGATGCTTGTGTTTGGGGACTCCATTGTTATTGTTCAAATAGCAAGTTTATTGGGCGTTCATGAAAAAAAGACTGAGATTCCTTTTAGGAAGGTATGGATCATGACCTCCCACTGGGAAGTTGCTGTGACAAGACCCTTGAGTGGGCGAGTTCTAAAATCCATCCAGGGAGCTCTGCACGTCACAGTCCACAGAAGGGATGTGCCAGGATTCAAGCATTTTGTTCGGGC
Organism: Heloderma suspectum; assembly: GCF_057233095.1. Taxonomy (NCBI): domain Eukaryota; kingdom Metazoa; phylum Chordata; class Lepidosauria; order Squamata; family Helodermatidae; genus Heloderma; species Heloderma suspectum. The sequence continues at coordinate 19,258,308 of NC_139476.1, forward strand.
TTTAGACCCACTCCAACCGCACGGAGACGCCGTTCTCCGTCACACGTGGGAAACGGTATTTCAATGTCGTTTTCTGAACCGAGGCCAAACCTCTCGAAGGTTTTGGAGGATCTGTACCAGGAAAGAAAAGCTAGAAGACCAGCAAGACTCCTTGTATGAGATGAGGATGTCCAGTCACAGCTACAACATCTACAACACCGTCTATTCCGTGGCACACGCCTTACATGCCGTGTACATATCAGGATCCAAGCGTGCAATAACGACGGAAGCCAAGAGGCTCCTGAATGTCCAGCCGTGGCAGGTAATGTTCTCATGAAGATTTGGCCTTCGACGTTTTGTCCAAGACAAGTTGCCTTGGACATTTGTCCTTGGACAAGATGCCTTGGGCATTTTTTAAAGGTCACATCCTGGGAGCAAAGAGTGAGTCTTCGAGAAGGGCTATTAGCCCATTCTACAGATCCTAAGAAAAATATTGCCTGTGGATATTCTCCCATGGCTGTCATTTCCCTTAAAGAGCATTAAGAAGTAAGTTAGGAGTAGTGGAGACCAGCTGTACTTCTGTAAGAATTATATATTTACAACTGTGGATACTGAGGAGGGAGGGACCAGGCAGGCCTCCATCCCAAATATGGATTTCTAGTCTGCAAAGGAGTATTCCTTGACCCCCCCACCAACTCTCAGACACAATCAGAAGGCAGCTCCCCACATCCCATGTTCCTTCTTGACATCCAACTGAAGACCCCCAGATGTTGGTCTCCTTGCCACTACGAGCAAACTCCCTCCAGCACCCACTCCAAGATATATTGGCCTGTTGTGGTCAGTAGACACCAGCCAAAACCAAACCACTGTGTGTGCATGATCAAGCAAAAAAGATGAATCCTGAGCATGAAACCAAATATAGTGCAGGGAGGAAAGCCTAACTTGATGGCAGTCACGGTTTGCTAGAAGATGCCTGGTCTCACTCACAGCCACGCTGGCCTCTGAGCATCTCTTCCATTTCAGATCCTTGCTTCCTTGAGGAACGTCTGGTTTAACAACAGTGCTGGAGACCAAGTCTCTTTCATGGACAATGGCAGGAGATACGATATCCTGAACTGGGTTTTCTTCCCAAATGGATCTTTATCTCCGGTGGAAGTTGGAAGAGTGGATTCAGGGGCTCCCTCAGGACAAGACTTCACCATTTGATCGGATGGGATCGTGTGGGCTACAGAGGTGGGGCTGAAGTGACAGTTCTAGGGCAGCTGTTGGCCAGGAGGCACCCATAATGACAACTGAAGGCACCCACCATCCCCTTTCCTCACGCCCTATCCCCATTCCCACCCCCCAACCCCCTGGAAGTGGCAGCTGCAGTGGAGAGAAGAAATAAGGCAGAGGGAATCCAAGCTGGGGGCTGAAGAAAGGTGGGAATCCAAGCTGGGTGGGGAGGAAAGACATACATGCCCAGGGGCCCAAATGGCTGTGGGGGAATGCACCCTCAGTCTTCGACGGCAAAGGTGGCAATGGGTCCACAACGGTTGCCTGCCCCTGTTCAAGGGTCACGGTAGAACGTAAGAGCGTTGCAGTCCTCTCCCTTGAGAACAAAGGCTGTCTTTCTAGATGAGACCAAAGGCCCATTGAGTCATCATCCCACGGTAAAAAGCAACCTTTGCATGTAAATCCCAGGTTTGGTCCCGGAATAGTGGGTGGGGTTCCAGCATTACAGTTTCTCTCTTCCCCTTTGAGCCTCCTCTGTGATGTTTCTAAGTAACCTGCAGACATCCAGAAGAGATTTGGCTCTCCTCAAGTGGTGATCCTATCCATCATGTAGTGGGAAATTCTGCTGAGCGACTTGGTTCAGAGCAATTTTTGTCACCGAACATCCTCAACTGTTTGCCTCTTCCCTTTCAGAAGCCGCCCTTCGCCAGGTGTGTGGAGCGGTGCTCTCCAGGGCACCGGAGAAAAGTTCCAGAGGGGAAGCCGGTTTGCTGCTACAGATGTGATCTTTGTCCAGATGGGACGATTTCCAACATGACAGGTACCTCAAACTCTGAGAGCCATATAAAAGTGCAGAACGTCCTGGGGGCAGAGTGGAGCGGGGGCAAAGGGAAGGTCATAGGCCAGGAGAAGAGTCTGCCGTTTCCCCCAGGAATTTTTTTTCCTGTCATCGGACTGTATGCTGCTGCTGTTTATTTGCTTGCAAGCTATACAAAATTGCTGGAAGAAATCTGCTGTGTAAATAATAGAATAATAACGCTTACTTGCCATTTTCTAGAAGGGTTGTTTTGGCGTCCGGCCTGAAGCTTCTTGGCAGTACACTGATCAGGGCAGATGGCTAGTCGTCCTTGTAAGGATTGGAGCACGTCGCCGCAAAGTCAAGCCAGCTGCTCCATTATCTATGGTGATTTCTGTAACCTATTCCCAGCCTCTGGACCAACACATCTCAGAGGACAGTCCATAAGCTGAAGAAAATGACCGACAGATGACAGATAGATGTTCATTCCAAAGGAGCTGCAATTCCGTTCTTACAGTTGCCTACACTGATCAGGGCAAGAAAATGACCTGAAGAAATTCAGTCCATAACCTGAAGAAAATGACAGAAGGGAATCCCTTTATTTATTTGCTCCTTCAGAAGGAGCCGCAGGTTAAAGTTCAGTTCTTATAGTTGACTAGTTCTTGGTCAATGAACGTGGGTTTTTCCTCCTTGCCGAATGTAGAACTTCAGTCTGGCAGAAAGGGTCGCCATGTAAAAAAAGCATTATGTCACTTTTCCATCTGTGGCCTTATTCAGTACATTTCCAAAGCTTAAACAGATAGCAGTCAAACAGACGTTAGACAGTTAGGAGTGCAGTAAGCTAGAGAATGGATGTTTTTATCTCCTCCTTTGTGGGATGAACTGGCCCCCACAGAACGAATCTTTGCATCATGACTGAGATACTTCAACAGTAGTTGCTCGTTCCAGATGCCGATCGTTGTGCCCCGTGCCCAGAAGATCAACACCCAAACAGGAACCGAGACCAGTGCGTCCCCAAGGAGATCCACTTCCTTTCGTATCAAGAGACACTGGGCTCCGTTTTAGCTTCTCTGGTGCTTTTCCTCTCCCTGACCACAGCGGTCGTTCTGACAATCTTCATTCAACACTGTGACACACCCATCGTCAAAGCCAACAACTGAGACCTCACCTACGTCCTCCTCCTCTCCCTCCTGCTCTGCTTCCTCTGCTCCTTCCTGTTCATTGAACGGCCCAGGAACGTCACCTGTCTTCTCCGACAAGCTGCTTTCGGCATCACCTTCTCTGTCGCCATTTCCTCCATTTTAGCAAAAACTGTCACCGTGGTTCTGGCCTTCATGGCCACCAAGCCAGGAAACATGGCCAGAAAACTCTTGGGGAGACAAGTGATGAACTCCATTGTCCTGGCCCGTCCCCTCATCCAAGCTGTGATCTGTGCTGTCTGGCTGGTCACCTCTCCCCCATTCCAAAACTTGGACTTCTATTCTCTGCCCGGAGAGATCGTAGTGGAGTGTAAAGAAGGCTCGGTCCCCATGTTTTACACTGTCCTGGGTTACATGGGTTTTCTGGCTGTCGTCAGCTTCACGGTGGCTTTCCTAGCAAGGAAGTTGCCTGACAGCTTCAACGAAGCCAAGTTGATCACCTTCAGCATGCTGGTGTTTTGCAGCGTGTGGGTCTCCTTTGTGCCCACCTACCTGAGCACCAAGGGGAAGTCCATGGTGGCCATGGAGGTCTTCTCCATCTTGGCCTCTGGGGCCGGTCTTCAGGGCTGCATCTTTCTCCCCAAATGCTACATTATATTGCTGAGGCCCAGTCTCAATTGTAAAGACAATCTAATAAGGAGAAAGAATTAAGGTGTCTATCACTTCAGAACATGCCCTGCTACTCTAGTTTCCTATCAAGTACATCTATAAGAAGGCCAATAACATCATAAAAACGTGCTGAGTTACGCCTTAAATCATGGGGTCCTTTCCATACTGGCACCTTTGCTCCAGTTCTGTGGCTTTTGCTCTTTCCCAGTCAACTGGAAGTGGGCTTAAACGGCTGCCTGTATGGCATTATATTCCCATAGACACCCTTCAATCACAGAATTATTGTTACAAAAAACATGCCATCACACTATGAGGAATTGCATCTCCAACAAAAAGTTGCAGCATGGTTCAGGGTTCCTGTCAGCCTGTTCCGCCTGCTTCTGAGACACCCCAAGTGGTGTGGGTCTCAATTCCCCTATAAGGAGAACATCCTTCTCTCCCCCATGCCATTCTCAGCTCAGCTCATCTGACTGGATTGGTTTTGGGGAGGGGAGGTTTTGTTTTATTTTTTCGCCCGCTGCTGAGGCATGTGCAACGTTTTCAAATTAATCTTCTATTGTACATTTTTACAAAGCAAAACAAGCCGAAAACCTGACAAAACCTACAAGAAAAAAGAATGAATTTTTTTTAAAAAATACAACAACTTGTTCAAAATCCTCAGTTTCTAACACGGCAATATTCGAGGGGGGGAAGGGGGGGAAGGTGACACATGAACTTCAGTAAAAAAAATTGTTTTTAAAAAAATACAACAACTTGTTCAAAATCCTCAGTTTCTAACACGGCAATATTCGAGCGGGGGGGGGGGAAGGGTGGGGAAGGTGACACGTGAACTTCAGTAAAAGCAGACCAAATATCCGCATCTAAGTCCATTTGCAAGTTGCACCTAATACCACTCTTTCAAATATTGCTGGCGTTGTTAAATCTTCAGCCCATTGTATTATAGGCGGTGAGCTTTTGTGCTTCTGATATCATAGTGTCCGTCTTTTAGCAACCAAAAGGGCGCAGCAAATCCATTCACGCTGGCCACGTCTTATGTTCCAAGAAGCCGGTAAGTAGCTTAAAAGAACATTTACATCAGTAAATATCAAAGAGCTTTCCAATACAAAGTTTATCCGTACAATAACTTCCTCCCAAAAGGAGGTGGCCATTGGCATTTCCAAAGCATAGGAACAAAAGACGCACTGACTGCATGACACCTGCGACGATTCGCCGGATTTGGCAAGCCTTTGCTAAAAAGACGTCGCATTTGCAACTCGGGTCCCTTCCGAGAGGAAAATGGCAGGACGTTGATGTAGTAATAAAGAAAATAAATTGCTTTCCAGGACTTCCCCAGACCCGTTTCCTTCAAGAACGAATATGCTTCTCTCTTGTTCCTCGGGAACCCTGTTGTGGCTCGGATTTTGTTGGCACATGCCAGGTGAGCTCCCTGTTAGAGGGAGTGATAGTAGCGGCCAGAATATATTATGCGAAATTATGAGAAGTGTCGGTGACACCCATATTTTCGCATATTCATGTGAAACGCATGAGCCTGCTGTCATGGAAAGGGGGGAAACTGGGTCAAGAGAAGGGACGACAGTGGAACAGCTTCCTTCAAAATTAGGGACTTTTTATTGATAGAAAAATAACAACGCAATCCTATATGCCCTATACTCAGTATAGTATACTCAGTATAGTATAGTCTACTCCTACACCTGAGTATAATCACATACTCGGAAGTCATTCCCATTGATTTCCATGTTGCTGACTCCAACTATTGCAACTGGCGTCTCATTCCTTAACTATACAAATATGTTGCCCTTGGTATGACTTGGGCATGATCAGAGCCATCGCTCAAGAATTCTAATATTCCTTCTGCATTACACTTTCTCCTTATTTGTTTTAAATGCCGGGAATGCCTTTCACCTGTTTGCTTTCGCCATTTCCCCCCTTTCCAGTTTTGACCTTGCGATACCGGGGAGCCGGGAGACGGTTGGGAAAAAAGAGAAGGCTGTGCTTCTCTTTCAAGGCTTTCACGTTAAAAAGCATTTCCGCGGGGACTTCTAAGTCAAGCCTAGCTAATAAAAACCAACAGAAGGGCCAGCTTTTGCATCCCGTCAGGCAAAATCTGGAAATGGCTGGCGAAGGGGGAGACGCACGTCACGGTCTTCCTCGGGTGGGTCGGGGCTGACACTGCTTGCAGGAGCGGATCATCCTGTTAGGAACAGGGAAGCAGCTCTGCGCCGGGGCGAAAGGTGGGTCCCTCTCGGCAGGATTCTCTGCAGGCTGACCGGCCGTGGCTTCCCAGGGTTTGGGGCGAGGGTCCTTCCTAGCCCTAGCTGGAGAGGCCCCGGGTCAAACAGGGCCGGTCTGCATGGAAATCATGCGCTCTGCAAGCGACCTTCCAGGGCAGAGGCAAATCTCCAGTCCTGGTGGCTCTCCCGAAAGTGCCGATCCAGTCTCCGGCCTCCCACCTGCCGGTCTCAGGAGCCCTGCTAGACCTCGGTGCTTCTGCTGCAGCGGGCAGCTCCAAGCACTGCAGCCCGCTCATCTCCATGGCCCCACTCTGACCTGAGCCCTTCTACTGGGGTCCCCACTGGAGGTCAGAGCGATGGACTTCCAGCTGCTGATGGCAGCCATCCTGTTAAGGCCCCGGTCAGGCGTCACCATCAGGCAGCTCCTCGGGGCATTTCTTGTCCTGAGCCCTAGAGAAAGCGGGGGTCTGTGTTCCCAAGCAGAGCAGAAAAGGCTGGGGAGGGACTGCGGGACCCCCCCGCCCTGTATCAGGAAAGCACAAGCTCGTGAAAACACGAGCGAAGGAGTGCTGGAGGCAGACTTTCCCTGCTTTCCTGGGGTGGGGGGATGTGTGTGGAGGGGCTCGAAGGGGAGCGTGACATTAGCCGACACACTGGATGGCACAGTGCGTGCGCACGTGTGTGGAGGGTGATAATGCGCTGTCACGTGACAGTGCGCCGCGCTCCCTCGTGAAAAGAGGCGACCCTGAGTCACGGGGAGCTGGACCACAGCACCATCTCGTGGCTGCATATTGAAACATCTGGGAACTGCGGATGGGGGGAGCGGGGAAGGGAAGTGCGTGTAAAGGGAGCCTGTCATGATCCTGCCTTTCAAACGGAGGCGGAGAGCCCCGGTTAAGGTGCAGGGTTCGATCCTGGCGCAGAAACGCCCGAAGACTCATGAACTAAGCAGTCGCCAAGGGGCTCCTTGCCGCTCCTGACGCCAGGGGCGTCCACAGCTGCTCCGCTGGGGATTTGGTGGAGCCCCTCTGCCCCACAACCACGTGAGGTCTGTCCCTTTGGAGGCCCATGCTCGGCGCGTGCTCGCCAATGGCTCCTCCTCAAGTCGGAGGGAGGGATCAAGCGGGGTGCCGCAGGGCTCAGCCTGCGTCTTTGGCATTCCCGTTAACAAATTGGAGGAAGGGGTGGGGGGGAAGCTTGCCAAACTCCCTGCAAAGGGTCGCCACGGAGGGGAGCGCGGCAACTGCTTCCCCACCCTCCTGCGCGGTGGGGCACGAGGCAACAGACGTCAGTTCCAGGAAGGCGGATTTCAGCTGGACCTCAGGAAAAGCTCCCTAAGGATGTCCAGAAAAGCCTCGAAACGTGAACTGCTGCCCGACACCCTCGGGTGCCCCAGAGGAGACTGGGACGCCTCTGTGGGGCTGGAATGGGTGCAACGCGGCTGCAAATGGAGAAGAAAAGAACCCACAAGGCCTTCAGAAGATGCCGCGTCACCTCGCGCACCTCCTCTTCTAGAGTGCTCCCTGCCCGTGCCGTCCTCACTGCAGTGGGACCCGGAGTCTGTCGACACACGTGCAGACCCGATTCGGAGAGCTCCGGCTTCCTCCGGACAGGCGGAAACCCCGCTGCCATTCCTCCGCGGCCGGATCTCGTCTCGGATCCCGCTGGCACTCACCGCCTGGGATTGCGGTGAGAGGGACTGATACCCGCAGCCGGAATGGCTCATGCTGAACTATGGGAAACGGGGGTTGCCTCCATATTTATGGGGTGGCAGTGCAAAACAAAGAGGTATGCTACCGGGATGAAACGGGATAATTCGGTGGAGGGAGGAGTCATAACTGAGGCCTTCCCCCCCAGAAAATCACACGAGGGTCCTTTCGTTGAATGTTGCTTGTTTTTTTCTTTGTTTCATTTCTATACCGCCCAATGGCAGAAGCGCTCTGGGCCGTTCACAGAAATTAAAGCCCATATTATGGTGGGGAAGCCAATATAATCCTATGTGTCTACATGGAAATAGACACAATTGAGTTCCGTGTGACTTACGGCCAAGACGGTGGGGAGAAGATTGGAGCTCAAGTCTCACTTTTCGGCTATACGTGCCAAACGTCCGAATTATTAAGACTTGTGTTTGATAAATAAACCAGCTCAATAATGCTAATATTCCCTTTGCATTGTATGCACTCTTTATTTCAATGGCCAGAAACAGCCTGTGCCTTTGCTTTTCTTCCGTTCCTTCCTTCCTGCCCCAGCTTTTTCCGTTCTGATTTTGCCATACGTTTCGGCCCCCGGAGAGCAGTGGAAAAGCAGAAGCTAGTATGTGGCAACAGTGGCATCTCCTTTCTCGTAAGACTTGGAATCATAGAATCCAAGAATAGTAGGGTTGGGAGGGGCCTACAAGGCCATCCAGTCCAACCCCCTGCTCGGTGCAGGAATCCAAGCCAGAGCATCCCTACAGAATCATAGAACAGTAGGGTTGGAAGGGACCCACAAGGCCATTGAGTCCAACCCCCTGCTCAATGCAGGAATCCAGGTCAGAGCATCCCTACAGAATCATAGAACAGTAGGGTTGGAAGGGGCCAACAAGGCCATCGAGTCCAACCCCCTGCTCAATGCAGGAATCCAGGTCAGAGCATCCCTACAGAATCATAGAACAGTAGGGTTGGAAGGGACCCACAACACCATCTAGTCCAACCCCCTGCTCAATGCAGGAATCCAAGTCAGAGCATCCCTACAGAACCATAAAACAGTAGGGTTGGAAGGGGCCTACAAGGCCATCGAGTCCAACCCCCTGCTCAATGCAGGAATCCAGGTCAGAGCATCCCTACAGAATCATAGAACAGTAGGGTTGGAAGGGACCCACAACACCATCTAGTCCAACCCCCTGCTCAATGTAGGAATCCAGGTCAGAGCATCCCTACAGAATCATAGAACAGTAGGGTTGGAAGGGGCCTACAAGGCCATCGAGTCCAACCCCCTGCTCAATGCAGGAATCCAGGTCAGAGCATCCCTACTTTGAGCTAGTTTGCTCATCAGCATATCATGGGGCACTTTGTCGAAGGGACTTGACTGTGACTTGATCAAAAAATGATCAAAAATTGATCAAAAAATTTGATCAAAAAATGAGATTAGATTCATCTGGCAGGACTTGTTCTTGACAAATCCATGTTGGCTTCGAGTCATCATGGCATTGTTTTCAAGGTGCTTCCAGATGGATTGCTTGATCATCTGCTCCAGAATGTTCCCAGGGATTGATGTCAGACTGACTGGTCTGTAGTTCCCAGGTTCCTCCTTTTTACCCTTTTTGAAGAGAGGGACAACGTTAGCCCTCCTCCAGCCATCTGGACCTTCCCTCGTCCTCCATGATTTCTCAAAGAGAATAGACAGCGGTTCTGAGAGTTCTTCTGCCAGTTCCTTTATGACTCTAGGATGCAGCTCATCTGGCCCTGGAGATCTGAACTCATTCACAGTAATTTGTTGTTCCTTGACCATATGCCTATTGATCTCAAGCTGCAATCCTTCCCCTTCAGCCTGGACTTCGCCTTTGCCAGGGGGCTCATAGACCCTCTTTTGGGAGAAGGCTGAGCCAAAGTCGGAATTGAGCACCTCTGCCTTTTCTTTGTCATCTGTGATCGTTTTTCCATCCTTGTTTAATAGCTGAACCACCATTTCTTTCCTCTGCCTTTTACTATGCACGTAGCTGAAGAAAGCCTTTCTGTTGCTTTTAGCCTCCCTCACTAACCTCTGCTCGTTCTCCGCTTTAGCCTTCCTGATGCCATCCCTGCAATTCTGTGCTCCCTGCCTGCACTCTTCCTTTGTTGTTTGTCCTTCCTTCTACTTCCTATATGTGTCCTGTTTTGTTTTCAGGTCATCTCTTAGCTTTTTGTGAAGCCACGTTGGCTTCTTCTGCTGTCTTCCACCTTTTCTTGTTGGAATGCTTTGTGATTGTGCCTTGAGCATTTCCTTTTTTAAAAGCTCCCACTCATCTTGGACTAGGGGTGCACGAAAGTCACTTACCTGGTCTCGCAGCTTTTCGCGGTGGGGGGGAGGCACTTCGCTGCTCTCCCCGAAGTTCAGGCCGGGGGGGGAGGCTTCCCGCCTCGCCTGGCCGAAATTCAGGCCGGGGAGGAGGCGCCTCGCCTCGCCTGGCCACGAAATAAAAAGTAAAAAAAAAAAAACACCGCCCCCGTGATAGGCTGCATGACGATTAACGTAGCCTATCACCGCTAGATCTGCAAAGTCAGCCATGATAGGCTACGTAAATCGTCACATAGCCAATCACGGGTGACTTAAAAAAAAAAAAAGCGCATACGCAAATGGTGGCCCCCATAGGGAGCTGCCATTCGCGTTCCTTATTTGGTCGCTGTAGTCTATGTAAATCTTTACGTAGATTACGGCGAAAATACAGTGAAGACTACAGTGACCAAATAAGTCACAAAAGACTACAGTGACCAAATAAGGAACGTGAATGGTGGCTCCCTATGGGGGCCACCATTAGCCGTACGCACTTTTTTTTTTTTTTTTTTTAAGTCACCCGTGATAGGCTACGTGACGATTTACATAGCCTATCATGGCTGACTTTGCAAATCTAGCCATGATAGGCTACGTTAATCGTCAAGTAGCCTATCACGGGGGCGTTTGTGTTTTTTTTAGTTTTATTGGAATGGCGGTGGCGGCAGCCGGTCAAAAGATTGGCTGCCGCCCCCGCCCCTGACGAAGACCCGATGAACCGCCGCCGGGACCCGCCGCCGGTAGGGACATTCGGGAAAGGTAGGTCCCGTCCCGGGGGGGTGCGGGGGGCAGGGGGTGCAGAGAATTTCTCCCCAAAACGTCTTCGGGGGGCCGAACACGTTGGTGCTCGGCCCCCCGAAGTTTCGGGGAGAAATTCTCCGCCAACCCTATCTCGGACTCCTTTTCTTGTCGGCGTCGCTCGCCATGGGACCTTTGTGATCATTGTTCTGCGTTTATTAAAATTGGCTTTCCTAAAATCCAGGGTACGCGTTTGGCTACACTCACCTTTTGCTTCCTTTAGAACCAAGAACTCAAGTGCAACATGGCCGCTTTCTCCCAGAGTTCCCATAACTGCTACTTCATCCACTAAGTCATCTCTGTTGGTCAGGATCAAGCCAAGGATCGCCGATCCTCTAGTTCCTTCCTCTGCTTTCTGTAGGAAGAAGTTATCCGCCACACAAGCCAGGGATTTCCAAGTTTTGCAGAATTGGTCTCCCAACAAATATCGTGGAAACTGAAGTCCCCCATTACTACGGCGTCATGCTTCCTTAAAACGTGCACATTTAAATGTCATTTTTGCTCATTCAAATGTGATTTTTGTAGGAAGACGGTGAGCACAAGAACAGGTCAACGAGAAGCAACATGGCAACAGAGATCCGCGTCACCATCTTTGGAAAGGGATGATAGGCATTTACAAGCACACTGCAGTCATCACAAGGTGGGCTGCGGGGGGCCAACACTGTTTCCAGGAGCGGAGTGACCTTCCCAAGAGTCGGGGAGGTGGCCTCATACCATGCCAAAGGGTTGGTGCTTCTGGCTCAGAGAAGCCCTTGGGGGCTGCGTTCCAGTAGCGGACGGGGCCAAAGGAGAAACGGGGCAGGCCGGGGGCGGGGGGAGTATCCAAAAACAGAATGAAACGCAGCATTTCTTTTAGCTTAAAGTCCTTCCTGCCATGAATTCAGCCCTAGGAGAGGCATTTCTGCTTTTCGAATGGGCAGGAAAGGTGCCAAAGCCGGGATCCCCCAAACCATCCAGAGGAAGGGGGCAGGGGTGACCTGGGGAACCCCGGACTGGGGCCCCAGGAGAGCCAGGCGGGACCCGGGCCTGAGGTCCCCCACCCCCATGCCGGAGCAAAGGAAACGAGTAGCAACGGTGTGCCTGGCCTGAAAGAAGAGATGTCCTCTGAGCATGTGCAGCATTGCATTTTACAGGTCAGTCCATCTCGGCCCCCTCGTAGCCAGAGAAGTAAAGCAGAGTCCGCTCCCCGAAGCAAAGCCCTCCACCTCCCGGCTTTGCAATCTCGTTGGAACATGGGAGGGTTGGAGGCGGCGGGGAGCGCGCTGAGCCCCAGCCAGCCTCGCAGGCCTCCGCTGGCCCAGGCATTGGGGCCTTTGGCGCTGCTAACTGGGTGGACATCTGCTGTTCCCCGGAGCTGCAGGGGCCTGGATGTTGGCCCTGCAGCCCGCCGACTGGCGGCTGCTGTGCAACAGCCGATGACGGGGCGAGGCAGAGATGCTTGCTGACCCAGCCATGGCCCAGTCACAGGCAGTGGGAGTTCTGCCCCTAGCCCCACACATGAGCGCCTGCTTGTAGGGCCGGGCTTCCCCACCGCTTTCCCCATCTTCCCGTCTTCGCCGCTTTCCCCATCTTCCTGCTCTGACTCGGATTCCGGCTCTGGATGCTCTGACTCAGGTTCCTGCCTTGAGCAGGGGGGTGGACTCGATGGCCTTGCAGGCTCCTTCCAACCCTACTGTTTTATGATTCTGTAGGGGTGCTCTGGCTTGGATTCCTGCATTGAGCAGGGGGTTGGACTAGATGGTCTTGTGGATCCCTTCCAACCCTACTGTTCTATGATTCTGTAGGGATGCTCTGACTTAGACTCCTGCATTGAGCAGAAAATCCCTGCTCTTCTCCGGTCCTCCGATTCCTTTTCCTTTCCTCAGAAGACAACCTGTTCAGGAGGGAAAGACAGAGCAGCTGGCTTTGTCCTCGAAAGCCCTACGCGGCTCGGGGCCGACAGACCTGATGGCATGCCTCTCCGGGACGAGCCCACACGTGCGCTATGCTCAACGCCGCCGAGGCAAGCTCAGGAGGCAGCAATGAGGGGGAGGGCCTTCTCAGTGGTGGCCCCCCATCTGTGGAACGAGCTCCCCGATGAGGCGGCAGCGTTGGCATCTTCTCGGCGCCAGGCTGAGGCCTCTCTCTTCTCCCAGGCATTTGGCAGCACCTGATGAGGTCTGGGTGAGTCTTTACTTACGGCTGACTGTTCAGAGTTGTGTTTGGTCACATGGCGTTCGTGCACGTTGTCTGTGCACCGTCGCGGAAGTGGCTTTTGAACTGTGCATATTGCATTTAACGCTTTGGCTTTTCGCAAGCCGCCCAGAGCGCTTTGGCTGTGGGGCGGAATCGACATGCAATAAACGGTCAGAAAAGCGGCGCAACGCCTTCGGCGTGTGTTGCGCCAATCTCCCTGGAGTCCGGCTCTGCCGCCTTCACTGACGCGTCCTCCGTTCCGCTGTGACTTTGGCTGCCTGAGCTGGAAGCTTCCAGGGCCGCAGGACCACCCCGCCTGACCAGCCCATCAGCTGACCCTGCGAGGGCCAGCCCCTGCCCACCAGGCTCTATAACGCCTCCCCTTTGGAGGAGGCGACTCGCAATTTGGGCAACTTGTCTCCGGAGTGAGGACGCTCAGGGCCGGTGCCAGCACCACCAGGCAATGCAGAAAAAGGTGTCAGGGAACGCCAGGGGCCTTCCCGGAGGAGGATCTCTTGACGAATCGTCACTCGCGCCCTCACATTTCATGGGCCGTCTGGATGACGTTGCCATCCTTTCATGCACCATCCGTGTTTTCCCAGCGTTTCTCCAGACTTTTTCCTGAGTGCGGGAAGTCCCTTATGGAGAGAAAAAGCAGAACGGCGGCACCTTGTCTTGGATGGTGTGGAGAGGAGAATGCAGAATGGGAGCAGGCCAGGACGAGCTGTCCCCGGGGAAGGTGGATGGTGTGTTCGAGACGCCCGTCTTCTCCCGGACACTCACCCCAGAATATCTCCTGCTGTACACCCAGTCCTTCTATTCTATTCTATTCTATTCTATTCTATTCTATTCCATTCCATTCCATTCCATTCCATTCCATTCCATTCCATTCCATTCCACTCTATTCTACTCTATTCCATTCTAGATTCTACGATTCCTGAAGCTCCTTCCAGCTCTTCCCAACGGCATCAGCAGCCCCTCAGGCAATTCTTCCTTTTGCCGCCTTCTTCCCCCGATGCCAGGTGTTTCGCGCCAGGACTGAGATCGCCTGCTGAGCTTTGTAGCTGTGGTTGGCTTCCCTCCCCAAAATTAAACGTCTGTTGGCGGCATTCCAGAAGAGCAGGCTTGCGCAAGGGCAACACGTCAGAGAAGAAGACGAGGTGGGGACCTTCTGTTTCCAAAGCAGGGATGGGGGGAACTGGTCCACCAGCTCCCAGAAGCCCCTTTTCCAGCCGTCCTCGTTGGGAGACCGAGCAGGAAGCAAGCAGATGTCGGAGAGTTGTGTGTGTCCCGTTTCTAAATTCATAGAATCATAGAATCATAGAATCATAGAATCATAGAATAGTAGGGCTGGAAGGGGCCTACAAGGCCATCGAGTCCAACCCCCTGCTCAATGCAGGAATCCAAGTCAGGGCATCCCTATAGAATCATAGAACAGTAGGGCTGGAAGGGGCCTGCAAGACCATCAAGTCCAACCCCTGCTCAGTGCAGGAATCCAAGTCAGGGCATCCCTATAGAATCATAGAAGAGTAGGGCTGGAAGGGGCCTACAAGGCCATCCAGTCCAACCCCCTGCTCAGTGCAAGAATCCAAGTCAGGGCATCCCTATAGAATCATAGAAGAGTAGGGCTGGAAGGGGCCTACAAGGCCATGGATTCAATGCAGGAATCTAAGTCAAATTGAGGAATCCCAAAACACTGGTCTTCTTATATGTGTGTGTGTGTGTATATATATAAAAATAAAAAATATATAAAAAATTATATATATATCTATATATCTATATATATATATATATCTGAATGAGAGAAACACTAACGGAATACTTTGGAATCTACATTTTGAGCTGAAGGGTCAGTTTTCGCATGGACCAGCAGCCTTCTCCCAGGCTCACCCTTTCCTTCCAGGATCAGACCGCTGAGAAACCACAAATTCACCATTGTCAAGACTGCCAAATCTGAAGGGGGACGCTACCTGCCGAGGCCGAATCATCAGAAGCTTCTCCCCCCCTCCGTCAGCCGCAAACCCAACTTCCTGCGTTCGATGCTGGGCGACACATGCCCTTCCACGAATGCGGTTGATTCCATGAAGCCGAAAAAGAAAGGCAAACCGCAGCTGGCCGACGAGCAAGGCTCCGCGGCCACAGAGCTGTGATTCTTGCCCCCAGGCAGGAGCAGCCTGTGGCAAGACAAATGCCAAGTGCTGCGCCTCAGGAAAAGAAACCAAATGCACATTTACAAGATGGGGGATGAGTGGCTCAACAACACGATAAGCGAGAAGGATCTTGGAATTGTTGTCCATCACAAGCTGAAGATGAGCCCACACTGTGATGTGGCTGCAAAAAAGGCCAATGCCATTTTGGGCTGCGTTATTTATTTATTTCATTTCTATTTATTTATTTATTTATCTATTTATTTATTTATTTCTATTTATTTATTTATTTATTTATTTCTTCTATGTATTAATAGAAGCATCGCTTCCAAATCCCGGGAAGTACTAGTTCCCCTCTACTCAGCACTGGCTAGGCCTCATCTGGAGTCCTGTGTCCAGTTCTGGGCACCACACTTGAAGAAGGATGCAGACAAGCTGGAGAGGGTTCAGAGGAGGGCAACAAAGATGATCAGGGGACTGGAAACAAAGCCCTATGAAGAGAGACTGAAAGAACTGGGCATGTTTAGCCTTGAGAAGAGACGGCTGAGGAGAGATAGGATAGCGCTCTTCAAGGACTTGAAAGGTTATCCCAAAGAGGAAGGCCAGGATCTCTTCTCGATCATCCCAGAATGCCTGGAACTCTGGGAAGCTCAAGTGACAGGAAGCCAGATTCCGGCTGGACATCAGGAAAAGCTTCCTGACTGTTAGAGCAATACGACAATGGGACCCATGACCTAGGGAGGTGGTGGGCTCTCCCACACCGGAGGCGTTCACGACGAGGCTGGACAGCCATCTGTCAGGGATGCTCTGACTTGGATTCCTGCATTGAGCAGGGAGTTGGACTCGATGGCCTTGTAGGCCCCTTCCAGCCCTACTATTCTATGATTCTATAGGGATGCCCTGACTTGGATTCCTGCACTGAGCAGGGGGTTGGACTGGATGGCCTTGCAGGCCCCTTCCAGCCCTACTGTTCTATGATTCTATAGGGATGCCCTTACTTGGATTCCTGCACTGAGCAAGGGGTTGGACTGGATGGCCTTGTAGGCCCCTTCCAGCCCTACTGTTCTATGATTCTATAGGGATGCTCTGACTTGGATTCCTGCATAGCTCAGGGGGTTGGACTGGATGGCCTTGTAGGCCCCTTCCAGCCCTAATATTCTATGATTCTATAGGGATGCCCTGACTTGGATTCCTGCACTGAGCAGGGGGTTGGACTCGATGGCCTTGTAGGCCCCTTCCAGCCCTACGATTCTATGATTCTATAGGGATGCTCTGACCTGTATTCCTGCATTGATCAGGCGGTTGGACTCCATGGCCTTGTAGGCCCCTTCCAGCCCTACTATTCTATGATGCTATAGGGATGCCCTGACTTGGATTCCTGCATTGAGCAGGGGGTTGGACATGCACGTTGGCCACCGTGTGCCGTCCCCACCTGAAAGATGGCCTTTGTGGGGAGAGCTCCCGGATGGGGTGGCAGGAAATCCTGGTGGGGCCATGAGGGAGGCAGGGGCAAAGAGGCTGGGGCAGGGTCTGGAGGAGGGTGAGGCGGGGAGGTGGGGCCCCATCCCTTCCAGCAGCAGCATGCCCAGCAGGACCACAGGCCCAGGGTTCTGGGCCAAGGCAGAGCTGGAAGCCATTGTGGGGAGAGGCGCCCAAACTGCCCGCAAGGAGGACACCACAGCATCTGTGCAGCGTTACCTGGTAGAGCCCATGGATGGCTGGTCCACAGGCCCCATGGCCCACCTGTCGTCCCGCAGCCAGGTTCGGCTGGACACCGCTCAGGTGGCCAGGGAAAGCCTCAGCTGTGCCAAGCAAGAGGGTGTCCTTCATGGCAGGCAATGTGGCGACACCCCATCACTCGTCCTCAGAGGGTGGCTTGGTGGGGCAGCTGGCCTTCCTCCAAGTCAGCCTGCCCCTGCTGGGCCACACCACCCTCAACCCCTTGGGCGAGTGAGCGGCATGCTTCCTCACCCTGCTCTGTCTCTTCATTTTGGCTGGCTCTTCTTTGCCTGAGCCAGGCAGGGCACGTAGGTTCACTCCCTCCCCGCTCCCCCCATTGCTTGTAGGGCGTTTGCTTTCCGTATCCGCTTCTCTTTCGCTCTTGTTCTTTGCCTCAGTCCGGACAACTCCAACTCAGAGCTCGCCGTCCCCCTTAAATGTGCCCACTTCGCCGGCCTGGCTAGTTTCTTCCCGGCCCGCTTCAGTCTGGACAACTATTGCAAGTTTGTGCCCTGTCGCACACGCAGCTGTCTCTCTCTCTCTCTCTCTCTCTCTCTCTCTCCCTCTCTGCCCCGCCAGACTGCCCCTTTGCCAGCCTCTGCCCACCACCCTGCCTGCCCACCCACCCCATGCCTGGGCGGAATAGCCGGGCCTGGTGGCTTTGATGCCATAGGCCTGTTGCATGCTTGCACCCAGCTGCACCCACGGGTGTCTCTCTCTGCCATCGTTGTGCCAGCACCCTTGCCTGTAGCTGCCTCTCTGCCTCCAGGTGGGTGTCTTCCATCCAGCCAAAGAGAGCCTGACGTCATCCACTGTGGAGGGGAATAGGAAAGAGGTACCGGGGAGGTACCTCCCCTTCATGGATCACTGCCTTGTTGTGGCGAAGGGGCTTGCGTAACTCAGTGAAGCCATAAGCTATGCCGTGCAGGGCCACCCAAGACGGACAGGTCATGGCAGAGAGTTCTGACAAAATGTGGTCCACTGGAGAAGGAAATGGCAACCCACTCCAGTATTCTTGCCAAGAAAACCCCATGGAACGTATCACAAGGCTAAAAGATATGACGCCGGAAGATGAGCCCCTCAGGTTGGACGGTGTCCAACATGCTACTGGGGAAGAGCAGAGGGTATTTCCAAGTAGCGCCAGAAAGAGTGAAGCGGCTGGGCCAAAGCCGAAAGGACACTCAGCTGTGGATGTGTCTGGTGGTGAAAAGAAAATCCGATGCCGTAAAGAACAATATTGTTTAGGAACCTGGAATGTCAGATCAATGAATCAAGGTAAGCTGGAGGTGGTCAAGCATGAGATGGCAAGACTGAACATCGACATCTTGGGAATCAGCGAACTGAAATGGACAGGCATGGGCGAATTTAATTCAGGTGACCATCATATCTACTACAGTGGGCAAGAATCCCTGAGAAGAAATGGAGTAGCACTCATAGTCAACAAAAGGGTGGGAAAAGCAGTACAGGGGTACAATCTTAAAAATGATAGAATGATCTCAGTACGAATCCAAGGCAAACCATTCAACATCACAGTAATTCAAGTCTATGCCCCAACCACTGAGGCTGAAGAAGCTGAGGTTGATTGGTTCTATGAAGACCTACAACACCTTCTAGAACTAACACCAAAAAAAGATGTCCTCTTCATCATAGGGGATTGGAATGCTAAAGTAGGAAGTCAAGAAATCACCGGGATAACAGGCAGGCATGGCCTTGGTGTACAAAATGAAGCAGGACAAAAGCTAATAGAGTTTTGCCAAGGGAACATGCTGATCATAGCAAACACTCTTTTCCAACAGCACAAGAGGCGACTCTACACATGGACATCACCAGATGGTCAATATCGAAATCAGATTGATTATGTCTTTTGCAGCCAAAGATGGAGAAGCTCCATACAGTCAGTCAAAACAAGACCTGGAGCTGACTGTGGCTCAGATCATGAGGTGCTTCTTGCAAAATTTTGGCTTAAATTGAAGAACGTCGGGAAAACCACTAAACCGTTCAGGTATGACCTAAATCATATCCCTGATGAATATACAGTGGAGGTGAGGAATAGATTTCAGGGATTAGACCTGATAGACAGAGTGCCTGAGGAACTATGGACAGAGGTCCGTAACATTGTTCAGGAGGCAGCAACGAAATCCATCCCAAAGAAAAAGAAATGCAAGAAAGCCAAGTGGCTGTCTGATGAGGCTTTACAAGTAGCTCACGAAAGAAGCGAAGCGAAAAGCAAGGGAGAAAGGGGACGATATACCCAACTGAATGCAGAGTTCCAGGGAATAGCAAGGAGAGACAAGAAGGCCTTCTTAAATGAACAATGCAAAGAAATCGAGGAAAACAACAGAATGGGAAAGACTAGAGATCTCTTCAAGAAAATTGGAGATCTCAAAGGAATGTTTTGTGCAAAAACGGGCATGATAAAGGACAAAGAAGGCAGGGACCTAACAGAAGCAGATGAGATTAAGAAGAGGTGGCAAGAATACACAGAAGAACTATACAGGAAAGATCTGAATGTCCCTGATAGCCATGATAGTGCGGTCACTGAACTTGAGCCGGACATCCTCGAGAGTGAAGTCAAGTGGGCCTTAGGAAGCATTAGTAACAACAAAGCTAGCGGAGATGACAGTATTCCAGCCGAGCTATTTAAAATCCTAAAAGATGATGCTGTTAAAGTGCTGCATTCAATATGCCAACAAATCTGGAACACTCAACAGTGGCCACAAGACTGGAAAAGGTCAGTTTACCTTCCAATTCCAAAGAAGGGCAACGCCAAAGAGTGTTCAAACTACCGCACCATTGCGCTCATTTCACATGCCAGCAAGGTGATGCTCAAAATCCCACAAGCTAGGCTTCAGCAGTATGCGAACCGAGAACTACCGGAAGTACAAGCTGGGTTTCGAAGAGGCAGAGGAACTAGAGATCAAATCGCCAACATTCGCTGCATCATGGAGAAAGCAAGAGAATTCCAGAAAAACGTCTATTTTTGCTTCATTGACTATGCTAAAGCCTTTGATTGTGTGGATCACAACAAACTGTGGCAAATTCTTAAAGTGATGGGAGTACCAGACCACCTTACCTGTCTCCTGAGAAACCTGTACCAGGGTCAAGAAGCAACAGTAAGAACCAGACATGGAACAACCGAGTGGTTCAAAATTGGGAAAGGAGTACGACAAGGCTGCATATTGTCAACCTGCTTATTTAACTTATATGCAGAGTACATCATGAGAAATGCCGGGTTGGATGAATCAGAGGTCGGAATTAAGACTGCTGGGAGAATTATCAACAACCTCCGATATGCAGATGATACCATCCTAATGGCAGAAAGCGAAGAGGATCTAAAGAGCCTCTTGTTGAGGGTGAAAGAGGAGAGTGCAAAAGCTGGTTTGAAACTCAACATTAAAAAAACTAAGATCATGGCATCTGGCCCCATCACTTCCTGGCTTATAGAAGGGGAAGAAATGGAAGCAGTGACAGATTTCACTTTCTTGGGCTCCAAGATCACCGCAGACGGTGACTGTAGCCATGAAATTAAAAGACGCTTGCTCCTCGGGAGGAAAGCTATGGCCAACCTAGACAGCATAGTAAGAAGCAGAGACATCACCTTGCCGACAAAGGTCCGTCTAATCAAAGCGATGGTTTTCCCAGTAGTAATGTATGGCTGTGAGAGCTGGACTATAAGGAAGGCTGAGCGCCGAAGAATTGATGCTTTCGAACTGTGGTGCTGGAGAAGACTCTTACGAGTCCCCTGGACTGCAAGGAGGTCAAATCAGTCCATCCTAAAGGAAATCAACCCTGACTGCTCATTGGAAGGACAGATACTGAAGCTGAAGCTCCAATATTTTGGCCACCTAATGCGAAGAGAAAACTCCCTGGAAAAGACCCTGATGCTGGGAAAGACTGAAGGCAAAAGGAGAAGGGGACGGCAGAGGATGAGATGGCTAGATAGCATCACGGATGCAATGAATATGAACTTGAGCACGCTCCGGGAGAGAGCGCAGGACAGGAAGGCCTGGCGTGCTATGGTCCATGGGGTCACGAAGAGTCGGACACGACTGAACGACTGAACAGCAACAACAACAAACCGGGGAGAAGGGTTGTTGCACTTCAAAGAAGCCCACAGCAGAGATTAGGGATAGTGACCTCCTAATCACCACTTAGCATCACTGACGCAATGAATATGGACTTGAGCATGCTCCGGGAGAGAGCACAGGGCAGGAAGGCCTGGCGTGCTGTGGTCCAGGGGGTCACGAAGAGTCGGACATGACTGAACGACTGAACAACAACAGATCACCACTTAAGCCCCTCGCTTCTCTGATTACCCCCTTATGACCTTTGGTTTGAGTTCTGAGATATGTGGCTCAACAACACTACAAGCGCGAAGGATGTTGGAATGATTGTCGATCACAAGCTGAAGATGAGCCAGCAATGGGATGTGGCTGCAAAAAAGGCCCATGCTCTTTTGGGCTGCATTCATAGAAGCATCACTTCCAAATCCCGGGAAGTCCTAGTTCCCCTCTACTCAGCACTGGTTCAGCCTCATCTGGAGTCCTGTGTCCAGTTCTGGGCACCACACTTGAAGAAGGATGCAGACAAGCTGGAGAGGGTTCAGAGGAGGGCAACAAGGATGATCAGGCGACTGGAAACAAAGCCCTATGAGGAGAGGCTGAAAGGATTGGGCATGTTGAGCCTTGAGAAGAGAAGGCTGAGGGGAGATAGGAGAGCGCTCTTCAAGTCTTTGAAGGGTTGTCCCAGAGAGGAAGGCCAGGATCTCTTCTGGATCCTCCCAGAGTGCAGGACACGGAATCATGGGCTCAAGTGACAGGAAGCCCGATTTCGGCTGAACATCAGGAAAAACTTCCTGACTGTCAGAGCAATACGACCATGGAACCTGTTCCCTAGGGAGTCGGTGGGCTCTCCCACCCTGCAGGCCTTCAAGACAATGCTGGACAGCCACCCGTCAGGGATGCTCTGACTTGGGTTCCTGCACTGAGCAGGGGGTTGGACTGGATGGTCTTACAGGCCCCTCCCAACCCTACTATGCTAGGATTCTATGATTTGAGCACAAGAACTACTGGGACAACCCCCCCGAAGATTCGCAGGTTCTGCGGCTGGCATTGGGGCTGCCAGGGGCCCAGATTTTATGCCCTTCTGTGGAGGCAGTACAACGTGGCAGCTCTCTGCTTCGAGAGTTTCGGCTGAAAAAGTCAAATTCACCTGCACCTCGCACAGAAATGGCCGGGCCAAACTGTCTGAAATTTGGCGGGTGGAATCGCCTCCATGGAGGCTGCCAGGCCCCCGTATTTATTGTAGGAACTGAACACGTCATGGCTGTTTCTGTTTTCCTATTCAAGCCCCTGGGAGCGTGTAAAATCCGCATCATTCAGATGTCCCAAGCGGACTGGATCCAAATCGGTCCAAGGTGAAACGTTCATCTAACCCAACAGCTGCATCCATTCCCCATCAAGCCCCTGCAGCTGATCAATTATTCTAAAATGGTGCCCAGGCAGTGTCAGGAATGAGGGTGGCCCCTCCAGCGGACTGTCGCTGAATGCCCGCAGTCCCTAAGGGTTCGGGGCTCTTCCGCAGAATCCTAGAATTCCCAAATTGTCATGCTCTCTCCTGGGATACTCTACATTCTACGGATCGTGAGGCCGCTGCAAGGAGAGCCTCTGACTTTGCTCACGACGGAGCAGTGTTCTGTTCTTCTCTTCTACCTGGCGTGACGTTCTGTGGCTGTTGAGCGTCCACGGTCCTCCTCACCGGGTTGTTTGGTTCGGGAGTCTGGTCTGGTTTCATGCGAACCTTAGTGGGTCTGGTTTCATGCAAGCCTTAGTGGGCCCTTCAGCGATCCTCAGCATGCTGATACCTCCCTCACATTTCTCACTGTGGCTCCGTTTGCGTCGGCGCTCACCGCCTGAGGTCACTGTTCGACTGAGCGATGCGAACAACTGGGATGTGTGACTCTAGGATATGGATGACCGCCGTTACCCCGTTTGCAAGGTGGGGATGTAAAGTGTATGAGTATGTTACCTAGGGGTGCATGAACCCCACACCTTCCAGTCCCGGGGGGACAGGGTCCGCAGCAAGGCTATCTGGGTTGCTTGGGGCCCCGCGGATTGCCCTGGGACCTTCCCGCGTCCATCAGCTTTTGCGGGGGGGGTCTCCTCGATGGGGGCTGGCCACACCGGGACCCTTCTCCCCCACACCGGCTGTCGAGGAAGCCCTTGAGAGCTGGCACACAGAGGCCGGCCTCTGAGGCACCCAGCACTCTCACCTGGCCTCCTCGAGAGGAGGGCAGGGCAAGAGCCCTGGGACCTTTCTTCCCTGCCCCAGCACTGTTTCGAACGGAGGAGAGGTGCACCACGGGAAATCCGACGGACCTCGGGGTGAGTGAGCTCGGTCCGCTGAGGACTTTGGATTCTCCAGAACCTGGCCTGAGGTGAGCCTGCCCTGAGTTTCTTGGCCTTCCTTAATGCCACCATGGTAAAGCTGCGCAATCGGGCTGAGTATAGCGGAGCCTTTCAAAACTGGGGAGCTTTTCTTAAATACGAGGGGAAAAAACGATGCAATCCCATACATGCCTGCGCAGAGGTACGTCCAGTGGCATTCCAGGTGGTTTACTCCAAGGGAAGTGAGGACCGGATTGCAGCAGAAGTCATAGAATAGTAGGGTTGGAAGGGGCCTCCAAGGCCATCCAATCCAGCCCCATGCGAAGTCTCATTCTTCAAACTTATCGTTAATATGGCCCAGTTATTATGACTCGGGTAAGAGAAATATAACAGCTGGATCATTCTGATACTCCTTTGGCGTTATATGTTCTCTTTCTAGCGGCTGCCAGAAACATCATTCTTGTTTTTGCTGGGTTCAGCCCCCCGCTCAGGCCCTGGTTCTTCAGCTGGGGCGTTGGCCCGTGCGCATGAAAAACGGTCTCTGGGTGGCATTAATGGCATGTAGCGGGATGTGCTCCCAAGCAACGGATACCTAGAGCAGCCCTTCTTCTTCCAAGGATTGCCCTTCTTCTTCATGGCCCAGTGACCTGAGGCCCCCAAACACTTCCCCTGCGCGCAGCGTGAGGGGCGGGCAGTCACACCCATGGCTGACCCCCTCTCAGCAGTTCAGCTGCTTACGGCTTCGCCGGCCGAGACTAGGCCCCCCGGCCCCCGGCCAGCCCCCTGAGCCTTTCGCCAAAGTTGGGAAGGAGCTCCGGGAGACGCTTCCCTGCCCCTCACGGCGCCTGGATTTCTCCCCTACTCCTTCCGCGCGCCCTTGCGCAGCTGAGGCGAGAGCCCTCTGACCAGGACGCGGATGGACACGGGACGGTCCCAAGGAGAAGGCTCGGAGACGTCCAGCTCATGAACGCCTTCCTCGCCCACACTCGAATACAGAGCACAAGTGAATATGGTTCTCATAGAATCATAGAATAGTAAGGTTGGAAGGGGCCTACAAGGCCATCCAGTCCAGCCCCTTCTCAGTGCTCAGATTCTCCTGATTTACTATGCATATGAACAGCATCCAAGCGCCGCGCAACGAACCATGGGCAGAGACGGGCTGCGGCTCAGTGGCAGAGGTCCTGGGGCGCGTGCAGAGGGCCACACGGTTCAGTCCCCAGCGTCTCCAGGCAGGACTGGGGAAGAGCCCCCACCTGAAACCCTGGGTCGCCGCTGCCAGCCCGTGCCGAAAAGTATCAGGAGAAGGAGATGGCCCGGCCGGGAAGACGGGGGCCTCTGAGTTGGTCCACTGCCTCCTGTCCCACTCCCTTCACACAGCACCCGCAGGGGGGCTGTCATGCATCTGAGCCAACAGCACAGATGTGCAATTGTGCAGACAGACCATGCTGGCCATGCTGGGGCTGACGGGAGCCGTGGCCCAACGCATGCAGGGGCCGCCCGGCTGGGCAAGGCCTGTCCGCAGCCTTGCTTCATGCTGCTGCTGGGGCCAGGCGTCTGTGTGTGCGGAGAGGGAATGTTCTCATGCGCTCATGTCCCATCACAGAGGGGCTTCGTCTGCGCGTGTCGTTCCGCCCTAACTGCACCACGAAGACCCCCCCCCATGTATTCCCCAAGGTAAAATCTCCCTCTTTGGGACGGACGGACACGAGGTGGGCCAATCCCCTTTGGAGACCCCAACCGAAAAGAGGGGGGGCTCCCAGAGGAGGCCTTTCCTGCGCCGCCGGCCTGCCTCAGCCCCGTCAGTTTTACAGGGGTCCAGACGTCGTCGCCTGCATCCTCTAACCCTCCCGTGTCCTCCCACCGCCTCTTCTGAGGGAGATCCGTTACGGAACGCTGGAAGAGCAATGCAGGGCCTTCTGGGCCTCTTCTGCACGGGAATCAGCCTGCTTCGATGGCCTCCCACAATGCCCCTCGGGGTCTCCCTCAGACTTGCTCCTCCGGCGCGAGACCGGCTCTCTCCCCCCAGCTCTCCTCCGCCCTGGCTCTGGGGTGCCCGTCTCCAATGCGCTCCACGTGTGCACCCTGGATGGTTATTTCCCGGCTATTTCCCCTCCAGCCGAAGGGGACTAAAAGGAGGACGGAGCTGCGAGTTGGCGACATGCTCCTTTGTGTGGGCCAGTAACCGGATGGGCAGCCAAATTAGGCGCACAGCGACTCCACTAAAGAGCCTGGCCATCTTTGAACGGGGAGGGACAAGGTCAGCCCAACCAAGCAAGATGTCAGCTGGACGGCCAGATATAACCTGTGAAAAGGAACTAGCGGATGGTAAATCGTCACGTAGCCTATCACGGGTGACTTTAAAAAAAAAAAAAGCCCGTACGGATAATGGCGGCCCCCATAGGGAGCCGCCATTCCCATTCCTTATTTGGTCGCTGTAGTCTACGTAAAGATTTACGTAGACTACGGCGACCAAATAAGGAACGCGAATGGCGGCTCCCTATGGGGGCCGCCATTAGCGTACGCATTTTTTGTTTTTTTTTAAAGTCACCCGTGATAGGCTACGTGATAGGCTATCATGGGGGAGAGGTTACCAGCCAGACAGCACAGATCACACCTTGCACAAGGGGGCAGAATAGGACAATGGAGTTGGTCCATTGTCTCCCCAAGTGTTTCCTTGCCACGTTTCCTGGCTTGGTGGCCATGAAGGCCAGAACCACGGTGACAGTTTTGGCCAACATGGAAGAAATGGCAAAAGAGAAAATTATTCCAAAAGCTGCTTGTCGGAGAAGACAAGTGACGTTTGTGGGTTGGCCGATGAACAAGAAGGAGCAGAGGAAGCAGAGCAGGAAGGAGATGAGGAGGACATAGGTGAGGTCTCGGTTGTTTGCTTTGACGATCGGTGTGTCGTGATGTTTCATGAACGTTGCCAGCACTAGGACAGTGATCAGAGCGAGGAAAGCAGCAAGAGTTGCTAAAATGAATCCGAGTGTCTCTTGATACGAAAGGAAGTGCATAGTTCTGGGGATACACTGGTCTTGGTTCTCATTAGGGTGTTGATCTTCTGGGCACTGAGTACAGTGAACTGCATCTGCAATGACTAACAACAAGTGAAGTACCGGGAACATGACACAGATGCTGGTGCCAGATCAGCCCACAAGGGAGTCGATGGAATTCTCCTTTCGGAAGTTTATTGTACACCAAAGTGCAGAAACTCCCTTTCCTGGCCCTCTCTGTAAGCTTTGGCAACATATTTTATACGAACCAAGTCAGAAAAGGTGCAAAATGCCTTCTTTTCACATGACACTTCCTGATATCAGACGCATGCTCAATAGCGTGCAATGAAGGAAAACCCAAATTCTGTAAGAAGAAATGAAAATCTGGGAACTACAACTGAGCCACAATCTGTCACCTACAGCGCCTTCTGAATGCACCGATAAACCAACCAACCAAGCAACCAACCAACCAACATCTGTCATTTTCTTTATATTGAGGACTGAGGACATGAGTTGGGGTAGAAGATGGGAAGCAGGTTCTGGAAAACACTACAGAAAAAGGGGCTATCTGTCTGACACTGGGGTTACGAGCTCCAGTTGTTAAAAGGATGGCCAGCCCTCTGCCCGGATCAGTGTTCTGCCCAAACAACTTCAGGCCTGATGCCAAAACAACTGAGGATGGAAACAGGGTCTTTAACAACGTACCCCTGGAAAGGTGAGCCAATGGGAATAAGGAAGTGCCAGATACTGTTTTTGTGAGCATTTGTAGAAATAGAAACAGAAGATTTCTTCAGGAAATTGTGAATACTTTGCAAATGAGGAAACCACAGAAATATACGATCTGGGATGGAATTAACCGAAACAAATCCATTCCTGGGGAAAAGGCAGACTCCTTGTCTATGGTACGCTCTTCTCCCAGCTCCACTCTTGCCCCAGTACATCCGGCACATCTATATGGCTCCCAGACTTTGAGCTACCTGTCCAGTTAGAAATCCAACCTTCTGGGCAACGATCACATCTGTAGCAGCAAACCGGCTTCTCCTCTGGATCTTTTTGCCAGTGTCCTGGACGGCACCTCTGCACACACCTCGCAAAGGGGGGGCTCCTAAAAGGCAGAAGACAAATCATTCAGGATATCCAGATGACAGAAATTGCACCAAGCTAGACTCAGAATGACTCAAGTTCCCATTACATGACGGATATTTCACCAATTGAGGAGAGTCGAAGTGGCCTAGAACTATAGTAGTAATGGCGGCAGCGGCAGTTGATCGGAAGACTGGCCACCGCATCCGCCACCGCCAAGCCGCCACCGGAGCCGCTGCCAGAGCCGCCGCCGCCAGGAAGATCCGCGCAAGGTAAGTCGTGTCCTGGGGGGGGCGCGGGGGGGCAGTTCGCCACCAATTTCGCTGGGCCGAATGCCAGCAAGATTCGAGATTCATGACGAAACATTCGTACATCCCTATGCTTTAGATGCTTCTTCACTGGGCACTAGCCGTGAGAAGCTGGTTTCCCAGTGTTTGGGGGGCTTGCTTGGTTCCTTCTTGCTCCAACGCACCCTTTCTAGGCCACTATCTGTAAAAATATACATGTCCAGTGTAGGGATGGGGGAACACGTGATGTGGGAATTCACCAGCATAAGCCCGATATTTGCCTCTCCTTGATTTGTGCTCGCCTTTGATTTTGAATGAACGGGAAAGTTGTGCAAAAAAAAAAAGAGTAAATCTTGCATTTGCATACATCTCTAAAGTTGCACAAATTTCCTCCGTAGACTAAAGGGTGAAATGGTGCATTTTCAAAATTGTGCAATTGCAAACTTTTCTATTCCAAAAGCATGTGTTTTCGAAAGTGAGCACCAGTTCGAGAAGTTGCGAATGTTTTGGGAGAGCACGTTCTCCTGCTCACACTCCCATTTGGGGTGTTGAGCAGGGCACTTTTTCATGTTTTGTAAGTAGAAATTAAATTCTCCTATATCCCTTGGCGCTTTTTGGCTTGTGTCTGCTTGCTTCAACACATCCTACTATATCTGTGTGGGCACGAGAAGGAGCAGGGCTCTTATCAGCAAAGACAACAACGTCTGAGTTTCAGCTGCTGTCTGGCAAAAAGGAGCATGGGGGGGGGGGAATCCTGCTGTCTGATACCGCAAAGTTTGGGAGCGGGATCAGTTCTGCTTTAGAGACCAGCGCTGTGTGTTGTGGGGGTTTGCTTGTATCCTCCCTCCTCGTTCCCAAACACATTCTTAGTTGTTGTTGTTGTTCAGTCGTTCAGTCGTGTCCGACTCTTCGTGACCCCATGGACCATAGCACGCCAGGCCTTCCTGTCCTGCGCTCTCTCCTGGAGCGTGCTCAAGTTCATATTCATTGCATCAGTGATGCTATCTAGCCATCTCATCCTCTGCCGTCCCCTTCTCCTTTTGCACAGTCTTTCCCAGCATCAGGGTCTTTTCCAGGGAGTTTTCTCTTCGCATTAGCTGGCCAAAATATTGGAGCTTCAGCTTCATTATCTGTCCTTCCAATGAGCAGTCAGGGTTGATTTCCTTTAGGATGGACTGATTTGACCTCCTTGCAGTCCAGGGGACTCGTAAGAGTCTTCTCCAGCACCACAGTTCGAAAGCATCAATTCTTCGGCGCTCAGCCTTCCTTATAGTCCAGCTCTCACAGCCATACATTACTACTGGGAAAACCATCGCTTTGATTAGACGGACCTTTGTCGGCAAGGTGATGTCTCTGCTTCTTACTATGCTGTCTAGGTTGGCCATAGCTTTCCTCCCAAGGAGCAAGCGTCTTTTAATTTCATGGCTACAGTCACCGTCTGCGGTGATCTTGGAGCCCAAGAAAGTAAAATCTGTCACTGCTTCCATTGCTTCCCCTTCTATATGCCAGGAAGTGATGGGGCCAGATGCCATGATCTTAGTTTTTTTAATGTTGAGTTTCAAACCAGCTTTTGCACTCTCCTCTTTCACCCTCAACAAGGGGCTCTTGAGATCCTCTTCGCTTTCTGCCATTAGGGTGGTATCGTCTGCATATCGGAGGTTGTTGATAATTCTCCCAGCAATCATAATTCCGACCTCTGATTCATCCCACCCGCCGTTTCTCATGATGTACTCTGCATATAAGTTAAATAAGCAGGGCGACAATATGCAGACTTGTCGTACTCCTTTCCCAATTTTGAACCAATCGGTTGTTCCATGTCTGGTTCTTACTGTTGCTTCCTGACCCTCGTACAGGTTTCTCAGGAGACAGGTAAGGTGGTCTGGTACTCCCATCACTTTAAGAATTTGCCACAGTTTGTTGTGATCTACACAATCAAAGGCTTTAGCGTAGTCAATGAAGCAGAAATAGACGTTTTTCTGGAATTCTCTTGCTTTCTCCATGATGCAGTGAATGTTGGCGATTTGATCTCTAGTTCCTCTGCCTCTTCGAAACCCAGCTTGTACTTCCGGTAGTTCTCGGTTCGCATACTGCTGAAGCCTAGCTTGTAGGATTTTGAGCATCACCTTGCTGGCATGTGAAATGAGCGCAATGGTGCGGTAGTTTGAACACTCTTTGGCGTTGCCCTTCTTTGGAATTGGAACGTAAACTGACCTTTTCCAGTCTTGTGGCCACTGCTGAGTGTTCCAGATTTGTTGGCATATTGAATGCAGCACTTTAACAGCATCATCTTTTAGGATTTTAAATAGCTCGGCTGGAATACTGTCGTCTCCGCTAGCTTTGTTGTTACTAATGCTTCCTAAGGCCCACTTGACTTCACTCTCGAGGATGTCCGGCTCAAGTTCAGTGACCGCACTATCATGGCTATCAGGGACATTCAGATCTTTCCTGTATAGTTCTTCTGTGTATTCTTGCCACCTCTTCTTAATCTCATCTGCTTCTGTTAGGTCCCTGCCTTCTTTGTCCTTCATCATGCCCGTCTTTGCACAAAACGTTCCCTTGAGATCTCCAATTTTCTTGAAGAGATCTCTAGTCTTTCCCATTCTGTTGTTTTCCTCGATTTCTTTGCATTGTTCATTTAAGAAGGCCTTCTTGTCTCTCCTTGCTATTCTCTGGAACTCTGCATTCAGTTGGGTATATCGTCCCCTTTCTCCCTTGCTTTTCGCTTCCCTTCTTTCGTGAGCTACTTGTAAAGCCTCATCAGACAGCCACTTGGCTTTCTTGCATTTCTTTTTCTTTGGGATGGATTTCATTGCTGCCTCCTGAACAATGTTACGGACCTCCGTCCATAGTTCCTCAGGCACTCTGTCTATCAGGTCTAATCCCTGAAATCTATTCCTCACCTCCACTGTGTATTCATAAGGGATATGATTTAGGTCATACCTGAACGGTTTAGTGGTTTTCCCGACGTTCTTCAAATTAAGCCAAAATTTTGCAGAAAGCACCTCATGATCTGAGCCACAGTCAGCTCCAGGTCTTGTTTTTAGTGACTGTATGGAGCTTCTCCATCTTTGGCTGCAAAGGACATAATCAATCTGATTTCGATATTGACCATCTGGTGATGTCCATGTGTAGAGTCGCCTCTTGTGCTGTTGGAAAAGAGTGTTTGCTATGATCAGCATGTTCTCTTGGCAAAACTCTATTAGCTTTTGTCCTGCTTCATTTTGTACACCAAGGCCATGCCTGCATGTTATCCCGGTGATTTCTTGACTTCCTGCTTTAGCATTCCAATCCCCTATGATGAAGAGGACATCTTTTTTGGTGTTAGTTCTAGAAGGTGTTGTAGGTCTTCATAGAACCGATCAACCTCAGCTTCTTCAGCCTCAGTGGTGGGGGCATAGACTTGAATTACTGTGATGTTGAATGGTTTGCCTTGGATTCGTACTGAGATCATTCTATCATTTTTAAGATTGTACCCCAGTACTGCTTTTCCCACCCTTTTGTTGACTATGAGTGCTACTCCATTTCTTCTAAGGGATTCTTGCCCACAATTGTAGATACAATGGTCACCTGAATTACATTCGCCCATGCCTGTCCATTTCAGTTCGCTGATTCCCAAGATGTCGATGTTCAATCTTGCCATCTCCTGTTTGACCACCTCCAGCTTACCTTGATTCATTGATCTGACATTCCAGGTTCCTAAACAATATTGTTCTTTACGGCATCGGATTTTCTTTTCACCACCAGACACATCCACAGCTGAGTGTCCTTTCGGCTTTGGCCCAGCCGCTTCACTCTTTCTGGCGCTACTTGGAAATACCCTCTGCTCTTCCCCAGTAGCATGTTGGACACCTTCCAACCTGAGGGGCTCATCTTCCGGCGTCATCTCTTTTAGCCTTGTGATACGTTCCATGGGGTTTTCTTGGCAAGAATACTGGAGTGGGTTGCCATTTCCTTCTCCAGTGGACCACATTTTGTCAGAACTCTCTGCCATGACCTGTCCGTCTTGGGTGGCCCTGCACGGCATAGCTTATGGCTTCACTGAGTTACGCAAGCCCCTTCGCCACAACAAGGCAGTGATAAGTACAAAAAGTCTCTGCTACTGTCTACTCTCTTCCTAAACTCGCTCCAGGGAAATGGTGGCCAAGATGGGGAATCTTTTCCTTAGGAACTTCAGAATGAACTAATACAGCTTCTCCCAGACTCGCCATTTGCTTCCGGTACCTGATGGTAAAACCACTTCCAGTCCTGGTTGGTAAAAAATCAACCAGCTACTTCATGGAAGGGAACCAGTTCTGAAGGTGGATGTTACCTGCCACAGCTGGACATTCAGAATCCTCTTGCCTCCCGCACCACTCATGTTCCGATTCAGATAAAGACACGGCACGTAACGCGTGTGCCACAGAATAGACGGCATTGTAGATACTGTAGCTGCAACTGGTCATGCTCATATCAAACATGGGGCCTGGCAGGTCCTCCCGTTTCTCTTCCCCTGTACACCTCTTGTGTCCCCAATAGAAGGGTCTGTGGCCTACAGAAATTCACCTCCCGCCTCAGTCAGAAAAGGTACGAAATGCCTTTTTCATATAACACTCCCTTATATCAGACTCATGCTCAATAGTGTGCACTGAAGGAAAACCCAAATTGTGCAAGCAGAAATGGAAATCTGGGAACTGTACCACATATCTACATGCCTACATATCTACATACATTGTTAGTACAGAAGTACAATAGGTCTCTGCTACTGTCTACCCTCTTCCTAAACTCTCTTCCTGGTGCTCTCTCAGGGAAATGGAGGCCCTGAAAGAATATGTATGGGGAATCGTTTCCTTAGGAACTTTAGGATCAACTAATACAACTTCTCCCAGACTCGCCATTTGCTTCCAGTCCCTGATGGTAAAAAATCAACCAGGCACTTTATATGAGAGAACCAGTTCTGAAGGAGGATGTTACCTGCCATGGTTGGACGTTCAGAAGCCTCCTGCCATCCCCCATCCATGCATGTTGAGAATGAGATGAAGACACGGCATGTAACGCGTTTGCCACGGAATAGACCGCATTGTAGATACTGTAGCTGCGACCGGTCATGCTCGGGTCAAACATGGGGTCTGGCAGGTCCTCCCATTTCTCTTCCCCTGTACACCTCTTGTCTCCCCAATTGAAGGGTTGGCCTGGTTTCAGGAACCGACAGTCAAATAAATACTCCCACCATTTTTGGAGAAAGACGTCTCCTTGTGGTCGGAGTGGATCTAAAGCCGAGAATAAATGTTTGAACACTGGCACATTCCTTCTGTGGACCATGAAGTGCAAAGCACCATGGAAAGGTGTCAGAACAAGACGGCCGAAGCTGGATTCTCTTCCAGCAATTTCCAAATGTGGTGTGAAGATCCAAACCTTCCTAAATGAGGTCTTGGTGAAATATTCATCATCTGCAATTGCCACTGCAACATTTTCAAAGATCTTGGAGTCCCCGAAGACAATAAACACTTGCAACTCAGCCCAAATATCGAAATCCATCAGTTCTGATAGAGGAACAAAATATGCCACAT
Source organism: Heloderma suspectum (assembly GCF_057233095.1). Classification (NCBI taxonomy): domain Eukaryota; kingdom Metazoa; phylum Chordata; class Lepidosauria; order Squamata; family Helodermatidae; genus Heloderma; species Heloderma suspectum. Next base: position 19,291,479 of record NC_139476.1, read on the forward strand.
GGATTGTACGGGTGAAGGCCACACCGATGTCATTCTGCTTGAGCAGTGGTGTCAGTGTCTGGATGAAATGTTCTCCATGGTCATACTCGGGGGCAAACAGCCCAATCCAGTTCCAATGGAAATGCAGGAGCAGCCTGACGATGCCCTCAACTTGAGGCATTTCATTGGGATCAATGCGGAAGAAGGAAGGAAAGACCGTTTTCTCCCTCTGGATAGGTTCAAAGATGCCAAACGTGAGCTGTAGGAAGGAATGTCCAGGAGGGTGGCCGAGTTAGTCCATAGCAGCAAAAACAACGAAGAGGTTTGTGGCATTTCGAGGACTAGGCCTTTCTAACTGTTTAAGATTGCATGGACTATTGCCTACGTCAGAGGCCTGAAGTGTTACCTTGGAGGAAGACGGTCATTTCAAAAATGGACTTCTCAAGGTAAGCTGGAGCTCTGCGATCCCTCTAAGACTCCCCCGGGTGTGGTTTTCATCCAAATGTCAGGGCTGCCAACACACTTCTTACCATTGCAATGAATGAGCCTTGGTGAATATAGCAAAAATAAAGATCCTTCACAAGCAACTTGGGGGTCTTTTGAGCACCTCCCAAATCCCTCAGAATTATCTCAGGAGGCACAACTCAAGTATATCAACACATGGCAGCTGTGTGGGTCAGTTGCACCCAGAGCAACAAAGCGACCTGGAAACCTTGTTCATGAAATGGTTCTGGACACACAAAATAAAACACGTGGAACAATGTTTGTGGGGCTGAATCAGACACCTTCAAAGTGCCCCCACTCCAAAACCCTTCTGCTAACAGCCTAAGGCACATGGCTGAAAATAGTTGAATTGTGTATGGAAATGTGTCCCCATACCTAAAACACTGACTGGTTTGAGATGGTGTGTGTGTGGGCGGTCTGTGTGTGCCGAGTTGGTCTTGGCAGCCAGAGCAACACAGAGGTTTGGAAACCTTGTTCATTTCCGAGTCTTTAAGGGGTCACCACACCCTTTGTGTCTCCCAATCCAAATCGTATTGTTCTAAAGAAATCCCAGTGCTGGCTGGGATTAGCCATGTCACAGTGACCTAAGATGAATGGCTTCCGCCAAGGGTACTATATGGCAGGTTGACCGAAGTTGGAAGGTCACCTCCTCCTGCCAGGAAACACAGCGGCGCCACACACCCACTGCATGGGCAAGAGACTGTTGTCAGAGACCGGGTTTTGCATCTCTGTGTTCCTGAGTTCTGCAGAACCCGCTTACCGGAGGGATCTTGAAGATGCCCATTAGAGACGCCATCTGCCGTGAGGATGTGGGTTCGAGACCCCCAATAACAGAGAGCAGTTTATCCCCTCTGTTGCATTTATAATTCGGGACAGCTTGGCCCCGTGTGGAGAGCAGGGACAGGATGTTCATGTAGATCCATCTCCCATTGTCGCTGTGGTCATAGATGCGGAAGCTGAGGGTCACATTGGGTAGGAGAGCTGGGTTCTCGTTGAGCTCCTGGATGGCAAATGCCAAGGCAAGGTACTGCAGGTTGTTAGTGCTTACTGGCCTGCAGTGAGAGGGACAATGAGTGTCGGTGGGCTCCCAATGGCACTTGTGAGAGCAGAAGGAGATAAAGTCGTCCTGGTTCCACCATCTCTGAATAAAGACCAAGGCTTCAGGCCAAAATCCAACAATTCACAATCTCTCTCTCTCTCTCTCTCTCTCTCTGTCTCTCTCTCTCTCTCACGCACACACACACACACACACACACGTCTTTGTCGCTGCCAGATCCTTCACACGGAACCAGACTATTGCCTAGCTCTGCCTGCCCCCTTACACCAAACGCCCTCGAGAGGCAAGTCAGTTGTTCTCCAGGTTGGCGAAGATGTGGATCTGGACTGGCAAAGTCTCCCCAGGTCCCCAGCCCAGCCTGACTCCGAAGAGGACTCTGCAAAGCAGGTTTGTGGCCCCTGAAAGAGAAGCAGGCAGACATCTGCCCCAGATTCATCTTGTTGAAACTCACAGTGGATGATTGACCACCTGCGATGGCCCTAGAATCAATACTTCCCCTGTGACGATAGGATAAACCACGCCAAGCGGTGGATTCCCACCAACAATGAAGTCTCCTGGCTGGTAATAGTCTTCTTGCACTTCATAAGGCCTGGCCAAGAGGCAGGCGGTCCTCAGCATCGCCTGCGTGGCCTGAGTCCGGTTCCAAAACAGCAGCAGCAGCAGCAGCTGAACCATCCTCGGTAGGAAGAGGCTTTTCCTCCCAGGCCAGCGTCCAAGCAGAACCTGAAGGAGAGCCGGCTAGACAGGCTCCAGCAGGGGAATGAGGTCTTGGCAAGCAATGAGAGGATGCTGAGTGGTCCGACTTCAACCCAGGCCCCCATGGAAGGGCTCAGGGCGTATTCATGTGAAGCAAGTGTTGGCCTGGAGTTCTCTGTTGTTGACGTGCTGGATGGAAATCCATGGGGGCTTCCTGCAGAATTACTGTCATTACCCTGGTAACACCAGGGGAGAGGAAGAAGCAGGGCCCCGCAGCGCTGGGCTCCCTTTGCACCTCGAACGGTGAAAAACATGTTTGCATCCCTCTTTGGCTCTCTGTGTGGCAGGTGGAGTTCACGTTAGTCATCAGGTTCTGCCCTTCTGTCTGGGTAAAGTTGAGCACCGGAATCCAAGATGGAGCCCAGGCACGTGCGAAGTTCTTTCCCCAGACAGATGGCTGGGGAATTGCGGTGGCAGAGTTGTATCCCGTGCATAAGTCTGCATGATTGCGTTGCCCACACTGCCACCATGCTGCTCCGCTCCTTGTTCTGCCCTGAGAGTTGTGTTTTCCTCGGTCGTGGGGGGTTCAGGGACGCAGTCTCCATAAAAACTATGATGGAGACCCTCTCTGGGCTCTTCCTCAGCCAGGCCATGGGCTCACAGTGTGTCTCGGGAGAATCATGGCCTCGTCCAGCTGATCTGGAAGAGTACAGGCAGGTAGCACAGAATTGCAGGGGTGGCGTCAGGAAGGCTGAAGCTGAGAATGAGCTGAGGTTAGCACGGGATGCTAAAAGCAACAACAAGGCTTTCTTCAGCTACGTGCATCGTAAAAGGCAGAGGAAAGAAATGGTGGTTCACCTATTAAATAAGGAAGGCAACACGATAACACATGACAAAGAAAAGGCAGAGGTGCTCAGTTCCGACTGTGGCTCAGTCTTCTCCCAAAAGAGGGTCTATGACCCCGCTGGCAAAGGCGAAGTAGGGGCTGAAGGGGCAGGATTGCAGCTTGAGATCGACAGGCATATGGTCAAGGAACACCGAATGACTTGGAATGAGTTCAAACCTCCAGGGCCAGATGAACTGCATCCTAGAGTCATAAAGGAACTGGCAGAAGAACTCTCAGAACCACTGTCTATTCTCTTTGAGAAACCATGGAGGACGGGGGAAGTGCCAGATGACTGGAGGAGGGCTAACGTTGTCCCCATCTTCAAAAAGGGTAAAAAGGAGGAACCTGGGAACTACAGAGCAGTCAGTCTGACATCAATCCCGGGGAAAATTCTGGAGCAGATGATGAAGGAATCCATCTGGAAGCACCTTGACAACAATGCCGTGATGACTCGAAGCAAGAATAGCTTCTGCTTAATTATGGGAAATGGGGGTGGTGGTGGTTGTTCAGTCGCTCAGTCGTGCCCGACTCTTCGTGACCCCGTGGACCACGGCACGCCAGGCCTTCCAGTCCTGCGCTCTCTCCCGGAGTGTGCTCAAGTCCCTATTCATTGCATCAGTGATGCTATCCAGCCATCTCATCCTCTGCCGTCCCCTTCTCTGTTCGCCGTCAGTCTTTCCCAGCATCGGGGTCTTTCCCAGAGAGTTTTCTCTTCTCAAAATATGGGTTAGCTCCATATTTACGGGGTGGCAGTGCCAAATGGATAAGTACGCTATCGTGACAAAACGGGATAATTAGGTGGAGGGGAGAGGCAAGAGTATAACAGATCCCCCCTCCCCCAAAAAAGCTTGGGTACTTTTATTATTATTATTTTGGCGGGGGAACAAATTAATCGTATCCATGTCTACTCAGAAGTGAATCCCATTGAGTTTCCTGTGACGTACTGCCAAGAAAGTGGGCATACGATTGTAGCTTAAGTCTCATTCTTCAACTAAACATATAATACATGTAATGTTGCTGTTGTTCAGTGGTTCAGCCATGTCCGACTCTTCGTGACCCCGTGGCCCACGGCACGCCAGGCCTTCCTGTCCTGCGCTGTCTCCCGGAGCGTGCTCAAGTCCCTACTCATTGCATCGGTGATGCTATCTAGCCATCTCATCCTCCGCCAATGCATGTAATACGCTGGGATTATTCTGACTTGTGTCTGATAAATAAAATAGCTCAATACTTCTCATATTCCCTTTGCATTAGATGCACTCTTCGTCTCAATGGCCAGAAACAAACTTCGTGCCTTTGCTTTTTTCGAGTCCTTCCCTCCTGCCCCAGCTTTTCCGTGTTGGCTTTGCCGTGCCGTTTGGCCGCTAAACGGCAATGGGAAAGCAGAAGCTGAAACGTGGCAGCAGTTGCATCTTCTCTCTCGTAAGACTCGCGCCTTTAAATGTTGTTTGCGTAAAGAGGCTGTGGCGACAGAAACCGGCCAGCGAGACACAGCATGGCAACGGAGTTCCGAGTCACCGTCAACTGTTTGGAAACGGGTGGCCGGAAATAACGGGCAGTTCGCAGTCCTCGTGCGGTGGGTTGCAGGGAGTAGTGGACACTTTTTCCAGGAGCGTCATGCCATGCAAAAGGGTTGGTCCTTTGGGCTCAGAGAAGCGCTTGGGGGCCACATTCCTGTAGCGGATGGGACCAAAGGAGAAACGTGTGTAGAAGCATAGAATCATAGAAGAGTAGGGTTGGAAGGGGCCTGCAAGGCCATCAAGTCCAACCCCCTGCTCAGTGCAGGAATCCAAGTCAGAGCATCCCTGTATGTATGTATGTGTATGTGTGTGTTGGGCGGGAGGGGGGACGGGAGACCCCACCCTCGCCCCCCAAACAGCCACCCAGCCTTTGTAGCTTCGTGTTCTTCCTGCAGTGAACTCAGGGGCATTTCAGCTTTTTAGAATGGGGAGAAAGGTGCCCATCCGGCCAGCCCCCAAACCATCCGTGGGCCAGGGGAAGGGGGCAGAGGCGATCGGGGGGACCCCGGATCGGGACCCCAGGTGGGCCGGATTGGGACCCAGGCCTGAGGCTCCCCACCCCTGTGCAGGGGCAGAGGGAGCGAGGGGAAATGGGGTGCCCACTCTGAAAGAAGAGACGTCCCCTGAGCGCGTGCAGCATTGCATTTGACGAGTCATTAAAGCACGGCGCCATTGCCGTGAGGGAAGCGAGCTGGAGCCTGCGCCTCCTGCCGTGACGGGAAGAGCGCTTTCCTTGGGAAGGAGCGCCGTGTGGTTGCAAGACAGTAGCAACGATGCCGTGGGCGCCTGCACCCACGTGGCGCCCGCCCTCCGCCTCCCGGCTTTGGAATCCCTTCACAACTCGGAAGAAAACGGGACTATGGTGAGCCCAAGCCAGGCTCACGCTGGCCCAGGCATTGGGGCTCTTTGTGCTGCCCTGGTCACCGGTCGCGCTCTGGATGGCCACTTTGGGACCCCAGAGCCGCTGGGCCCTGGGCCTTGGCCCTGCAGCCCCCCATGTACGTGCCTTCGAGGTGCGGACAGGAAACAGTGGGGTTCGGACTCAGTCTGAACATGGTTTGGCCGGAGGCAGATGGGAAGAGTGTAAATCGGAACGTGCTTCCCCCTCGTACTTCCCCATTCAGGATCACGGCCACGACCGCCGGCGCTCAGCTCTCTTGCCCGACAAAGGCAGCTCGACACAGCAAGCGGGGGGGGGGCGTCAGGTCCAGCTGCGGAAACCTCCACCCAGTGGACCCACGCTTCCCCCGCCCCACCTCCTCCACGGTGGCCTGCCGAAGCCGCTTGGGGGCGAGAGGTGGAGAGCTCGCTGGAGTTCCGGCGGCACTCCCGGCCTTCCGCTCGCCCCTGCTGCCGGCCCGCCTGCGGGGACGTGGGGGCCTCTTCCGGAGCCGGACCGATGGGGGCGGCCTCCTTCCGGAGATGGGGTTGGCTGCGTCTTTCCAGGGAGGGAGAGGAATCTCATTGAAAGCCAACTGCCTTTCAGGGGTCTTTCTGGTTTGGATGCCATGGGGACCCCCTTTCCTGCACAAGCAGAAGTGCCGTATCTAAAGCGACCCTCCAAAGCTCTTTAAAAGCACCGTGGCAGGCTCTGCAGGATGCATTCGTTCTGGGAGGGGGGAGAGGCACTCTGAACAGCCCCCCGTCCATCAACCTGGAGAGCAAAAGGGAGAAGAGGATGACAGCCTGCCTAGGGGTGCACGAAAGCCACTTATCTGGTCTCGCAGCTTGCTTCGCGGTGGGGGGGAGGTGCTTCGCTGCTCCCCCCAAAGTTCAGGCCGGGAGGGGGAGGCTTCCCTCCTCGCCCGGCCGAAATTCAGGCCGGGGAGGAGGCGCCTCGCCTCGCCCAGCCGCAAAATAAATGTTAAAAAAAAAACAACGCCCCCGTGATAGGCTACATGACGATTAACGTAGCCTATCACGGCTATATCTGCAAAGTCAGCCGTGATAGGCTACGTTAATCGTCACATAGCCTATCACGGGTGACTTTAAAAAAAAATTTTAAAAGCGCGTACGCAAATGGCGGCCCCCATAGGGAGCCGCCATTCGCGTTCCTTATTTGGTCGCTGTAGTCTACGTAAATCTTTACATAGACTACGGTGAAAATAAGGGCAACGCAAATAGCGTTGCCCTTATTTTCACCGTAGTCTACGTAATCTTTACGTAGACTACAGCGACCAAATAAGGAACGGGAATGGCGGCTCCCTATGGGGGCTGCCATTAGCCGTACGCGTTTTGTTTTGTTTTTAAAGTCGTCCGTGATAGGCTACGTGACGATTTATGTAGCCTATCGCGGCTGACTTTGCAAATCTAGTCGTGATAGGCTACGTTAATCGTCACGTAGCCTATCACGGGGGCGTTTTTGTTTTTTTTTTACTTTTATTGAAATGGCGGTGGCGGCAGCCGGTCAAAAGACTGGCTGCTGCCTTTGCCCCTGTCGAAGACCTGCCGAACCGCCTCCGGGAACAGCCGCCGGGAGGGACATTTGGGAAAGGTAAGTCCCATCTCGAGGGAGGAGGGGGGGCAGAGAATTTCTCCCCGAAACTACTTCGGGGGGCCGAACACGTTGGAACCCGGCCCCCCGAAGTTTCGGGGAGAAATTCTCCCCCATCCCTAAGCCTGCCTCTCTGAGATAAAAGCTCCACTGAAGTCAATGGAGGGGGAGGTTCCGGGGAAATGCATTGAAGGGGATGCAGGACCTTCGGGCTGCTACTCCAAGTACTCCTAGGCAAGCCTACTCAGACGCAAGCCCCACTGAATTCAACGGCCCTTCCTCCCAGGAAAGGAACGGGTCAGGCATGTTTATGGAGCCGCGCATCCAATGCAATCTGCAAGCCAGCCTGGCCCAACTCCCTTGTTTCAATGTGGATCGCGATTGGAACTGACGCTGGGTTTGGAGCACGTTGAGGACTGGAGCAGGAAAGGCCAAGGTTTGTCCAGAAAGGCAAGACCTCCCTATGCCCTGACCCCCCCCCCCCAAAAAAAGGAGGGAGCCTTGCGGTGTTCAGTGGGACCTCAGAGAAGCATTGGGGATAGTTAACAAATTTTCAGCTCCAGCCTTCGCCCAGTAGGCTTAGTCAACTCTACTTACTTACTCAAGTCTACTGACTTACCATGCGTCGACTTACTCAGAAGCAAGTCCTGCTGGTTTCAATGAGAGTTACCCTCAGGGAAGTGTGTCTAAGACTGAAGGCAAGAATGCTATCAGTGGGCGCTTCCCCTCCGGGCAGGCCATTTTTCCCTGCAGGCAACCTCACAGGAGACCTTCTGGAATACCCATGAGAGCAGCTAAAGTCCTTTTACGGGATTCCAGGGAGTTCCCCAACATGGAAGACATTTCGGCAAACCGGGATTTAAATGGGGGGGAAAGGACACCCACACCATTCACAACGTCACCGGTGAGCACGATCCTGCACACCCACACCCATGTTAAAGTGGTGAAGAAGCCACTGCCTTGGGAAATGAAATGCTAAAAGTCGAGGAAATGGCCGACCCGCCCAGACTCATCCGAGCCCATCTGGGTTTCTCCAGCACCCCTCGCTCTCAGAAGCCTCGAGGCAGTGTTCGGATTCCTCAGGAGACTCCAAATGTGCTTTGCAATGCCGGGATAGAAACTGAAAATGATGGGACGTGTATGTACGTGCCCCAGGGCTTCACAATGCTTAGAAGGATGTCAGGCTAGGGCGACGCTTCCCTAACGTCATTTCTGGAGGAGCCGCGTGACCCCAAAACGTCATTTCTGCAGGAGTTGTTTGTCCCAAAGACCAAGGGTGGACAATTAACGAAGTACTAAATGTTTGGTTTTTACAGTAAAGCATCTACGACGGGAAGACACAGAATGGGAAGGAAGCAGAGAAGCCATATAACATCCGGCACCCTAACATCGCCTCTCTTACAAGGAGCAAACAGAGGCTGATCTCTCCAAAAAGTTAACACCAGTATCCCACCACCCATCTGACTTGGAGTCCTGCATTGAGCAGGGGGTTGGACTCGACGGCCTTGTAGGCCCCTCCCAACCCTTCTAGTCTATGATTCTATGACTCTATGATTCTACCACCCCTGTCCTCCACCACTGTCACGGACTGGAGTCTGCTGGGTCACATTCAGCCCTGGCCCAGGCCCTCTGCTCCCTTGTGGCCCCCCGAGTGGTTCCCCCAAGTTGCAAGCCTCTCAGGGTGGACCGAAAGCCCTGTGACCTTTCTCACAGGGAGGTGTAGGGCCTCCCTCTCCGGCTGATGGCTACCACAGAATCATTGAATAGAATCATAGAATAGTAGGGTTGGAAGGGGCCTACAAGGCCATAGACTCCAACCGCCTGCTCAGTGCAAGGATCCAAGTCAGAGCATCCCTGTCCAGCCTCGTCTTGAAGGCCTCCAGTGTGGGAGAGCCCACCACCTCCCTAGGTCATGGGTGCCATTGTCGTATTGCTCTAACAAAGATAGTTTGTTGATAACTAACTAATCCTACGAACCTGGTAGGACCAGGTTGGTCTCCCCCCATGATGATGTTCTTCCCGGGAGGCTGGGGGTGCAGCCTCCCCGTGGCCCTCAGTTCTCCAGCCAATGGGTGAGTCCCAGGGAACCGTCGGTTGCAGCTGACCTCACCCCACTTTCATGATTCCAGGGTAAAGTGCCCTCACCCCGCCCCCGGCTTGCCCCGGTGGGGGGCAAGGGCAGGACGAGGCCGAAGGCCATCGGCCTTTGCTCGCGACGTCCCGTTGGGGCAGGGGTGAGCAGGCTGATTTTTAGGCCTCAACGCCCCCCTTTCCTCCTTCATTCCGGCTTTTCTAGCTCCCTCCCTGCCGCCCAACATGCAGCGTGGGCTGTATTAGTCGCCCTATCGGGGGCTGAGTAGGAATTTCGGTTCTTAGCCAGCTTGGCCGGGCTATGGGTTTTTTTGCCTACTTCACACTGCAAGTGGGATGGGGAGCAGCGTCGCTTAAAGAGCATCATCTGATTTCTCCTTTTGCCCAGTCACATACCCGTACCGGGTACTTATCACAATTCGCAGATTGTAATGAGTTAATAAATGTGGCCCTGTTTTATCCCAAACCTGTTTGTGTCGTCTCCTCGTTTCTCCCCCATTCGTCCACAATGCCATTTGGAGAAAGGCTCCATTATGATCTATCTGACCCAGCCGGATCTCCCTTTACCAAAGCACTGCGAGGAAACTGGGAAATACAGCTCCAACTCCGGGTATCAAACCCGCAGCAGAATGTATGTCTATAGTGCGATCAAACTGATCGGGTCCACGTATATTTTCTTTGTAATCATGGTATGTTTCGCATTGTACTCCTGCATATGATGTTCCTCCGCATGGGATTTTCTGTATAAACCATTCCGATCTTCAGACTTCCCCGGTGGCATGATTTCATTTGTCGAACCACTTAAAAGGGTGTTCACTGTTTTCCTGCTCCAGTTTTAAACTGTATCTTCAAACACATTGAACGTTTAGATAGCTTCTTAGATAGCAGGGATCTGTAATGGGACCAATGCTTTTCGATGTGTGGATACAGACAGTGTGGTGTAGGGGTCAGAGTGCTGGACTGGATCCTGGGAGATGTGCATCCCAGTCCCCACTCAGCCATGGACCTCACTGGGTGGCTTCGGGCCGCTCACTGACTCTGTGCCTAGCCTACCTCACACGGTTGTGGTGAGGATGAAATGGAGGAGGAGATAGATGCCCGTGGAAGCTGCCTTGGATTGCTTGCAAGAGGAAAAAGGGCAGGACAGAAATGCAATAATCACAGATGTAGTCGTAGTAATAGTCAGAGGATGCTGACCGTAATAATCCAAAATACCTGGGACTAGGACTAAGCAGCAAGATGACCAGGCTTGCTGATTATGCCAAACTATTTAGTATAATAAGTTGGTATCATTAAACGATTTGGTGCCGGGGAAACAAAGAGGGATTGCGAAGAGATCCAGAAGCGTCCCTCCGTAGTGGGAAAATGGACATCAACATGGCAAATGCAGCAAGTGTAACGTGATGCACATTGGGGTGGGGATGTGGGGGGCAAGCCCAGCTTCACTTGCATGCTCATGCCTGGCCAAGGCAGAGATCTTGGGCATGTGGTCGACAGTTTGATGACAAGGTCAGCCCAGAGTGCAGCTGCTACGGAAAAAGGCACATCCCACCTTTTCCAAGGCATAAATAGGAAAGGGATCGACTTGGCTATGGGGATGGGAAAATGCTGCAGGGCACCGCTGTTTCAACACACGCAAAGTGTCCCGTCCCCCCGCCCCGATCCATGGCTTTCTGGTTCAAGTCAGGCCAATACTGTATAAGGACAGGAATTCCACATCTTCTCGGGACCATTTCTGAACCAGAAAAAGCATGGCTCTCCCACTCACGGGTGCAGCCAAGGTCCAAAAACAGGAATCCTTGGCAGGGATCCTCTTGATTTGGTTCCATTTCTGCAGAGCACATCCCCCAAACTGCCATCCAGCCATAGAGTACATCTGCCTCCACAGACTGAACCGGAGAAGTCACAGATCTGCCACTTGTGGGCACAGCCATGGCATGAAAACGGGGGAAAATGGCTCCCCGCATTCCCCAGAACAAGACAGGTGCTGGCTAGAACTCTCTGCACACCCCAGTCCAGGTTGGCCACTGGCCACTCCCGGGCAGGAAGGAGTATTCAGGACTTGCTCTTCCAGCTGCGCCTTGCTGGAGTAACACGGTCTCCTTCAGCTCACACATTTATTGACTTCTTCTCGTTTCAGCATCTGTCTCTGTCCTGTGATCCTTACTGCTCTTCTGCCTAACTCCTGCCTTGTTCTCTGCCCCTTTCTTCTCATTTGCCCTCAGACCCTGACGGCTTTTTGGGCCTGGCTCCCCATTCGTGCCCTTCCAGACGATGCCCCATGCCCCAGTCCTGACATCTGGCAAACCCAACACAGGCCCTGCACCCCTTTCATTGGTAAAGGGATCAAGAGGGCAGTTCAAAGGGAGCAAAGGATTCTGGGGATTCTGGAAAGGAACATGTCATGGCAGGCAGCGTGTCAGCCCCAGTTGGCCCACAGATGGCTTGGACTGCATGTCCCATCATTCCCAGAGAATACATCTGAAGGGCGGCTGGTCGATATCACCAGGTGACCTTCCACAGTCTCATGTTCAAGGCGTAGTTCTAGTGCTCAGTGGGACCATCCAGGTGAGGAGGAGAAGACAAGGTGTGTACCGACTTGTCTCCCGACTCCCTCGGGAGGGTGCGGCACCGCTGAGAAGCAGATCCCTTGGCTTGAAATATTCATTTCCTGCCATTGCCCATCCAACATTTTTTAAGATCTTGGAGTCCCCAAAGAGAATCATCACTTGCGACTCATCCCAAGTATCAGAATCGATCAGTTCTGTAAAAAGAGGAGCGTACGTCATAGGGACCGTACCGGTGAAGGCCACACAGATGTCATTCTGCTTGAGCAGTGGTGTCAGTGTCTGGAGGAAATGTTCACCACGGTCATCCTCGGAAGCAAACACTGATTCAGTGTGGGGCTGAATCAGACACCTTCAAAGTGCCCCCACTCCAAAACCCTTCTGCTAACAGCCTAAGGCACCTGGCTGAAAATAATGCTATTGTGTAGGGAAATGTGTCCCCATACCTAAAACACTGACCGGTTTTAGATGGGATGTGTGTGGGCGGTCTGTGTGTGGCGAGTTGGTCTTGGCAGCCAGAGCAACAGAGGTTTGGAAACCTTGTTCATTTGCGAGTCTTTAAGGGGTGTCAGAGAATTTCTCCACGAATCTCCGGGAGGCTGAATGCCAACGCATTCGGCCCCCTGAAATTGGTGGAGAAACGGTTGTGCCTTATAGCGTTGCCCTTATTTTCGCCATAGTCTACGTAAATATTTACGTAGACTACCCGTGCCAAACTAAGGAATGCAAATGGCGGCGCCCATTTCTCCACCAATTTCGGGGGGCCGAATGCACTGGCATTCGGCCTCCTGGAGATTCGTGGAGAAATTCTCTGACATCCCTACTGCACACACTTCACAAAGGGGGGCCGCAATTCTCCCTTTCCCTGGCCATCTGTCTGGGGACAGAACTTCACACGGGCCTGGGCTCCATCTTGGATTCCAGTGATCAACTTCACGCAGACCGAAGGGCCGAACCTGATGACTAACATGAACTCCACCTGCCCCACAGAGAGCCTAAGAGGGATGCAAACATGTTTTTCACCGTTCGAGGTGCAAAGGGAGCCCAGCGCCATGGGGCCCTGCTTCTTCCTCTCCCCTGGTGTTACCAGGGTAATGGCAGTAATTCTGCAGGAAGCCCCCATGGATTTCCATCCAGCACGTCAACAACAGAGAACTCCAGGCCAACACTTGCTTCACATGAATACGCCCTGAGCCCTTCCATGGGGGCCTGGGTTGAAGTCGGACCACTCAGCATCCTCTCATTGCTTGCCAAGACCTCATTCCCCTGCTGGAGCCTGTCTAGCCGGCTCTCCTTCAGGTTCTGCTTGGACGCTGGCCTGGGAGGAAAAGCCTCTTCCTACCGAGGATGGTTCAGCTGCTGCTGCTGCTGCTGTTTTGGAACAGGACTCAGGCCACGCAGGCGATGCTGAGGACCGCCTGCCTCTTGGCCAGGCCTTATGAAGTGCAAGAAGACTATTACCAGCCAGGAGACTTCATTGCTGGTGGGAATCTACCGCTTAGCGTGCTTTATCCTATCGACACAGGGAAAGAATTGATTCTAAGGCCATCGCAGAAGGTCATTCGTCCAGTGTGAGTTTCTACAAGATGAATCTGCGGCAGACGTCTGCTTGCTTCTTTCAGGGGCCACAAACCTGCTTTGCAGAGTCCTCTGCGGAGTCAGGCTGGGCTGGGGACCTGGGGAGACTTTGCCAGTCCAGATCCACATCTTCGCAAACCTGGAGAACAACTGACTTGCCTCTTGAGGGCGTCTGGTGTAAGGGGGGCAGGCAGAGCTAGGCAATAATCTGGTTCCGTGTGAAGGATCTGGCAGTGACAAAGATGTGTGTGTGTGTGTGTGTGAGAGAGAGAGAGACAGACAGAGACAGAGACAGAGACAGAGAGATTGTGAATTCTTGGATTTTGGCCTGAAGCCTTGGTCTTTATTCAGAGATGGTGGAACCAGGAGTACTTTATCTCCTTCTGCTCTCACAAGTGCCATTGGGAGCCCACCGACACTCATTGTCCCTCTCACTGCAGGCCAGTAAGCACTAACAACCTGCAGTACCTTGCCTTGGCATTTGCCATCCAGGAGCTCAACGAGAACCCAGCTCTCCTACCCAACGCGACCCTCGGCTTCCGCATCTATGACCACAGCAACGTTGGAAGATGGATCTACGTGAACACCCTGTCCCTGCTCTCCACCCGGGGCCAAGCTGTCCCGAATTATAAATGCAACAGAGGGGATAAACTGCTCTCTGTTATTGCGGGTCTCGAACCCACATCCTCACGGCAGATGGCGTCTCTAATGGGCATCTTCAAGATCCCTCAGGTAAGCGGGTTCTGCAGAACTCAGGAACACAGAGATGCAAAACCCGGTCTCTGACAACAGTCTCTTGCCCATGCAGTGGGCGTGTGGCGCCGCTGTGTTTCCTGGCAGGAGGAGGTGACCTTCCAACTTCGGTCCACCTGCCATATAGTACTAGGGATGTACGAAAGGGACTTACCTTGTCCCGCACCTTTTTTCGCGGTGGGGGGGAGGCGCTTTGCTTCTCCCCCCGAAGTTCAAGCGAGGGGGGAGGCGTCCTGCCTCGCCTGGCCGAAATTCAGGCCGGGGGGGGAGGCGCCCCGCCTTGCCCGGCCAAAATTCAGGCCGGGGAGAAGCGCCTCATCTCCCCAGCCGTGAAAAAAAAGTAAAAAAAAAACCCGTGATAGGCTACTTAACCTATGGGTGACTTTGCGGGGGAGGAAAAGCGCATATGCAAATGGCGGCGGCCCATGGGCGCCGCCATTTGCGTTCCTTATTTTGGCATGTCTAGTCTACATAAAGATTTACGTAGACTACGGCGAAAATAAGGGAACGCCATTTGCGTACGTGCTTTTATTTTCCCCAGTCACCCGTGATAGGCTATGTGACGATTTACGTAGCCTATCATGGCTGACTTTGGAAATCTAGCCGTGATAGGCTACGTAAATCATCACGTAGCCTATCACGGGTCTGAGTGTGTTGTTGTTGTTTTACTTTTTTATTTTGTAATGGCGGCAGCAGCAGCCGGTCGGGAGACCAGCCGCCGCCCCCGCCCCCGCCGAACCGCCGCCGAACCGCCACCGGAACCCGCCGCCGAGAGGGACATTCGCTGAAGGTAGGTCCCATCCCGGGGGGGGCGGGGGGCCGGCGGAGAATTTCCCCAACACTTTCGGGGGGCCGAATGCCTCGGCGCTCGGCCTCCCGAAGATTCGTGGAGAAATTCTCCGCCATCCCTATATAGTAGACTTGGCGGTAGCCATTCATCTTAGGTCACTGTGACATGGCTAATCCCAGCCAGCACTGGGATTTCTTTAGAACAATACGATTTGGATTGGGAGATACAAAGAGTGTGGTGACCCCTTAAAGACTCGGAAATGAACAAGGTTTCCAACACTCTGTGTTGCTCTGGCTGCCAAGACAAACTCAGCACACACAGACTGCCCACACACACACCATCTGAAATCGGTCAGTGTTTTAGGTATGGGGACACATTTCCATACACAATACAACTATTTTCAGCCATGTGCCCTAGGCTGTTAGCAGAAGGGTTTTGGAGTGGGGGCACTTTGAAGGTGTCTGATTCAGCCCCACAAACATTGTGTCACATGTTGTATTCTGTGTCCCCCCCCAACCATTTCATGAGCTGGGTTTCCAGGTCGCTTTGTTGCTCTGGGTGCGACTGACCCACACAGCTGCCATGTGTTGATATACTTGAGTTGTGCCTCCTGAGATAATTCAGAGGAATTTGGGAGGTGCTCAAAAGACCCCAAGTTGCTTTTGAAGGATCTTTATTTTTGCTATACGCACCAAGGCCCATTCATTGCAATGGTAAGAAGTGATCTCTTCTTGATCATCCCAGAGTGCAGGACACGGAATAATGGGCTCAAGTTACAGGAAGCCAGATTCCGGCTGAACATCAGGAAAAACCTCCTGACTGTAAGAGCAATACGACAATGGAACACATTACCTGGGGAGGTGGTGGGCTCTCCCACACTGGAGGCCTTCAAGACGAGGCTGGACAGCCATTTGTCAGGGATACTCTGACTTGGATTCCTGCATTGAGCAGGGGGTTGGACTCGATGGCCTTGTAGGCCCCTTCCAACCCTACTATTCTATGATTCTATGATTCTATGATTCTATGATTCTATGATTCTATGATTCTATGATTCTATGATTCTATGATTCTATGATTCTATGAAGTGTGTTGGGCCTACCTCCACAGCAGCCCTGACATTTGGATGAAAACCACACCCGGGGGAGTCTTAGAGGGATCGCAGAGCTCCAGCTTACCTTGAGAGGTCCATTTTTGAAATGACCGTCTTCCTCCAAGGTAACACTTCAGGCCTCTGACGTAGGCAATAGTCCATGCAATCTTAAACAGTTAGAAAGGCCTAGTCCTCGAAATGCCACAAACCTCTTCGTTGTTTTTGCTGCTATGGACTAACTCGGCCACCCTCCTGGACATTCCTTCCTACAGCTCACGTTTGGCATCTTTGAACCTATCCAGAGGGAGAAAACGGTCTTCCCTTCCTTCTTCCGCATTGATCCCAATGAAGTGCCGCAATCTGAGGGCATCGTCAGGCTGCTCCTGCATTTCCATTGGAACTGGATTGGGCTGCTTGCTTCCGAGGATGACCGTGGTGAACGTTTCATCCAGACACTGACACCACTGCTCAAGCAGAATGACGTCTGTGTGGCCTTCGCCCGTATTATCCACGCATTGGGTATTCCTTTTCTATTAGAACTGATCCGTTCTGATGCTTGGGCTGAGTCGCAAGTGGTGATTCTCTTCGGGGACTCCAAGATCTTTCAAAACGTTGGATGGGCAATGGTAGAACATGAATATTTTACCAAGACCTCAATTAGGAAGGTTTGGATCTTGACACCACATTTGGAAATTCCTGGAAGATCAAACCGCTTGCTCCGTCTTAATCTGAGACCTTTCCATGGTGCTTTGCACTTAATGGTCCACAGAAGGAATGTGCCAGCTTTCAAACATTTCTTCTTGGATTTAGATCCCCTCCAACCACAAGGAGACGTCTTTCTCCATAAATGGTGGGCATATGAATTTATCTGTACATTCCAGAAACAAGGCCAAACCTCCTACTGGGGACACAATAACTGTACAGGGAAAGAGAAATGGGAGGACCTGCCAGGCCCCATGTTTGATATGAGCATGACCGGTCACAGCTACAGTATCTACAACGCCGTCTATTCCGTGGCACACGCGTTGCATGCCAGGTCTTCATCTGAATCTCAACATGCATGGATGGGGGATGGCAGGAGTCTTCTGAAGGTCCAGCCATGGCAGGTAACATCCTCCTTCAGAACTGGTTCTCTCATATAAAGTGCCTGGTTGATTTTTTACCATCCGGGACTGGAAGTGGTTTTACCATCAGGTACCGGCAGCAAATGGCCAGTCTGGGAGAAGCTGTATTAGTTCATACTAAAGTTCCTAAGGAAAAGATTCCCCATAGATATCCTTGCAGGGACACCATTTCCCTGGAGCGAGTTTAGGAAGAGAGTAGACAGTAGCAGAGACTTTTTGTACTTCTGTACCAAGAATGTGTGTAGGTATTTGGGAACAAGGAGGGAGGATTCAAGCAAGCCCCCACGACACACAGCGCTGGTCTCTAAAGCAGTACTGATCCCGCTCCCAAACTTTGCAGTATCAGACAGCAGGATTCCCCCCCACACACACACACACACACACACTCCTTTTTGCCAGACAGCAGCTGAAACTCAGATGTTGTTGTCTTTGCTGATAAGAGCCCTGCTCCTTCTCGTGCCCACACAGAGCTATTAGGATGTGTTGAAGCAAGCAGACACGAGCCAAAAAGCTCCAAGGGCTATAGAAGAATTTAATTTCTACTTACAAAACATGAAAAAATGCCCTGCTCACCAGCCCAAATGGGAGTGTGAGCAGGAGAACGTGCTCTCCCAAAACATTTGCAACTTCTCGAACTGGTGCTCGCTTTCGAAAATACATGCTTTTGGAAGAGAAAACAGTTTGCAATTGCGCAACGTTGAAAATGCACCATTTCACCCTTTAGTCTACGGAGGAAATTTGTGCAACTTTAGAAATGTATGCAAATGCGAGATTCATCCTTTTTTTTGCACAACTTTCCGATTCATGCCAAATCAAAGGCGAGCACAAACCAAGGAGAGGCAAATATCAGGCTTATGCTGGTGAATTCCCACATCACTTGTTTCCCCATCCCTACACTGGACATGTATATTTTACAGTTAGTGGCCTAGAAAGGGTGCGTTGGAGCAAGAAGGAACCAAGCAAGCCCCCGAAAACACTGGGTAAGCAGCTTCTCGCAGCTAGTGCCCAGTGAAGAAGCATCTTTAGCATTAAACCCCACAACAGAATACAGAACCAAGCAATCCCCAAGCTGAATGGCAGGCACAGTACGTTAGAAGACTTCAGACCCCCCTCACCGTCCCGAGAACCAGTCAGCCCATTTTCCAAGGACCTCTTACATTTCAGATTCTTGGCTCTTTGAAGACCGTCCGCTTTAACAACAGCGCTGGAGATGAAGTCTATTTCACCGATAATTCTGAGATGTCCTCTAGTTACGATATTGTGAACTGGATTTTCCTTCCAAATCACACTTTTGCCCCTGCGAAAGTCGGATGGCTGCATCCAGACGCTCCCCCAGGACAAGACTTCACCATTAACTCTGACGCAATCATCTGGCCTGCAGAGGTGGAGTTGAATCTTCTGGGGTCATGGGAGAAGTAAGGAATGTTGCAGTCTGTCCTTTGAGAACAGAAGTCTTTCTAGATGAGACCAACGTCTTTTTGAGTCCAGGGTGCAGGGTGCCGGTATCGCCCAATGGTCAAACACGATCTTTGGAGGCAGGAAGTTCCAGCTTTAGTCCCCAAATCTCCACATAGGCTGGAGAAAGGCCTCTGTCTAAAACCCTGGAGAGCTGCTGGAATTCATGCAGACTATGCCAGACTAGGTGGACCAAGTGTCTGACTCGCTAGAAAGCAGCTTCCAACTTAGATGGGTGTGTGTATGCATGTATGCATACATGCATACATCTCTCTCTCTCTCTCTCTCTCTCTCTCTCTCTCTCTCTCTCTCTGTGAATATATATAATCAGCCTTGAATACGAGAGTTCTAAGTCACTTCAACCCTCCTCAACTGGTGAAATATCCGTCATGTAATGGGAACTTGAGTCATTCTGAATCTAGCTTGGTGCAATTTCTGTCATCTGGATATCCTGAATTATTTGTCTTCTGCTTTTTAGGAGCCCCCCTTTGCGAGGTGTGTGCAAAGGTGCCGTCCAGGACACTGGCAAAAAGATCCAGAGGAGAAGCCGGTTTGCTGCTACAGATGTGATCGTTGCCCAGAAGGGACGATTTCTACCTGGACAGGTAGCTCAAAGTCTGGGAGCCATGTAGGATGTACTGGGGCAAGAGCCATGTAGGATATACAGGATGTACTGGGGCAAGAGTGGAGCTGGGAGAAGAGCGTAACCTAGACAAGGAGTCTGCCATTTCCCCAGGAATGGATTTTTTTCGGTTAATTCCATTCCAGGTTGCATATTTCTGTGGTTTCCTTGTTTGCAAAGTATTCAGAATTTCTTGAAGAAATCTTCTATTTCTATGTCTACTAATGCTCGCAAAAACAGTATCTGGAACTTCCTCATTGCCATTGGCTCACCTTTCCAGGGGTACGTTGTTTTGGCATCAGGCCTGAAGCTGTTTGGGCGGCACACTGATCCGGGCAGAGGGCTGGTCATCCTTTTAACAACTGGAGCTCGTAACCCCAGTGTCAGACAGATAGCCCCTTTTTCTGTAGTGTTTACCAGAACCTGCTTCCCATCTTCTACCCCAACTCATGTCCTCAGCCCTCAATCTAAAGAAAATGACAGATGTTGGTTGGTTTTGTTGGTTGGTTGGTTGGTTTATTGGTGCATTCAGAAGGCGCTGCAGGTGACAGATTGTGGCTCAGTTGTTCGTTCCCAAATTTTCATCTCTGCTTACAGAATTTGGGTTTTCCTTCATTGCACGCTATTAAGCATGCGTCTGATATCAGGGAGTGTCATATGAAAAGAAGGCGTTTTGCACCTTTTCTGACTCGGTTCTTATAAAATATGTTGCCAAAGCTTACAGAGAGGGCAAGGAAAGGGAGTTTCTGCACTTTAGGGTACAATAAACTTCCAAAAGGAGAATTGCATCGACTCCCTTGTGGGCTGATCTGGCACCAGCATCTGTGTCATGTTCACGGTGCTTCACTAATTGTTATTCATTGCAGATGCAGTTCACTGTACTCAGTGCCCAGAAGATCAACACCCTAATGAGAACCAAGACCAGTGTATCCCCAGAACTATGCACTTCCTTTCGTATCAAGAGACACTCGGATTCATTTTAGCAACTCTTGCTGCTTTCCTCGCTCTGATCACTGTCCTAGTGCTGGCAACGTTCATGAAACATCACGACACACCGATCGTCAAAGCAAACAACCGAGACCTCACCTATGTCCTCCTCATCTCCCTCCTGCTCTGCTTCCTCTGCTCCTTCTTGTTCATCGGTCAACCCACAAACATCACTTGTCTTTTCCGACAAGCAGCTTTCGGCATAATTTTCTCTTTGGCCGTTTCTTCCATGTTGGCCAAAACTGTCACCGTGGTTCTGGCCTTCATGGCCACCAAGCCAGGAAACGTGGCAAGGAAACTCTTGGGGAGACAATGGACCAACTCCATTGTCCTGTTCTGCCCCCTTGTGCAAGGTGTGATCTGTGCTGTCTGGCTGGCAACCTCTCCCCCGTTCCCAAACCTGGACTTCCATTCCCTGGCTGGAGAGATCATCGTGGAATGTCAGGAAGGCTCGGTCACCATGTTTATCAGTGTCTTGGCTTACATGGGTTTCCTGGCTCTCATCAGCTTCACAGTGGCTTTCCTAGCAAGGAAATTGCCAGACAGCTTTAATGAAGCCCAGTTGATCACCTTCAGCATGCTGGTGTTTTGCAGCGTGTGGGTCACCTTCGTGCCAACTTACCTGAGCACCAAGGGGAAGTCCATGGTGGCCGTGGAGATCTTCTCCATCTTGGCCTCTGCGGCTGGTCTCCTGGGTTGCATCTTTCTCCCCAAATGCTACATTATTCTCCTGAGGCCCCATCTCAATTCCAAGGATCATCTAATAAGGAGAAAGATTCTGTGATTTTTACTACTGCAGAGAAGTCACGGTGAATTCATTGTCCAGTCCCTCCGTCACATTTCCCCATGCTATGTATCCTTACAGGAGTCATTGTACTTTATTTTATTTAAAAAGACATCTTTCCAATCAAGTCCATTATTTCTGTATATGGGTTATTTACTGGTCATATATTTGTTTGTTTGTTTCAAGTGTGGTGTAGTGGTTAGAGCACAGGACTGGAACCTGGGAGATGTGGGTTCCAGTCCCCACTTGGTCATGAAGCTCCCTGGGTGGCTTTGGGCCACTCACTGACTCTGCGCCTAAGCTACCTCACACGGTTGTTGTGAAGATGAAATGGAGGAGGAGATAGATGCCCATGGAAGCTGCTCTGGGTTACCCGCAAGAGGAAAAAGTGCAGGATATAAATGTAAGAATAACAAATGTAATAGTAGTAGTAGTAGGAACAGTAGGAGGAATACTGACAGTAATAATCCAAATATCTGGGACTAGGACTAAGCAGCAAGGTGGCCAAGCTTGCTGATTATACCAAATTATTTAGTATAATAAGTTAATTTTTGTGAACCGCCCAGAGAGCTTCAGCTATTGGGCGGTATAGAAATGAAATGAATGAATGAATGAATGAATGAATGAATGAATAAATAAATAAATACGTTGGTATCATTAAACAATCTGGTATAGTTGAAACAAGGAGGGATTGCGAAGAGCTCCAGAAGGGTCACTCTATAGTGGGAAAATGGACATCAACATGGCAAATGCAGTTCTATGTAAGGAAGTGTAAAGTGATGCACATTGGGGTGGGATGTGGGGGGCAATCCCAACATCACTTGTATGCTCCTGACTGGCCAAGACAGAGAACTTGGGCTTCTGGTCGACAGTTCAATGACAATGTCAACCCAGTGTGCAGCAGAAAGAAGGCACATCCCACGTTTTCCAAGGCATAATTAGGAATGGGATCGACTTGGCTATGGGGATGGGAAAATGCTGCAGGGCATTGATGCTTCAACACACTCAACCCCCCCCCCCGCCCTTATCCATGACTTTCTGGTTCAAGTCAGGCCAATAGTGTATAAGGCCAGTAATTCCACATCTTCTCAGGCAATTTCTGCCGATTCAAACAAAAAGGAAAGTGCAAACTTCCCAGTTACACAAGATTCTTTGCGAAACTGGATCAGAAGTATGCCTTATCACGCACTCAGGAATTTCCTTTAATTCTTTTTTTTATCACAGAAGCTTCCACACTGCCATACTTTCTCCTGAGCAGTCCAGTCCTTACTTCCTACAAGTAAGCTATGCATTATCTGGGCCCTGTCTACGTGGCACCGCTTTCAGCCTTCACTCCGTCACAACTAGGGGTGCACGAAAGCCACTTACCTGGTCTCGCAGCTTGCTTCGCGGTGGGGGGGAGGCACTTCGCTGCTCCCCCCGAAGTTCAGGCCGGGGGGGGAGGCTTCCCTCCTCACCCAGCCAAAATTCAGGCCGGGGGGAGGCTTCCCGCCTCGCCCGGCTGAAATTTAGGCCGGGGAGGAGGTGCCTCGCCTCGCCCGGCCGCAAAATAAAAAGTTAACCCCCCCCCCGTGATAGGCTTCGTTAATCGTCACGTAGCCTATCACGGCTAGATCTGCAAAGTCAGCCGTGATAGGCTACGTTAATCATCGCGTAGCCTATCACGGGTGACTTTGAAGAAAAAAAGAAAAGCAAATACACAAATGGCGGCCCCCATAGTGAGCCGCCATTCGCGTTCCTTATTTGGTCGCTGTAGTCTACGTAAATCTTTACGTAGACTATGGCGAAAATAAGGGCAACGCTATTTGCGTTGCCCTTATTTTCGCCGTAGTCTATGTAAATCTTTACGTAGACTACAGGGACCAAATAAGGAACGCGAATGGCGGCTCCCTAAGGGGGCCGCCATTTGCGTATGCGCTTTTTTTTTTTTTTCAAAGTCACCCGTGATAGGCTACGTGACGATTAATGTAGCCTATCACGGCTGACTTTGCAGATCTAGCTGTGATAGGCTACGTTAATCGCTACGTAGCCTATCACAGGGGCGTTTTTGTTTTGTTTTTTTTCTTTTGAAGTTCACAGCCGGGGAGATGGGGCGCTTCTCCCCGGCCCGAATTTCGGCCGGGCAAGGCGGGAAGCCTCCCCCCCGGCCTGAATTTCGGCTGGGCGAGGAGGGAAGCCTCCCCCCCCCGGCCTGAACTTCGGGGGGAGCAGCGACGCGCCTCCCCCCCACCGCGAAGCAAGCTGCGAGACCAGGTAAGTGACTTTCGTGCACCCCTACGCAAAATGCGACGTCGGTTTGGGGAAGGGACAGATGGCTCGCAACCGCGGGGAACCCGCAGCAGATTGGAAACATCACAGCAAAGCGCTTCCATGGAAATCCGCATTTCCCAGGAGAAAACCACCGATGGCTGTGAAGTGGCGGCTGCGCTGTCTGTCCCGAGGCACCTCGATTTGCAGCTGCCCCGGAGTAAAATCCTTGTGTAGATGGGGCCTTGGAGAGCTTCGGCTATTGGGCAGGACAGAAATAAATACATACATGCATACAAACATACTTACATGTCTACTGTGCTGCTTCTAAGTAGGCCTGCTGTGGTGGATGCTTTGTGGATGCCCCTCCCTTTGTGGATGCCCCCTCCTAGGTAGGCTTTCACGCATAGCCAACCTGGTGGAGCATCTGAGCTCTGCCCCGAACTTTGCCCCCTTCACTCTGCGATGGACCCTAGCATCTCTCAAATCATGCTCCGCACCCTCCTCTTCCCCCGAAACCTGGGCTTTTATGGAGGAGGAAAGTGGCAGGAGGGGGCGTTCAGGCTGAGCCATCTGCGAGTCAAGGTCTCGGGGAGAAGGCCTTGCCGCAGCTGAGCTCACTAGGGAGGGAGCCTCCCCCTGTTCTGACTGTTCCCATGCTGAATCCAAGCTACTAAACATCTCCAGCTCCACATGCTCAGATTCATTCCTGACAGTTATTAATCCCAGATTTTAGAGGAAAGAAGATCACTTTGAATTTTGATCACTATCCAGATCACTTTGAATTTTGTTTCTGTCTTCCCAAGTATTAGCTGTCCCGCCCAATTTTGTGTCATCTGCACATGTGATCAGCATTCCCTGCACCTCCTTCTCCCAGTCATTCATACAAATGTGGAAGAGCACTGGGCCCAGGACTGAGCCCTGTGGTACCCCACTCGTTCCCTCTCCCCAGTTTGAGAAGGTCCCATTGAGAAGCACTCTTGGAGTCCAATTCTGTAGCCAACTGTGGATCCACCGCATCGTTGTTTCATCTAGCCCACATTGAGCTAGTTTGCTCATCAGGATATCATGGGGCACTTTGTCGAAAGCTTTGCTGACGTCGAGGTACAGCATCCCCACGGTCCACAAGGGAGGTGACTTGATCAAAAAGTGAGATCAGATTCATTTGGCAGGACTTGTTCTTGACAAATCCATGTTGGCCTCGAGTCATCACGGCATTGTTTTCAAGGTGCTTCCAGATGGATTGCTTGATCATCTGCTCCAGAATGTTCCCAGGGATTGATGTCAGACTGACTGCTCTGTAGTTCCCAGGTTCCTCCTTTTTACCCTTTTTGAAGATGGGGACAACGTTAGCCCTCCTCCAGTTTGCTGTTTTTACTCATGAGAGGACTTTGTGCACAGAAATGGAGACGTGTTTACGGGAAATTGAATACTTAGCTTTTCCTGTCTCTCCTTGCTATTCTCTGGAACTCTGCATTCAGTTGGATATATCTTCCCCTTTCTCCCTTGCTTTTCACTTCCCTTCTTTCCTCAGCTACTTGTAAAGCCTCCTCAGACAGCCACTTGGCTTTCTTGCATTTCTTTTTCTTTGGGATGGATTGAGTTGCTGCCTCCTGAACAATGTTACGGACCTCCATCCATAGTTCCTCAGGCACTCTGTCTATCAGGTCTAATCCCTGAAATCTATTCCTCACCTCCACTGTCTATTCATAAGGGATATGATTGAGGTCATACCTGAACGGTTTAGTGGTTTTCCCGACGTTCTTCAATTTCAGCTGAAATTTTGCAAGAAGCAGCTCATGATCTGAGCCAGTCAGCTCCAGGTCTTGTTTTGACTGACTGTATAGAGCTTCTCCATCTTTGGCTGCAAAGGACATAATCAATCTGATTTCGATATTGACCATCTGGTGATGTCCATGTGTAGAGTCGCCTCTTGTGCTGTTGGAAAAGAGTGTTTGCTATGATCAGCGTGTTCTCTTGGCAAAACTCTATTAGCCTTTGTCCTGCTTCATTTTGTACACCAAGGCCATGCTTGCCTGTTATCCCGGTGATTTCTTGACTTCCTACTTTAGCATTCCAATCCCCTATGATGAAGAGGACATCTTTTTTTGGTGTTAGTTCTAGAAGGTGTTGTAGGTCTTCATAGAACCGATCAACCTCAGCTTCTTCAGCATCGGTGGTTGGAGCATAGACTTGAATTACTGTGATGTTGAATGGTTTGCCTTGGATTCGTACTGAGATCATTCTATCGTTTCTGAGATTGTACCCCAGTACTGCTTTTCCCACCCATTTTGTCAGAACTCTCTGCCATGACCTGTCTGTCTTGGGTGGCCCTGCACGGCATAGCTTATGGCTTCACTGAGTTACGCAAGCCCCTTCGCCACAACAAGGCAGTGATCCATAATTTTCAAAAGTTTGCTGTTTTTACTCATGAGAGGACATTGTGCACAGAAATGGAGATGTGTTTACGGGAAATTGAATACTGAGCTTTTCTTTCTTTCTTTCTTTCTTTCTTTCTTTCTTTCTTTCTTTCCTTCTTACCTTCCTAGGGAGGTTGTGGGCTCTCCCACACTAGAGGTGTTCAAGATGAGGCTGGACAGCCATCTGTCAGGGATGCTCTGACTTGGATTCCTGCACTGAGCAGGGGGTTGGACTCGATGGCCTTGTAGGCCCCTTCCAACCCTACTATTCTATGATTCTCTTCTCTTCTCTTCCCTTCTCTTCTCTTCTCTTCTCTTCTCTTCCTTCCTTCCTTCCTTCCTTTCCTTCTTACCTTCCTAGGGAGGTAGTGGGCTCTCCCACACTGGAGGCGTTCAAGACGAGGCTGGACAGCCATCTGTCAGGGATGCTCTGACTTGGATTCCTGCACTGAGCAGGGGGTTGGACTCGATGGCCTTGTAGGCCCCTTCCAACCCTACTATTCTATGATTCTCTTCTCTTCTCTTCCTTCCTCCCTTCCTTCCTTCCTTCCTTCCTTCCTTCCTTCCTTCCTTCCTTTCCTTCTTACCTTCCAGTGTGGGAGACGTTCAAGACGAGGCTGGACAGCCATCTGTCAGGGATGCTCTGACTTGGATTCCTGCACTGAGCAGGGGGTTGGACTCGATGGCCTTGTAGGCCCCTTCCAACCCTACTATTCTATGATTCTATGATTCTATGATTCTCTTTCTTTCTTTCTTTGTTTCTTTCTCTTCTCTTCTCTTCTCCCTTACTGAGTTTTTTCTTTTCTCTTTTCTTTTCTTGGAGACGAGAACTAGTATGTCTTTGTTGAAAGTCATGTTGATTTCGATATGTTTGCAGTCCTTTCCGAAAGCTTATTCCTTCAAATACACAGAGTGCTGCCTGTTTATAATTTCGGCCTTTCGGTATCTGAGCCCTTATTTCTATGGCTACGGAAATGACACGATTGCATCCAGCAGACTCCCCTCCCCACATGCAAAATGACTGAATCAGACAGCCGTGGGGATGCTTTCACTGTTTCCCAAGCTGAATCCCCAGCACGTCTCCTATTTTCCCTGGCATTTGGCCATGGATGATGGGAACTGAACTCCCAAATCTGGGAATTCAAGGTTGGGAAGCAGATCTGGAATGGGCAGACATCAGGTTGCCCACTCCAGGCTTCCGGGATGTACTTTTTTTTTAATTTCATTTTTTTACTGGCACCCTGAAATCCCCCCGCTGGAGCCTGAAGCCAGAAAGACACAGACACTTAGAATTAAAGCATACCGAGTGCAAGGTTTTGTTCTGAGTCCAAGAACTGAAGAACAGGCCTTGGACGCAAAACCCGATTCTTGTCAAATCGTCTTCCGTTCAGCTGTATATTTTAGGGTGGGAGGGAGGGATTTGTTGCTGCTGTTATTATACAGTTGGGAGCCAGAATTGCGTGCTGACCCAGAGATCTACCAGCTGATCGAGACCTACGTTCCCCACCCCTGCCTGAGATGGATTCTGCTTGGGCCACTGGGTGGGTCAGTGGGGTGGGGATTTCTTCATCATTACCAGGCGGCCCCACTCCCAGATACTGGAAGACCAAAACGATGAACAGTCATCATGGAACGAAATTGTCGGTTTCTGCCTCTGCTCCGTGCAGAAGACCCCTCCAAACGAAGCAACCCAAGAACCCTCAGGTCTCCGACTGCCATTCTAGGTTGAAGCCAGTCTTGACAAGCCCCTCAGACTCCTGAACCAAATCGGGGAATTTGAGCATCAGCTGTTGCCTCTCCTCGGAAGGAGCCCTCTGGTCCGAAAGCAAAGCGGGTGAACCGTGGGCCCCTCGCCCCGAACCCTCTTGTGTCAACTTACAATGGAACAGCAGAGAACTTTGATGTGCCAAAACTATGGAAGTCAAGTCTTCTGACTTTGTATAGTAATAATTGCCGAGGGGCAAATTCCCCCCGACAGTAAGGTCTCCCGGCCTGTAATAGTCTCTTCCCTGGATATACAGCGAGGCCGAGCGGCACTTGTTCCTTAGCATCCTCCGGGTGGCCTGAGGCAGGATCCAGAACAGCAGCAGCCAAATCATCAGTGGCAGACCCGGCATTCCCCCCGTAGGTCAGAGCCAGGAAGAACCTGCAGGAGAGCTGCCTATACAGGCCCCAGCAGGGGAATTATTAATTCTCAGCCAGGAATGACCAGGTGCCCAGTGACCAGACACCACCCCAGCCCCACATGGAAGGGCTCGCGGTGTCTTTGTAGTCATCCTGTTTTCTTCAGGCTGCCTTTGTTATTGACCTTCTGGATGGAGGTCCATGGGGGATTCCTCAGAGATTACTGTCATCTGATCTGGGGGTTGGACTTGATGGCCCTGTAGGCCTCTTCCAACCCTACTATTGTATGATTCTACTATTCCATGATTCTATCCGATAATCCCAGGCTACAGGAAGGATGGCAGGCTCCGAGCGCTGGGCTCCCTTTGCACTTTGGAGGGGGAAAGCAGGCTTGCGCCACTCTCTGCTTCTCCATGGGCCAGTTGGATTTGACGTTAGTCGTCTGGTCCTGCCCGTGGACCCGCGCACATTCCAAGATGGAGTCTTGGCTTGTGCCAAAGCTGATGGCTGGGAAAGGGAGGCGCTTGCACCTGATTATAGCAGTGGAGGGCTGGGTAGTAACACACTGCTGGATGACAGGCCTGGTCTGTCCTGGTCTGTCGGCCATTACAGCACCTTGTAGGGGCAGAGCACCTCTTCGGATGGCCCACCCACAAAGACCTATGCAACTTGAGGGGGTCCGGAATGGTTTTGGCTGGTCTGGCAGGCGCCCCTGCTGAAACCCTACTCTTGCTGTAGCATCTAAGCATCCTTTCTGGCCCTGTGGAGCTTGGATGGCTCCTTGGATTTCAAGGGAGCTTTGGGCAATGAGGCAGGCTGGATAACAGCTGGCGCCCAAGTGGTGCAGGGATCAGAACAAATGCGACTGAGCGGAGGTGAGAACACATCATCACACCTGCCATGTGGTGGTGGTGGTGGTGGCAGTGAAAGAGGACGATTTCTTGGCCATCGTGGCACCAGGATGGCGATGGAGTTGACTTTAGTTGCCAGGGTTTGCCCTTGGGCCTGCGTGAAGCTGAGCACCTAAATCCATGGTTCACAGCTCAGGAATCATGGCATCATGGACCTTCCCTGGCCACCCCCAGACAGATGTTCTGGATGAATGCTAGAACGGCAGCCTGAATTTGATCCTGCGGACAGTTTACCTAGAAGATCCCTCAGACTGAGGACAACATGTTGCCTTAACCCTGGCTCAGGTGACTCACCTCTGCATCATCACTGACACCTGGCATTCAGTTTCTTGGTGATCTCTCATGCTACAGATAACTTTGCCGATACCTGTCCTTCCCAATCCTCCAGATGTTTTCAACGGGAGCTCCTACCATTCCTAACCAGTATGGCCAGTGGCTATGGTGTCTGGGAAAGATGGGAGTTGCAGTCTGACACATCTGGAGAGCACCAGGTAGAGGGAAGCTGGCTGATTCCGATTACGCCAGGGATGCAAAACATCTCCAGGCATCACTGCGTTGTGGCCTCAGAAAGTCCTGGACCTTGTCTAGGAAGAGATGCGAGACTGGTGATGGTCTGGTATGATCGAGCCCTTCAGAAGCAAATGCAGATGGACAATTGTGATCATGCCAAGGCCTGGCCTGTTGGTCTGGGCATTCAATGGGAAGGCGTGATGGGGGCCCCAGTGGCCTTTCAGCACACCTGTGTGGCCCACATTGTCCCCCTGAACACATACCTCCAGCATGCCTCCACTTGCCCTCTCTTCAATTTACTCTGATACCAACCTCCAGTCACTTAGGAATGGAGGTCAAAGGAGCTGAGCTAATGGGACAGGGAGGCAGATGGGCAGGGAAGGGCCACAGTCCACCGCTGGAGCACACACTTTGTACACAGAAGGCCGTGGGTGCAATCCCCAGTTGGGGTTGGGAAAGACTTTGGTCTGAAGCCCTGGAGAGCCATTGCCAGTTTTGGTGGACCAGTGGCAGGCAACGTGGCCCCCGCAGGAACTGGTGTGCCCTCTGGCACCATAGTGTCCGTAAGCGGATGTGCTCGTCCGTGGGTTGCCCATTTTGTGCTGGTGCCCGGAACTTTCTCACACTGCCAAAAAAACGTTGCTAATGCTGGCAAAGACAATACTGGGTTTGACAGATCAGCGGTCTAACCCGGTGCAAGGCGGCTTCCTTCCACGTTTCTCTCTCTCTCCCTCTCAGAAGGAGCAACTGCCTAAGTTCCAGTTCCATCTCGTCGAGGGACTTTGATCTGCGGAACGATTGCGCATTTTCGAAACCTTTAAAGGCCTGCGTGCAATGTGCTTCCCACCTTCCAGTCATGCTTTGGGCTTCTCGTCCTTCAGATACTGAGTTAGCCCGACGTGCTACAAAATCCCAGAATCTTGCCATCACTTCCTCTGACATGGCTGCCTCTATGTCTGCCCGTAACGGTATCCGTTATCTGTCTTCCTTTTCGAACAGCAACTGTTCACATGACTGAGGCATGTAATTCTTCACAGGTTCATTTTTATTTTCTTACCCTGCTCTTCAGCCCCAAAATGCTCCCAGGTTGCCAAGTTTGAAAATAAGACAGCCCCTGCCCTTAGGCTTACAAGCGAAAAGACATGACATGAAAGGAAAAGTGCTACGGAGGGAGAAGAAAAACAGAACAAAACTCAGTCACCTGTTCTTCGGTTCAAACAGGGGTGGAAGAGCCAGTGAGCGTTGAGCTTGTCAACATTCCCCAGTTTCCACTTCAGGGCTCAGGTCATCTCATTCCTATCCCCAAAAGGGGAGGGCTTCCCCCACCCCATCGTCCTAGCAGAAAAGTGTGCATTCAGGGGCCCGATTTCTAAAGCGCACCCCCCAAATGCACAATTTCCCCCATAAGCTAAGGTGTGAAATGCATATTTCCATGTGTGTTTCAAAGAGCACATTAATACTTGTGAGCAAGTTAACCATTCCCCCCCCCCAAAAAAATGTGTTTGCAAGTCGAGGAACATGCCAGGATTTCCTGACAGCCGCGTTCCCCTTTGCCTTCGAGGTTGGGAACGTCTGTGGCACATCTGAGCAGAGAAGGAATCCAGGAGAAACCCTCTGTCACCCCTATTGTGGAAGTCCTCAGAGGTGCTCCTTCCGGCAGGGAACGGCAAAACAAGCTCCCTGCAGCTGTTCCTCTGGCTGATGGATGGGGCCGCGCATCCTTCTGCTCTCCCTCGTGCGTTGCAAGCTCCTCGCCAGCTTTTTCTGCACTGTGCCAGAGCTACGACCTTGCACAAAAATCCACCAGGGTTTGCCCGGGCGACCCCTGGACGCCGGAGCAGAATGCATCACAGGCACAAACTCTCCTCACCTCCTTTCTCCTTCCGATCTCTGGTGACCACATCTAGCACAACAAAGGGACTCGGCTCTCATCTGAGCAGAGGGGAAGGAGGGCATTTTCTAAAGCCCTGGTATCATTATCGGGGTGTACGAATTGTGTACCTTCCGTGCCGCTTGACTTCCGCAGTTGGCGGCCACTTTGACAGTACCAGTTTGAGGTACTGTCGTTTGCAAGCCCCCGGGATTCTCCTCTCTTCTTTCCGTTCCGAGATGCCGAACATTACGAAGATAAATCCGTGCTGACAGCTATTATTCTGTATAATAATATAATAATTATATAATATAATAATAATGATATGAAGAATGATGACGTTATTCTGCATAACTTCCATAAGGAAGGCTATTTTTCGTGGATATTTACGTATTTTTCCCCCCTGCCCTGAGATGTGCAGGAACTGCGTTCAGCCAAAACGCTTCCTCCTCCCTCCTCAGGGCTTCCCAAAACAAGGCTGCCCTGGGTGTGCCTGAGTGATGCACGCTTGGTTTAAAGCAGCGCTGTTGAAAGAAAGAAAGAAAGAAAGAAAGAAAGAAAGAAAGAAAGAAAGAAAGAGAGAAAGAAAGAGAGAGAGAGAGAGAGAGAGAGGAGAGAGAGAAAGAGAGAGAGAGAGAAAGGGAGAGAGAGAAAGAAAGAGAGAGAGAGAAAGAGAGAGAGTGAGAGAGAGAAAGGGAGAGAGAGAGAGAGAGAGAGAGAGAAAGAGAGAGAGAGAAAGAGAGAGAGAGAGAGAGAGAGAAAGAAAGAGAGAGAGAGAGAAAGAGAGAGAGAGAGAAAGAAAGAGAGAGAGAGAGAGAGAGAGAAAGAAAGAGAGAGAGAGAGAGAGAGAGAGAGAGAGAGAGAAAGAAAGAAAGAAAGAAAGAAAGAAAGAAAGAAAGAAAGAAAGAAAGAAAGAAAGAAAGAACCTTTTAAAATGACCATGCCGGTCTGCAGCCCTGCACGAGTGTTATTCCCCCTGCTAGGCTTTCTATGTCCACATCCAGCCTTGTTGGTGACATGGTGAGGCTAAAATGGAGAGGAGAACCACCTCTGTGCATGTCTACTCAGAAGTAAGTCTTACTGAGTTCGATGCGACTTACTCCTACACATGTCAGCACCCCGCTTGCCCCCAGCTTAGCCTGGTATTTCCACATCCAGCTCATGATGTGGAAATACAAACTGATGCGGCTGCAAAAGAGGCCAATGCTGTTTTGGGCTGCATTCATAGAAACATCGCTTCCACATCCCGGGAAGTCCTAGTCCCCTCTACTCAGCACTGGTTGGGCCTCATCTGGAGTACTGTGGCCAGATCTGGGCAGCACACTTGAAGGATGCAGACTAGGGATGGCGGAGAATTTCTCCCCGAAACTTCAGGGGGCCGAGCGCCAACGTGTTCGGCCCCCCGAACAAGTTTCGGGGAGAAATTCTCCGCACCCCCCGCACCCCGCACCCCCCCCCCCCGGGACGGGACTTACCTTTGCCGAATGTCCCTCCCGGCGGCAGGTCCGGCCGGCAGTTCGGCGGGTGTTCGTGCAGCAAGGCCATCGAGTCCAACCCCCGGCTCAGTGCAGGAACCCAAGTCAGAGCATCCCTATAGACTTATAGAATAGTAGGGCTGGAAGGGGCCTGCAAGGCCATAGAGTCCAACCCCCTGCAATACCTGCAATGTTTGGGAGAGTGCTGTATAGGTATAATCTGCAATTGGATTTATATTTGGATATTAGGTTTCTTCTTATTGAAGTTTAATATAATCATTTTCTGTCTGTCTGTCTGTCTGTCTGTCTGTCTTTCTTTCGTTCCCCCCTTCTTTTGCTATCCTCCCTTCTCCCCCCCCCTCCAGAATTGTTGTTGTTGTTCAGTCGTTCAGTCGTGTCCGACTCTTCGTGACCCCATGGTCCAGAGCACGCCAGGCCTTCCTGTCCTGCGCTCTCTCCCGGAGCGTGCTCAAGTTCATATTCATTGCATCCGTGATGCTATCTAGCTATCTCATCCTCTGCCGTCCCCTTCTCCTTTT
This sequence comes from Heloderma suspectum, assembly GCF_057233095.1. Classification (NCBI taxonomy): domain Eukaryota; kingdom Metazoa; phylum Chordata; class Lepidosauria; order Squamata; family Helodermatidae; genus Heloderma; species Heloderma suspectum. The sequence goes on from NC_139476.1 coordinate 19,324,549, forward strand.
GCCTTCAGTCTTTCCCAGCATCAGGGTCTTTTCCAGGGAGTTTTCTCTTCGCATTAGCTGGCCAAAATATTGGAGCTTCAGCTTCAGTATCTGTCCTTCCAATGAGCAGTCAGGGTTGATTTCCTTTAGGATGGACTGATTTGACCTCCTTGCAGTCCAGGGGACTCGTAAGAGTCTTCTCCAGCACCACAGTTCGAAAGCATCAATTCTTCGGCGCTCAGCCTTCCTTATAGTCCAGCTCTCACAGCCATACATTACTACTGGGAAAACCATCGCTTTGATTAGACGGACCTTTGTCGGCAAGGTGATGTCTCTGCTTCTTACTATGCTGTCTAGGTTGGCCATAGCTTTCCTCCCCAGGAGCAAGCGTCTTTTAATTTCATGGCTACAGTCACCGTCTGCGGAGATCTTGGAGCCCAAGAAAGTAAAATCTGTCACTGCTTCCATTTCTTCCCCTTCTATATGCCAGGAAGTGATAGGGCCAGATGCCATGATCTTAGTTTTTTTAATGTTGAGTTTCAAACCAGCTTTTGCACTCTCCTCTTTCACCCTCAACAAGGGGCTCTTGAGATCCTCTTCGCTTTCTGCCATTAGGGTGGTATCATCTGCATATCGGAGGTTGTTGATAATTCTCCCGGCAATCTTAATTCCGACCTCTGATTCATCCAACCCGGCGTTTCTCATGATGTACTCTGCATATAAGTTAAATAAGCAGGGTGACAATATGCAGCCTTGTCGTACTCCTTTCCCAATTTTGAACCACTCGGTTGTTCCATGTCTGGTTCTTACTGTTGCTTCTTGACCCTGGTACAGGTTTCTCAGGAGACAGGTAAGGTGGTCTGGTACTCCCATCACTTTAAGAATTTGCCACAGTTTGTTGTGATCCACACAATCAAAGGCTTTAGCGTAGTCAATGAAGCAGAAATAGACGTTTTTCTGGAATTCTCTTGCTTTCTCCATGATGCAGTGAATGTTGGCGATTTGATCTCTAGTTCCTCTGCCTCTTCGAAACCCAGCTTGTACTTCCAGTAGTTCTCGGTTCGCATACTGCTGAAGCCTAGCTTGTAGGATTTTGAGCATCACCTTGCTGGCATGTGAAATGAGCGCAATGGTGCGGTAGTTTGAACACTCTTTGGCGTTGCCCTTCTTTAGAATTGGAACATAAACTGACCTTTTCCAGTCTCGTGGCCACTGTTGAGTGTTCCAGATTTGTTGGCATATTGAATGCAGCACTTTAACAGCATCATCTTTTAGGATTTTAAATAGCTCGGCCGGAATACTGTCATCTCCGCTAGCTTTGTTGTTACTAATGCTTCCTAAGGCCCACTTGACTTCACTCTCTAGGATGTCCGGCTCAAGTTCAGTGACTGCACTATCATGGCTATCAGGGACATTCAGATCTTTCCTGTATAGTTCTTCTGTGTATTCTTGCCACCTCTTCTTAATCTCATCTGCTTCTGTTAGGTCCCTGCCTTCTTTGTCCTTTATCATGCCTGTCTTTGCACAAAACGTTCTCTTGAGATCACCAATTTTCTTGAAGAGATCTCTAGTCTTTCCCATTCTATTGTTTTCCTCGATTTCTTTGCATTGTTCATTTAAGAAGGCCTTCTTGTCTCTCCTTGCTATTCTCTGGAACTCTGCATTCAGTTGGGTATATCTTCCCCTTTCTCCCTTGCTTTTCGCTTCCCTTCTTTCCTCAGCTACTTGTAAAGCCTCATCAGACAGCCACTTGGCTTTCTTGCATTTCTTTTTCTTTGGGATGGATTTCGTTGCTGCCTCCTGAACAATGTTACGGACCTCCGTCCATAGTTCCTCAGGCACTCTGTCTATCAGGTCTAATCCCTGAAATCTATTCCTCACCTCCACTGTATATTCATCAGGGATATGATTGAGGTCATACCTGAACGGTTTAGTGGTTTTCCCGACGTTCTTCAATTTAAGCCAAAATTTTGCAAGAAGCACCTCATGATCTGAGCCACAGTCAGCTCCAGGTCTTGTTTTTAGTGACTGTATGGAGCTTCTCCATCTTTGGCTGCAAAGGACATAATCAATCTGATTTCGATATTGACCATCTGGTGATGTCCATGTGTAGAGTCGCCTCTTGTGCTGTTGGAAAAGAGTGTTTGCTATGATCAGCGTGTTCTTTTGGCAAAACTCTATTAGCCTTTGTCCTGCTTCATTTTGTACACCAAGGCCATGCCTGCCTGTTATCCCGGTGATTTCTTGACTTCCTACTTTAGCATTCCAATCCCCTATGATGAAGAGGACATCTTTTTTTGGTGTTAGTTCTAGAAGGTGTTGTAGGTCTTCATAGAACCGATCAACCTCAGCTTCTTCGGCCTCAGTGGTTGGGGCATAGACTTGAATTACTGTGATGTTGAATGGTTTGCCTTGGATTCGTACTGAGATCATTCTATCATTTTTAAGATTGTACCCCAGTACTGCTTTTCCCACCCTTTTGTTGACTATGAGTGCTACTCCATTTCTTCTAAGGGATTCTTGCCCACAATAGTAGATATGATGGTCACCTGAATTAAATTCGCCCATGCCTGTCCATTTCAGTTCGCTGATTCCCAAGATGTCGATGTTCAATCTTGCCATCTCCTGTTTGACCACCTCCAGCTTACCTTGATTCATTGATCTGACATTCCAGGTTCCTAAACAATATTGTTCTTTACAGCATCGGATTTTCTTTTCACCACCAGACACATCCACAGCTGAGTGTCCTTTCGGCTTTGGCCCAGCCGCTTCACTCTTTCTGGCGCTACTTGGAAATTCCCTCTGCTCTTCCCCAGTAGCATATTGGACACCTTCCGACCTGAGGGGCTCATCTTCCGGAGTCATATCTTTAGCCTTGTGATACGTTCCATGGGGTTTTCTTGGCAAGAATACTGGAGTGGGTTGCCATTTCCTTCTCCAGTGGACCACATTTTGTCAGAACTCTCCGCCATGACCTGTCCGTCTTGGGTGGCCCTGCACGGCATAGCTTATGGCTTCACTGAGTTACGCAAGCCCCTTCGCCACAACAAGGCAGTGATCCATGAAGGGGACCTCCAGAATTATGTTGTTGTTATTATTTCATTTATAAAAATGAAATAAAAATAGATTCCAAAAAAAGGGGGGGGGGAAGAGAAGGACACCAGAGAAGGAAGGTCCGGCAGAACACACAGGGAGGCACTCCCCCTGGCCAGGCCCTGGTGTAGATCGCCCACCCAGGGCCCCAAAGCGGGGCTGGACTGGATGGCCTTGTAGGCCCCTTCCAACCCTACTATCCTATGGGGCGGTCTCTGTCCCCTAACCAGGCCCGGAGCCCGGCTGACAACCCGTCTCGCCCCGAAATCCCCCGAGCTGAGGAGCTGCGACACACCCCTGCGCCTGGCCCAAGGAGGTTAGGCTGGGAGCCAGTGGGAAACGAGCCAGCACCGTGGGGTTCAGGGAGGGCATCTTTCGAACCCAGGACCTGCCGCTGCCTCTTTTAGGCAAGCTCGAGCCGCACCTCGCCCTGGAGAGGCATGCGCCATGGCCCTGTTGTAAATCCAACATCCTTAATCCTTCAAAGCACATGGCCCCCACTTTTATCACAGACTTTCAAAGACTGTAATAGGGTTAGGATTTAAAACACAGGATTTAGGATTTAAAATATAATAGGGTTAGGATTTCAAAGCACATGGCCCTCCGCTATTATCACAGACTTTGAAAGAATGTAATAGGGTTAGGATTTAAAATACAGGATGTAGGATTTAAACTATAATAGGGTTAGGATTTCGAAGCACATGGCCCCCACAATTATCACAGACTTTGAAATAATATAATAGGGTTAGGATTTAAAATACAGGATATAGGATTTAAAAGCACATGGCCCCCACTATTATCACAGACTTTGAAATAATATAATAGGGTTAGGATTTAAAATACAGGATTTAGGATTTAAAATATAATAGGGATAGGATTTCAAAGCACATGGCCCTCAACTATTATCACAGACTTTGAGAGAATGTAATAGGGTTAGGATTTAAAATACAGGATTTAGGATTTAAACTATAATAGGGTTAGGATTTCAAAGCACATGGCCCCCTCTATTATCACAGACTTTGAGTGAATGTAATAGGGTTAGGATTTAAAATATAGGATTTAGGATTTAAAAGCACATGGCCCCCACTATTATCACAGACTTTGAAAGAATGTAATAGGGTTAGGATTTAAAATACAGGATTTCGGATTTAAACTCTAATAGGGTTAGGATTTAAAAGCACATGGCCCCCACTATTATCACAGACTTTGAAAGAATATAATAGGGTTAGGATTTAAAATACAGGATTTCGGATTTAAACTATAATAGGGTTAGGATTTCAAAGCACATGGCCCCCACTATTATCACATACTTTGAAAGAATATAGTAGGGTTAGGATTTAAAATACAGGATTTCGGATTTAAACTATAATAGGGTTAGGATTTCAAAGCACATGGCCCCCACTATTATCACAGACTTTGAAAGAATATAATAGGGTTAGGATTTAAAATACAGGATTTCGGATTTAAACTATAATAGGGTTAGGATTTCAAAGCACATGGCCCCCACTATTATCACAGACTTTGAAAGAATATAGTAGGGTTAGGATTTAAAATACAGGATTTCGGATTTAAACTATAATAGGGTTAGGATTTCAAAGCACATGGCCCCCACTATTATCACAGACTTTGAAAGAATATAATAGGGTTAGGATTTAAAATACAGGATTTCGGATTTAAACTATAATAGGGTTAGGATTTCAAAGCACATTTTGTTGTACAGTCGTTCAGTCGTGTCCGACTCTTCGTGACCCCATGGACCATAGCACGCCAGGCAGGACTGGGGAAGAGTCCCCACCTGAAACCCTGGGTCGCCGCTGCCAGCCCGTGCCGAAAAGTATCAGGAGAAGGAGATGGTCCGGCCGGGAAGACGGGGGCCTCTGAGTTGGTCCACTGCCTCCTGTCCCACTCCCTTCACACAGCACCCGCAGGGGGGCTGTCATGCATCTGAGCCAACAGCACAGATGTGCAATTGCGCAGACAGGCCATGCTGGCCATGCTGGGGCTGACGGGAGCCGTGGCCCAACGCATGCAGGGGCCGCCCGGCTGGGCAAGGCCTGTCCGCAGCCTTGCTTCATGCTGCTGCTGGGGCCAGGCGTCTGTGTGTGCGGAGAGGGAATGTTCTCATGCGCTCATGTCCCATCACAGAGGGGCTTCGTCTGCGCGTGTCGTTCCGCCCTAACTGCACCACGAAGACACCCCCCCCCATGTATTCCCCAAGGTAAAATCTCCCTCTTTGGGACGGACGGACACGAGGTGGGCCAATCCCCTTTGGAGACCCCAACCGAAAAGAGGGGGGGCTCCCAGAGGAGGCCTTTCCTGCGCCGCCGGCCTGCCTCAGCCCCGTCAGTTTTACAGGGGTCCAGACGTCGTCGCCTGCATCCTCTAACCCTCCCGTGTCCTCCCACCGCCTCTTCTGAGGGAGATCCGTTAAGGAAGGCCGGAAGAGCAATGCAGGGCCTTCTGGGCCTCTTCTGCACGGGAATCAGCCTGCTTCGATGGCCTCCCACAATGCCCCTCGGGGTCTCCCTCAGACTTGCTCCTCCGGCGCGAGACCGGCTCTCTCCCCCCAGCTCTCCTCCGCCCTGGCTCTGGGGCGCCCGTCTCCAATGCACTCCACGTGTGGATGCGTGGCTTGACCAACGCCCTGGATGGTTATTTCCCGGCTATTTCCCCTCCAGCCGAAGGGGACTAAAAGGAGGACGGAGCTGCGAGTTGGCGACATGCTCCTTTGTGTGGGCCGGTAACCGGATGGGCAGCCAAATTAGGCGCACGGCGACTCCACTAAAGAGCCTGGCCATCTTTGAACGGGGAGGGACAAGGTCAGCCCAACCAAGCAAGATGTCAGCTGGACGGCCAGATATAACCTGTGAAAAGGAACTAGCGGATGGACCGTTTGGCTACTCCTGGGAACTTCCACACAAAGACGGGTTTAAGCCTATCCGCACAGCTCGCTCCTCAAGGAAATCGACCTTGAGGGCTCACTGGAGGGACAGATGCTGAAGCTGAAGCTCAAATATTTGGGCCACCTAATGCGGAGAGGAAACTCCCTGGGAAAGACCCTGATGCTGGGAAAGACCGGAGGCAAAAGGAGAAGGGGGCGGCAGAGGGTGAGATGGCGGGATAGCATCACCGGTGCAACGAGTATGGACTTGCGCGCGCTCCGGGAGAGAGCGCAGGACGGGAAGGCCTGGCGTGCCGTGGTCCACGGGGTCCCGGAGAGTCGGACACGGCCGAACGACCGAACGACCACACAGCTCACACATGACAGCAGCTCCAAGGGTCCCCAAGCACGGCTCTGCCACACCCGGGTCCTCCCTCTCCCCCGTCATCAGTCTGGACTGATGCACTTTGGCCCAAGCTCCGGCTCCATCGTGGATTTCGGTCCCCAGCCCACACAGGCCCCAGGCCGGAGCCTGACAACGCAAGCCCAGCCTCAGAGCCTGCCCCACAGAGAAGCCCCTTTTCTCCTCCCACCGCCGTGCAAAGGGAGCTCAGCGCCGTGGGGCTGCGGTTGTTTTGCCGCCCTGGGATTGTGGAAATGACCGCGATTGCTGTCGAATCCCCCGTGGATTCCCGCCCACCGAGCCAACAGCAAAGAAATCCAGGAGAAAACATGCTTCGTCTAAATATGGCCTGAGCCCCTTCTGTGTGGGGGGGCTGGGGGCTGATCAGCTGGGGCTCATCATGTCTTGCTAAGACCTAATTCCCCTGCTGGGGCCCGTATTTTCAGCTCGTCCTTCTTCGGGTCCTGTTGGTTGCTGGCCGAGCAGGAAAGCATGTCTGTGCCGCTGATGGGTTGGCTTCCTCTGCTGCGGCTTTGGATCCTGCCTTTGGCCACGCAGAGGATGCCGAGGGCTGCTTGTCTCTTGCCCAGGCCCAACGAACCGCCAGCCTATTCCAGCCCGGGAGACCTCACCGTCAGGGGCAGTTTACCGGCTGGCGTGAATTATTATGCAGAGACACGAGACTTTCGTGCTTTAGCCCCGCCAGACATCCGCACGTCTGGTCTGTAAGTTTCCACAGGAGGGGTCTGGGAGAGGCATTTGCTGGCTTTGCTGGCAGGCTAGAGGGCTCCTTCCGGGCTGACCCTAACTTGGCTCCTACCCGCAGGGAGAACCAGGGGCTTGGGGGTTCTTCCCCGGAAGAAGAGGAAGCGGCAATATACAGAGTCAGGCCCTTGGTCCGTCTAGCCCGGTATTTTCAGCACTGGCGGGCAGCCGCAGCTCTCCAGGGTTTCAGGCAGGAGGTTTTCCTTCCTGTTTTGGAGAAGCCCGGCATCGAACCTGGGACTTCCTGCAGGGAAAGGACGCAGACCTTCCGTCCTTTCCAGGCAGTCATGGAAAGGGCGAAATTCCTCTCTCACACATTCCTCTGTCACACTGAGCTATGTTTGGTCCCGGTCTGAGCTGGAGCATAATTCCGCCTTCCCTCTCTGGCATGATAGGTGGTGCTGATCCAAGCTGCAGGTGACACAGAATTGGGCGGGATAGCCAATACCTCGGAAGGCAGAAACAAAGTTCAAAGTGATCTGGATAGGCTGGGGCACTGGGCAGAAAACGGCAGAATGAAATCTAACAGGGATAAATGCCAAGTTCTGCACAAAGAAACCAAATGCACAGTTATGAGACGGGGGATGCTTAGCTCAACAGCACTACAAGCGAGAAGGATCTCGGAATGGTTGCAGCTCACATGCTGAGTATGAGCCAACACTGTGATGTGGCTGCGAAAAAGGCAAATGCTCTTTGGTGCTGCCTTAATAGAAGCATCGCTTCCAATTCCCGGGAAGGGTTAGTCCCCCTCTACTCAGCACTGGTTATGAGCCAACACTGTGATGTGGCTACGAAAAAGGCAAATGCTCTTTGGTGCTGCCTTAATAGAAGCATCGCTTCCAATTCCTGGGAAGTATTAGTTCCCCTCCACTCAGCACTGGTTCGGCCTTATCTGGAGTCCTGTGTCCAGTTCTGGGCGCCACACTTGAAGAAGGATGCAGACAAACTGGAGAGGGTTCAGAGGAGGGCAACGAAGAGAATCAGGGGACTGGAAACAAAGCCCTGCGAGGAGAGACTGAAAGAACTGGGCTTGTTTAGTCTCGAGAAGAGAAGACTGGGGGGAGATAGGACAGCGCTCTTCCAGGACTTGAAAGGCTGTCCCAGAGAGGAAGGCCAGGATCTCTTCTCCATCATCCCAGAATGCAGGACACGGAATCATGGGCTCCAGTGACAGGAAGCCAGATTCCGGCTGAACATCAGGAAAAAGTCTCGACTGTTAGAGCGATACGACAATGGAACCCGTTCCCTAGGGAGGCGGTGGGCTCTCCTACACTGGAGGCCTTCAAGACGAGGCTGGACAGCCGCCTGCCAGGGATGCTCTGACTTGGATTCCTGCGCCGAGCAGGGGGTTGGACTGGATGGCCTCGCAGGCCCCTTCCAAACCTGCTATCCTATGATTCTATGGAAGTGACACAGAAACCCTGGGAACTGACGTTTCCAGAGACTGGGGAGCCAAGCTGTGCTGCTGCATCTCCTGCTGCAAGGCGGAATATGTGGAAAGGGGTGTGTGTGTGCGGATGAGGCGGAGAACGGGAACGTGGAGGCTGGGATTCAGGCATTCGACCTGGACGTCGGGAGGACACTTCATACACCCCCACTGAGGTCTCTGGATTGCGTTCTCCTTGTGACTGGAACGAAGGATTTCCAGGTTTGGGGGCCAAGAGCTGGCTTTGCAGAGCCCTGCTCTGAATCGAGCCGGGGGGGGGGCCTGGGGAGAGTTGGCCATCATATATCCACCTCCTTGCTACCTGGGAGGACAGGTGACCTGCTCCAGAGGCTGTTTGGGGCAAGGGGGGTAGGCAGAGCGATGCAATGATTGGGATTCGTGTTAAGGATTTCATAATGGTCTCGACTTGCCCACCCTTCCACCCCAACATGACTTCATCTAAGGCAAGTCTCCTTCCCACCTTCGATCATATATCATCACCTTGTATCGTTACATCACATAATCACTCCCCTCCCAACATAACTCCCATCATTGCAGGATGATGTTCAAGAACTACCAACAAGTCTTGGCCTTGGCATTCGCCATCCTGGAGCTCAACAAGGACACCATTCTCCTGCCCAACGACACCCTCGGCTTTCGCATCTACGACCACAGCGACGTCGCCAGATGGATCCACTTGAGCAGCCTGTCTCTGCTCTCCGTGTCTCTCAGCCTGTCTCCGTGACCTTCACGGAAATGTTCAAGCCAACAGACCCAGTCCTTATACAACAAGCACTCTCTGGATCCATTCCTAGTTCTTGGTTTGAGCCCCAGGTGATGATTGTCTTTGGGGACCCCACTGTTTTACACATATTAAGAGTCTTCTTGGCTATTCGGGAAGAAAAGACCAAGAGCCCATTTAGGAAGGTTTGGATCCTGACATCCCATGGTGAAAGTTCTGCTAAAGGACAAGATTTAAACCAGGCCAAACTCTTCCATGGCGCTTTGCACTTCAGGGTCCACAGAAGGGAAGTGCCGGGATTCAAGCATTTTCTCTGGGGCTTAGATCCACTCCAGCCACAAGGAGACGTCTTTCTCGATAAATGGTGGGAATTTGCGTTTTACTGCCAGTTTCTGAAATCAGGCAAAACCTCTCTGAGGGGATATAGGAACTGCACTGGGAAGGAGAAGGTCCAGGACCTGCTGGGCTACAGGTTTGAAACGACCATGTCCAGTCGCAGCTACAGCATCTACAATGCCATCTATTCTGTGGCACACATGTTACGTGCTGTGTCCTCATCCGGATCCAAGCATGCATTGACCGGGGGAGGCGAGAGGTTCTTGAATATTCAGCCATGCCAGGTAATGTCTTCGTTCAGAGCTGGCAATCTTATAACAGGTTCCTTGGTGGTTCCTCGGTGGTCTGTTCCTGGAAGCAAAGGATGAGCCTGGGAGAAGGGCTGTGGGTCCAGTCTAAAGATCCCAGTAGAGATATTCCCCATAGATCTTCTTCCATGCCCATCATTTCCCTTCAAGAGCTCTAATAAGTGAATAAAACACTGTGGAGACAGATTGTCCTTCTGTGATCATCATGTACTGAAAACTGCAGATATGGAGGAAAAAGAATCACCCCCAAAACATAGCATCATAGAAGAGTAGGGTTGGGAGGGGCCTACAAGGCCATCGAGTCCAACTCCCTGCTCAGTGCAAGAATCCAAGTCAGAGCATCCCTGGCAGATGGCTGTCCAGCCTCATCTTGAAGGCCTGCAGTGTGGGAGAGCCCACCACCGCCCTAGGTCATGGGTTCCATTGTCGCGTTGCTCTAACAGTCAGGAAGTTTCTCCTGAGGTTCAGCCGGAATCGGGCTTCCTGCAGCTTGAGCCCATTATTCTGTGTCCTGCACTCTGGGATGATCAAGGAGAGATCCTGGCCTTCCTCTCTGGGACAACCTTTCAAGGGCTTGAAGAGAAGAACTTGTATGCTTCTCCCCACCCCCCAAAGGGTCACACCACTGGGCAAGCCTATTCAAGCACTTAAGCGCCCAATGAAGCCATCTTAATGCATCTTCAGTGTTAAACTAAGCAGCGGAGCGCAGAAAAAAGAAATCTAACTCGACGGCAGTCACAAAATGTCAGAAGGCACCAGAACTCATTCACAATTACCCTCTTTTCTAATTCTCTCGTCCATTTCAGATCCTTGCCTCTTTGAGGAGCGTCCGGTTTAACAACAGCGCTGGAGAGGAAGTCTCTTTCCATAAAAAGGGAGAGAGATACGACATTATGAACTTGATTTTCTTCCCAAATACATCCGTTGCTTGCGTGAAAGTTGGACAGGTGGATCCGGAAGCTCCCCCTGGGCGAGACTTCACCCTTCACTCGGATGCAGTCGTCTGGGCTACAGAGGTGCGGTTGAAGTGAATGTCATGGGGGAACGGAAGAATGTTGTAGTTCTGTCGCTTGAGAACACAAGGTGTCCTTCTAGATGAGACCGAAGGCCTACGGAGTCCAGGGAGGGGTCCTTGTCCAGTGAGGAAGACCCATCTTTGCATGCAAATGTCCCAGGTTCAGTCCTTGGCAGCTCCAGGTATGGCTGGAAAAAGACCCCTGCCTGAAACCCTGGAGAGGCTCTTCTATTCAGCGCAGACAATACTGAGCTAGCCCCCATTTATATGGCCCTGCTTCGACCCCCCCACCCCGTCGCACCTGTGAGGGAATGCAGCTTCGAACGAGCAAGCCCTGCTATACACTCGCAACGTGCTATGCTACTTGGATCCCTGCACTGAGCAGGGGGTTGGACTCGATGGCCTTGTAGGCCCCTTCCAGCCCTACTATTCTGTGATTCTATATGATTCTATGCCTAGCCATCACTCCGAAACCATGCTGGTCCTCCCCTAAGACTCCCCCCATCCCCGGCCCTTGGGCACCGAGTCCAAAAGCAACCATTGCTAAGACACGAAGCTGCCAAAATACGCAAAAGTGTGATTAGATGAAAACGCCCCTCCGGGCCTCTGTAGCTGCGCCGCCGCGAAGGGACGGGGGGGGGCAAAGGGTGACGCAGGCACTACGCACGCCTACAACATGCCCACTGCAAAATGCAAAGCCAGTCTGGGGAAGGGACAGACGGCGTACAAGCACGGGGAAGCCCGTGGCAAGCGAAAAACACTGCAGCAAAACGGCTCCTTGGAATGCCGCATTTCCCGGGCGACAACCACGGATGGCTGCAACGTTACGACTGTGTCATCTACCACAAGGCACCTCAGCTCACACCCACCCCAGAGTAAAAGCCAGGTGCAGATGGGGCCCTAGTTAGACCAAGGATCTGGCGCAGTAGGAGGCTGCTTCCAAAGTTTTTGTTTCTGTATGAGCACATACGTATATTATTTATACCAGCTTTGGTTTCAGTGCTTCTAAGTTGCCTGCAGACATGCAGAAAATATTCACATTATGAATCGTGTAATGGGAAACTCGGCTGAGGAACTCCAAGTCCTTTTTCGTGCAGTCTCCATAGCATGTAAAACCTCAACTTTTTCTCCCTTCCCTTTTAGAAGCCGCCCCTCGCCAGGTGCGTGGAGCGGTGCTCTCCAGGGCACCAGAGAAAAGTTCCAGAGGGGAAGCCGGTTTGCTGCTACAGATGCGATCGTTGTGCAGAAGGGACCATTTCTACCTGGACAGGTAGCTCAGGCCTTCAGAGCACTGAACAAGTGCAGAGGAAACCGGGGTTAGCATGGAGTGGGAAGATCATGGACAAGAAGAAGAGTTGGCCATTTAACCTAGGGACATTTTCTCCATCCAAACCATCGGGGATTGCATAACTAGGTGGTTCACTAGTTCGCAGACTGTTCAACATTTCCTGAAGAACATGTCTGTTTAAATAAGAAAAGAATGATCATACTCTTAGATATTTGCCTTGGCCCACCATTCCATGCATAATTTTTAAAGCATCATGTTTCCAAGCTCGATTGTTTTGGCATTCGACACGATTCCGATCATTGATCAGTTGTAGCAAATCGAGCGTGATACTCCAATGTCAAAGAAATTGCTGTTCAGTCTCTCGGGATTTCTGTCGCCTATTCCCCAGCCTCTGCACCAACACATCTCCTCTGAAGTGCATAATCTGAAGAAAATGAGTTTTATTTCTTTATTTGCCCATTCAGGAGGCACTGCAGGGAACAGACTGTGGTTCTGTCCTTACACTTACCAGCTTACTTACTTACACTTACTTACATGGGTCTGCTACAGTGGGCTATCATGTGCACATGAAAAATGGCATTTTGTGCCTTTCCTGACTCCGGTCTTACGCCATATGTTGCTGAAGCTTACAGGGAAAATACTAAAAGGGACATTGTACCCTCGGGTGTAGAGTAAGCTTGGGAACTGGTATTTCCATCTCCTTCTTTGTGGGTTGCACTGTCTCCACATAAAAGAAGTCCTATGTTATGTTTGAGATACTTTTGCTCATTCCAGATGCAGACCGCTGTGCCCCATGCCCAGAAGATCAGCATCCAAACTGGAACCAAGACCACTGTTTCCCCAAGAAGACCCACTTCCTTTGCTATCAAGAGACACTGGGGGTCATTTTAGCTTCTCTGGCTCTCCTCCTCTCTCTGATTACAGCTCTGGTGTTGGCGACCTTCGTTTTGCACCGTGACACGCCAATCGTCAAAGCCAACAACAGGGACCTCACCTATGTCCTCCTCCTTTCTCTCCTGCTCTGCTTCATCTCCTCCTTTCTGTTCATCGGTCGCCCCACCAAGGTCACCTGTCTTCTGCGTCAAGCCGCTTTGGGCATCATCTTCTCGGTTGCCATTTCTTCTGTGTTGGCAAAAACGGTCACAGTGGTTCTGGCCTTCATGGCCACCCAGCAAGGAAACATGGCCAGAAAACTCTTAGGGAGACAACTGACTAACTCCATTGTCCTGGCCTGTCCCCTCATCCAAGCTGTGATCTGTGCTGTCTGGCTGGTGACCTCTCCCCTGTTCCCAATCTTGGACTTCCATTCCCTGGCCGGAGAAATCGTAGTAGAATGTAATGAAGGCTCGGTCATCACGTTTTACACTGTCCTGGGTTACATGGGTTTTCTGGCGATCATCAGCTTCACGGTGGCTTTCCTAGCGAGGAAGTTGCCCGACAGCTTCAACGAAGCCAAGTTTATCACCTTCAGCATGCTGGTGTTTTGCAGCGTTTGGGTCTCCTTTGTGCCCACCTACCTGAGCACCAAGGGGAAGTCCATGGTGGCCATGGAGGTCTTCTCTATCCTGGCCTCTGGGGCTGGTCTCCTGGGTTGCATCTTTCTCCCCAAATGCTATGTTATAGTGCTGAGGCCCAGTCTCAATTGTAAAGATCATCTAACTAGGAGAAAGAATTAAGGTGTCTATCACTTTGAATCACGCCCTGGTATTCTAGTTTCCTGTCAAGCACATCTACAAGAAGGCCAATAACATTAGTAAAAACAAAGTGTTGTCTTATTTCTTAAACAACGGGCTCCTTTCCACACTGGGGCCTCTGTCCTAGTGCTGTGGCTTCTGCGCTTTCCCAGTCACCTGGAAGCAGGCTTAAAAGGTTGTCTGTATGGCATTCTATTCCCCATAGATATCCTTCAACCGTATACTGATTTAATACTCATGCCATCGCACTATCAGGAATGAGTTGCATTGCGGCTGCAACGGAAAGCTGCAGTACGGTTCAGGGTTCCTGCCAGCCCATTACGCCTGCTTCTGAGATACTGCAAGCGGTGTGGATCTCAATTCCGCTAGGAGAACATTCTTCTCTCCCCATGCCATTCTTGGTTCTCCTCACTGGATTGGTTTTGGGGAGGGGAGGGGGGTTTTTAGTTGCCCACTGCTGAGGCATTTGCAACTTGGCTTCCTTCAGAGAGAAATAACCGTGGGATAGAAACGTAATAATACATAAAAATAAATGAAATAAATCGGTTCCATGTTTTGGTACTTCTCCAGACCTGTTTCCTTCAAGAACGCATCTACTTCTCTCTTGTTTCTCAGGAGCCCCGTTGTGGCCCGGTTTTTGTTGGCGCTTGCCAGGTGAGCTCACTGTTAGGGGGGGGGGGATACCAGCAGCAAGGACATATTGTGCTGAATTATGACAAGTGTCGGCAACACCCATATTTGCAGAGTGGGGATGCAAAACGTATGAGGGTGCTGTCATGGAAAAGTGGAAAATTGGGTTGAGAGAAGGGACAACAGTGCAACAGATTTCTTCACAAATAGGGACCTTGTTATTGAATATTAGAGCGCTCAGGGTGACCGGGCCCTACCCTCTGCCTGTCTGTGGCCCCCACAGAACCATAAGCAGGCCTGTCTTTCCTTGGGGGCAGAAGATTTTGCTGCCTGAGCCTGAAAACAGGTGGTCCTGCTGACAAAGCCGCGGTCAGGAACAAGAGACCAGTGAGAGAAAAGGTGGCAACGTTTGTTACTCCCTGCAGCGAGCAGCTCCACGCGTCCGGCGTTTCCCCGTGTCCCCGGATGAGGCCAAGAGCAGCATCAGCTGCCTAAGACAGTGAGAAACGGTCTCTGCCCCCCCCCCCAACATGTCATTCACCAATCCAGAACGAAATTTTCCAGGTAGCAACAAGGGAAAAGAGCCGTTGAAAAAGCAGAAAACGGGGGTGTCAGAGGATTAAAGAAAGCCTGTCTGCGAAAAAGTCAAGCCCCACATTTGCTCCTCCCTGAAGGCTTGCTTTTTGTTGTTGTTGTTCAGTCGCCTAATCGGGATGAAATCCCAAAGAAATGGAGACTGAAAATGCAGACCCAGGAGATGAGGGCGCAAAATGGAATAAAGGTGAAAAATCCTCCCCCAGGGCACAGGCGAGACCCCTCTTCGAGTGCAAAGTGCGCCATAGGACGGTCCCAAGGCAGAATGGAGCGGAGAGGCCATGTTGAAGATCTCTGTCAAGGTAACCGTGTTTAGCTTTGAACTGTCCTAGAATTGCATAGAGCCTGTAGACCATCAGCTATATGATTTCTGAGGCGCATCACCATTAAGCCAAAAACCATTGTTTTTGGATTTGTCAAGAACAAGTCCTGCCAGACCAATCTGATCTCATTTTTGGATCAAGTCACCTCCCTTGTGGACCATGGGAATGCTGGAGACATCATATCCCTCGACTTCAGCAAAGCTTTCGACAAAGTGCCCCATGATGTCCTGATGAGCAAACGAGCTCAAAGTGGGCTAGATGAAACAACGATCCGGTGGATCCACAGTTGGCTACAGAATCAGCCTCAAAGAGTGCTTCTCAATGGGACCTTCTCAAACTGGGGAGAGGTAACGAGTGGGGTACCGCAGGGCTCAGTCCTGGGCCCAGTGCTCTTCCACATTTTTATGAATGACTTGGAGGAGGAGGTGCAGGGAATGCTGATCCAATGTGCAGATGACACCAAATTGGGCGGGATAGCTAATACTTGGGAAGACAGAAACAAAATTCAAAGTGATCTGGATAGACAGGAGCGCTGGGCAGAAAGCAACAGAATGACATTGAATAGGGATCAATGCCAAGTTCTGCCCCTAGGAAAAAGAAACCAAATGCACAGTTACACCATGGGGGATATGTGGCTCAACCACACGACAAGCGAGAAGGATCTTGGCATTGTTGTCGATCACAAGCTGAATATGAGCCAACAATGTGATGTGGCTGCAAAAAAGGCCAATGCTCTTTTGGGCTGCATTAATAGACGCATCGCTTCCAAATCCAGGGAAGTACTAGTTCCCCTCTACTCAGCACTGGTTCGGCCTCATCTGGAGTCCTGTGTCCAGTTCTGGGCACCACACTTGAGAAGGATGCAGACAAACTGGAGAGGGTTCAGAGGAGGGCCACAAAGATGATCAGGGGACTGGAAACAAAGCCCTATGAAGAGAGACTGAAAGAACTGGGCATGTTTCACCTCGAGAAGAGAAGACTGAGGGGAGATATGATAGCGCTCTTCAAGTACTTGAAAGGTTGTCCCAGAGAGGAAGGCCAGGATCTCTTCCCGCTCATCCCAGAGTGCAGGACACGGAATAATGGGCTCAAGTGACAGGAAGCCAGATTCCGGCTGAACATCAGGAAAAACGTCCTGGCTGTAAGAGCAATACGACAATGGAACCAATTACCTGGGGAGGTGGTGGGCTCTCCCCCACTGGAGGCCTTCAAGACGAGGCTGGACAGCCATTTGCCAGGGATGCTCTGACTTGGATTCCTGCCTTGAGCAGGGGGTTGGACTCGATGGCCTTGTAGGCCCCTTCCAACCCTACTATTCTATGATTCTATGATAAGCTTTTGCCATGGGATTCCCTGCAATGAAGAAATCTCACCGATTCGGGTGTCTAGTGTTGGACTGCCTGAGTGCGTGTGCTGAAGAGGCCGAGAAACCAGATGGCATGTTCCTGGCCAAGCCAAAATCGCGCTACTACCACGCTCCTGGAAGCTTCAATAAACTGTGTAAGCTGGGAGACCCAACCTGATTGAGAAGAAAAGAGGATATTGGAGTAACTGTCTTAAAGAACAGTGAGGTCTGTGTAGCTGGCTGGCTGACGCTGTCAGTGATGTCACAACTTTAAATTAAGACTGTTTTCCTGTTTGAGACCCCAGCGAAGAAAGCTGACCCGAGTTATTTGTTGCCCGTGCCAAAGCAAGGATTTGGCTGCCCTGTACCTCATTGTGTCCTGTTTTGAGCTTGGGATTTACAAATACAAACAAGCTGGGAAGCTTGCCTTTAAAGTCCGGCAAATGCCCCCACCGCCTCCCCGAAGAAGATCAATGGCTGCCTGAAGAATGCAAGTATAAGGCGATGCCCATCACCCCCCAGCATCCTGAGTTTCGGCACTTTGCTTTCGTGTACCACGTACCCCCGGTGTACGGTCAGACCTGCAACTGGAGAAAATTAAAGAAGGGGATTAGACCCTGCTGCAGCTAGCCAGGTGATAGCTGCCCGGCGTACGATCAGATCCCAAAGAAAACCAAACACTTTGATCAGCGCTGGCGGAGGGTATGAAAATTAACCAGTTCGCCTGCGCCTGAGTCAAAAGCGTGAACTCCACCTCGCGAGCATCGCCGTTACTAAATAGAAAGTTGCGTGACCTGAGAGGTGCCAATGGAAAATCGGGCCGGTATAGATGATCTCTTTCTCCTCCGTCATCTGGGCTGTGAAGTACACCAGATGCTCCGTTGTTTCAATGTGGCCGATAACAGTAACGCTGTAGATGTTCAGATCAATAATCTGCATAATATAGTGGCTGACATAACAGTGGGACAGAACAATTGGCTAGATTGGTTAACCTCTTGGCTCCCAAATTTTAGCTGGCTTAAGGCATTGTTCATCCTAATTCTACCAGTGTTGTTCATAGGGATACTGTTATGCCTTTGCATTCCTTGTCTCATGCGCTGTTTAACCAATCTGTTTTATGTCTCGGCTAATAAAACCGCCGCCCTCTACGCTCTAATAGCCCGACAGGAGGTTAAGTGATATGTCGGTTACAAAAGGTTTTGTAGTGTGCTTCGCAGACTAGTAAGAGCATTCGCTTATCAGAAATGCTATAATTGTAATGAAATTATGCATTGAAGGGGGGAAACGTAGTAGCAATGTAGAGGGTCAGACTAAGTAGCCTCATGGCTCACGTTCTTGCTGAGCTCTTTCTCCTTCGAATACATTTTGCAAGCTGAAGAGACGCAGGAATTTCTTATCGTGTCAACAAGGCTAAGGTCAGAGTTGTTTATCATGTTCCCTGCTTATCATGTCCTATAACCCATTTCCTGGGCTATAAACAATTGTGCTAGAAAAGGGAATGCTGAATACTGCGAAACCACATGGAACGGGGCGGGGGAGATTTCGCCTATGTGTCACAATATCTATAAAAACAATTTGCTAATGTACTTCGGGGCTTTTGGCACTTTGGAAGTTATTCCAGCCATAAAGCCCGCGCGTTCATAAAGAAAAACTCTTTTTCCTGCACTCCGTGGTCTCTCCGACTCTGATTTCTGCAACACTAGAAAATGCGGATTTCCATGGAAGCGCTCTGCTGTGATGTTTTTAATCTGCTGCAGGTTCCCCGCGGTTGCGAACTGTCTGTCCCTTCCCCAAACCGACGTCGCATTTGCGGGGGGAGTGTGGTGGGCATGCGTAGTGCTTGCGTTGGCCTGCAACTCCCCTTTACTCCCCCCGTCCCTTTGCGGCTGCGCAGTTCCAGGGGACGGAGAGGCATTCTCATTTATTTAATCACACTTTTGCGCATTTTGGCAGCTTCGTAGCTTCGCAGTGGTTGCTTTTGTTCTCAGTGCCCAAGGGCTGGTGGGGGGTCTTGGGGGAGGACCAGCTTCGCTCCAGCCCCCATTTCGGAGTGATGGGTAGGCACGTACCGCTCACGCCTTGTGAGTGGGAACCATCGCGAGAGGTTCAGGCTGGGGAACTGGCAAACAGATGGCGTGGAAATGAAGGAGCACAGAACGCCCACTTTTTAGCTAACAAGGGATGGACAGACACAACACGACCCCCAAAATACAAAACAGCCACAGAAGTGTTGCACCAGACTGCATGGCTGCGCATTAAATATAATAGCTAACCAAGGGCACAGCAGAGTCTGTTAGGGAAGCCCGCAGTCAATCGCGAGTGTAACCCAGCAGAAGCTAGTTCGGAGCTGAAATGCTGCGCAGTTGTGATGGAGTGAAGGCTGAAAGCGGTGGCACGTAGACAGGGCCCAGGTAATGCATAGCTTACTTGTAGGAAATAAGGACTGGACTGCTCAGGAGAAAGTATGGCAGTGTGGAAGATTCTGTGATAAAAAAAAAAAGAATTAAAGGAAATTCCTGAGTGCATGATAAGGCATACTTCTGATCCAGTTTCGCAAAGAATCTTGTGTAACTGGGAAGTTTGCACTTTCCTTTTTGTTTGAATCGGCAGAAATTGCCTGAGAAGATGTGGAATTACTGTCCTTATACGCTATTGGCCTGACTTGAACCAGAAAGTCATGGATCGGGGCGGGGGGGGTTGAGTGTATTGAAGCATCAATGCCCTGCAGCATTTTCCCATCCCCATAGCCAAGTCAATCCCATTCCTAATTATGCCTTGAAAAACGTGGGATGTGCCTTTTTTCATAGCAGCTGCACGCTGGGTTGACATTGTCATCATACTGTCGACCAGAAGCCCAAGATCTCTGTCTTGGCCAGTCAAAAGAATACAAGTGAAGTTGGGATTGCCCCCCCCATCCCCACCCCAATGTGCATCACTTTACACTTCCTTACATAGAACTGCATTTGCCATGTTGATGTCCATTTTCCCACTATGGAGTGACCCTTTTGGTGCTCTTCGCAATCCCTCTTTGTTTCAACTATACCACATTGTTTAATGATACCAACTTATTTATTTATTTATTTATTTATTTATTTCTATGCCGCACAATAGCCGAAGCTCTCTGCGCGGTTCACAATAATTAACTTATACTAAATCATTTGGTATAATCAGCAAGCTTGACCACCTTGCCGATTAGTCCTAGTCCCAGATATTTGGATTATTACTGTCTGTATTCCTACTACGACTACTACTATTACATTTGTTATTCTTACATTTATATCTTGCACTTTTTCCTCTTGCAGGTAACCCAAGGCAGCTTCCATGGGCATCTATCTCCTCCTCCATTTCAGCTTCACAACAACCGTATGAGGTAGGTTAGGTGCAGAGTCAGTGAGTGGCCCAAAGCCACCCAGGGAGCTTCATGGCCGAGTGGGGACTGGAACCCACATCTCCCAGGTTCCAGTCCGGTGCTCTAACCACTACACCACACTTGAAACAAACAAACAAATATATGACCAGTAAATAAACCATGTACAGAAATAATGGACTTGATTGGATAGGTGTATTTTTAAATAAACCTGTAAGGATACATAGCATGGGGAAATGTGACGGAGGGACTGGACAATGAATTCACAGAGAATTCTCTACAGTAGTAAAAATCACAGAATCTTTCTCCTTATTAGATGATCCTTGGAATTGAGATTGGACCTCAGGAGAATAATGTAGTATTTGGGGAGAAAGATGCAACTCAGGAGACCAGACGCAGAGGCCAAGATGGAGACGATCTCCACGGCCACCATGGACTTCCCCTTGGTGCTAGGGATGGTGGAGAATTTCTCCCCGAAACTTCGGAGGGCCGAGCGCCAACGTGTTCAGGCCCCCGAACAAGTTTCGGGGAGAAATCCTCCGAACACCCCCGCCCCCCGCACCTGCCCCGGGACGGGACTTACCTTCGCCGAATGTCCCTCCCGGCGGCGGGTCCGGCTGGCGGTTCGGCGGGTGTTCGTGCGGGGCGGGAATGGCTGCCGCCGCCGCCATTCCAATGAAAGAAAAAAAAAAACCAAACGCCCCCGTGATAGGCTACGTGACGATTCACGTAGCCTATCACGGCTAGATTTGCAAAGTCAGCCATGATAGGCTACGTAAATCGTCACGTAGCCTATCACGGGTGACTTTAAAAAAAAAAAAAAAGCCCGTACGGATAATGACGGCCCCCATAGGGAGCCGCCATTCCCATTCCTTATTTGGTAGCTGTAGTCTACGTAAAGATTTACGTAGACTACGGCGACCAAATAAGGAACGCGAATGGCGGCTCCCTATGGGGGCCGCCATTAGCGTACGCGTTTTTTGTTTTTTTTTAAAGTCACCCGTGATAGGCTACGTGACGATTAACGTAGCCTATCACAGCTGACTTTGCAGATCTAGCCATGATAGGCTACGTGAATCGTGACGTAGCCTATCACGGGGGCGTTTTTTGTTTTTTTTTTAACTTTCGAGTTCGCGGCCAGGCGAGGCGGGAAGCCTTCTCCCCAGCCTGAATTTCGGCCGGGGCGAGGCGGGAATCCTCCCCCCCCCGGCCTGAACTTCACGGGGGGAGCAGCGAAGCACCTCCCCCCCACCGCGAACAAGCTTCGGCGAAAGGTAAGGGACTTTCGTCCACCCCTACTTGGTGCTCAGGTAAGTTGGCACGAAGGTGACCCACACGCTGCAAAACACCAGCATGCTGAAGGTGATCAACTGGGCTTCATTAAAGCTGTCCGGCAATTTCCTTGCTAGAAAAGCCACTGTGAAGCTGATGATAGCCAGGAAACCCATGTCAGCCAAGACACTGATAAACATGGTGACCGAGCCTTCCTGACATTCCACGATGATCTCGTGGAATCATCAGCCAGGGAATGGAAGTCCAGGTTTAGGAACGGGGGAGAGGTTACCAGACAGACAGCACAGATCACACCTTGCACAAGGGGGCAGAATAGGACAATAGAGTTGGTCCATTGTCTCCCCAAGAGTTTTCTTGCCACGTTTCCTGGCTTGGTGGCCATGAAGGCCAGAACCACGGTGACAGTTTTGGCCAACATGGAAGAAATGGCAAAAGAGAAAATTATTCCAAAAGCTGCTTGTCGGAGAAGACAAGTGACGTTTGTGGGTTGGCCGATGAACAAGAAGGAGCAGAGGAAGCAGAGCAGGAGGGAGATGAGGAGGACATAGGTGAGGTCTCGGTTGTTTGCTTTGACGATCGGTGTGTCGTGATGTTTCATGAACGTTGCCAGCGCTAGGAAAGTGATCAGAGCGAGGAAAGCAGCAAGAGTTGCTAAAATGAATCCGAGTGTCTCTTGATAAGAAAGGAAGTGCATAGTTCTGGGGATACACTGGTCTTGGTTCTCATTAGGGTGTTGATCTTCTGGGCACTGAGTACAGCGAGCAGCATCTGCAATGAATAACAACGAATGAAGTATCTTGAACATGACAGAGATGCTGGCGCCAGATCAGCCCACAAGGGAGTCGATGGAATTCTCCTTTCGGAAGTTTATTTTACCCCAAAGTGCAGAAACTCCCTTTCCTGGCCCTCTCTGTAAGCTTTGGCAACATATTTTATACGAACCGAGTCAGAAAAGTGCAAAATGCCTTCTTTTCACATGACACTTCCTGATATCAGACGCATGCTCAATAGCGTGCAATGAAGGAAAACCCAAATTCTGTAAGAAGAAATGAAAATCTGGGAACTACAACTGAGCCACAATCTGTCACCTGCAGCGCCTTCTGAATGCACCGATAAACCAACCAACCAAGCAACCAACCATCCAACATCTGTCATTTTCTTTATATTGAGGACTGAGGACATGGTTGGGGTAGAAGATGGGAAGCAGGTTCTGGAAAACACTACAGAAAAAGGGGCTATCTGTCTGACACCGGGGTTACGAGCTCCAGTTGTTAAAAGGATGGCCAGCCCTCTGCCCGGATCAGTGTTCTGCCCAAACAACTTCAGGCCTGATGCCAAAACAACTGAGGATGGAAACAGGGTCTTTAACAACGTACCCCTGGAAAGGTGAGCCAATGGGAATGAGGAAGTGCCAGATACTGTTTTTGTGAGCATTTGTAGAAATAGAAACAGAAGATTTCTTCAGGAAATTGTGAATACTTTGCAAACGAGGAAACCACAGAAATATACGATCTGGGATGGAATTAACCGAAACAAATCCATTCCTGGGGAAAAGGCAGACTCCTTGTCTATGGTACGCTCTTCTCCCAGCTCCACTCTTGCCCCAGTACATCCGGCACATCTATATGGCTCCCAGACTTTGAGCTACCTGTCCAGTTAGAAATCCAACCTTCTGGGCAACGATCACATCTGTAGCAGCAAACCGGCTTCTCCTCTGGATCTTTTTGCCAGTGTCCTGGACGGCACCTCTGCACACACCTCGCAAAGGGGGGCTCCTAAAAGGTAGAAGACAAATAATTCAGGATATCCAGATGACAGAAATTGCACCAAGCTAGACTGAGAATGACTCAAGTTCCCATTACATGACGGATATTTCACCAATTGAGGAGGGTTGAAGTGACTTAGAACTGTCGTATTCAAGGCTGATTATATATATTCACAGAGAGAGAGAGAGAGAGAGAGAGAGAGAGATGTATGCATGTATGCATGCATGCATACACACACCCATCTAAGTTGGAAGCTGCTTTCTAGCGAGTCAGACACTTGGTCCACCTAGTCTGGCATAGTCTGCATGAATTCCAGCAGCTCTCCAGGGTTTTAGACAGAGGCCTTTCTCCAGCCTATGTGGAGATTTGGGGACTAAAGCTGGAACTTCCTGCCTCCAAAGATTGTGTTTGGCCATTGGGCGATACCGGCACCCTGCACCCTGGACTCAAAAAGACGTTGGTCTCATCTAGAAAGACTTTTGTTCTCAAAGGACAGACTGCAACATCCCTTACTTCTCCCATGACCCCAGAAGATTCAACTCCACCTCTGCAGGCCAGATGATTGCGTCAGAGTTAATGGTGAAGTCTTGTCCTGGGGGAGCGTCTGGATGCAGCCATCCCACTTTCGCAGGGGCAAACGTGTCATTTGGAAGGAAAATCCAGTTTACAATATCGTAATTAGAGGACACCTCAGAATTATCAGTGAAATAGGCTTCATCTCCAGCGCTGTTGTTAAAGCGGACGGCCTTCAAAGAGCCAAGAATCTGAAATGTAAGAGGTGCTTAGAAAATGGGGTGACTGGTTTGTGGGACTGTGAGGGGGGTCTGAAGTCTTCTAACGTACTGTGCCTGCCATTCAGCTTGGGGATTGCTTGGTTCTGTATAGGGTTGTTTGGTTTAATGCTTAAGTAGGGATGTACGAAAGTCACTTACCTTTCATCGGATTATGTTGATGGTGGGGGGGAGGTGTTCCGTCCCTTCTCCCGGGATCCTCGATGGGGGGGAGGTGCTCCTTTCCTTCCCCCCCCCCGGAATCCTGGCCAGCCGGCTCTGCTCCGCAGGGATTCTGCGGAGCCTCTGCCCGGCTCCACAAGCGGCCGGACATCCAGCCGCTGGCTAGCAGGGACGCAAATGGCGGCGGCTGTAGCCGCCACCGTTTGCGTACCTGCAGTCAGCCGTGATAGGCTACGTAAATGTCTATGCTATTTGTGTTCCCCTTATTTTCGCCATCTTAGTCTACGTAAATGTTTACGTAGACGAAGATGTGCTAAAATAAGGAACGCAAATGGCGGTGCCCATGGGCACTGCCATTTGTGTACGTGCGTGGTTTTTCTTTTCTTTTAAATCAGCCGTGTTAGACTACGTAAACTTTTACGTAGCCTATCACGGTATTTTTTAAAAATCTAGCCATGATAGGCTACGTAAAACTTTATGTAGCCTATGACATTTTTTTTATTTTTTAACTGGAAATGGCGGCAGCGGCAGTTGATCGGAAGACTGGCCGCCGCATCCGCCACCGCCAAGCTGCCACCGGAGCCGCTGCCGGAGCTGCCGCCGCCAGGAAGATCCGCGCAAGGTAAGTCGTGTCCTGGGGGGGGGTGCGGGGGGGCATTTTGCCACCAATTTCGGGGGGCCGAATGCCAGTGAGATTCGAGATTCATGACGAAACATTCGTACATCCCTATGCTTTAGATGCTTCTTCACTGGGCACTAGCCGTGAGAAGCTGGTTTCCCAGTGTTTGGGGGGCTTGCTTGGTTCCTTCTTGCTCCAACGCACCCTTTCTAGGCCACTATCTGTAAAAATATACATGTCCAGTATAGGGATGGGGGAACACGTGATGTGGGAATTCACCAGCATAAGCCCGATATTTGCCTCTCCTTGATTTGTGCTCGCCTTTGATTTTGAATGAACGGGAAAGTTGTGCAAAAAAAAAAAAAAGAGTAAATCTCGCATTTGCATACATCTCTAAAGTTGCACAAATTTCCTCCATAGACTAAAGGGTGTAATGGTGCATTTTCAAAATTGTGCAATTGCAAACTTTTCTATTCCAAAAGCATGTGTTTTCGAAAGTGAGCACCAGTTCGAGAAGTTGCGAATGTTTTGGGAGAGCACGTTCTCCTGCTCACACTCCCATTTGGGGTGTTGAGCAGGGCACTTTTTCATGTTTTGTAAGTAGAAATTAAATTCTCCTATATCCCTTGGCGCTTTTTGGCTTGTGTCTGCCTGCTTCAACACATCCTACTGTCTCTGTGTGGGCACGAGAAAGATCAGGGCTCTTATCAGCAAAGACAACAACGTCTGAGTTTCAGCTGCTGTCTGGCAAAAAGGAGCATGGGGGGGGGAATCCTGCTGTCTGATACCGCAAAGTTTGGGAGCGGGATCAGTGCTGCTTTAGAGACCAGCGCTGTGTGTCGTGGGGGTTTGCTTGTATCCTCCCTCCTCGTTCCCAAACACATTCTTAGTTGTTGTTGTTGTTCAGTCGTTCAGTCGTGTTCGACTCTTCGTGACCCCATGGACCATAGCACGCCAGGCCTTCCTGTCCTGCGCTCTCTCCCGGAGCATGCTCAAGTTCATATTCATTGCATCCGTGATGCTATCTAGCCATCTCATCCTCTGCCGTCCCCTTCTCCTTTTGCCTTCAGTCTTTCCCAGCATCAGGGTCTTTTCCAGGGAGTTTTCTCTTCGCATTAGGTGGCCAAAATATTGGAGCTTCAGCTTCAGGATCTGTCCTTCCAATGAGCAGTCAGGGTTGATTTCCTTTAGGATGGACTGATTTGACCTCCTTGCAGTCCAGGGGACTCGTAAGAGTCTTCTCCAGCACCACAGTTCGAAAGCAGCAATTCTTCGGCGCTCAGCCTTCCTTATAGTCCAGCTCTCACAGCCATACATTACTACTGGGAAAACCATAGCTTTGATTAGACGGACCTTTGTCGGCAAGGTGATGTCTCTGCTTCTGACTATGCTGTCTAGGTTGGCCATAGCTTTCCTCCCAAGGAGCAAGCGTCTTTTAATTTCATGGCTACAGTCACCGTCTGCGGTGATCTTGGAGCCCAAGAAAGTAAAATCTGTCACTGCTTCCATTTCTTCCCCTTCTATATGCCAGGAGGTGATAGGGCCAGATGCCATGATCTTCGTTTTTATAATGTTGAGTTTCAAACCAGCTTTGGCACTCTCCTCTTTCACCCTCAACAAGAGGCTCTTGAGATCCTCTTCGCTTTCTGCCATTAGGGTGGTATCATCTGCATATCGGAGGTTGTTGATAATTCTCCCAGCAATCATAATTCCGACCTCTGATTCATCCCACCCGCCGTTTCTCATGATGTACTCTGCAGATAAGTTAAATAAGCAGGGCGACAATATGCAGCCTTGTCGTACTCCTTTCCCAATTTGGAACCAATCGGTTGTTCCATCTCTGGTTCTTACTGTTGCTTCCTGACCCTCGTACAGGTTTCTCAGGAGACAGGTAAGGTGGTCTGGTACTCCCATCACTTTAAGAATTTGCCACAGTTTGTTGTGATCTACACAATCAAAGGCTTTAGCGTAGTCAATGAAACAGAAATAGACATTTTTCTGGAATTCTCTTGCTTTCTCCATGATGCAGCGAATGTTGGCGATTTGATCTCTAGTTCCTCTGCCTCTTCGAAACCCAGCTTGTACTTCCGGTAGTTCTCGGTTCGCATACTGCTGAAGCCTAGCCTGTAGGATTTTGAGCATCACCTTGCTGGCATGTGAAATGAGCGCAATGGTGCGGTAGTTTGAACACTCTTTGGCGTTGCCCTTCTTTGGAATTGGAATGTAAACTGACCTTTTCCAGTCTTGTGGCCACTGCTGAGTGTTCCAGATTTGTTGGCATATTGAATGCAGCACTTTAACAGCATCATCTTTTAGGATTTTAAATAGCTCGGCTGGAATACTGTCATCTCCGCTAGCTTTGTTGTCACTAATGCTTCCTAAGGCCCACTTGACTTCACTCTCGAGGATGTCCGGCTCAAGTTCAGTGACCGCACTATCATGGCTATCAGGGACATTCAGATCTTTCCTGTATAGTTCTTCTGTGTATTCTTGCCACCTCTTCTTAATCTCATCTGCTTCTGTTAGGTCCCTGCCTTCTTTGTCCTTCATCATGCCCGTCTTTGCACAAAACGTTCCCTTGAGATCTCCAATTTTCTTGAAGAGATCTCTAGTCTTTCCCATTCTGTTGTTTTCCTCGATTTCTTTGCATTGTTCATTTAAGAAGGCCTTCTTGTCTCTCCTTGCTATTCTCTGGAACTCTGCATTCAGTTGGGTATATCGTCCCCTTTCTCCCTTGCTTTTCGCTTCCCTTCTTTCGTGAGCTACTTGTAAAGCCTCATCAGACAGCCACTTTGCTTTCTTGCATTTCTTTTTCTTTGGGATGGATTTCATTGCTGCCTCCTGAACAATGTTACGGACCTCCATCCATAGTTCCTCAGGCCCTCTGTCTATCAGGTCTAATCCCTGAAATCTATTCCTCACCTCCACTGTATATTCATCAGGGATATGATTTAGGTCATACCTGAACGGTTTAGTGGTTTTCCCGACGTTCTTCAAATTAAGCCAAAATTTTGCAGAAAGCACCTCATGATCTGAGCCACAGTCAGCTCCAGGTCTTGTTTTTACTGTCTGTATGGAGCTTCTCCATCTTTGTCTGCAAAGGACATAATCAATCTGATTTCGATATTGACCATCTGGTGATGTCCATGTGTAGAGTCGCCTCTTGTGCTGTTGGAAAAGAGTGTTTGCTATGATCAGCGTGTTCTCTTGGCAAAACTCTATTAGCTTTTGTCCTGCTTCATTTTGTACACCAAGGCCATGCCTGCCTGTTATCCCGGTGATTTCTTGACTTCCTACTTTAGCATTCCAATCCCCTATGATGAAGAGGACATCTTTTTTTGGTGTTAGTTCTAGAAGGTGTTGTAGGTCTTCCTAGAACCGATCAACCTCAGCTTCTTCGGCATCAGTGGTGGGGGCATAGACTTGAATTACTGTGATGTTGAATGGTTTGCCTTGGATTCGTACTGAGATCATTCTATCATTTTTAAGATTGTACCCCAGTACTGCTTTTCCCACCCTTTTGTTGACTATGAGTGCTACTCCATTTCTTCTAAGGGATTCTTGCCCACAATAGTAGATATGATGGTCACCTGAATTAAATTCGCCCATGCCTGTCCATTTGAGTTCGCTGATTCCCAAGATGTCGATGTTCAATCTTGCCATCTCATGTTTGACCACCTCCAGCTTACCTTGATTCATTGATCTGACATTCCAGGTTCCTAAACAATATTGTTCTTTATGGCATCGGATTTTCTTTTCACCACCAGACACATCCACAGCTGAGTGTCCTTTCGGCTTTGGCCCAGCCGCTTCACTCTTTCTGGCGCTACTTGGGAATACCCTCTGCTCTTCCCCAGTAGCATGTTGGACACCTTCCAACCTGAGGGGCTCATCTTCCGGCGTCATCTCTTTTAGCCTTGTGATACGTTCCATGGGGTTTTCTTGGCAAGAATACTGGAGTGGGTTGCTATTTCCTTCTCCAGTGGACCACATTTTGTCAGAACTCTCTGCCATGACCTGTCCGTCTTGGGTGGCCCTGCACGGCATAGCTTATGGCTTCACTGAGTTACGCAAGCCCCTTCGCCACAACAAGGCAGTGATAAGTACAAAAAGTCTCTGCTACTGTCTACTCTCTTCCTAAACTCGCTCCAGGGAAATGGTGGCCAAGATGGGGAATCTTTTCCTTAGGAACTTCAGAATGAACTAATACAGCTTCTCCCAGACTCGCCATTTGCTTCCGGTACCTGATGGTAAAACCACTTCCAGTCCTGGTTGGTAAAAAATCAATCAGCTACTTCATGGAAGGGAACCAGTTCTGAAGGTGGATGTTACCTGCCACAGCTGGACATTCAGAATCCTCTTGCCTTCCCGCACCACTCATGTTCCGATTCAGATAAAGACACGGCACGTAACGCGTGTGCCACAGAATAGACGGCATTGTAGATACTGTAGCTGCAACTGGTCATGCTCATATCAAACATGGGGCCTGGCAGGTCCTCCCGTTTCTCTTCCCCTGTACACCTCTTGTGTCCCCAATAGAAGGGTCTGTGGCCTACAGAAATTCACCTCCCGCCTCAGTCAGAAAAGGTACGAAATGCCTTTTTCATATAACACTCCCTTATATCAGACTCATGCTCAATAGTGTGCACTGAAGGAAAACCCAAATTGTGCAAGCAGAAATGGAAATCTGGGAACTGTACCACATATCTACATGCCTACATATCTACATACATTGTTAGTACAGAAGTACAATAGGTCTCTGCTACTGTCTACCCTCTTCCTAAACTCTCTTCCTGGTGCTCTCTCAGGGAAATGGAGGCCCTGAAAGAATATGTATGGGGAATCGTTTCCTTAGGAACTTTAGGATCAACTAATACAACTTCTCCCAGACTCGCCATTTGCTTCCAGTCCCTGATGGTAAAAAATCAACCAGGCACTTTATATGAGAGAACCAGTTCTGAAGGAGGATGTTACCTGCCATGGTTGGACGTTCAGAAGCCTCCTGCCATCCCCCATCCATGCATGTTGAGATTGAGATGAAGACACGGCATGTAACGCGTTTGCCACGGAATGGACCGCATTGTAGATACTGTAGCTGCGACCGGTCATGCTCGGGTCAAACATGGGGTCTGGCAGGTCCTCCCATTTCTCTTCCCCTGTACACCTCTTGTCTCCCCAATTGAAGGGTTGGCCTGGTTTCAGGAACCGACAGTCAAATAAATACTCCCACCATTTTTGGAGAAAGACGTCTCCTTGTGGTCGGAGTGGATCTAAAGCCGAGAATAAATGTTGGAACACTGGCACATTCCTTCTGTGGACCATGAAGTGCAAAGCACCATGGAAAGGTGTCAGAACAAGACGGCCGAAGCTGGATTCTCTTCCAGCAATTTCCAAATGTGGTGTGAAGATCCAAACCTTCCTAAATGAGGTCTTGGTAAAATATTCATCATCTGCAATTGCCACTGCAACATTTTCAAAGATCTTGGAGTCCCCGAAGACAATAAACACTTGCAACTCAGCCCAAGTATCGAAATCCATCAGTTCTGATAGAGGAACAAAATATGCCACATGGATTGTACGGGTGAAGGCCACACCGATGTCATTCTGCTTGAGCAGTGGTGTCAGTGTCTGGATGAAATGTTCTCCATGGTCATACTCGGGGGCAAACAGCCCAATCCAGTTCCAATGGAAATGCAGGAGCAGCCTGACGATGCCCTCAACTTGAGGCATTTCATTGGGATCAATGCGGAAGAAGGAAGGAAAGACCGTTTTCTCCCTCTGGATAGGTTCAAAGATGCCAAACGTGAGCTGTAGGAAGGAATGTCCAGGAGGGTGGCCGAGTTAGTCCATAGCAGCAAAAACAACGAAGAGGTTTGTGGCATTTCGAGGACTAGGCCTTTCTAACTGTTTAAGATTGCATGGACTATTGCCTACGTCAGAGGCCTGAAGTGTTACCTTGGAGGAAGACGGTCATTTCAAAAATGGACTACTCAAGGTAAGCTGGAGCTCTGCGATCCCTCTAAGACTCCCCCGGGTGTGGTTTTCAT
This sequence comes from Heloderma suspectum, assembly GCF_057233095.1. Classification (NCBI taxonomy): domain Eukaryota; kingdom Metazoa; phylum Chordata; class Lepidosauria; order Squamata; family Helodermatidae; genus Heloderma; species Heloderma suspectum. The sequence goes on from NC_139476.1 coordinate 19,355,416, forward strand.
CCAAATGTCAGGGCTGCCAACACACTTCTTACCATTGCAATGAATGGGCCTTGGTGAATATAGCAAAAATAAAGATCCTTCACAAGCAACTTGGGGGTCTTTTGAGCACCTCCCAAATCCCTCAGAATTATCTCAGGAGGCACAACTCAAGTATATCAACACATGGCAGCTGTGTGGGTCAGTTGCACCCAGAGCAACAAAGCGACCTGGAAACGTTGTTCATGAAATGGTTCTGGACACACAAAATAAAACACGTGGAACAATGTTTGTGGGGCTGAATCAGACACCTTCAAAGTGCCCCCACTCCAAAACCCTTCTGCTAACAGCCTAAGGCACATGGCTGAAAATAGTTGAATTGTGTATGGAAATGTGTCCCCATACCTAAAACACTGACTGGTTTGAGATGGTGTGTGTGTGGGCGGTCTGTGTGTGCCGAGTTGGTCTTGGCAGCCAGAGCAACACAGAGGTTTGGAAACCTTGTTCATTTCCGAGTCTTTAAGGGGTCACCACACCCTTTGTGTCTCCCAATCCAAATCGTATTGTTCTAAAGAAATCCCAGTGCTGGCTGGGATTAGCCATGTCACAGTGACCTAAGATGAATGGCTTCCGCCAAGGGTACTATATGGCAGGTGGACCGAAGTTGGAAGGTCACCTCCTCCTGCCAGGAAACACAGCGGCGCCACACACCCACTGCATGGGCAAGAGACTGTTGTCAGAGACCGGGTTTTGCATCTCTGTGTTCCTGAGTTCTGCAGAACCCGCTTACCAGAGGGATCTTGAAGATGCCCATTAGAGACGCCATCTGCCGTGAGGATGTGGGTTCGAGACCCCCAATAACAGAGAGCAGTTTATCCCCTCTGTTGCATTTATAATTCGGGACAGCTTGGCCCCGTGTGGAGAGCAGGGACAGGATGTTCATGTAGATCCATCTCCCATTGTCGCTGTGGTCATAGATGCGGAAGCTGAGGGTCACATTGGGTAGGAGAGCTGGGTTCTCGTTGAGCTCCTGGATGGCAAATGCCAAGGCAAGGTACTGCAGGTTGTTAGTGCTTACTGGCCTGCAGTGAGAGGGACAATGAGTGTCGGTGGGCTCCCAATGGCACTTGTGAGAGCAGAAGGAGATAAAGTCGTCCTGGTTCCACCATCTCTGAATAAAGACCAAGGCTTCAGGCCAAAATCCAACAATTCACAATCTCTCTCTCTCTCTCTCTCTCTGTCTCTCTCTCTCTCTCTCACACACACACACACACGTCTTTGTCGCTGCCAGATCCTTCACACGGAACCAGATTATTGCCTAGCTCTGCCTGCCCCCCTTACACCAAACGCCCTCGAGAGGCAAGTCAGTTGTTCTCCAGGTTGGCGAAGATGTGGATCTGGACTGGCAAAGTCTCCCCAAGTCCGCAGCCCAGCCTGACTCCGCAGAGGACTCTGCAAAGCAGGTTTGTGGCCCCTGAAAGAGAAGCAGGCAGACATCTGCCCCAGATTCATCTTGTTGAAACTCACAGTGGATGATTGACCACCTGCGATGGCCCTAGAATCAATACTTCCCCTGTGACGATAGGATAAACCACGCCAAGCGGTGGATTCCCACCAACAATGAAGTCTCCTGGCTGGTAATAGTCTTCTTGCACTTCTAAGGCCTGGCCAAGAGGCAGGCGGTCCTCAGCATCGCCTGCGTGGCCTGAGTCCGGTTCCAAAACAGCAGCAGCAGCAGCAGCTGAACCATCCTCGGTAGGAAGAGGCTTTTCCTCCCAGGCCAGCGTCCAAGCAGAACCTGAAGGAGAGCCGGCTAGACAGGCTCCAGCAGGGGAATGAGGTCTTGGCAAGCAATGAGAGGATGCTGAGTGGTCCGACTTCAACCCAGGCCCCCATGGAAGGGCTCAGGGCGTATTCATGTGAAGCAAGTGTTGGCCTGGAGTTCTCTGTTGTTGACGTGCTGGATGGAAATCCATGGGGGCTTCCTGCAGAATTACTGTCATTACCCTGGTAACACCAGGGGAGAGGAAGAAGCAGGGCCCCGCAGCGCTGGGCTCCCTTTGCACCTCGAACGGTGAAAAACATGTTTGCATCCCTCTTTGGCTCTCTGTGTGGCAGGTGGAGTTCACGTTAGTCATCAGGTTCTGCCCTTCTGTCTGGGTAAAGTTGAGCACCGGAATCCAAGATGGAGCCCAGGCACGTGCGAAGTTCTTTCCCCAGACAGATGGCTGGGGAATTGCGGTGGCAGAGTTGTATCCCGTGCATAAGTCTGCATGATTCCGTTGCCCACACTGCCACCATGCTGCTCCGCTCCTTGTTCTGCCCTGAGAGTTGTGTTTTCCTCGGTCGTGGGGGGTTCAGGGACGCAGTCTCCATAAAAACTATGATGGAGACCCTCTCTGGGCTCTTCCTCAGCCAGGCCATGGGCTCACAGTGTGTCTCGGGAGAATCATGGCCTCGTCCAGCTGATCTGGAAGAGTACAGGCAGGTAGCACAGAATTGCAGGGGTGGCGTCAGGAAGGCTGAAGCTGAGAATGAGCTGAGGTTAGCACGGGATGCTAAAAGCAACAACAAGGCTTTCTTCAGCTACGTGCATCGTAAAAGGCAGAGGAAAGAAATGGTGGTGTTATAGAAATTTCAGTTGTAGTATGTCTGTTATCCCATGATTTTATAAGCTAGGCTATGTCTGTTTTACCTCAGTGTGAGACTGCCATGCTAAACAAAGACACAGCGTCTTATCAGAGACTCAGGAATGCCAAGAATGTGTTTACTAGAGTACAAGGCTACCTCTCTGCGCATGCCTAGATATGTCAAAGGTGCTGCCTGTCTTCTGTTTCCCTCTCAGCTAGACAAAGAGATTAGTACAGCGCAAGCGTAAGACAGCCCCAAAGGTCTTGCCTATATAAACTTTTGAATCACATCACTTGATTGTAACCTTTGATGGAGCGTTAGCCCCAAGGGTTGCCTTATTCTGCAGAATAAAATCGTGTTGGACCAGATCTCTGCCTCCTCTCGTTCTTGGTAAACTAATTGGAAGGTCTACCAGGGAAAAGAACACAATTTTTGTAACAAATTTGGCGACCGCGAAGGACAGCCCTGTGTGACCTGGGAGCTAGGCGAGCGCTGGATCAACCCAAGCGGAGGGCGCCCTGGACCTTGTTTGGTTCACCGTGAGGTTTGAGGCAGCTGTTGCCTGGCAACCCAGCTAGCAAAGGACTCCTGAAGAGACGAGGCGAGTGGCGGTCTTTGGAGGACAGGACGAAACGCTGTCCGACTCTGGGGTCGTTTGGAGGCTGAGCTACGAGGTAAGTTGGATCGCACTGTCTGGGCCGTCTGGGGAGTGCAAATCTCCCATTCTTGTCTAACTGAGCCTTGCTTAAGCAGCAGTTGGGAAAGAAAAAATAAAAAAAATTGGCCAACAGGATAGGATCAAAACTTTCGTAGGAGAAAATAGCCAAGACCCACTGGGATGCATGCTTAAGAATTTTAAGTTGTTTAATGACAAAAGATGAGCTCATAAAGTTTTGTAATGGGGAATGGGTGACATTTAGTGTTGGCTGGCCAACTGGGGGAAGCTGAAAAAAAAAATGTTGGGTCCAAGGTATATAATAAAGTGATTGTTGATAACCATGGGGATCAGCTGCCTTATATTGATGCTTGGCAAATGTGGATATTGAAAAATCCTGACTGAATAAGAAAACATAAAGGTCAATATTGTAAAGTCATGATGGTATGCTCCGAGATGAAGCCCAAAGCCCCTGTTCTCCCTGACTCAAGCCCCACGGAAAGAGCTTGGAGATTAAGAGATCCTGCCCAAGGCTCCCTGGGTTTCCCCTGCCCTAATCGGCCTGTTAGGTTGGGAGGAGAGGTTGCTGGGGGGAGGAGGGAGAGAAGCCCCCCCCACGGAGAACCCATCTGTTACATCCCCACGTCTCGCTCGGTCTAGCTCCTTCTAAGTTGAAACATCTTCCAGTGTATTCAAGTTTGTTAGAGGAAGCAAGAACAGCTACAACAACAACAACAAAGTTGTAAACTCTGAAGAAAGAGATTTGTTCGAAGTCTGAAAGACTGTGGCAAAATTAAAGGAACAAAGACAGAGCAATGTCTGGGTCTGTGTAAGCTTATCTCTGCCAGTCTATTGAGAGCAGAGCTAAGGGGGGGTTGCCCGGCCCCACCAGAAGATGTCTGTGAGGACCTAATAGAAACAGTAAGATTTGCAAAAGAATTGCCCAAGTTGAAGCATCACAGCTGGAAAGCTGAGCAGACCTTGCTCTTATCTGTCGAAGAATCTAAAAGAGGTGTAAGGTTACACCTTCCACTCTTAAATTAAAGAAAAGACAGACAGCCTTTGCTAACATCCCAGTTTTATTGCCCAAAGCTTTTTGTTTGGATCCATTATTGTTTGGATTTTTGAGAGGCACTCTGCACATGGATTAGAACTTTAGACTGTTAGAGATTTGCCATGAACAGTACTGTGAGGCTTGTCATAGCCATAAACTCCGGTTGTTGTAAATTGTGTGTTTGTTTGTGATCAGCTCAGTGCACAGTTTGATTTGTAACTTCAACACTCAGATAAAAAGCTGTATTTCCAAGGCTTTGAGAGATTCACAGACTACAAAGGAAGCAGCCTTCAAAACGTTCAAAGAGAAACTACGAAAGTTAGTTTCCGTTTAGAAAAAAGGGGGCCAATAAATTGTATTAAAAAGTGAGAGAGGAAAATTCCCCCTCCCCTTCTCCTGTGGCATCTCTAAGCCCAGCTGTGCTTCTAAGGCCTGAGAACGTTCCTGCCCCACGTGTTCCAGCTCTTTCTCAAAATCTGAACTGTCTGGACACTCTAAATGCTCAGAGGCAAGCTTGTCACTCTGTCAAAATTCATAAAGTGTGGAGTTGCCGATGCAAAAATGGTGGCTTAAAACTTTTTGCATATATAAAAATGCCCTTCCCTTGATCTTAATGGGCCCTGGCTGTGTAGCCAGAAGAACAGTATGATTGCCAGATCTGCTCCACCATGCCCTGCAATGAAAAAAAAATGTTTTTCAGTCACGCTGTTAGATTTCAATGGTGTAAAGCAGAAAAGGCAAGGAAAAAAAAAGAGAAAGTTGCAGAAGACTGATGGGGCAGTAGCAATGTCTCTGCCCCAGTTGATGGAGATTGCTTATAAGGTGTTTGTGAATCGTGAGAAAGTAGAGAAGAAGGAAGCAGATAAGAAGGGCAGACAGAACGCAGCTTTGATTGCAATGGCAATCACAGGGCAAGTCCCTGATTGGGCAGATAAAGTTTTAAAGAAAGATTTTGGGAATCAGAGAAAGCTGCATTTGGGAAGAGATGAATGCGCTTACTATAAAGAGAAGGGACATTGGCGAAAAGACTGCCCAAAGCGAAAGGGGAAGAAGAGGGGGGCGATGGTGGCCATAAAAGGGAAAGAGGACCAGCTGTGGGTGTCCTTGCTTCAATATTCAAATGACCTTCTTTTGGCCATCAAGACAGAGGACTCATGTGCTAAAGCTACTATCTCCCTCTTGCAAGAATTAAACTTGAAAGGCTATAAAGTGTCAAGAGAAAAGGCTCAGATTTGCCAGACCCATGTCACCTTCTTGGGCTACCTGATTCGAAAGGGAACCAGAGACCTGAGCACTGCTTGTTTGGACGTCATACAGAAGACACAGAGGCCTACAGACCCTCGAGAGTTGCAAGCCTTCCTTGGGCTCACCGGGTTTGTTTTTTTTTTTACAATGTGGATACCTGATTATGGAGGGAAAGCGAAACCCCTGTATGAAGCTTTGACAAAAAAAAAAATATAATCCACTGAAAACGGACAAATAAAATGGAAAAGGCTTTTCTTAAGCTGAAGCAAGCCTTGGTGTCGCCACCTGCTCTGGCCTTACCAGATCCCGACAAACCGTACCGGCTCTATGTACATGAAAATAAAGGAGTGGCATCAGGGGTTTTGACCCAAAGGACAGGTCCTTCCTGGAGACCTGTAGGATACTACTCGAAGACTCTGGATCCAACCGCAAAGAGATGGCCTGCTTGCTTAAGGGCTGTGGCAGCAACTGTGCTTTTATCGGTCACGCCAGTCACGCTATGAGATCTCCCTGCTTTCAAGCCCAGGCCTCATCCTGCCACCTTGCTCCCTAAGCCAGATCTAAATTGTCATGACTGTTTAAAAATTTTGAGTCAGGTGACTCTGATCAGGCCTGACCTCACTGATTCCTTGTTACCAAAGCCAAACCTTGAGGTGTTTGTAGATACACAAGATGTGCAGTAGTTACTCTAGAAAAAGCGCATGGAAAGAGTGCCAATCCCGAAAAAAGAAGAGGCAATGCTTTGGCAGATAAGGCTGCAAAAGAAGCCGCACAAATGAGAAGTGAGGAGGTGCATTATGAAAGAGACCTAATCCCATATTTGAGTACAGATTTGGTTCCAATCTACTCTCCAGCTGAGCATGAGAGAGCTCTTGAATACAAGGCAAAGCAAACTAAAGATGGATGGTAGATAGTCCCAAGAGGCAAAGTGTTCATATCCAGGCCTCTTCTGAGCTTTATAGTGAGAGACTTGCACCAGGCTACACATCTAAGAAAAATTGCAATAGAAGATCTACTCGTGAGATGGCCACAGGCCTTGCCAATCGCCTTAACTCGAATACAGTGCACCCCCAGGGGAAGTATTAAATTGACACCGTTTAAAATGTTATATGGGCGCCCACCTCAGATGTTACCTATGGCTGATAGCTTAAATATAAACTTAAAAGTAAGGGCTTTAAAGATCCATGAATATGTTACTGCCTTGCAGTCTGTTTTGTCTTGTCTTCACAGGTTCCTAGCACCATACGAATCCTTGCCTTTAGATGCTCCAGTGCATAATTTCAGTCCTGGTAATTAGGTGCTGATCCAGTCCTGGAAAGATGAACCACTTACTGAAAAATGAAAGGGTCCATTCCAGGTTCTACTCACCACTCACACGGCTATAAAAGTCGCTAGAAGAAAGAAGTGGATCCATCACACCCACATAAAAGCATCACCTGCACCAGAGGGGGTCACACCGGAAGCTGACCCACCTGAAGGCCACCGTTAAAGTAGCAAACCACTAGAAAAATAGGGCAACTTATAAAACAAATGAATAAAAACTGTGATGACACTGTAATAACAACTGTCAGATTCAGAACCAAACAAGGTAGGGGGTGAACTAGTTACAGGATTGCTTACCCTGGGTTTATACCCAGAAATTATTGCAGAAAAAGTATCCTAGGCCTCACTTGCCATTTAGAAGAGACCATCAGTGCCACAGCCATAATGGTAAGGGCGATGCAATTTGAAATTGAAGATCTCAGCCAGCTAGTGGCCCAGTATCAGTTTGTTTTAGATTATCTCTTAGCACGCCAAGGTGGCTCCTGCACCCTAGTGAAGCAAGGGTGTAGAGTAAAGTTCCATGATTTAAACAAAACCATAGAAGATGAAATTGCCAAACTACAAGATATGATTGGACAGAATTATTCAGGAGCAAGTGATCTTTGGTTATAGTTGACTTCCTGGCTCCCTGATTTTGCATGGTTAAAACAACTTGTAATCAATGCAGTCTTGTTTGTTATGATACTATTGATGCTGGTTTGTGCCTTTAAGTGTGTAGTCCACTGCTGGACCAAAGAGAGGTATGAGATTTAAGAAAAGCCTTTTGAGGGGGGACTGTTATAGAAATTTCAGTTGTAGTATGTCTGTTATCCCATGATTTTATAAGCTAGGCTATGTCTGTTTTACCTCAGTGTGAGACTGCCATGCTAAACAAAGACACAGCGTCTTATCAGAGACTCAGGAATGCCAAGAATGTGTTTACTAGAGTACAAGGCTACCTCTCTGCGCATGCCTAGATATGTCAAAGGTGCTGCCTGTCTTCTGTTTCCCTCTCAGCTAGACAAAGAGATTAGTACAGCGCAAGCGTAAGACAGCCCCAAAGGTCTTGCCTATATAAACTTTTGAATCACATCACTTGATTGTAACCTTTGATGGAGCGTTAGCCCCAAGGGTTGCCTTATTCTGCAGAATAAAATCGTGTTGGACCAGATCTCTGCCTCCTCTCATTCTTGGTAAACTAATTGGAAGGTCTACCAAGGAAAAGAACACAATTTTTGGAACAGTGGTTCACCTATTAAATAAGGAAGGCAACACGATAACACATGACAAAGAAAAGGCAGAGGTGCTCAGTTCCGACTGTGGCTCAGTCTTCTCCCAAAAGAGGGTCTATGACCCCGCTGGCAAAGGCGAAGTAGGGGCTGAAGGGGCAGGATTGCAGCTTGAGATCGACAGGCATATGGTCAAGGAACACCGAATGACTTGGAATGAGTTCAAACCTCCAGGGCCAGATGAACTGCATCCTAGAGTCATAAAGGAACTGGCAGAAGAACTCTCAGAACCGCTGTCTATTCTCTTTGAGAAACCATGGAGGACGGGGGAAGTGCCAGATGACTGGAGGAGGGCTAACGTTGTCCCCATCTTCAAAAAGGGTAAAAAGGAGGAACCTGGGAACTACAGAGCAGTCAGTCTGACATCAATCCCGGGGAAAATTCTGGAGCAGATGATGAAGGAATCCATCTGGAAGCACCTTGACAACAATGCCGTGATGACTCGAAGCAAGAATAGCTTCTGCTTAATTATGGGAAATGGGGGTGGTGGTGGTTGTTCAGTCGCTCAGTCGTGCCCGACTCTTCGTGACCCCGTGGACCACGGCACGCCAGGCCTTCCAGTCCTGCGCTCTCTCCCGGAGCGTGCTCAAGTCCCTATTCATTGCATCAGTGATGCTATCCAGCCATCTCATCCTCTGCCGTCCCCTTCTCTGTTCGCCGTCAGTCTTTCCCAGCATCGGGGTCTTTCCCAGAGAGTTTTCTCTTCTCAAAATATGGGTTAGCTCCATATTTACGGGGTGGCAGTGCCAAATGGATAAGTACGCTATCGTGACAAAACGGGATAATTAGGTGGAGGGGAGAGGCAAGAGTATAACAGATCCCCCCTCCCCCAAAAAAGCTTGGGTACTTTTATTATTATTATTTTGGCGGGGGAACAAATTAATCGTATCCATGTCTACTCAGAAGTGAATCCCATTGAGTTTCCTGTGACGTACTGCCAAGAAAGTGGGCATACGATTGTAGCTTAAGTCTCATTCTTCAACTAAACATATAAGACATGTAATGTTGCTGTTGTTCAGTGGTTCAGCCATGTCCGACTCTTCGTGACCCCGTGGCCCACGGCACGCCAGGCCTTCCTGTCCTGCGCTCCCTCCCAGAGCATGCTCAAGTCCCTACTCATTGCATCGGTGATGCTATCTAGCCATCTCATCCTCCGCCAATGCATGTAATACGCTGGGATTATTCTGACTTGTGTCTGATAAATAAAATAGCTCAATACTTCTCATATTCCCTTTGCATTAGATGCACTCTTCGTCTCAATGGCCAGAAACAAACTTCGTGCCTTTGCTTTTTTCGAGTCCTTCCCTCCTGCCCCAGCTTTTCCGTGTTGGCTTTGCCGTGCCGTTTGGCCGCTAAACGGCAATGGGAAAGCAGAAGCTGAAACGTGGCAGCAGTTGCATCTTCTCTCTCGTAAGACTCGCGCCTTTAAATGT